>NC_083789.1:6946354-7546354 GCF_015708825.2 Lethenteron reissneri | reverse complement strand
ATCGTTTGGGGGAAAGACAAGAAACGGAACACAAAAAGCAGTTTTAAAGAAATTCGTTTTCAATTTAGATGTAAAATTGCATAGCTCCAGTGAAGAGCGTTCCAGACGGCCGCAGAAGTGCATCTGAAATCACGCAACCATTGGTGTTAACATAAGAGTAATTTTAATTTATATAGCATCTAGAGTCTAAATACAACAGCTTATCCAGAACTCTGTACATAGCAACTGCACAACAAACATGAAACTCAAACAAATATTGGAAAAAAGTTAAATAAATATCACGAAAAAAACACGAGTTGGCAAATTGAGCATCGCCAAGACAGATCGTGCACAGGCCACCTGAACCACCACAACCTCGTACACCAATGGGCATTGTAACGATGGGTGGATGCAACAACATTTCAAATTGTTATGCAAATTGGGTGGACATAAAACAGGGGGAAAAGGAAACAGTGGCGATGATGAAGAGGAAGGTCTTCACCATTGGAACCTCATTTGCCAGTAAAAAATATGATAATTAGAAGGGTAAAAAACCAATTATCAGGAAGGTCTTCGTCGAGCAATCCATTGCTACGTGTGAAGCCTTGCCACACCATGTCAGTCATGGAGTTTTTTTTTACCATATTTCAACACGCTGGTCATTGTGGGTTGGTGAAGTGGATGACCAAGGGGTAGGACCAGTTAAATTCAAAATCAGATTGGGTTCACAGTGCAGGGCACTAACAACTGAGGTGCCACTTCACCATTTATATAATGTTAGACATATCTTATTTATTGTCTCTAAACCTTTTGAGCGCCCTGCTAAAAATAACGAAGTATCGACGAGATCTTTTTTATGGAGTTTGTTGAATATAAAGTTTGCCAAATAGGTATGTCAACGCTTAAACCACTTATATGTTCTTTTCAAAATGAAGTTTTTTTTGGTGAAAATATCCACACACTGTATATTGTACCCTCTTCAAAGTTGAGGTATGCTCAGGACTTTTTTTTGTTTCGCTTGTGGTTTGTGCAATGATGATACGCTTTTCACACTTGTGTCGTAGTGGCAGAAAGCCCCACGGAGTAGAAATCTACGGTATCGACCGCGTGTAGATGTTGTTTTCTGAAATAAATCCAACTACGTCCAAATTACCCGTAATGTGCTGGATCTCGTCAGAATTAATGAAGCTCAACCTGGTTCGTAGTTGGATGGGTGACCAACATTAGGGCATGGCGGGTGTTGTACGGTGGGGATGCGAGGTGTGGCCAGTAATGACTGCGCTGAGTTTCACCCCCTCGTATGCATGGTGAGTTTCTGCTCACATGAAGCCAATCACATTAATGGAATGAGACAAACATCCCAATGTAGCGGGACCTTTTTTTTTAAAGAGTCTTGGGAATCGGAAAGGCTATTCTTGGTAAGTAGCATTATATCACTGTTACTTTACACGTTGGACACATTGTGAACCAGTTTAATCAAATTTTTGTTACGGTTATATACACTTGCAAGTTGTTATTTTTTAAAAGAAATTGTGTGCAATGCATGGTGGTTGGTGGATCAGTGTGGCATGTAGTGTTCTATTGGTCATCGCATTTCAGTTTCCACCCTTTCAAACAGTATTTTTTTCGAATAAAAAAACACTGAATAAATAGATTTATTACACTGACAAAAGTGACGAGTTTTATTTTGCTGGCATGGCATTAACAGAGGAGATGGAGCATTGAAATCAGTTCATGTGCATTGAGGATTGCTACATTGCAGGATTCTGGAGAGATGGCGTTGGATTGTAGAGACCTCCATCCAGCAGTGGATTGGCTACGAGTGATCATGATATAGAGAATGGGAAAATATGCTGAAGTTGGTAATGATGGTGGTGGTGTCGGTCATAATGATGGCAATAATAGTGATGATGGTGGCGCTGGTGGTGGTAATCTTGATGGTGATGATAAGGATGATAGTGATGACACTGGTGGTGATACTTGTGTCAGTATATGGTGATGAGCACATCCTGGCAGTGATTTGCTGTACGCGTTGGCGGAAACAACTGTATTCTACCAATTGTCAGAAGAAAACCAAACCAGCAAAAAACTGCATCTGCTTGCCATTTCCCCCTTCCCCAAAACGTCAGCGTTACCTCTGTCACCATCACACAAATCAGGCCAGCAATCTATCATCTGTACCCTCGTGTGTCATCGCTGTGTGGATTGTGTATATGTCCTCTCTTGAGTGTGCTTGCCGTTGTTCAATGTTTATTTTTTCCTCTCGCAAGTTCTTAAGAGGCCACCCCCCCCTATTTTCACCGTAGCACAACGTCGTCATTCTCTGGGGGCCCTGGGAGACAAGTCGCCACTTGCCTGGACAGTCACGAGTGCCCCTCGGTGGCCTGTGGATCGCGGTGAAATTTGGGAACATTTGGATGTACCCCTTGCGTGATTTTCAGTAGGCAGCGTGAACCCTTGCTGCATTCTGCAACTGTTTACGTGGCTTTTGTGCGGCAACAAGGCTGAGAATGAATTGGTTAAACACACCAACAATGTTGGGCCCTCCTTGGAAATACTATTGAGTCATATCACACACATTTGATGTGGGTTTTTTCAAAACTAGA
Organism: Lethenteron reissneri; assembly: GCF_015708825.2. Lineage (NCBI taxonomy): Eukaryota > Metazoa > Chordata > Hyperoartia > Petromyzontiformes > Petromyzontidae > Lethenteron > Lethenteron reissneri. Next base: position 7,543,769 of record NC_083789.1, on the reverse strand, counting down.
GACGCCTCTTGTTTGAGGTCAGGCTAATTTATTGGATTTTCTTGTAGATATATGAACAATCACCTTCCTGAATAAACAACTTAATCGTTTATTAAGTTGCATTTAGAAATATATTATTTATCCGGAAAATTCCAGTATTAATATTCATTTACCGGAGGGTCCCGAAATTGGATGTTCGGCCAAAATTGTGGCTATTGATGGCTTTACTTTATGATGATTCCTAACAATAATGAATCCGGAATACATTGATCTCATTTTCCTGCTGTTGTCTAATACAGCTACAATTTTTACACTTTTCAGTTTGCACCTAAAACAAGGTTGCATGCATTATACACCCAATGTGCCGATAGCACGTAACATGCAAGGCATGATGAGAGAACCGATCCAGTGGTCACAATCGCGCCTTGTACTCTGGAGAAATTGACGCTACTGCATTGAGAAACACGCATCGTGCTGCAACTGCAGGCAGGTTGGGCATCGTGCGTCCCAGTCTTCAAAACTTTTCTTGTTCAATGTCGCAGGGTCCGCCAAGACGCTCTCCCGCACCCTTTGAGCTGTGCAGTGTTTGCGGTCGCCCATCACGGTTCTCTACACTGGCGCTCGCAAACAATGCGTGTGATTATAATGTCAAGTGTTCGTGTGTTGAAGCCCCAAACACTGTTTATGGGTAACGGTGGCCTGCGAGTCGCAGCAAGTTCATTGGGCCGGCATTCCAGATAAGCCGGGATTTACTGCCGGCTTATCTGGACTGCAGTGGCAATTGATTTGGTGTCCAAAGCGAGTGTGGGCCTCGCATACAATAGCTGGTTCTACGGTATGACCACCAATGGTGCTTATTAGTTTAATTGATTTACAGCACGTTGCCAATCCATAGCTGGATGAAGGTTATCCCCATGCTGTGTCGGTCGAGGGCATGGGGGGGGATTGTTTGACCATACTTCATGAACCGTGTTGCCCAGGGATCGGTTCAGGTGTCACTCGCCACTGATATTATCCGTGGCCGGAAATCAAACGCAGGTTCATCGGCTTCATTCATTATCTCGATTTAAAGCTTTCGTGACTGCAGGGATTCATCTTCTTGGTTCTTTCGGTAAAGTCACGTAGAAGGGAAGTAATAAAATAATAAAAATAAAACATTAAATAATTCTCACGACGTTTCAGCCACTTCGCCTCACCTGAGGACGGCTGCTTGCGTTGTGGCCGAAACGTCGTGAGAATTATTTTCTTATTTTTATTTTTATTAATGTATTACTTCCCTTCTACGCGACTTTACCGAAAGAACCAAGAAGATTAATTCATGATCGTTTTGCAGACCGTTTTGAAGTGGCACGTCTCGTAACAACCAATGTTTATTTGTTGCACGGAAAATCCGGTTTAGCCAATTACCCAGCGAGTTTGCAAGGAAGATCCGCGGTGCATCAGCAGCACAGAACTAAAGCAACAACGTCAAAAGTGATCCGTACGGAGGAACAGGAGAGCATCGGAACAACGCATCGAAGGTACAAGTAACCAATTATTATAATACAAACAAAAACTATTAGCGATGCTGTAATAACACGTATTTATATTAGCAATTTAAACATGCATATTGCACCAAAAGAAAGGGCGAGGGAGGTAATGAATGGTGGGGGAGAGGAGCGAACACGATCGGGCTTAATAATCCAACACCATCACGGGAACGCGAAGAGTGAAACAGCAAGCGGGGTTGCCTTCGGGTGAATCGGTCGATCCGTGTGCATTGTGAGCCAGGCGAGGAGTGAGTTTAAATGGTGGAGGCGGGAGGGAGCCGAGTATCAGCTGAAAAGACGAGGGCATTCCAATAACGTGGGGACGCATGCAAAAAAAACACTTAAGTCGTGGCCACGTTTCGAATGAAGTCATGGGCATAGGTTCCGCAGCCATGCACTCAAATCGACTCGGCGACGCTCGTCTGAGTTTATAGAGGACATTGCCACACATTGGTTTATTGACTCTGCGTTGTGCCCACACAGAACAAGGTCGTTTTCTTCCAAAACGTGGATATATTTGGTACAGCAGATGCCTCCAACTTGTATAAATACCTTACCTTGGCTGTGAACCTGGAGTTAATTTAGATTTTTTTTTCCAAATCTCGGTGTGATTTCGGGAGCTAAGCGGTGTTGGTCCCGGTTAGTACGTGGGTGGGAAAATGCCTGGGGAATTCCACGTTTCGTCAGTTTGAGCCTGCAAAGTCGGCCAGCAGGTAGCAGTACAGCAACTCTGATTGAATCTATCTGCAGTGGAATTGAGGTCTCTCTCGAGACTCCCTTTGAAAAATGAAGAATAGATCGACCTGAATCGGCTATCGTGTTTAAATAACGGGTTGTCAGTCATTCAATTGGCCATGCGTCTGATGTATCTGTGCGGTGGCTTTTCTCGGGGCTATCTCCGATTTCGATGTAAAGCTTTCGTGACTGTAGGGATTCATATTCTTGGATCTTTCGATAAAGTCACGTAGAAGGGAAATACTAAAATTATAAAAATAAAACATAATAAATTCTCACGTTTCGGCCAAGCTTAGAAGTGTTCATTAGGACGCTGTCTTTCCTGACAGCTCTGTTCTTCACCTGAGGACGGCTGCTTGTGTTGTGGCCGAAACGTCGTGAGCATTTTATTATGTTTTATTTTTATTATTTTATTTCCCTTCTACGTGACTTTACTGAAAGATCCAAGAATATCTCCGATTTCCTTTCACACGAAGCCTCACTCACTAATGGAATTGGCCAAACATCCCAAAGCAGAGCCCTCCCAAAAAAAAAAGAGTCGGTGCTTTCCTGGTACGCGTTTATTTCAGCTATTTGGACCCAGAAAACCCTGTAACGTGGAAACCATGCCGATATGTAAGTTCATGAAAAAGGCACAGCAGTTTTCCTGCCGCTGGCAATATCAATAATTGTAGCAATACAGTGTACGGTAGATTAACACGTCGGCTTTCGCGACAGATATCAAAAACAAATGGTATTTTTTTGGATTAGATCGCGTAAATATGAATGCGTCGATGAAGCTGGTTGCAATCACCAGCGAAATGTTGCGGGTTTACTCTCCATCACACCGGTGTGGTGAATAAGTAAATAATTGGCACGTTTTAATGACGTGACAACCCTTATTAATTGGCTGTGTCGGGTGGTGGCGGTTTTTTTATGTTTACGCGATCTAACTAAAAAAACCTTTATTATGTACAGTACGATAGATTATTTTGACATGATGGTGAAAATGTAGCGCCTTTAGTGGCTGTTGGGGTGACGTGAGCTCATTGAAAACCATCGTTATTTTAAACATTCGTCATTTATAAACTACAACCACCATTAATCATCCAGGCCATCATCATCATCTATAAATCACAACCACCATATACACTCCAGCATTCTAAATTGTTGCGTGGCTGTGGTGGCGTGACGTGGTCTAAATTAATGTTCGTTGTATCGCACGCTACTGAACCAGAATATGTATTTATACTGGAGAAATCCGATGAGCGACAAAGCTCTTTTGCAGACTTCCAGTAGCTTCCACAGATGTCCAGTAGAGCCTCAGGTGAACCCGGCAAGAAAGTAGCAGGCGAAGGCGGTGGAACACGACACACGCACACAGACCGTCTTGCCCACGCAACACAAAACACGGAGCTTTAACTCAAAAGAAGCTGTGGGGAAGGAACCCTTCGAAGAGGACTTTCAAATTCAGTACCACACATTACAAGAAGACAACGATTCCCCTGGATAGCATTGAACAGGGGGCAAGTGCTGTTGGAGATCGCCTATGAAGGTCGGCACGGCACACGAGGAGGTGGAGTGGCCAGCACCACGCCCGGCCGCCTTTGTCTCTCTAGTAGCGATGTGTATACGCTGCGCCGGGTACTGATTTGAGACCGAGTCAACCACAGATTAACACACCTCAGGAAGAAGTCCATGCAGTCCGGCAGTGGATGGAACATGGCTCATCCAGCAGTAGATACATGTCTCATCCAGCAGTAGATACCACATGTCTCATCCAGCAGTAGATACAACATGGCTCGTGATGATTATTTATCTCAGCCAGAACAGTCCTGAGCGCTGTTCCGTAGATTATTGTGGCATCCAGCCATATAAACTTCGCCTTCTTGTCCTCGGGATACTTTGATGTGTTCTGCTGTGTGCATATAGGATACAGGAATATTGGGTACAGTGATACAGGAATACTACAGGTAGGCGTACCTTGTTCCATCGTGGTAGTTACCTTACACCGGTAATCCTTACTCCAAAGCCAGCCTAGCAAGGTTCCGTGGAATATCGAGTGAGAAATGAAGCCCTGCTAATGTGGACACGCCAATTGTGGTCCAGTCTATGACAGTGGTCTTCATTGCAAGGCTCGCGGGCCCCTGGTGGCCTTTAGTTCAAGTTCATTTATTAGGTATAGCCCTGTGAGCCATTTGGCTCTTGAATCGGGTGCAACGGCAACAAACAAAAAACACACCAATACACAAATAGTGAGAACATCACCCCATCATCATTATCGTGCTGCTCTCAAACCTCGATGGTTAACGAATGTGTGGTGGCTCTCACACTGATGATGATATCTTATCGACGAAACTATCCCCCCCCCCTCTTAAAATTAGTGAAGAACACTGGTCTCTATGCTGTTGTTTAAAGTCTCTCACGGCTGAAGAACGGCAGATCTGTGCGAAATGCAAAGCCAACAGGACCCAGGTCCCCGAAACTGTGGTTTGTAGAGTCCCCTTTAAAAGTTCAAAGTTCATTTATTAGGTATAGCCCTGTGAGCCATTCGGCTCTTGAATCGGGTGCAACCGCAACGAACAAAAAACTAAAACATGAACAAGAATACACCTTATAGTGACTTTGTGCAAACAGAAAATCCAAGAAAAGACAGCAAAATATTGCAGAAAAATCACCATACACCAACACTGTGCAAAAATCCCAGTGGAATACAAGTCAAACAACAACAACAACAACCACAAGACAACTTAGATTAGGCCATCATTCTAACTCTGTACTACAACAAACCAACATGGCCAAACCAAAAAACTTTTTGAAAATCAGAGTTCAAAGCGGCTTCTTCTGAACGTTCAACTTCATCCAGCGGTTGTTTTTGTAGGACGCCTCCTCCAGCACTTTTGAAGTTGCTTACTCAAGAACCGTGGCCTTTAAAATGCATTGTATGGTGAAGCTCAATGGATCTCAATAGACGCGCTACTGGGGGGGTCTGGCTGCGTGAGATTTCTTGAATATGGTTATGAAGTTTTGTGATCGGTATATACTGGAGTTCAAACGAATACTGGTGTGTCCTGGTACTCATTTAATGCTGAGTCGACCTATGGTTGAACTGGTGTTTATGGTACTTCTGTAAGGCTGAGCCGACTAGGGATAGAGACTACTGCATACGCTAGACTGGAGTTGGCGGATCACGCGAGGAAGGGAGTATGGGATCATTCATTAAGGACACCGTGATTATGATGAGCAACGAGTTTGATGCCTCTGAGGGTCAGTACAGAAAGTAGGATTCTGAATTATTGCTGTGGGTGAGGTTGATTATACTACCAGAAAAGCCTCCGAGTCAATACTCATTCAGGAGGATCCTGCTCCATGAGATAGTTTTGATAGATAGCACGAGGATATTTTCGTGGGGCATGGGAGGAAATCATAGCACCTAGGAAAACCAACACGCATACGAGGGGATAACATTTAAATTATCCATACAGATAACCTGTTGATGATGATATGTTCGTAACGATGCGATAATTCATTATGGTGATGCTCATGCAGCTTAATGATGATGCAGTTTATGATGATGAATCTGTTGACGATGATAACGTGACTTTACCGAAAGAACCAAGAATATGAAGATGATAATGTAGATTGTGATGCAGCAGCTGCTGCTGATAACGACGAAGCCTTAAATGTAGCCGACGCAGCTTTGCGATGCAGATGATTTCTGTCTTGTGTGGGATGTTGATGATCAATCAAGACGCAGTTTGGCATGATGCATTTTATTGGCATACAGCTGATGCAACTTGCGATGACGATATCGATGCAGCTGATGAAGATAAGAGGGAACGTGGGGAGTGTATGGGAGGGTGAGGTTACTGTTTAAACACCAAAGTGAACTCACGCCGTCCCAACAATGACATCGGCGTCATTCGCAACCTAAATCAACCAACGGCGCGTGACTGTTTCTCTTTGTGTGTTCGTGTGTTTTATGCGTAAACATCGCCGCTAGGGAGACAAAGGCGGTCGGGCGTGGTGCTGGCCACCCGACCCCCTCGTGTGCCGTGCCGGCTTTCATATGCGCTTACTCTTAGGTTTTTCCGGTAAAGTCACGTAGGTAAAAAATTTAAAATAAATAATAAAATAATATTTATAATAATAGAAATAAAATAATAAATCACTACCGAAAAAAACCTAAGAGAATGAATCCTTGCAGTCACGAAAGCTTCAAATCTAGAATTCATAGGTGCTACTCGCTAGCAGCACGTGTCCCAAAGGCTAAACAGCGGCGGGGGGTGTATTTGGTCATATAGGGGAGCGGTGGTGTGTGTCGTGGTTAAAGCTCGATTCCCACTCACGGCCAGTATCGTTGACGAATGTGAACCGGTCCTGGGCATCCCCTAGGGCGACTCAGCCTTAAACGTCTACGTGGTGCGGTGTGTAAACGTTACCACTTGGGGAGACACCGTTCCCCATGCGCCGTGGTGGCATTAACAGATGCGAACAGCTTTTTTGCCCCGACAGTATAATGCGGCTATCGAGAAATCCTTGTCCTATTTATGCACCGGAGTGTTTGAATGTGTGTAGGCATTCATGTATATACACACTGTTATAATAAAACAATAGCCCACAAACTCTGGTCACTGCTTCTCACCGGTCGTGTGGACAGCGACGAGAGATGTGGGGAGCGGACAAGATTGCATTGGGCTTGCACTGCCCCCTGTCGCCCCACAGCGGAGCACAGTCGATAACGCACCCCGGGCGTGCCAAACGGGCCACTCATCCGAGCACTATCCAGGCTCAACGCATGTTTAGCTTCGGAGATCTGACAGATTCTTCGGTTTCCTCCCACAGCAAATCCTTTCCCCCCGCCCCCCGCAATCTAACGGTGATTAGCGAAACCATCTCAATGCTGACAAATTACATGTGCATTACTCAATTGGCACTTGGCAAACATCACCTCCCGACTGAGAAAACATGGCAAGATCCCTCCTGAAAGAGCTCGATGATTTGGTGAAAGGTGTACTAAAGGTATGTGCAGAATAAAATCAAGTGGGGAGAAATCATGTATTGGCATTATGTTCACGATTTCCAAAGTGCGTCTGTTTTAAGGAGTGTTTAAATTAGAGAAGGCTGTCCTCTGATGTAGGTCAATCAGTTTCAAAGACAATGCACATATCAGAGCATGATTTGTTTGCATGTTCACCACAAGTACGTGTGGTGAATGCAGACTTGATTCCTTGCAAAATGTATCTATTTGGTGTTTGAACATCTTAACACAACTGTTTTATTGCCAGAAAAGGGTAAAACCTATTATTTTTCATACTTTGATACTGGGAAAAAAGGTCCCATGATAGTGTTTAAATTAGCCGTCAATGCAAAACCTTGGTTGCACATTAGCAAACAGGTTTCTTTGTCCAGGTTGTAAGAATGGTTATTCCAACTCGGGCTCCTTGTGGAGTTGGTATGTTCTCTCTCTTTTAAGAATGGGTTGAATAAAAAAACATACGATGTAACATCCCAATTCTGAAAAATCACCTGAAAATTACTCAGTTGGGATTAAACTTATCAGCGTCGCCACCTCCTGCAAAAACCTTTGGTAAGGACCCTCCTGAAAAATAATCCTGAGACTCAGTGAAGCTTTCCTGGGTAAAAAAGCATACCAATAATAAAGTATACAATTGGAAAAACATTTAATCTTAAACCGATGCGCACATATTGTCGGCTTTTTAATTATAGCATCTGGAATGTTCTTTCATTAATTATTGAGATTGAATATGAATAAATGATCGATTAATCGTTAAAGCCAAAATTACTGAACATGAAACAAATATAGCAAATGACTTTTTTTGTATGTATAAAAAAGTCAGTACATGAACTCGTGTAGTAACAGTTTGGCCAAAATATGTGATATGGATAGATTTGTTTTGATTATAAAACTATATATTAGGCAATGTTTTGGAACATGGTTTACATCATTTTTAAAGTGGTTATAAACAATGAGACATTCACAATTTGCCAAATGTTAATGTTGATGAAAATGTCTAAATATTTATCGTGGCATGTTACATTATAATAAATTGAGCAGACATGTAGAGTGCAACATCGCATATCTGGCAATCTCACAGCCGCTTCAATGTTTATTTACTGTACTTTGTACAAAAGTTTCTGAACGAAATTGTAATTGCACCCTTCCCAATAAATATTACAGAGAACAACGAAACATCCAGCGTGTCTTTTTGGCCGACCCTTCCACGCCCTGGTATTTTGGCAGAGGTGGGAGCACGCGCACTCTACCCCATCGCATGCGGTGAGCTGTTGATCGACTTGTAGTGAACCCATTTATACTGCTAGGTGGGCAGCGGCAGTGGGGGGGGGATGGGTGGAGAAACGTGCACCGTCGTTTCAAATGCCGCATAGGGAGATTGAACTGGCGAGCTCTTGATTGCGAGTCCATTGTTGCTGACTACTAAACTTGACACCACAGGCATCTCAGTGTTAATGCCGTATTGATTTCTTCTCCGAACGAATGAAAGGGAATAACTTACAAATGATCACATGCAATTGTATATATTTTTTTATTTAACAGAAAATAACGTTAGATCTCTTGGCTCCATTCCTCATATCTGTACACAAATCCAGGATTTAGTTTTTTTAATTGTCCATCAGGAACTTGGTGTGTCGGTGAATATTGGCAAACGTGTAACAGTTTCTAATGGGATGGAGGACAAAAGGACTGACATGCCACTGCCTGTGACGGGACATGGAAGCCATTAGACGAGTCCGTCCTCCTCTGCACGTCACTCTCTTCAACTCTCCTGGCTCGGCCTCCTCCTCGTCTTGCCTGATGACTGGAGAGCCTTCATGGGGGGGGGGGGGGGTCGAGGACACCGCGATGGTTACAATGACATCATGATGATTTGACGTTGGCTGATGGACGCCCATCACCCTAAATGACCCAAATCTTGTCAGATCACGCAAGCTACGTAAAATGAGCTTGGATAGTGCTTGGACGGGTGACCATGCACACAGGTATTTATAGGGCTGCAGGACTACGTGGTGGGCAGTAGAGGGCAGCACAGTAAAATCCATTCTGCACACAGATGCTTCCACGTCTACCCTTTACCATAGCATGGTCAAATAACCTTCACCACCCAAGCAGTGTGAGGAGGCCCTCGTCCAGGAATGGATTGATAAGGGGGGGTTTCACAATGTACGTTTATATTTTGTCAAATCCACCTACGAGGATGTGAGATGTGGCATTGCATGCGTGAGAGGGGCGGGGAAGTGCTCCGTGATGGCGGTGGTGCTTGGGGAAAGTGAACATGAGGGATGTAGTTGGTGAATGATGCGTGGGATGAGACAGACCCTGTGTGGTGCAGTAGGACCACGGGTTTGAGCCGTGGTCCTACTGCAATGGTTGGCATGGGCCCTGGTGCAAGGAATTAAATGTGGCCCCCTGTCCAATTCCCCCCTTTGAGCCAGGTGCTTGAGCCACTTTGTATAAATTGAGGTCATCTGCTGGGGGCTGAGAAACCCGGGACGCATTTTATTGGGGGTGGGTGAGCTGAGCCATGGTGTAGCAACCATCTCGGTTTGTGGCCCTGAAGCTGCGCTGGAAATTCCACATTCCACCAGCGAGGGCCAGTCTAGCTGCTGAACGATCGCCGCTGACTTTTCACAAAGCGGTACATATTTTACAAACCCCTTGAGGGATGATGGACCAAGTTCCTCACCGTCGAGTTTTTTGAGCCGAGGCAGGCGCCGAGTTGCCTCCTCCATCCAGTTCCCCTCGCCCGAGTGTTTATCCTCCAGGGGGTTGCCCACAAACACCAGGTCGGCCAGCGCAGGCAGGTCGGCCAGCCGCACAAACTCGCCTAGGCCACACCGACACCACCCAGTAAAACAACACGGCGATGTCACACCTAGGTTTTCACAGCCACTCGTATTTCAACCGCGGTCTTCTGGGTTATACTGCATATTGAGTGTTTCTTCTCTCAAGCTTTCTCCCGCTTAACTCCTGCAAGCATCTCCAGGAGTTGAAGTGGGTCGCCGGAGGTTTGAAAGAAGAAATGAGAAGAAATGCTCAACATGCAGCCTAAGCCGGAAGGCCCAACTTGGAAAACACATGTCGCATTGAGGTGGCCGGGTAGCTCAGAGGTCAGAGCATACTGCGGGTACCCGTGGGAACCCAAACTAATGCAGGACTCTGCACTGAGCTGACATTACCCATTAAAACATGCGAACCACTTAACAGTGACAGGCATTCACAGTGCGTTCACGTGAACAGATATGCTAATTGTGTATTGGGATAAGGTGATAATAATTTATGAGACTGAATAAATTAAAGTGTTAATTTGGGTTCTTCCTGTGCAGTGCTTTGAATTTATGTTTTCACAGTTTTCTTAATGAAATAAATGTTGTACCTATAAACTCACTTTGAGAGTTTTGTGGTTTATTGAATCCAGGTGATCACAATGTAATTTTATCCAGGCCTGTACCAAGGTTCCCAATCACCTGGGATGGCTTTGCATACCACTCACCTCTCATTCACTCTTCACTCACCCCACCACTCACTTTTCGCTCACCCACCCACTCGCTCTCCATCCTCCCAAAGTCACCCCACTACTCACTCCACTCCTTGACAAGGTTGTTGGACATGTAGAGCACACGCAGCTTCTTCAGCACGTGGATGCCCTTCAGCTTTTCGATGTTGTTGTAGGAGATCCACAGCTCCTCCAGAGTATCACCCACAGCCTCCTGCCACCACAAATACAAAGATCCCCCATGTGGTCGTTAACCCCATTCCGAGACATCTCTAAGTTGCAGGGTCGGTGGGTCCCATTCATCGCTGAATCACGAAACGCGCAAGTGGTTAGCATTAATATTATTTAGAGAGGCATAGTACTGTTGTTGTAAAAGACATTGCACTCACCGCAGAGAACCGTAGGGACACGACCGCACTCTATAATAGCATATGTGTACATCATCGGAATGGGAAAGGGTTAATAGACTTGGAGTAAGTGTTATTAGTGAGCACCTGGCAAGAGGATGGTGTAGCCAGCTATATGCCCAGCCACCTATGTCTCCTCGGTGCTGATGTATACATATATATACACTGATGTATACATATACACTGAATCAGGTCCTCATTTCAGGCTGTCCACCTAGCAGAGGCTCGGAACTGGTTCAGAACTCACTTTTGCAACTGTCGTTAGGCATGGTCAGGAATCAAACTCCTGTTGCTGGGATTTCAATATGGTGGGCTAACAACTGCGACACCGCTCCCGACATCACAAAGACAAAGATCCCCCATATAGCCTTAACAGACTGGAGCAAGTGCTGTTCGCGAGCACCTATGAAGGCCGGGATGGTACACGAGGGGGTGGGTGGCCAACACCACGCTCGACACTATTTGTCTCCCTAATGGTGATGTTTACACACCACACCAGGTACTCATTTGAGGCTAAGTTTATCTAGGAGAGGCTCAGTACCGGCTCAAATAATCGTCACTGATGTGGGCCGTGAGTGGAAATTAAACTCGGTTCACCGAGTTTGTAGTGCAGTGCGCTAACCGCTACAAACCGCTCCCCAGACGTGTGTGTGATCACAAACACATGTACACACGCACACACACTCGGTCAGAGAAAAGTGAAGCAGCAAAGATACATGTCTGCAATGCAAAGCCTTGGAAGTTGGGTTGGTGAATCACACAGAGATGGAATTGCGATGTGCAAGAGACACTCATGCATCAGTAGGGCAATGGGGCAGTTAGCCATAGGTGGGAGTCCAGAAAGTGGGTTGCTGATTTATCTGCATGGAATTTTCCATGTGATCTCCTCATGAACATGGTTGTCTACGGGCACTCCCGTTTTTTTATGCGTGCAAAACATACTCGGACAGGAGCGTTTCCCAACATCGTGAAATAGGATCCTTCTGAAAAGGGATACTTGATACTCGATGAGACTTTTCCCTATAAATGACCCTTATTAGTACTTATCAATATTATAATAAACTGGAAATATATATTTGGATATAAGTTCACAGCTTATGACCAAATCACCTGGATTGTGCCCAATCTCGTCAGATCTCAGAAGCTAAGCAGTTTGGGCATGGAATGTGCTTGGATGGGTGACCACAATCCATGCTAGGTTGTCATAGGCATATGTGAGGCAGCAAAGAGGCAGTTCAGCAAAATCTACTGTTGTACTGTGCTTTGTTTCTTCTATGTCTATGCTCCCCACTTTCACTAATCTGCACTGACCAGCATGGTGAAGTACAGTATTGCCTCGTTAATCACGAACTTGCTATCCGCGATCTTGGCTATCCGCAAATCGCATCTGGAACGCTACACGACTGCATCCAGAGAGAGCGAGAGAAAGAAAGAAAGTGATGAGAGAGAATGTGATGAGGTGAAGTTCATTTTTGTAATTTTCCTGTTATGATCATTTACATATATTTAATAGCTTATTTACGTATTTATTTAAATAGGCCAATAAAATTATCCGCGAAATTTTCTATTCAAGAGCATCTCCGAAACGTATCCTCATCTGTGAAAAGATCTTCATAGATCATCGGATTCTTCCAGCATAAATAAAAAATATTCGGAATAACGAGGGAATACTGTATCGTTAAAATGACCCCCACAATCTGCAAGGTATGGGGAGGCCTTCATCCAGAAGTGGATTATACATTAAACATTTTATATACGTTTTATATAATGCCACACCATTTCACGTGTTTTGGTTCTAACCAGGAAGTGTTGTGTCAGTCGTGATGACTCACCAGACCACTGAGGTTTTTGATGTTGTTACGTCCAAGTGACAAAATCTTGATGAATTCTGCAGTGGCGATAAAAAACAAAAATAAGAGAGGCCACCATTACACGGCGCCTCATATTTCAAGGCCCACACACACCAAGGTGTGTCACAATGCCCGAAGTGCACACCACACAGCACGATTCACGCTCTGTTAAAACACTAATCGCGCAAATGAGTCCCAACAACGCATTCAAGACAAAAACAGGCACCCAGCTCACAAATCAGTGTTCAAAATAATACACTTAAAAATAAAAACAAAAAAAGACGCGTTTTGCTAAAAAGAGACATTTAAAGGCCAGACTAAAAACCAGACTGCTTTACAACGAGTTCAATCCCAAAAGCAATCTGAAATCTCGTTGCGAGCACACAGCTCTTGGTAAATCAGCAGAACAAAAATCGGTCTCTTACTGAGTCCATTGAGATTGGCAATCTTCTCGATGCAATTTGTGGACAAGGACAGCTTCCTGTGTGACAGAGGAGAGAGAAAAAAAAACAGGGATATTGCACGAAAACAAGGATGAGTCGAATGAGTTGTTTTTGCCAAGATTAAAAAGGAACTCTCTAACCTCGAAACCTTGATACAAATTCATCAATTACAGTGCTCGCCGACAAAGGCTGAGCAGATATGGCCACGTGTGCTTCCATGCGTGCACAAACATCCACATGCGTGCAAACACGTACACAAGCGCACAAACACACGCCCACACACCGCCCCATGCTCGCACAAACACACGTCCACGTACCACCGTGAAAAAAAACACAACTCCAAAAATACCCAAGGCAAATAAATGGCAAGCAACCAGGGCACGCAGACCCTTTCAAGTCGAACCACATTTTTAAAATCTACCTCCATGCAATCTAACTGCATGTAAAACATAATTTCAGTGCATGGAATGTATTCTTAGGTTTTTTCGGTAAAGTCACGTAGGTAAAAACATTAAAAAGTAAAATAAAATAAAAATCACGACGTTTCGGAGGCAACACAAGCTTCCGTCTTCAGCTTGTGTTGCCTCCGAAACGTCGTGATTTTTATTTTATTTTACTTTTTAATGTTTTTACCTATGTGACTTTACCGAAACAACCTAAGAATATTAATCATTGCAGTCACGAAAGCTTCAAATCTAGAATGCATGGAATGTGTATGATTACAAATGCATGTGTTAGGATAATTAAAATGTTCTCTTGGTCACATCTTTGTTTGTCTTCATGAACATATTATTTTTTCCCGAGATTTTATTTTCTACTGTACAATGATGGAGTGACACATAAAATGGAACACTTCTGAGAGCACCTTCTCCAAGGAGAGATGGAGTGATGAAATCAGCTCATGTGCAGATGCTAGATAATTACATTGAAGGATCGTGAGAGATGACCAGGGCTTCTGCCATGCAGTGATTTGACTATGGCTGACAATGATGGCATTGTTTTGCACCCCAGGTTTTTCTTTGCAAAAAAATACCTTAGTCACTTAAAGGGCTCTCACCGAGTTCAGACGTTCACAGCTCTCAATCTCATCTTGAGAAAATGTTGGATTTAAATCGTTTTGCCGATTCACCACAATTGTTCCCAATCAGGGACATTGTCAAATTTTTACACAAAACATCTGACAAAGGCAAACAGTCGTCACAATGGGAATCTGGGCCTATGTGTATAACATGACATTTTTCATAGTGGTAGGATTGTATCCAAGTAATCAGATTTCACAGGGTGAGCTTTAACATGAAGTCAAATTCCATGTATTTAAGTGTAACATGGTACCTGCTTCTACAAACCTAGGTTTATCTTTAAATAGGTAACCCAGTGCAGTGGTTAGCACATTGCATAATTAACCTGGTGACCCGAATTAGTCGTGAGTGATATCTGAACGAGTTCTGGGCCCCCACATTCACGAACCTGTACTGACTGGCATGGTGAAGTATGGTCACATCATCCCCAAACACCACCACATCATGGGGAGGCCGTTTTATAGCAGTGGATTGATAAAGGGCTGCACGCTATTTACATCAATGTAGCTTTAACATGGAATATTATTTCACAGAATTATGTTTAATATGGAAGTGAATTCCATATTAAACATAATATGGAAGTGAATTCCTTATTAAACATAACTCCATTGATTTAGATGCACTGGGTTTAACAGTGCATCTAAATCAGATATAGACAGGTTTGAAGTAAGACCTCGATTCTATACTGCTGGGTTTAGAGCATGGCATCTGGTCCTCCAGTATCATGTCTATTTATGCTGCCCTATATTGCGCCATGACTGTAACTTCAAATAAACAGAAGCAACAGGAGCAGCAGTACAACTGTACCAACAATAATTGATGGTGATAATATAAACATGCACGTACGTTGCCACACGCACGCTTTGCACGACGCCACTCTAACGTCTACCGGAGCTGTCATCCCGTCCCCCCGAGGGAGCTGGGATCTGGGCGAGGGTCTCGGCTTCGAGAGCAGCGCAATTAGAGGCGCAAACGACGAGCGGGAACGGGGGGCGGACACGACACGCACTCGCAGTTGGCGAGCAGCGACAGGGATGCGTCCATCTTCTCGATGGGTGGGTATTGCGCGTACAGCTTCACGATCTTCGCCTCACCCGCCTTCTCGCCTGCCTTCTCCTCCTGGAGACACAGAAAGAGAGAGTAAAAAAAAATTACGATCGTATGCACGGCTCAATTCATCACTCAATATTTTGCGGATAGCTGGCACGTGGCTCGTAAGTCGCAGGTAGACCGAATGCGGTGTGCTGGCGGCGAAAATATTTTCCATGTCCTGATTGTATAGGCACACCTCGTACATTCGCACATCTCTCTTTCGATTTCACATTAATCTGCACAAGTGCAGGTGCATGGCTCGCGTTCTCTCCATCACATCCAATCTCGGCACCCTCCCTCTTCACCTGGCAACAGCACTCTGCACATTCTGGTGACGTAGTGTGGCCGGCATGGGTCCTGGCGCAGGGGATGAAATGGGGCCCCCTGTCTAATTCCTCTTCCCCACCCACCTCTTTACAGCACGGCACCTGGGCCCCTCTGGCCTGTGGCCACTGTGCAGTTGCACTTCTGCTGTCTTGAAGGCTATGCCACGACTGGAGTATTCGAGTGTTCTTGAGCCAGAAGTGGAAATATTATTTAGAGGGTGGTTTCCCATTTCTGTCCTCAGCGGTGTTTTTTTTAGATGAAACGTCACAAGATGCCATTTAACTTCACACCCAGGACAAATTAGCACATTAACTGTTCACAAATTCAATTACTGTACACTAAAGTCTTCACAAAATGTGTTATGCACTGTCGTGATGGATTGTAGCTCATTAAATTATAAATAAACAAAGGTTTTGTTTCCATAATGTACACATTTTATTGAATATAATATTTGGTTCACCAGTCTGCTGGCCATTTAGACGACTCTGGAGTTTTCCTTTTTGAACAAACGTAGACGAACATTGGTTTACAAGGTTCAAAGATATACATCAGTAATTTATTTAAAATCAAGGGTGTATGCCCATTGTCCCCAGATTCATAGCGCAGTGCATTAACCACCGCACCTCCCCGTATATTATATATACACGTGTAGAAATCTAAAATGATTTAGTATCTGTCGATACATACCCTCCGCAATTTGCGCGTCTCTCATATTTACAATGAAATGAAGGTTTTGTTTTTGTGAAGTACATTCATCATTCGTGTTGCACGATTATATATATTTAAAGTCACAGTCATAACGTCGTTTGTCTATACTCTATACCCATGCAATGAGTCTTAAAGCCTCCCGAAAAAACAAGTTTCAACTCTTCTTAAAAGGGGTCATCTCTCTACTGTTCACAAAGGTGCCTGCCTCTGGCATGGCTGCATATACAAGACATTTGTCCGTATTAGAGAACTAAGACGTAAAGAACTAAGATGATGAAATGAATGCCAGACAGAATGTATGATTTTAGTCATGTTACAAAACGTCAACTATTTCGTGTTTTTATTCCCAAACACAAGAGAATTATAGGACAAGTGGTCCACCAATACTTTAATCAAACCTTTGTTGTTTTCAGGGGCTGGCAAGTGATTTTTTAAAACGAATTAATGAATTGTCATTTAGGGGCTCGGAAACCCATTACTGTGTTTATGTATACATTAACGTCGTGTTTGCAACTTATCCAGAATGTCAAATAACATATCTGCTTTTATTGGAATTACACAGTGTTCTTCTCTTTTACAATTCCAATATTACTGGTGCGGACTCCACATTCCTATTTCAAGGTCCTGGGTGTCCTTAATTAAACGGTAACCACAAACATCACTTCATTGGAAGAGGGGAGGGGAACACAGGCTGAGGAATTTAAGTACTGTACCCTATAAACATCCAGACATCACTGTTAATGTTATGGACGACAAAAGTCAATGCGGACGATGCTGAGGATGCGGGATTGGTGCCTTTGATGTCCAATCAATTGGGCCATAACTCCTGGCAAATTGCTGCACAATTACTCAGTATGTAATGATGCATCGATTAATTGATTAAAACTAAACATGACAAGAAAACAATGATATATCGTACGTTATAAGATCCACAATTTTCGTAAAATCCGTTTTCAAAATATCATCATATCGTGATTATCGTTGCTTGTTTAAATTTCTTAAATATTTAACTTATTGTGAAATAACAATTATTAACAGTCACAACAACTCTTAAAGAGTAAAAAAAAAGATAGCTAATACTCACGAAACATGTGCCTTATAAGCGTTTTCTGGCGTCATGAACTGCATGATGGTTATGTGATGTAAGCACGCACGTGGTTCATTTGCTTAATTAGTTCTTGCGTAACTGACAATACATGCATTATAAACGCAGATGCTCTTCGAATTGATTATAATTTGCTGATAATGTTGGAATTGGTTGATGTGAAATTTGTAATCACTCTGGGGCCCGACATTCACCACAATGCAAAAATAACCCCGAATCGATAATTATTTGATCGAATCGTGACAAATAATATAAAAGTTGAAAAGCGAAGAGGGCGGGGAGGGGGAATAAATACAAAGATTCCCCGTATAGGTTTAACAGACTTTCGAAGCAATACATTCCTAATAATTCACATATTAAAAAAAAAAAGAAATCATTCGGTGTGTGTTAATGCGTACCCATTTCGCTATTGCTTCTTTTATCGAGGTTGCCTTCGCCTGTAAATAAACACAAAAACACAAAACCATCCGTTTGTTTAGGCACACATTGAAGTGAAGAGTGTTTCAGAGTCTGGGGGTCACATGCCCCCCCCCCCCGCTCCTAGTGAACAGTCGTGGTTGGGCCCACCACCTGTATACATTCTTATAGTCGAGTAAACAATAAACAGTTGGTGCAATCTTCTTGGTTCTTTCGGTAAAGTCACGAAGATTCTACGTGACTTTACCGAAAGAACCAAGAAGATGAATCCCTGCAGTCACGAAAGCTTTATAATCGAAGTTGGTGCAATATTTAACACCAGTGGTGGGAATTCACCCTGAATCATTTACATCACATGTGCACGATTGTTGGGGGTTGGACAAAAATCTAAACGTAGTGCATTGAAATCTCCAGCAGAATGCATGATAGACAAAAGCAGGTCCCATATTTACTCCTTTTACTCAGCGTTTAACATTTGCTTAGGGTCTGTTTAACATTGACCGTGTCGTGCCCCTCCCGTGCGTTTCTGGATTGCGTTGCTAGTCGCCCTACTGCCCCCCACCTCACCCCGTGTGCCCCCCATTCAAAGGTAACTTCTCGGGATGGATGAGGTGGTGAGGGGAGGGATGCAAACAGATTCAAGGTCAAAAATGTCTTTGATGCCATCCTCACCCTCGGTTCGCTTCTGAAAAATAAGTGAATGTCTCAGTGGGCTTGGTAAGATTAAAAAAAAGTTTATGATAATTGGTTTTTTACCCTTCTATCTGGCAACAAAACTGACACCTTTTTTTTTACAAGGAGTCATGTTTGCAGGTATTGTGGTCTATGCAAACATGACTCCTTGTAAAAAAAAGGTGTCAGTTTTGTTGCCAGATAGAAGGGTAAAAAAGCCAATTATCATATTTTTTACTGGCAAATGAGGTTCCAATGGTGTAAAAAAAGTTTAGTTGTATACATATATTTTAAGTGATGTGTTTACATTTTCCTATACTGTGTACTCCTGTAGTGTTTTTGTATGATCGGTTTTTTACCCTTTTATCTGGCAACAAAACTGACACCTTTTTTACAAGGAGTCATGTTTGCATAGACCACAATACCTGCAGTCGGAATGCAAACAAAAACACACAACTCTGATAATGTATGCACTGTCCTTGAAATTGATTGGTCCACACCCGAGACAGTTTTTCTTAGAGCCTAGTCTCACACGGTGTTGGACCAGATGACGCCAAAAGGCGCACTCATGACTCCTTGTAAAAAAAGGTGTCAGTTTTGTTGCCAGATAAAAGGGTAAAAACACAATCATCATATTTTGCTACTGGCAAAGGAGGTTCCAAATGGTGTTTTTGCATCATTTGTTGTTGTCACGTTCTGACCCGCCCCTACTGGAAATCTG
Source organism: Lethenteron reissneri (assembly GCF_015708825.2). Taxonomy (NCBI): domain Eukaryota; kingdom Metazoa; phylum Chordata; class Hyperoartia; order Petromyzontiformes; family Petromyzontidae; genus Lethenteron; species Lethenteron reissneri. The sequence goes on along the minus strand of NC_083789.1, from coordinate 7,524,189 downwards.
TGAAAAGAAGAGCTTTATAGTTCATCAGATTCGTCCAGTATCAATAAATATTTGCAATCGCCCGGCGTTGGTGGGTATGCACGCCCATCACCCAGCACTGTGGATGTGGCGAGGCTTGCAGGATCGGACAAACTGCTCAAATGTCGCGCGCGACACTCCCTTGCAGTGATCATCCACGTGTCATATCCCTGGCTTGCCAGCAGAATGCACAACAGCAAAGTGTGAACTTGATTGCGTCTATAATAGAGGGGTTTTTTTTGGTTAGATCGCAGTAAGTATAAACGTGTTGTAACCCTCCACCACCCGACACAGTAAACAAAACGCGGCAATTAGTTTCAGGCTGTGTCGGGTGTTGTGGAGGGATACGACACATTTAGACTAACGCGATCTCACCCTAAAACCTTTATTATGAGCATGAACTATATACAACTGATCAACAGATAGGGTATTAAAAAAATCGATTCCTTCTGCCGGATCCTATAGCATTTGCAACAGGTGACATTTTCCCTTACCTCCAAGGTGTGCTCTCAGAAGCAGAATATTTATTTATACTGGAGGAATCCGATTAGCTATAAAGCATTTTTTTTTACAGATGTCCAGTAGGGGCGAGTCAGACGGTTACCACACGGAACAATAAAAAACTAAAGGAGTGCAAAGTATAACAAAGGTAATCAAACCAAAAAACGCCACTTTTTTCAAAAAATTCTTGCTGTGGATTTCACACGTGATGATGATTGCTTGTGTTGCAGTCGAAACGTCGTGAGAATTTTATTGTTTTATATTTTTATTCTTTTATTATTTCCCTTCTGCGTGACTTTACCGAAAGAACCAAGAATATGTAATCAAACCGCTTAAAAATATACACATACAATGAAACTATTTATCAAATATATATTTAAAAAAATATAAAAAAATATATAAAATAAAATGTATAAAATTAAATTAAACTATTTTGTATTATATCTCACCCACACTCGCGAAGTTTCACAGTGTTTGGATGTGAGTGTCCCCCAAACAAAGGTAAGCCTCCACTTTTTCTTACTGCCCACATAGAACCAAAAACCTGTAAATAGTTTGCGAGCACCTCTTAAGGTCCGTACGGCTGCCACAGCAATAGTTACTTAAGCATTAAGTGGGGCCACGTCCCCAAAGACAAAGATCCCCCGTGTAGCCTTCATAGACTGTTGGGGCAAGTGCTGTTAGCGAGCACCTATAAAGGGACGCCACGGCACACGAGGGGGGTGGTGGGGGGGGGCAGCACCACACACGGCCGCCTTTGTCTCCCCAGCGGCGATATTTACACAATTACTACACTACCGCTCCCCATGTCACCGCACACACAGCCAAAGACGATCTTTGTCACCATCCCCAGTTCATAAACCCACTCTGACCCCACTGCTCAGAGCTGTATCAGTGCCGGATTATATCCCAGTAGCACAAGTAGCTAGTACACATGCTGTGGACCCCGCACTTTCAAGGGCCCCACGCTAAATGTTTTCAAGCTGTCAATTCCGATTCAGTGATTCTGCACTTGCTCTATTACTATAGTACTATACCGCCTTTAACTTTTATGAACGACCGGGTGGTTTAAGTTTTGCGATTTGTCGTATGATCTGGCTGTAAAGCAAATGAAAACATACAATTACTTTACTATGCAAGTAAAAAAAATGTGTTTTAATATGTTTTTTTTATTTAGGGCCCCTTAATAACATATGCTACAGGCCCCGCACTAGCTTAATCGGGCACTGCACTGTACTGTACTCACTTTTGGCGGAGTCGACTTAGCGGAGGTCCAGACGGGTTAATTTTAGTCCCTTCGAAGATCCACTGCTGGCTGAGGGGTCGTGAGGGTTTATTTGACCATACTTCACCACTCTGGTTACCGAACTTATCCACTGACAGGAGAGTGTTAATCCCCACTCAGCCCTGAGCCGGCGGTGTGGCAACTCCACATTCTGACGGAGGTGCAAATAAATCCACGGCGCAACTACAGCTGACTTCCAACAAAATGGTACCATATTTTATCGGCCCGAAACAGATTAATGGCTGGGTCACTGCCTCCTACCACTGCTAGGCCACCGCTAAGAGCACCCTCACAAACGCACGCGTTAAACCACAAGTGTGCTCGATGTGTGAGCAATCACGATCATTGCACACAACAACAACAACAAGCGAAGTTTCTGAGCACAGGCCTGAAGGCCCCAGACACGTGTCAAGCGCCCAGCAGCAAACACCATTTACATTGTCAACATCTAAAACGTGTCTCGAATTGAGTCAGGTTATCGCATAAGAGAGCTTTTTTGTCGTGGAGGCGGGTTGTGTGTGATTTTTTTTGCTTTTTACAATATAAACAATTCGTCAAATTGTTGCTGGGTTTTTATTTTATGTACAGTGTTCACCTTTAGCCCTCTCTTTAGCAAAAATGTACAAAATAACGCGAGCGCCGGGCAGCGTTGCACTCACCATGGCGTGGCGCTTTAACAATCGTCGCTAGGCAACGCAACAACACAGGCGCCTGGTCGTCAAGGCAACGGGACTCATCGACTAACGATGGGGGGGGGGGGGGGGCACCACGTGTTCGTTTTTGATTGTCACAGGAGGAGGGGGGGGGGCACTACGTGTTCGTTTTGATTGTCACAAAAGGAGGGGGGGGGGGGTCACGTGTTCGTGTTTGATTGTCACAGAAGGAGGGGGGGACCCCACGTGCTCGTGTTTGATGGAAGGGGGGGGGGGGGCACATGCTCGTTTTTTATTGTCACAGAAGGAAGGGGTGGGGGGGGGGTCCACGTGCTCGTTTTTGATTGTCACAGAAGGAGGGGGGGCACCACGTGCTCGTTTTTGATTGTCACAGAAGGAGGGGGGGGGGCACGTGCTCGTGTTTGATTGTCACAGAAGGAGGGGGGGTCACGTGTTCGTTTTATTGTCACAGAAGGAGGGGGGGCCCACGTGCTCGTGTTTGATTGTCACAGAAGGAGGAGGGACCCCACGTGCTCGTGTTTGATGGAAGGGGGGGGGGGGCACGTGCTCGTTTTTGATTGTCACAGGAGGAGGGGGGGGGGGTCACGTGCTCGTGTTTGATTGTCACAGAAGGAGGGGGGGACCCCACGTGCTCGTGTTTGATTGTCACAGAAGGAGGGGGGGACCCCACGTGCTCGTGTTTGATTGTCACAGAAGGTGGGGGGGTCACGTGCTCGTGTTTGATTGTCACAGAAGGAAGGGGGGTGGGGGCCCACGTGCTCGTGTTTGATTGTCACAGGAGGAGGGGGAGGCACGTGCTCGTGTTTGATTGTCACAGAAGGAGGGGGGGGGGTCACGTGCTCGTGTTTGATTGTCACAGAAGGAAGGGGGGTCACGTGCTCGTGTTTGATTGTCACAGAAGGAAGGGGGGGTCACGTGCTCGTGTTTGATTGTCACAGGAGGAGGGGGGGGGGGCACGTGCTCGTGTTTGATTGTCACAGAAGGAAGGGGGGGGGGTCACGTGCTCGTGTTTGATTGTCACAGGAGGAGGGGGGGGTCACGTGCTCGTGTTTGATTGTCACAGAAGGAAGGGGGGTCCACGTGTTCGTTTTGATTGTCAAAGAAGGAAGGGGGGGGGACCCCACGTGCTCGTGTTTGATTGTCACCGAAGGAAGGGGGGTGGTCACGTGGCTCGTGTTTGATTGTCACAGCAGGAAGGGGGGGGGGGGCTCCTCCTTCAGCTCTCTTCTCATCTTCCAGAAGATCCCGTGTGGGGTGCTGCGATTTGTTTTAATGTACGGGGAGTAATATAATAATAGGGTTTTAACCCTTTTTTCTGGCAACAAAACTGACACCCTTTTTTCGTGTGTTTTGTTGCCAGAAAAAAGGGTAAAAACCCTATTATTATATTTTGCTATTGGCAAAGGAGGCCTCATGATACGTGGAGTATGTTACTGTACGATAACATTTTATGTACGTGCCGTGATTACTGCGGGCATCTGTGAAAAAGAGCTTTGTGACTCATCGGATTCCTTCAGTCGAAATTAATATTCAGATTCTGATTCAAAGAGTCAATGGAGCGCAGCGCCAGACACTGCTCCACTCGTCCGTCCCACCAGCTGTTACACGACTTTAGCGGTGCCAATTGTTGTGGTGGTGGCTAAATCATGTTCCCGTCTTTGGCTTATGTTCTGTAACAGTCTCGCTCATTGGCGATTATTCGAGCCATGATGTGTCCTGATCAAGCCCACTCACTTTTATTGACAGTCAATATGATATCTGTCATTTGTGTTTGTTCCTTCATGCACATGTTTTGCTTTTCACGCTTTTTTCCATACGGTACTTTTGTACGTCTCTTGTTACATTTGTTTTGTCAGTGTCCATGTTTCTGAAACATGTGTCAGCGCTGGCAGCGTGCACTGATTGAAAAACGTCTTCTTTAGGCACACATTAATATTTTTAAAAATACATGTCAATAACCCTGGTGATGAGTGGAACATGTTTTTCAAGAAGGTATTATTTATAAGCCTATACATTTTCAACCTTGTTTGATGTTTCCAACATGTTTTACAACAACTAAAAATAACTTATTGTATGTATAAAAACATTTGAAGCTGCCTTGTTATATCAGAGACTCTGGCAGGTCCATGCAATTAACATCCCTACTCACCTTACTACCCGCAGGCACCTTCAACTTGGACTTGCCTAGGTAAATAAGGCACACCAATTATGACAGACTGTCCTATGTGTAATGCGGGCGTAAACGGCCCTCCGGAGGTGCCGTCATGAGGGGAGGAGTTAGGTCACGTGGGGGGAGAGGGGTTGAGCTATAGAAGGAGGGGAACCGGAAGAGGATAGGGAGTGACGGGGAACCAGGAACAGAGAGAGGCCACGAAGGGCGAAGCGGAGTGTGGCGAGATCGCCACGAACACGGAGGCAGCGAGGGTCGGCACCGTTGGCCAGCGGTGACCGACCCGAGGCAGCGAGGAGGCTGCAGTCAGCAGCGGGGCTGCACAGAGAGAGTGGGCAGCGGGTCTGCATACGGTGGCAGCCAGAGGGTCTGCACATAGGGGTAGCAGCGAGTCTGCAGGGAGGAGGTTACAGTAGATGAAGCAGAGAGTCAGAGGGAAGGAGAAGCTATAATAGCAGTGAATAGCCGGGGGCTACAAATACAGAGTTATAACAGAGTGCCGTGTGGGTGAAGACGAGAACCCAATAAAAGACACGAAGACAGAAGGAAGTGTCCGAGTCCATTTATTACACTGGAGTCAGAAGTGAAACGGCATGGCGAAACAACTGAGGAAAAAGAATATCCCATCTCCGGCGTCGGCTTCATCATCGGACGACGACGATCTTCCTCCTGAGGTCGGCTTCACTTCGGCGGAGGGAGAGATCCATGAGGGCCCGGGTGTCGAGGAGGTTGCCGCTGCGTCCGCCCCGTCTGCGTTGAAGGACGAAGATTTAAGATGGACCCGAATGGCGGAGCAGCTGGCGACTCTTAAAACCGTCATCACTGAGTTGTGTGACCTTGTCACGCCAAGGGCGGCGTTGGAGGGGGACGGTGGTGATCGGCAGGAGCCCGGATTGTCTTCGATGGCGCCGCCATCGGCCACGCGGCGTGAAGACGCCATCTTGGGCGTGGCGCACCACGGAAGGCGGGAAGCCGCCATTTTGGGGCCGCCGCGAGGATCGTCCGCCATCTTGGCGACACCGCGTTGCGACGCCTTGCTGAACTTACCGCCGGAAGAGTCAGCGACGGACGGAAGCAGGCCAAGGGGCCGCAGTCGTCACCTTACAACCGTCAAAGAGTTCTCCATCGGGGGCGATTGGAGTGCGTTCGCCTGTAGATTTTTGGCGGCGGTACGTACGGCAAGGTGGACGGACGCTGAGGCACTGGAGGTGCTTCCGACTCTTCTTGATGATGAGTCCGTTCGTTTTTTTCGCTCTATAAAAGCTGCGAAGAAGAAAACTCTGCGTGGGGTGTTCGATGAAATGGCGGACGCGTACGAGCCACCGGATGACGCCCATCGCCGCTTCGTGCAGCGGCAACGCGCACCGGAGGAGTCGCCTGTAGCGTACAGGGGCGCCGTGTTGGAACTCGCTATGGCCGCTTACCCGGAGACGGAGCCTGACCTGCTGGAACCTCTCATCTTGGGGAAGATGTTGGAGTTATCCCGGGATCTGGGCATTCCTATGCCGGCGTGCGGTCACGAAAAACTCACATCCCGGGCCGCGGCCAAGTGTTTGGACGCCCAGTTCAATCTCCGCCGCTGGAAACAAGTCACGGCGTGGACGGGCGGTCCTGTCGTCGATGGGGGGGCCGTAGGGTGGGACCCTACAAAGGCCGTGTACGTGCCGGATGCGACCGGCCCAAAGGAGTTGTCGGCCGCCTCCACTCCGTGGCCGGCTCGAAGCGGGCCAGGGCCGCGGGCTCCGCCGCCGGCGCGGCCGCGTCGGGACGGGGTGCCCGCTGCGCGCCGCCCCGACGTCGACTGCTTCCGCTGCGGCCGTCGGGGCCACTATGCCAGGGACTGCTGGGCCCGGGTTCCGGGGCCGCCCCAGCAGGAGGCCTCGACAGCGGACGCCCCAAAGAAAGACCCTCCGGCACAGGCAAGTCGGTGCGCACCAGACACCCGGCAAGGCCTGACACCTCACTCATCGCCGTTGTTGTGCGACGCGGATGTTGTAAAATACGGGAGGCCAGTATCTGAGCCTTGTCGCTCGATAACGCAGTGGCGTAAGCTGGCTCGGCGGGTTGTCGCGGCCGCTACCGGTTCGTCCACTGTACCTGGGTCCATCCAAGGGGTGGACGTACGTATTTTGGTGGATTCCGGTGCGTCCGCGACCATTATTTCGGATGTGATATTCCATCTTTTGAACATCCCACCGGGGGCCGTGAGGCCGGCTTACGCTTCCTGCATCGCTGCGAACGGGGGTAGTATGGGCATCGTGGGACAGGTGGACGCTAACATTTCTATCGGGGGTGTCTTGGCCTCGGGCGTTGTGTTGATTTCGAGGTCCCTGGCGGTTCCTTGCCTGTTGGGTATGGATTTTTTGGCTAAGATGCCCATTCTAATTAGAATTAATGAAAATTGCATAGAACTACCGGGGGGCCGGAAATTGGAATTTTTACAGTCCGCCTGGGGGCGACCGGCTCCTGTCGCCCAGGTGCAGGCGCTATCGGAAGTTTCGGTTGATATTCCACCTGGCTCTCAGATGCTCATTCCCTTACGATACCGGAAGCCGGTTCCGGGTCGGCAGGGTGCTTTTGGGATTTTGCTGTCGCCGTCCGCCGCGGTTACGGGCGGCTTAGAGCTGGTAGGGGCGCAAACTATTGTCCGTCCAGATCAGCGCCCGTTTTTGCAGGTGTTAGTGTGTGTGCCGGCTGGTACTGTTGTGGCACATGCCACTACGGCGTTTACGGCTCAGAGTGACCTGCCGGACGGGGGGCTTGTGGGTGGTGTTTCACACGATGGAGGGGTTGATGATCGTTGGATCGCCGAATTATGTGGGGAAAATTCGGCCCTTTCCACCGAGCAGCGTTGTGCGATTCATAAATTATTATCGAGCTATTCCGATGTGTTTAGCTCGGACGATTTGGACTTGGGACGCACCTCGCTGCTCTCTCATCATATCGACACGGGGGACGCTGCCCCTATCCGGTTGAACTCGCGTCGGATGAGTCCGGCTGAGCGTGAGCATGTTCGAGGGGCAGTGGAAGACATGTTGAAAGCGGATATTATATCTCCGTCTAATAGCCCATGGGGCGGCGCCTGTTGTGTTGGTTAAAAAGAAGGATGGTAAATTGCGATTTTGTGTGGATTTTCGGAAGTTGAATAAAGTGTCGGTGGCAGATGCGTATCCCCTGCCGCGTATGGACGATTCTCTCGACGCCTTGTCAGGGGCTAAGTTTTTTTCAACGCTAGATCTCTCTTCGGGCTTCTGGCAGCTCCCCCTTGACGAGCCCTCGCGAGAAAAGACAGCTTTCCGTACGCCGCAGGGGTTATTCCAATTTAACTGTCTTCCGATGGGGTTGAATGCTGCCCCTGCCACTTTTCAGAGGTTGATGGAGTTGGTATTGACGGGGTTGCAGTGGGAGACATGTCTCATTTATTTAGATGATATTATAGTCTTCAGCCGCACATTTGATGAGCATTTACTGCGGTTGGAGGCTGTATTCGCCAGAATGCGTTCTGCTAATTTGAAATTCAAGCCTAAGAAATGTCATCTACTGCAACGCTCCGTTCGATACTTGGGACATATTGTTAGTGCGGACGGGGTGGCCACGGATCCAGAGAAAACTGCGTGTGTCCGGGATTGGGCAACCCCGGCCACGGTGGGTGATGTGCGTCGGTTTCTGGGGTTCGCCTCATATTATCGGAGGTTTGTTCCGAATTTCGCTACTATCGCCAGGCCTTTGCATCTCCTTACTGGGAAGGGGCATAAATTTGTGTGGGGACCGCCGGAGGAGGCGGCGTTTCGGAGCCTGCGCGATTTACTGGCTACTGCGCCGACGTTGGATTATCCGGATTTTGAACATCCCTTCATTCTGGATACTGATGCGAGTGACTCTGGTATTGGGGCGGTGTTGTCCCAGTCAAAAGGTGGTGTTGAGCGTGTGGTGGCGTATGGGAGTCGGGTTTTATCTCCCGCGGAAACCCGTTACTGCGTCACTCGCAGGGAACTTTTGGCTATTGTGTTTTTTCTCCGACAATTTCGACCGTATCTGTACGGTCGGTCGTTTATTGTCCGCACGGACCATGCGGCCTTGCAGTACGCTCTTAAGATGGACCAGCCATCCGGACAATTGGCGAGATGGCTGGACACGTTGCAAGAATTCTCCTTCCAAATTCACCATCGGAAGGGTGTGCGTCACGCTAACGCGGACGCACTGTCCAGGTTGCCGCAACGATCCCCTTGTGCGTGTGCGTCGGGGACGCATAGGTGTGGACCGACTCAGCCCCCCCCTCAGCCTGTCGCGCTGGCAGTGGATGTTCTCGAAACTCCGCTTACACCGGGACCGGTTGATGGGGGACCGGCTGACGGGATTTTGCGTCTTCCAAGGTCTGTGTGGATTCGGGAGCAAATGTTGGACGAATCTTTGGTGTCGTTACGAAAACGAACGGAGAAGGCGGGTAAGGAAGTCGGTGCGGGTGGTATTTCGGAAACTGCTCTCCGAGATGGGTTACTGATGTGGAGGGAAGGGATACAGGAACACTGGCGTCTCGTTGTGCCTGCGTCATTGCGGTATGAGTTGGTTAGATCTTTGCACTGTGACACACTTTTACACCTGGGGGTGCAGAAAACCCTATTGACGCTGCAACGAGACTATTATTGGCACGGCATGACGACGGATGTCGTCGGTCACGTTCGCGCGTGTCCCGATTGCGCCCGCCGTAAACCACCTAAACATCCATATGTTCCGCCGATACAATCGATTAAAGTATCTCGGGTTAATGAGCTGGTGGCGTTAGATATTTTGGGACCCTTTCCACCATCCGCTAAGGGAAATAAGTATTTACTGGTGGGGGTTGAGTACCTCTCTCGCTGGCCGATGGCCTGGCCTTTGCCTGACCAGTCAGCGGCGTCTATCACTGACGCCTTTCTATTTGGGTATGTAATGGACAAAGGGGCGCCGGAGAGGCTCCTTACGGATCAAGGACGTAACTTTTCGTCCAAATTGTTGGGGGAGGTGTGTGCGGCTCTTGGAACTAAAAAGATACGGACGTCCCCCTACCACCCGCAAACGGATGGTATGGTGGAACGGTTGAATCGGACTCTGTCCGCCATGCTGTGCCATACAGTCGGGGAAAATCAATCTGATTGGGATTTGCATATCCCTGGGGTGCTTTCGGCGTATCGCATGACGCCGCACGCGGCTACTGGATACTCGCCGTTCTTCCTTATGTACGGCCGTGAGAATGTTCCGCCGATTAATGAACAGTTGGGAACCGGCGCGAGGGGGCCTGTTAAGCCTCTTCCTGAGTATATTAAGGACAACGTTCGGCGTGTCGCTGAGGCGAGGGAAAGTGCCCGCATGGCTACTGCCAAGGCTCAGGCCAGGAATGAGCGGTGTGCCCGACGATCAAAGGGGGAGTGCCCCTGGAAAAAGGGGGACCTGGCCTGGCTTCATTGCCCACAGGTGCGGCCAGGTACCTCTCCTAAATTACATAGACCTTGGCAGGGTCCGGTCCGCCTCATTGAGGTTCCAAACCCACAGTCGGCGCGTGTTCAGGTTGGTTCACGGCGCTGGTTCGTGCATACATCCCGGTTGAAGCCATACATTGCCCCGCGGCCGGATGCGTCATCTCCCGAAGTTGCCTTGCCGGGGTCTGTTGCTGCCGACTCGCCCTTGCCTGTGTCTGCTGACCTTGCGAGAGCGCCTGTCGTACCCTTCACAGACAAGCCGGCCGTGACAGCGCAGGGAGGAGGACGTTCCGCTCGTGGGACGTCGACTGGAGCCGCAGAACCCACGGGACCTGCAGCTCTTCCTATCCCTCCGCGGACGCGAGTACGGGATGTCTCTGGACGCGAGCGGGACAGTGGCGGGCACCTTCAACTTGGACTTGCCTAGGTAAATAAGGCACACCAATTATGACAGACTGTCCTATGTGTAATGCGGGCGTAAACGGCCCTCCGGAGGTGCCGTCATGAGGGGAGGAGTTAGGTCACGTGGGGGGAGAGGGGTTGAGCTATAGAAGGAGGGGAACCGGAAGAGGATAGGGAGTGACGGGGAACCAGGAACAGAGAGAGGCCACGAAGGGCGAAGCGGAGTGTGGCGAGATCGCCACGAACACGGAGGCAGCGAGGGTCGGCACCGTTGGCCAGCGGTGACCGACCCGAGGCAGCGAGGAGGCTGCAGTCAGCAGCGGGGCTGCACAGAGAGAGTGGGCAGCGGGTCTGCATACGGTGGCAGCCAGAGGGTCTGCACATAGGGGTAGCAGCGAGTCTGCAGGGAGGAGGTTACAGTAGATGAAGCAGAGAGTCAGAGGGAAGGAGAAGCTATAATAGCAGTGAATAGCCGGGGGCTACAAATACAGAGTTATAACAGAGTGCCGTGTGGGTGAAGACGAGAACCCAATAAAAGACACGAAGACAGAAGGAAGTGTCCGAGTCCATTTATTACATATGTACAAACATTATACATACCCACACAAACCCGGCGTAACCATGTCTCCCTTCAAAGATGCTTCCACCCAATTGGCCACTTTATTTAGCCTTGTTATTATAAGATTCAAATAAATTTTAAAATGTAACCTTGTTAAACAAGGTTGTGGGGTAGAGTCACGGCGTAGTGGTTCATGCACTGCGTTTTAAACCCGGTGACCTGGGTTCGATTCTCGGCCATGGCTATAACATCAGCGGAGAGCGATATTTGAATCCGCACTTGCCAGTTTGGGGAAGTATGGTCAAACTGTCGGTCATGTTTTTGATGACCCAGGTCGCGCTCGCAAATCAGCGTGTTTTCGTCTCTTTTTTGCTCTCATCCAATTAAAATAAACTTAACTCCATCCAGCAGTGGATTGACAACCGTTCTGGACTCCATATACATATCTCAAATTAAAAAAAGGGTGAAGCTATTTGGCTGCATTAATAAATAAATAAAACTCTATTATAAGATTCAAATAAATTATTTTGCTATTTTGATAGTCGTAATAAATGTTTTAATGTTTTAAAGATCAAACTCACGGATATATGTTTGAGCAGGATCTCAAGTTATAATGCTTGTACATATTCATCCTTTCTTTGGATGAGTGACTTTCCACACCGTGCGAATCGTGGGGGGTTATTTCACCGTACGTCACCGCTCTGGTCGCTATGGGTTGCTGAGACTGTAGTGCGCCTTTTGATGTAAGCACGGAGTGTACGAGTCTTAAATTACCTGGTTTGCAACGGTAAATGCCAAAGACCAGCTGGTTCAACAGCAGAGTTCATGATCATGAGAGTGGCAGTTTAAACCCTTACCAGGGGGCAGAGTCGACACGGCCCTCTCATCATCATTATTCAATCATCATTATCATCTATAATAATCTTAACAAATAATAATTAATTACATGAATATACATTTAGCAATGATAGTAGTAATCAATATATAATAATTCAATCATACTTTCCTGTTATTCCAAGAATAATAGTAATGATACATTTAAAAAAAACATCATATGACAATCATAATAGTAATAATCAATAATTGCTCATTCTTTGTTAGCAACATCTGGTGAGACTGCACGTTATTATACCGCACTCGCCCATAGGAATGTGGAATTTACACCACTGGCTCAGGACCTAGCCATGGGCGCTGGATAGGCCAATTGGCCATGAGCCATGAGAAATAGAAAGAGACCCACACAAATATATAGCAAAATATACAATGGCACAGACAATTAGACTAAATGTATCTATGACAAGGGTATAGACACCAACACAGACACATTCTGACAAAGACAAAAGAAAGATCTTCCGTTAAGCTGTTGGAGCAAGTGCTGTCAGCCAGCACACATCAATACAGACACACAGCTCCACCGACACACACACAGAGCCCCAGTCCTACCTCTTGCCCTGAGCAAACATCCACTCCGTTGCTGCTTTGGGGCAACAACCTAAGCCGGGTCGCTATGGTCGCAGCCGCGTCCCGGGAGACCAACCAGGCAGGCAGGGAGGGATGGATGGAGACACAGTCCGTGGGGTGAGGTGAGGGCAATTTATGGTGAGGTCTGGGCAATGGGTAGGGTAAGGTATGGGTTGGGAGTTTGTGGTGAGGGGTATAGAAGAGAATTGCTCAATGCTCCGCAGATTCACGTGAGCCATGGCCGAGAGAGAGGAGGATGTGGATGTAGCCGAGGTAGAGGAGGCATTGCTCATGGAGACACAGGCGAAGACTTCTAACGTGGAGACACAAGATGGTGACTCATTTGTGGAGACGCAGCGTGATACACAATTGGGGACGCAAGAAGATGCTCGCGCGGAGACGCAAGGTGACACGAACTCAGGGACACAAAATGACAAGGACACGGTGTCGCGCAACGACGCGTTGGAGGCACCTGGAGACCCACACGTGGAGACACACGCGATCCTAATTGCGGAGACAAGAGATGGCACACACTTGGGGACACGCCGTGACCAAAATATGGAAATACGCGGAGAAAAGCAGTTGGGCGCATCGGGTACGTATGTGGAGACACCTGACGACAGGAAGACGAAACACGAAGATGATCACGTGGAGACGCACGAAGACACCCACGTGGAGACAGATGAAGACAATCACCTGGAGATACGCGAACACACACACGTGGAGACATATGAAGACACCCACGCGGAGAATACAATTCTGGAGACACGAGACGAGGCAAGCTTGGAGAAACTGGAGAACACTCTCCTGAAAATGACACGTGTGGAGACACGTGAAGACACACGCGTGGAGACAGATGAAGACAATCACATCGAGACACGTCAACACACACACGTGAAGTCACGTGAAGGCACCCACGTGGAGAATGTTGAAGACAATCATCTGGAGATACGCGAACACACACACGTGGAGACACATGAAGACACCCACGCGGACAACGCAATCCCGGAGACACGAAGCGACCCAAGCTTGGAGAAACGGGAGAACCCTCCCCTGAATAACACACGTGTGGAGACACGTGAAGACACACGCGTGGAAACACAAGGTGTCCAAAACATGGAGGCCCGTGGAAGCAAGCAAACAGAGACACATGGTACCTACGTGGAGACACACGGAGACAGATATATAGAGGCATATGAGGACACACACGTAGAGACACACGGAAACAGATATATAGAGGCATATGAGGACACACACGTGGAGACACACGGAGACAGATATATAGAGGCATATGAGGACACACACGTAGAGACAAATGAAGACAATCGCGTGGAGACACACGGATACACGCACTTGGAGACAAAGGGAGATGCTCAAGCGGCCACAGAGGAGGAGCATGATGATGATCGTCGTGATGAAGAAGATTATGGGAAGGCTAGGTCCTTCAACCCCGACTGCCTTCATTGGGGATGCGAGGAGGTGGCTGATTGGGTCAGCAGCCTTGGCTTCTCACAGTATCGGGTACTTAGTGAGTGGCTGTCTTGCCTATTGAGTGACTGATAAACTGATCGATTTGCTCAATGACTTCTTGCCTGAATAATTACCTGTCTACACGTGCCATTAAATGCCCACCTGTGTGTCTATCTGAAATGTAATTTCTTGCATGACTACCTTTCTGACTCACAACATAACAGTCTCACTATTATGCTGGCTGTCTTATTAACTGCCAAAATGGTCGAATAAGAGCCTTCCTACCTGATTAACTTCCTAACTGGATGATTGACTGTCTTAATGATTGATTTACTAAATGTATGCCTCTGTGATTAACTACTTGATTAATTACTCGCCTTTCTTCCGGTAGCGCGTTCATTATTTGTTGTAAAAGTTGCCGGTTCGAATCAGCCACCCGAGTTATTAATGCCACAGTAGACATCTGTGCATCGACACTATGGCCAAAATTTGGTCAAAAATTCAAAATTTCAAATAACTGAATTGCGATTATACACATCGCAATCATTGTTCCAAACTGCGAAAACTTGGCAACACCCTCCTGGCGTCACGGTGGCGAGATGTTAACTACCTCGCCTGGTATACAAGAGGGCATGGGTTCGATCCCGATCCTGACGCCTGCTGTATATTTGGAGTTCGCATGTTCTCCCCGTGGTAGCGTGGATTTTTCACCGAGTGCACCCGTTTTCCCCTCCAAATTTTGAAACATGCATTTAGAGCATTTGGCCGTTATACATGTTCACATAAGCCACTTCGTTGAGCTATCATTTGTGGACAGGTCGCTTCTGAAAAATATATATATGTAGCTCAGTGTGTCTTACCTGGTAAAAGAAAAGTTTTTTTTATAGTTTAGTTTAGAATAAGAGTCATGAGACGCAGTGATGTTTTCCTGGGTAAACCAGCGTAAGAATAAAACCACCCACCAGATTACCTGATTAACCAACTGCATGGTGCCCTTCCGGCCTGTCACAAGGAGTGCTTCATGAGTAACCACGTGGATGGCAGAAGACTCATCCTCATCAACTGCTCCTCGCTGCCTCGCCTCGGGGTCACCGACTTCAACCACATGAAGGTGAGTGCGAGCGGGTAGGGTCAGCATGTTGAGGTTACAATTCAGCAAAAGAGTCGGGGTTAGGATTGAGGTGAGTGTTGGGATCAGTGTTCAAGTTAAGTTGGTCGGATGGGCGGGTGTGTGGATCGGTGTGTAAATAAATTGATGGGTAGATGGATAGGAGGGTGGGAGTGTGAATGGATGGATCGGAGGGTGGGTGTATAGATAGGAGGGTGGGTGTGGAGATAGGAGAGTGGGTGTGTGGATGGATGGATGGAAGGGTGGGTCTGTGGATGATGTATGGGAAGGTTGATGAGTGGGGCCATGAAAAAAGTATCTTAAATTTATCATTCTTTTGTAGCCGAGTGGGTTGGTTAAAGTACTGTGTAAATATAGCCAGGGATTCTATCTCGGCTACAGCAATGTTCCCTCAAATATGGTGCTGATTATTTTCCTTTTCAATGTGTCCTCGCACGAGGTAGCTCCAGCCACCATCCTCATGTTCCCTCTCCGTGGAATAAGTGAGCATCCCACCCACAAAATTACTCTGCTTCCCCCTCCCCCTCCCAAGTTGACTCGTGAATGTCTCCACGGTTTAATTTCTCACTCGAGTATTTTCCCGATCGCTGATAGACTGGCTCGCAGTAAACATTATCGGCGCAAGGCACTGCCGTGAGAATACAAAGTCATAAGACAAACATTATATCCTGCTCAAATAAGCGTTGGGGTGGTGCTCCTCTCGTGTTTCCAATCCTGAGCCACTGGTGGAAATTCCACATTCGAGTCTCCCCATAGTGACCCCCCATGGAGAGATGACGGGCCCACAAGTTACGCAGACCCACGATAATTCTATATTATTCGGTATCATTCTTAATATGATTATTGCTGTACCCGATACACACACACACATACTCACACCACCACTTCAGTATCCCAAGGACAAAATAAGGCGACATGGATGTGGCGCTCTGGGACTATCTCCAGGTGAAATGAAGCACGGAATATTTCTGTAGGAGCTGTGTCGTGGCGTGCGGGTCCTGCTGGGGGTGCGGGAGCCCCCCTTCACCCGCAGCATCTACGAGCCTCGACGGGAGCCGTGGGGGCTCTACCTGGAGGCGAGGGCTCGCTCGGGGGCCCAGGCCGACTCGCTCACCTTCGAGCAGTTCGTGCAGGGGCAGCTGTACGCCAAGATGGAGTAGACGATGCCAGAGTAATCATAGAGCAGGGCTCTGGAACGTTTTACTTGGCGATGGTCGAAAACGGAACGTTCGCAAAGCTTA
This sequence comes from Lethenteron reissneri, assembly GCF_015708825.2. NCBI lineage: Eukaryota > Metazoa > Chordata > Hyperoartia > Petromyzontiformes > Petromyzontidae > Lethenteron > Lethenteron reissneri. Next base: position 7,507,823 of record NC_083789.1, on the reverse strand, counting down.
GACGGCGCAGCCACACATACACACACCTTGGTTATTGTCGCATTAAAGGTAAAGGTGCGGACCTGCAATTTCCTGTTCAGGCCACTGCTGGCAGAAGGGTCTTCACGCCGGCCAGACGTCTTGGAAGAGGTAGGAGTAACCCACACTCTGCCCCACCACGCACGATCTGGAGAGTATACGTTTAGACTACTCGGTGGGCAGAAGTGAGAGTATGCAGGGACGGGATTGAATAAACTTGCACCATTTTTTCAACTACCGTGCCGGGAAATCGAACTAGCAACGTATGTGTGTTGTTGAGCTTCTGTCGCACCGTACGTAGCCAACCGTGCCAATTATAAGTCCAGTGCTGCTAACCATTATACCACGGGGGCATCCCTGTTTTCTTCTTATAATGAGAAAAAAAATGAGGGCTCGCCTCCTCTGAGTGACCTACATTTAGGAAGAAAAAAACGCTCCCCCCCCCCCCACTTATTTGAGTAAAAACATGTATTCACTGGAACTCTTCTGTGTGCACCCACGTATGTTTTTGAATGACCTGACAATTATCGTGAACCCCCGTCATTCTGCTGAACCGAGGACACGTAAGATCTTGTTTTTGTACAGATTTCCAAAGAAGGCCGTGATGGTAAAGTTAACAAAAAAATATTTAAAAATTACGGTCTTAAATTTCGATTTAAAGCTTTCGTGACTGCAAGGATTCATCTTCTCGGTTCTTTCGGTAAAGTCACGTAGAAGGGAAGTAATAAAATAATAAAAATAATAAAACATAATAAAATAATATAATATGCTTTATTTTTATTATTGTATTACTTCCCTTCTACGTGACTTTACCGAAAGAACCAAGAAGATGAACTACAGTCTTCTCAGGTCGATTTGTGCGGCTAAGATGCAGTGACGGATACATATCGTGTGCGGACCGTTGATGTGGTGGCGGGTCGTATGAAATGAAGTCGCGGGTCATATCTGACCTGTGGACAGCAAGGTCCCTTTAGCCCCCTGTCGGAGATGCTTAGCTGGGTAGCAAGGAGACGGCTGTGATGGAGAGTCTTTGGGCCGTGTCGATGACAACGAGCTGGCATCGCGGATGACGTCTGGGGTTGAGTCTGGGTTTCAAACAGCCGAGATTAAACCGGGTTTTCTGGTGTTGTGCTTTCAAGATCTCAGCTCGAATATCGACGACTGCTCACTCTAAACATCACATGACGTTTAATTTGGCTTATTCCAGCGCGGAGAAAAAAATGTCGCTGTTCGACTGACATTCTGTGCACGGCATAGGTATATCTTTAATGTGGACAAGTAGCCTACTCAAGTGAATTCAGTCTTAGTTTTGTATAAATCGTCTCCCGGGACCGTTCTCCGATAGACAAAGTGGTGCACTGCTCACTGCGTATGTAATTAATGGAGATTTCTTCGTCGCGTGTTATGATCCCGATATCACTATTTGAAAAGGAAAATAATTGGGAGTAAATTAACGAAGAACCCAGGGAAGCATTGAAGTAGTAGTAATCCAGTAATTGCCTTCATTATGATTGCACTACGGGCTCCGTTGTATTAGTTAAAGTTGATTCACTTCATGCATTGACCTCCCAGCGTTGGCTGAACCAATGTCAGTGTAGAAATACAACAAGAACAAGCACGTTTGCTGCTCATAAAGACATGCCCTCTGCATGCACGTTGCATGTAGAATGCTCTCTCAGCCGTGTCCAAACTACCAGCTCACAAGAGCTGAATGTGGCTCGTATTACTGTTTAGGCCACCAACTCATATAGTTGAAGACACGGGGGCTGTTGCGCATCTATGCGTGTCGTTATTTCTGCGTTGCACACCTGTACGCATTTCCTGTTGTGGTGTGGTTATCTAATGACTGTATATGCACAAAGTGTTGACTTGAAATCAATATCAAGTGAGCATCCTGTACTGTGACCTTTTCACAGTCATTGAGGCTGCAATGAAAGCACACTCATCAAATGTGCCCTTACAGATCTGTATCAGTGCAGGCAGTCAGACATGCACTTACAAATACTACACATTTCCCGTTTAGAAATATATATTTTTAGCTAATAAAATTAATAAATAAAACATGATCACCCTATTGTCACGCATGTTTGGTGTTTGCCAAAAAGCTCGTGTGCACGTGTTTGCTGCAGATCGTGACTTTAGTTTTATTTTTGTTTAACCAGGTGAGATCTCAAGAGACCAGAATCGGTCTAATTTGCAAGAGTGACGACCTCTTTAATTTGCCGGTAGGGAACGGTCATTTTCGAATATACAATGGCCTCCTATTGCGTATGACGTCGGGGAGTCTTGAACGTCCAACTGTGAAGCAGACGGCGCGTTTTGATTATGGCTATTAAACCCGCGGTATTAATCAGGGTGGCCACTCGATTCGAACCGTGAAGCTCCACAACAAGTGGCGAACGTTCCACCGCTCGGTGATATAGGCCTACACTTATAATCCTCCACTCATTTTGTGATTCTATCGTGCGCTTTGGTCCCAGTATTCGTTGGCGGTAATTACCAGAAGATGGCAAATTCTGACGTGAAATCAGGATCGCTATGGGCAAAGCAGCAATCATCCACATCATCAGCAGTCATGGCCAATCCACGGCTGGATGAAGACTTTCCCAAGGCGAAGCCATCTCTCACGGTTATGCAATGTGGCAATTGAGTAACAAAAAGCCAGAGGGCCGGCAGACAAGGAAGCGTCTCCTCGGTGGCTTGAGCAATGTAGAGAAGCTACGGGGAAATAAAACAGCAAGCACAGGGTCGTGCTTGGGCCAGGAACCTGTTTTAGGCAAAGAACACTGTATATGATTATACAAATTGTATGCACGCGTTACCTCGTAGGCTAAACACTCAACGAGACGAGACATACCATCAACGACATTCCTGAATAGGTATATTGATTGTTATGTAATCCAACTCAGGCATGGTAGGCCAAGTCGACTCCATTTGAATGCGTCATTGTATCACAGTCGCCGCCCGAACTCGTCGCATCTCGGAAGCTAAGCAGGAATTTAGGCTGGCTTAGAACCGACTTGAATGGATGTCTGTCGGTGGCTTGCCTGATGCTGCAGGTTGTGTACTTGTGGGGATGCGAAAGTGTGGCCAGGAGATGGCAGTGGAGTCACCCCCCTTGTATACAGCGTATACCGCTTTTTTATTTAATTCAATGTCTGTTATTGTCGTTGTTGTCGTATCCTCAAATCTTGTAACTCAATTTTAACCCACTTTCCAATGTGGTATCGACTGCAAACTTCGTATAGTTACGTCTTACTGATGACAATACTATATTCTATCATAAAAAATGAAAAATATATATTTTAAACAATATTTTTACACGCTTTCTATTAACTCACTGTCGGTTCTTGTTGTCGTATCCTCAAATCTTGTAACTAAATTTTAACCCAATTCCCAATGTGGTATCGACTGCAAACTTGGTATACTTACGTCATACTGATGACAATACTATATTCTATCACTAAAAAAAAAAACATTTTAAACCATCTTTTTTATATGTTATGTTTCGGCTTAGGTCTAATTGTCCACGCTCAACTTACGTTGGCTGTAAATCACCACGCTTATGGCAAGCCTCGGGGCCACTTCCTGGAGTCGTGGAGTTCTGCCATTACCAGTACGGTACATTTCATTAAAGCGTGTTTAAAAAAAAAAGTATTTTTAAACATTACTTATTTTTTACCCCGGGATCTCCGGTTTTCCTCCAACGGGTATAAACTCGCGTTCATCGAGTTGGCCAGAACATTCCACCAATAATAGCCCCAAGGCAGCAACCACCGTGATTCGTGAATGCCTTCCCGCTTGCTCTGTGGTTTCCCACGTCTGTGAGTGAAATCTGTGCGCATTATCCATGCTACGATTGTGCCACGCATCTCGCATGCGAACATCATCCACGTCACTTGGCAAAAAATATTATCGAGCGAGCAATTTCATCTCGACGTCATGGAAGAAGAAATGTATTAAATAAAATCCCACAGGCAACGAACGGACAGCTCCCATCACGACACCACCCACAGTGGGGTGGAGGGAAATGTCGGTTGTTGACACCGAATTTGTGTGACAAACCACCAACTGGGATCGAACTCGGATGGGTTAAGGTCAAAGGCCCGGGATTCCAAAGGTTGTGAATCGATCCGAGCCAGCGGACCTCAAAGGGTGCGAGGTGTGTGGGTCTGTGTGTGTAGGGGGTGGATGAGTGGGGTAATTGATGCGATGGTTGGGTGAGCGAGTGTAAGTGGATATCTAATTGTGTGGGTGGTAATAAAACGTGAGTTACATCACGTGAATGTAAATGTGTCGTACATCCACTTCCACCCGACACAGCCAACATTATCAAGTTTTGTCACGTTAACAAAACGTGCCAATTTGTTCCACAACTTTAGCAAAACCGGTTGTCTGTTGTAGAGAAAACCCACAAAATATGTACGAGTGAGGACTTCATCAGGAATAATATTGGTCGCAAAAGCCTACGTGTTGCCGTAATCGTTTAAGTTGGAGTGTCGGGTGGGAGGTGTGTGATGTAAAAGCGGACGGGTGAGAACATGAACATGCGGTGTGGAATTGTTTGTCTTGCTAAGATGAGTGACTGAGCGATTGTCACTTCGGGTAGCCGGTTGAGTGAGTGAACACATCATTGTTGCGACGGGTGAGCGAGTGATTGCGTAATTGTTTGGATTGTGCATCATTCGGTGATTGAGTTGTGTGAGAGGCATTGGGGGAGAAAGTGGGCAACACATTCCTGCGGAGGGAGCTGGTAGGAACGTTGGGTTGCTCGGTCAATGGCCAGGGTCAACGGCGGCGTGGTGTATTCCGCAAATATGCCCGACTGTGGGGGCGGGCACAAGCCGGCGTGAGTAGGTTAAACATTGAGTTTAATAAGGGCACCACGGGGTGACCAGCCCCTCCCCACCCAGCCCCTCCCCACCCAGCCCCTCCCTCCACGACGGACGGACGGACACAATAATCCCCAGTGGGCTGGTGTAACCAGGAGGTTCCTACCAGTAAAATGTGTTTTTTATTTATTTAATGAGCTTGAGTTATGAGTGCGTGTGTATATATGTGATTGGTGAACGATTCGGTGAGTGGCTGGTTGGCTGAGTTCCGAGGTGTTTGGATATCAGGTCTTGGTGAGGGAGTATGTGAGTATGGGTAAGATTGTATCATAGACGTCAAACCTCTACCTTATTACAGACCAATTAAGACTTTATTGGTCACCCCGTGTCCTGACATTTTTTTAACGTTTATCCTACAAAGTCCCATCACAAGGGAGAAACACAAATAGACAAATAGAATGTTGCCCGTATTGAAACCTAAAAACCTCAATTTCCCTGTACAAGAAGACGAATGTGTTGACATATATGTTGGAAACCTTTTGAACTTTTTTCGCACCGTATGTAGCCAACCCTGCTAACAGGAGGCTGGGTGAGTGAATGAGCAAGTGTGAGTTGATGTGTGAATGTTATGCATGTTATGCATTGCGCATTACACTAAGGAACCCAACACGTTTCCAGAGAAAGCTCCCACTCATGAATAAACCTCTTAAAGCACCCCTTATAATCATCGGCCATGGTCAATCCACAATCCACCGAGCACCATCACACGACGCTGATTTCACGGCTCCATCTCCGCGGGTGGACGCGTCCTCGTCGCACGCAAATTAATTCCATCTCTTGGCAAATGCCACTCAAGACATTCATATTTACCATGGGGGGGGGGGGGGGGGGGGGGCTCATCATCCCCTTGGGGCCGAAACACCCTTTATATCTTTAACAGTACGAGTCTAATCGGCGTGCTCCTCTTTACGACTCACGGTGGAACCCCGAGGATGCATCACCAACACCACCACCACCATCATCACCACCACCACCATCCCCACCATCATCATCACCACCATCATCGTCATCATCACCACCACCATCATCATCACCACCACCATCACCACCACCATCATCACCACCATCATCATCATCACCACCATCACCCCCGTCATCATCACCACCATCATCACCACCACCACCATCATCACCACCACCATCATCTTCACCATCACCATCACCACCACCATCACCACCACCACCATCACCTCCACCATCATTACCACCACCATCATCATCATCACCACCATAATCACCACCACCATCACCACCACCACCATCATCACCATCATCTCTCCGCGCGCTTCATTGAGTGAGCACTTCTTGTTGTTCCGTTAAAAAAAGTCTTAGGGCCGGGTCCTCGTTGGCTCACGAGACTCCTCGCCCCCCCTCCTCTTCGCCCCCCCCCCGCCTCGCCCCCCCCCCCTCCTCGCCCCCCCCCCCTCCTCGCCCCCCCCCCTCCTCGCCCCCCCCCCTCCTCGCCCCCCCCCCTCCTCGCCCCCCCCCTCCTCGCCCCCCCCCCCTCCTCGCCCCCCCTCCCTCCTCGCCCCCCCTCCCTCCACGCCCCCCCCTCCTCGCCCCGCCCCTCCTCGCCCCGCCCCTCCTCGCCCCCCCCCCTTCGCCCCCCCCCTCCTCGCCCCCCCTTCGCCCCCCCCTCCTCGCCCCGCCCCTCCTCGCCCCGCCCCCTCCTCGCCCCCAGCCACCCCCACCGAGACGGGCAGAGTGAGCGGCTGAGCGAGGGAGTCACCGCGCTGCCTCCATCACTTCCCCCTCCAGCCTCCCTCCCCCCTCCCGCTCAAGAGGCAGCGGCGTTCACGCCCCACAACCACCACCGCCATCCTCCTACCACCATCATCATCATCAACCATCCTCCTCCCTCTTACCACCACCACCATCATCAACCATCCTCCTGCCGGCACCGGTCACGTCACCAAAGCCGGGGGAGACACCGAGAAGGCGACACGGGGAAGAGAGAGAGACAGACACAGAGAGAGAGACACACACAGAGAGAGAGACACAGAGACAGACACACAGAGAGAGAGACACAGAGAGAGACACACACAGAGAGAGAGACACACAGAGACAGACACAGAGAGAGAGAGACAAAGGCGGACGTGCGGCGCCTGGTGGTACACGTAGGCGAAGGAAGACGTCGTAAGAGAGGAATATTACGCGGACACGGGAGCGGTGGGTCGTGGTGAGTGAGTGGTGTGGTGTGAGTGTGTGGCGGTGTTTGTAACAAGGAGACAGGCGCAGATGCATGCGTGAGAGAGGGACAAGCCTTGGGAAGAAGTGGTGGTGGTGGTGGGGGGGAGAGGAGAGAGAAACAAAGACGGAGGGGAAGGGCGTGGAGAGAGAGACCGGGGAGGGAGCTTGAGACACACGGAGACAGAGAGAGACACAGACAGAGAGGGACAGAGACACAGAGAGAGACACAGACAGAGAGAGGCACAGAGAGAGACACAGAGAGAGAGGCAGGCAGGATTCGTGAGGCAACATCGAGGCGGATCTAGGACAGGAAGGAAGGAAGGCGATCCACTGTACAGCCCGGGCGACAAGGCACACGGAGAGAGGGCGACTGTGACACAGACGCGGGGAGACGAACACGGGACACGATGGCCACGGAGGGCGCCATGCAGATGCTGGAGGCCGCCACCGCCTCCCTAACGGTGCAGAGCACGGACGTACAAGGCCCCGGCCATGGTAACGCTGCGCCCGACGGCCTGCCGACTCTGGCGGCACGCAGCGAGGGTGCCGCCCTTGAGGAGCGCTGGGGCATCCCTCGGAGGGAGCTCTTCGTCCTCGCCCTGCGGTTTTACAAAGGTGAGCAGAGAGGGCCTCTTCCTCCACCCCTCTCTCTAATTGATTATTAGTTAATTGCGTGTGGCGAGTGGTGGTTGATTAGTGGTGTCGGTGTGAGCGTGTGATCGATTCTATTGGGGTGGGGGGTTTGGAGACTGGTTCTATTCCTGTCCATGGTTCGTCGTTCATGGTCATCTTCATTATCATCCGTAATAAACACAATAATCCACATCATAACTACAATCGTTAGTATGGTCGTCATGAACAACGTTTACATACTAAACATCATCAGCAGCAGCAATATAACTATCGACATCTTCAACATCAATACAATCGTAAACATCAACACGATCGTTATATCCATCATCATAAACAACAAAATAATCGTACAGATAAATAACAACATGGCAATAATCATCGACAACAATATCAACAGCAGCAATATCAGCAGCATCATCACCACCATCATAGTGAACATCATCAAAACCTGTTGATTTTTTTGGTATGCGAATTTGTCCCTGGGTCTCTCAACCGGGTTGATGGAGGGACGGATGACACCTCGGCCCTTAAATTATTAATTAATACACGGTAATGGTTTAGTAAAACATCAACCATCAAAGGTTTTCAAAAACGGGTGGACGTGGTGCTGATTACAGCCACGCCCTGGTGTAGTTGTACCGTTACAGGCCCTTAATAGGTGCTCGCAAACTGCACGTGTCCTGTCCCCCCCACCCAACAGAGTGGTATAGCTACACACATTGATCTCTTTGTCTTCGATGGCAGTGAGCTTCCATTCCTTGCTTAAAATTAACATCATAAACATCATCATCATCGTCCACTCCAAATGGATAAATAGTATCCAAACTGAGTGGACATTACCCAGGTTGGCTTGGCATATGGGTATGCGCCTGTAGGGTTTTCATAAACATTAGCACTGTGCATATCGTTGTGTCAATCCACCGCTGGATCAGGGCTTCCCCACGTCCGTGCGGGTTATTTGACCATACTTGACAACGGTGGCCATCTATGGGTTGGACATAAAGGCGGTTGTTGTGTGTGTGTGTATTGTTATGGCCTCACGAATACCACCGTCAACCACCACCTCTTAACATTACCCCACCTGTGCAGCACTGTGGCCTTAATAGGTGCTCGCAGCCCAGGACCGGACTCAACAGCGTGTGCGGCCAACATTGTGGGAGATGACATGAGATTGGAACCGTGTCACAGCGGTTTGTTCATTTCGCTTACAATGACGACCATACTTTGAGCAAATCCACTGCTGGATGAAGGCCTCCCAAGTTGCCGCCATCTCTCTCGTATGTATGGAGGTTGAACTTATTTTACAGGTAGGAACAACAGGTTCCACACTGCCCACCAGGGATTATTTGTCTGTCGTGCACGAATGCGCTGTCCGACCAAGTTCCTACCTGCCCACTCCGAAGGAACGTGTTGCGCACCTTCACGTAGCCAACTCTTCTAATCAGAGGTGGGGGTAACGATTCTGTGATGTACCTGCCACACGAATAGATGCCAATGTTCCATCGCTGCGGTGGAAGTCCTCTTGGACGCCTTCTTCTTAACCTGGGCCCTCCACGAGGTAGATTCAGTCTAAGAATGTGTTGGTGATATGGGCATCATATCACCATCGTCCTCAACAGTGGGTTTGAGACCAATACGGTCATATTGGGCGTGTGTGTGTGTGATCTACAAAAACATAATCAACCTGAATAGGGTGCTCTCAAACAGCGTGGCGCAGGCATATGTGTAGCAATGAAGCTCAGATGGTGAGAGACGAACGGTCGTTTGAGTGGAAAATGCAAAAAAAACCTGCTTGTATATTGACCACAAAAGGCGAACAAGTGGAGTAACATCTCGTACCCAGTGATTCTAAGCGTGGAGCAGACGGGAACAAGCAGCGTACGTGGACACGAATGGGGGGCGAGAGGCGTGTGCGTGTACACAGTGGAAGTAGTGTCTCTACCATGCCACTGTCGAGGGTGGTGTGTGAATTTGCAATCTGGTTGTTAAAATTGTTTGTTTTCGCGTGACTGGAAACCGCATGGAGAAAAAAATCCCCAGTAAAAAAAACACTTGCCAGTTTGTCACATATATATAAAGTCTCGAGATAGCATAAATGTATTTTTTGAAAACCTTTTTTCTTATCTGCACAAATGTAGGATGTATATGAAATGAGGGTGGTGATGATTGCAATGATATGATTGTGATGGCATATGGCGATGGTAGTATTCATGGCATTGATGATGAATTTGTGGAGGATGGTGATCATGATGGTAATGATTATGATGATGGTCATTGTAACAATGATTATAATCATGGTAATCTACGCCAACCGATGTTTGAACCAAGCCTTGCACTTTACGTGAGCCAACGGGTGTAGGGGGACCTCTGCTCTGAGATCCCGCTCTGGGACACGGCAATCATGAGTTATTTTCAGAAAGCGTTTGCCACCGGGAACTCGCACCATTTCACAAGACAAAGATCCCCCGTATAGCCTTTAACTGGCTGTTGTGGAAAGTGCTGTGAAGGCCAGCGTGGAACACAAGGGGGTGAGTTGCCAGCATCACGCCCGGCCGCATTTGTCTCCCAAATGATGATATTTACACAACGGCACCAGGTACTCGTTTGAGGCGGAGTCGAATTAGGGGAGGCTCAGGACTGGTTCAAATAATCGTCAATGGTGTTGGTCATGAGCTGGAATCGAATTTGGGCTGCCGGGTTCGTAGCGCAAATCGCTAAACGCTACGCCACCACTCCCCCACACAGTGGGACAAAAGATAAAGTTCCACCGAATTTCCTTAACAGACTGTTGGGGCAAGTTTTATTAGCGAGCACCTATGAAGGCCAGCACGGTACACGAGCGGATGGATGGCCAGCACCACGCCCGACCGCCTTTGTCTCCCGAGTGGCGATGTTTACACAACGGCACCAGGTACTCGTTTGAGGCTGAGTCGACCTAGGGAAGACCTAGAACCGCGGTTCAGATAGTCGTCACCGGTGTTGGCCTTGAGCGGGAATCGAACTCGGGTCACCGCTTCCGCACACATTTGCACACACACTGTGGCACACACCGTGGTATATACTCGCCGTGGAACCCACACATCGTGACAAGTACGCCTTGGGAAATAGTATCCCTGGCAATGGCCCCTCTGTCAGAGCAGAGAGGACAGTCCAGAATGTTTGACTCATAGCAACAACAGACTGAAATTTCTTAAAACGTGCAGCCGCGAAAAGATGAAGGCGCAGAGTTCTCAGTTGCTGCTTCCTTCCTTCTGCCAGATTCCACAGTAGTTGCGAGGATCGGTTGTACACTTTCATCACCACCACCACTAGAATCGGGCTTGAGGTATTTCACACCCCCCCTCCACCCGCTTAGTCTGTAACCTCTGGGTGCCACACCATCGCCTGTCGCTGTACCCTGAATGTATGTCCCAGCCATGGCAAAGTGCCTTGTGCATGGCAGTTGGTTTGTAGTATAGTTTTACGAGTTGTTTATGGTTCGCAAATCAATTTTCGTAAACAAAGTATGGTATGGTGCACGTTATGTACCCACTTCTCTGGGCTGCTTAATCAATAAGCGTTATTCATACGTTGGTGACAGCTTATATCAAGGCAGCAGTTGCCTTCTGCCAGGGTCACTTCGGGTTAAATGTTGGCTTCTCTTCATGGACTATGAAGTGTTGAGGTTTGAAAACATACTTAACTATAAGCGTTCTTTAAATGTTAAAAATAAATATTTATTTAAAGCAAACCTGACTGCTGAAGCAATACTGCATGTTGAAACCGGTCCAGAGTTTGCTTGTACTGGATCAATGCTTCTAAAATTATTCACTCGCAGAACGCCATGGGGCTAGTTTTTGTAAAAGAGGATGACATTGTGAGCTTATCTCTTATTTTTCAAAGTGCACACGGAGAGACAATGCTCAAACTCAGCCTCTGAGAAACGTACTTGCTGTGTTATATACACACGCAAAGCTCTGGTACACCTTATTACAAATACATCCGCTTGTTGTCCTTCCAGTCCAAGGGTTTTACAGCAGCATTTAGTTAATCAGGCAAACTGTGGACCATTATTGATTGTCTGGGTCTCCACCAGTAGTGTCAGATCTTTTGATTAAATACTGCTCAGTTTCCAAATATTATTGGCAAAAAGCACTCCACTTAAAACGATGGGGCCCATCAACACAAAGTAGCAACGTTGTATGAAACCCAATAGCCTCGTTTATTTAACAGGCCACACTCTGCTGATGAAACTCGGAGAAGGCAAAACCAGATTGATCCAGAAGGCTAAAATGTAATATATATATTATATTTACTTAGGGAAATTGAATTTTTGTCTGTTTATATGACAACAGTGATCCTATATGTTGCCACATGGTAATTTTTAAATGCTTATTGCTGTATTTCCACCTCCGACAGACAACCCCACCGCATCTCCCGAGCGGGTGTGCTTTGTGTCAAACGCTCAATTGCGCCTTCTCTTTCTTTGATCCACCAATCTTGCTTCCAAGGCGCTGGCTTAGAGACGCGATGTCATAATGGGCTGCGTGACCATGGCCGGCCACAACCACCCTGGCCACAACCACCCCATCTCGGGGTTTTTCCCCCTACTGCTTCACTGCTGTGTTAATTAGCAGGATGGTTTCTCTGGCCCGGTGCTCACCCCCTCACTCCCTCACTCCCGCCATCCCACCCTCCACTCAGTGAAGAATGGTTCGATCCACAATCAATTGTCATCTGCTACGTGACCATAACCATGGAGTTCTGAGGTCATGGAAGTTTATGGAATTGACTGCGACAAGCGCCGTTAATTTAGCTGGAAGGGTGCTTCTACATGACGTATCATTACCCTCCCCCCCCCCACCTTGCTGCTGCGACTGGGCACGTGTGTTTTTTTATGGTTTAAACACAATTCGGTAATATACGACTTGTTTACGAAATGTGAGGCGAAGTGAAGGCGTAGGGAATGAAATGGTGATGTTTACGTGCGGCATCAGGAACTCATTTAAAGCCGAGATCCCCCACGTAGTCATACCAGACTGTTGGGGCAAGTGCTCTTGGCGAGCGTCTATGAAGGCCGGAATGGCACAAGAGGGGGTGGGTGGCCAACACTACGCCCGGCCGCCTTTGTCTCCCCAGTGGTGATGTTTACACACTGCACCAGGTATTGTTGAGTCTGAGTCGACCTAGGGGAGCCCCAGGACTGGTTCAGATAATTGTCACTGGTGTTGGCCATGAGCGGGAATCGAACCTAGGCTGCTGGGTTGATAGCGCAGTGCGCTAACTGCGATACTACCGCTCCCACACTCGTACAATCACACATACAGTGTCACATCCTCACTGCACCCTGGTCTCTCCCTCTTCTCTCCCCTGCTCTCTCCTGCTCTCTCTCTCCCTCCATGTCCGTGCTCTCTCCCACAGACAACGTGGGCGAGGGTTTCCCTGCGAGCGCCCAGGACCGCGCTCGGCTGCAGGCGGCGTGTGAACGAGCCGAGGCCGAGGAGGAGGTGCCCGGCTCCCAGGTCGAGTCGTCGGGGTCGCGGCCGGGGGACGCGGGCGACTCGGCCCCTTCGGATGATGCTCGCGCCCACTTCACGCAGCTGCTTATCGCTCACTGCCCGCTCTTCGTGTCCTACATGCTCGCCCAGCGGAGCGAAGGGCGCAGGTTCGAGCCCGATCCCAGCCTCTCCCGTGCTCTCGTAACGGCGGTCGTAGTGGTCGCTGGACGCAGGGTCAACGATAAAAGTTTATGATGATTGTTATCATTGTGAGAGTACATTTCTGGCGGATATTGTGGCTGCAGTTTTAATTGCTATGATGGGTCAGCGGTAGAGCAAGATGATTGCAATCGGAAGGTAGCGAGTTAAGTTTATTAAGTTTATGGATGATGTTTGCAATCGGAAGGTAGCGAGTTAACCCTTTCCCATTCCGAGACGTCTGCAAGTTGTAAGGTGTGTCACGTTCCCCGCTGAATCTCGGATTGCGCAAGCAGTTAGCATTCTTTTTTTTTACAGAAGCTTAGTGCTGTTGTTTTTAAATACATTGTACTCGCCGCAGAGAACTGTAGTGAGACAACCACACTCTTTGATAGCTGGTGCCAAACTGCCACACTCCTTCCCGGATGGCCTTGTGGGAGTCTCGGTACGGCTTCCTTATTTAGTTTATCTTTTGATTCCGTTCTGATGACGTACACGTACATACGTGTACATCATAGGAACAAACTCCGAAGAAAAACTGATGACATACATCTATGTCACCGGAATGGGAAAGGGTTAAAATGCTAGTTGGGGGGTTGGCTCAGTCATCGTTCTTCCGCGGTTGATAAAACAAAAGTGGTTGTCCTATGGATCAAGTCGTTCCTGCCATAGCAATGTTGAATGTCAGTCCAATCCTAGTTAACTACAACAATAATTATCATATAAAGTTTATATTATTGTTTCATTAGGCTTTAAAAGCTAATGTTTTTGGTTTGACTGCCACATGATAACATCTCCATAGCAGGGGAGGTAGAAAGTGCGGCACCTCCAGTATGGCTAAAGAGAGGTTACAAGAAGTCAGAAGGGACCTCGGAGGTACATCTGTGATATCTGCTTCTGCGGGCTGTTCTCTAACATGGGATGACGCACTGCTCTACGAGACTTCTCAATGGATGCTTCGTCCCTTGGCTTGACAGCAATAGCGCAGTTGGAATAAAGTGTTTGGAAATAAGTCCAAAAAGTCACATTGTCTGTCACCCCGTGACCTATTTAACAATAATATTAATAACTGTTATAATATTATGACTCAAAATATCAATGTGTTTCCACACCTTGTTAATTACTATAATATTGTATTGATTAAATAGTTATAGTATTTCCATGCTCTATTAATGACTCTGTAAATGTCAACAATCTCAGGCTGCGTTTACTTCGCAAACGAATCATTTCACTTTCTCCTTTCTCAACCGAGTATTGCACGGCGGTGCTCATATTCTTGTGATCGACTCGTGGAAATTCTACATTCTCATGGAAACGGCAGAATCTGCCCTCCTGCCCTCCAATGATCAATGAATTGTCACAATTCGGGGTGACAATTCGATTCAAACATCGATTGTGTTTTATTTTTACAATCTCATTTGTGTTTTTGTTGGCCCTGTCTCATTCATACAGTTTTGTAAGTTAACACAAGCCTAAATGTAACATCGGCGTGTAATTTACATAAAGTGTAGATAATTCCTCACGCGCATGAACCGTGAATGCAAGAAGCGAGAAATATCGAACGAAATATCGAACGAATATCGAACGAAATATCGATGCATATCCACATGCCCTCATAACTGTTCATATTCCAATTTAGTTATGTCGTCGTTGAGCGATCACCAATCTCACTGTCAGATTATTGTGTGTGCTGTTTAACGCGTGGGTGAGTGGCTGATTGCATTAAACCGTGATGTGCCCAGGCACGAAGCAATCGAGACTCACTCAGCGCTGTTAATCATTAACCACGACGGCTGTGAAAAGCTGTGAAAACGTCACCTGTAGGCCCCCCCACTCCCCCATTAGCTGTTCAGACTAACCCCTTTTAATCATCGGCACCCCTGTGTGTGTGTGTGCGCGTGTGTGTATGTATGTATGCCGGCCTTAATAGGTGCTCGCTAACATCACTTGCCCCAACAGTCTATTAAGCCTATACAGGGGATCTTTGTATTTGTATGTGTGTGTGTGGGGAGCACCTCGTCTAGCACACTTTGTGGCGAATGGCTGTTGTTGTAGGGAGCGGCAGCGGTTAGCGCGCTGCGCTATGAATGCGGTAACCCGAGTTTGATTCCCGCTCACGGCCACCACCAGTGACGATTATCTGAACCGGGCCTGGGCCTCCCCAAAGTCGACTGCCTCAAATGAGTACCTGGTATGGTGTGTAAACATCGCCACTGGAGAGACAAAGGCGGTTGGGCGTGGTGCTGGCCACCCACCCCCTCGTGTGCCATGCCGGCCTTCAAAGGTTCTACTCGCTATATGGGGGAACTTTGTCTTTGGTCATGTTAACGAATGTGTGCGTACATGCGAGTCTTTTTGTCTGTCCGCACGTGTGCGTGTTCAGCCTAGGTGAGCTGCATGGACAGGTGGATGGATTGGGCAAATCTCAGGTGAGCTCAGCATGCATCAGACTCAACAGACACTTTCCAATCGGTTACTAGCTCGACCCCTAACCCCACTATCCAATCAGACACCAGCTTTGGCCATAACCCGAAGCACACTAGACAATTACACTTCCTTCCTAACCGTTTCAGTGGTATCCCAAAATACTTGTGGGGGGGTTTCTCCGTTGTTTTACATTTTCTTCCCACATGCCAAGTGCTCATGAATGGAATGGGCCAAGCACCTCAGTGCATAGCCTGTGTGTGGTAACAATGTGTGTGGGGGGTAGGGTCTGGTTAACGTGAGTGTGTGTGTGTGGAGCGGGTTAGTACACCGCACTACGAACCCGGCAACCCGAGTTCGCTTCCCGCTCGCGGCCAACGCCAGTGACTATTATTTGAACTGGTCCTGGGCCTCCGCTAGGTGAACTTAGTCTGAAATTAGTACCTACTGTGGTGTGTAATCATCGTCATTTGGGAGACGAAGGCAGCTGGGCGTGGTGCTGGCCACCCATCCCCTCGTGTGCTATGCCGGCCTTCATAGGTGCTACTCGCTAACAGCACTTGCCCCAACAGTCTGTTAAGGCTACACAGGGGATCTTTGTCTTTGGGGGACGGTGTCCGATTAACGCAAGTGCGGTGGTGGAATTTGTGAATCTTGCGTCTCGAATGCAGAGTGAGGTAGCGAAGGTGTTGGGCCCTGATGGAACCCTCATGCCCCTGAAAAAAGGTACATCGACGCTAATATATAATCATTAATCGTAACAATATCATTGTAATAATTTTCATCATCATCACCATTTTTAAATATCATCATTGTCCAATGGTATCAAAATGGTGATCATGTTCAGCATCATTATCGTGCTGATTAACATTTTCATAAACAACTTCATAATTTTTAACAATCTTATCATCAATCATCATAATCTCCAGGAGCAATATCATCAATATCATCATCAATGCATATTTCCACATGAATAAACCTGATAGAGCGGCGGTTGCAAACGCCAATGTCTGAACCCAAACCCGTTTCCTCCTGCCTGGCTTTGCCACAAGAAGGTCACCCGGACACGCGGTCACGTGGGTGTTAAAGTGACGGCGAGCCACGGCAGATCGTGTTTAACTTGTACATCAAATACATTTACATTAAGCTCGGACTCATAACGACATCTATCACTGCCACTTCTGCCGCTGGTGCTCGTGATGAGAATGAAAAATCCTCACCGAGCCGCTTCCGTCTCCCCTTCTCTGACCTCCGATCTCCCGCCGAGCAGAAAAACCCGCAATGGTGCCACCCGTGCTATGGACGAGCAGCGAACTGCGGCAGTTCAAGACGCGCGTGGCGCAGGAGCCGCACGGAGTGCTGCGCATTGGGTGCGGCGAGGTGGGCACCGTGCGGGTCCCCACCCGCCCCGGGGCCTCGCACCTCTGCTGGGAGTTCGCCACGGACAGGTGCGGCCCATTGTCATCGTCATCATTGGCTTGTCATCGTCATCATTGGTTTGTCATCGATCCGCTGCTGGATGAAGGCCGTCGGCATCTTGCACGGTCCTGCGGTGCAGAAATCTGTCTAGCTAGCACCAGGGAATTCACTGCACGCTCTCCACGAAGGATGTACCTTCGTGCGTGTTCCCTGCTTTGGATGCTGCTCCGTGTTTAGTCTCAGCCGCTGGCGATCATTGCTTTTGGCGACGTGTCCTGCCTCGGCCCACTTACGTTTGTTCACGATAAATGTGGCGTCTCTAACTTTAGTATATCCTCGAAGCCACGTGCTCCTCTTGTCGACTCGCTGTGTAATTCCAAGCATCCATCTCTTTATGCTCGTGCATGTCGTTCCATCTTTTTTTCTTCAGTTTCCATATGTCACAGATTATGATTTCCCAATCTCCCACCCTTACACTCAGCCAGGCAGCCAGTCGCCCACTAAACTCGACAGTTACTGAGTCATACAACCAGTTATACAACCATCCAGCTTCCCAACCATCCAGTCGACTACCCAGTCGTTAAGCCAACGAGTCACCCAGCCCGTTGCCACACGTTGTGTCATGTTCGATAATGCGTGCGTAACACATGTTGATTTTTTGTGTTTTGCACGTGCATTGCGTGTCTTGGGTGTGTGAGCATGTGGTCAATTTGAGTATATTGTTTTTTTCTATCTATGTGACTTTACCGAAAGAACCAAAGAATACAAAGAATATGTAACGAGTATGTCGTGTGGTCGCCATCAGTATTCAGAGGACAAAGCTGACCAGACTTGTCCGCTGCTGGGCACAGCACGTCTTCGTGTGCCTTTGCCGGTTTTAATAAACGCTCGGGCAATAACTAGGGGGTGGGGGCGGCAATGGTTACGCGCAGCACGTTTACTGTGGGCAAGTCAAGGCAACTTGGTCGGGAAGTGGCATAGATTGGGCGGTGTCCATTCCACGTGTTTCCATGAGAAGTGTGTTTTGTGAACAGCGCTCTGTCCGGAGAGAATTGCAGCCACTAGTTCTGCTAAGCCTCTCCCTCGCTGGCCCCACAGCTACGACCTGGCATTCGGCCTCTACTTCGAGTGGAACGAGGAGCCGGGCTGCGACGTCACGGTGAGCGTGAGCGAGTCCAGCGACGAGGAGGACGAGGACGATGACGAGGGCGTGCAGGGGAGCGGCGAGGGTGGAGCCGGCCCCTGTCAGAGGTGGGTTTGCGCCGGGGTAAATGTTGGTCAGGGATTAGGCTCGGGGTTAGGAATTCGGCTTTGGCTTAGAGTAAGGGTTAGGAATTAGGGTTATGATCGGTGTTAGGAATAAGGTTTAGGGTCAGGGTTATGAATAAGGCTTACGGTTAGGATCAGGGTTAGGCATTAAGGTTAGGGGTCAAGGTTGGAGTCAGGATTAGGGGTCAGGGCTATGGTTATGGTCAGGATTGAACTTAAGAGTTACAGATTATGATCCAGGTTAGGATTAGGTTTAAGCATCAGGGCTAGGGGTCAGGGTTAGGCCATTGCGGTTGCGCTCCACGCAATATCCCGCCGTCATGCCCACTCCCCGACCCCCCCGTGTGCGTCACAGCCGCAGCCACAGCAGACGGCGGCGTGAGCGACGTGGAGCGGGGCAGCAGCCGCCCCTCGGAGCCGCCCCTCGACGAGGTGGAGCCCCTGTGCCGTCGCAACTGCCACGAGCTGGTGCAGTGTGGCACGCACTGCTACCCGGGCGTCGGCCTCTACCACCTCAAGTTCGACAACTCCTATTCGCTGTGGCGCTCCAAAACCCTTTACTACCGCGTGTACTACAACTGAGTTAAGGCCACGCTGCTCTCGGGCGATTATTAGGGCAATCGTTCAACCGGTTCTGGCAAACTTGTGGTAGTGCAGTGGCACAGAGTGATGGAGTTCTATCTGGCCAATGATTTTGTTGAAAATTGTGACGGAACAATGATTGGTCCACAGACCACACCACATTGGGTCGTTGCGTGACCTTTGAATGATGATTGGTCTACTGAGTAAAAACCCCCCTTGGATTTTGATATGACCTCTGTCTCGGATCTGATTGGAAAGTTGCTGTCACATTTGATCACTACGTGGAACAGATTTGTCCACCTTTTAGGCAACAAAATTTTTAAAATAAGAAACGGAGCAACAATGATTGCTGATGATAATTGCCGGCAACAATTGTCCTACATTTTCCCTAGTGTCTCGTGCCCTTCAGGAATCGGGATTGAATGAGGTGGGAATTCTGGACAGAGGTTTGGTGTAGGCATGTAATAATTCACATCCCCACTGCGATTGGATGATTTGTTGTTATTGAGGGTCACGATTCGATTCAAGAACTTAGGTGTCATTAGTTTGCAGGATTTACAGGTTTTACATGAAACAAACACGTACGTGTTCACATCAACAGTCATAGATTCCTAAACATGTGATTAAAAAATCGTAATTGTGAGCCTAAGAATAGATTTTGATTTATGAATCAATGCATCTTTACATCTTAAGTAACACTTCAATCTGCTATATTCTTATCCTTGCGATACACGGCATGAAACGGCACGTATAAGAATTGTATGGTTACAGCCCTGCAATCACTGTACGGTCCACTCGTTCCACCACACCGAGAGAAACGAACAGGGACCTCCAATCGTGGAAGGGGACGAATCGTTACATGGATTTTTCTAGTCAGGAAGGGGGCCTCGCCGCAGGGAGAGGCTATATGGGAGAGAGAGAGAAGCCCCACGCTGGGAGGGGTGGGGAGCTTAGGGGGAAGCAGTGAATTTGACTGCAAACAGGAAGGTCCACTGCGGGGTTTGCGACGAGACGGACAAGGCCGCGAGTGAGGTGGCGGTCGGTCTGTTGCGAGCCTCTAGTGGGCGGGATGATTCGCTGTAGCCATGGAATCAATGGAGGGGGAGCAGCCTTTCCTGCGAGTCGACCAGTCCATCGGCTGTACAGATATTACTCGTTTTTAAAAGTCTCGAACGTGGGATACTCCATACGATCAGATCGCTTGCGTTTGTCAGCGACAAAATGTGGCCATTCGTGTGCTTGCACGCACGGAAAGGGAGCGCCTCCCCTTTCGCAATTCCGAAAGTACTCACCGTTGAGGTAGTTGTGTAGTCCTTGCTATGATTATTATTTTGTATTTACCATTCCTAAATTAACTGTGTACTAGTTTTACGAAAAGGCCCATGTGTAGCACCGTTTGTTGGACTCGGCATTTGCGACGACACGTTATCCGAAGGGCGTTTGTTACGAATTAACTTATATTGTTAAGACGAGTCTGTCAATGTTGTGTGTTCATATGCTTTAGAAGGTGGGGCGGGGGGGGCAGATGTGTTGAAGTGCAACAAGGGTTAGATGATAACGAATCAGTGTAGGATGGGCAGGGGGTCTAAGCTGGGGTTAGAGTTAGGCAGCGAACTGTGTTTACCCGTCTGGTTGGGAAGCGTTACACTTTGTACCGCACCTGCGTTTCTCAAGTTGTAGACCGAAGGTGTATCCGCCAAGCAGCGGACAATTGTCCGTGGCTCAACCTCACAAACTCTTGTAGCCATTATTAAGCCTCTTTGTAACATGTTTTTGTGATGATATTGCACATACCTTTTGCCATCGGGAGACCGATACCCCCCCCCCCCCCATTGTCCAAGAGCACTCATTTAAAGGTCGGGTCGCCCGTGGGAATGGAGTTACTGCTAACAGGGCCCACCTGCACATGCTGTCACCAACCCAGAGCAAGCTCTCTCCGTGGACTAGCGGCAAAATCAGAAAATATTTAGTGAGAAATGAAGCCCTCCCTGGCTTGCCATAATTTCACGATGGCCGAGTTGGTGGCAGCATCGATGAGGTGGAATCAATCGCCGCCTCCTATGGCGAGCGGAAATATTTTTGCAGAGTAAGACGACAAAGTTGCGTTTTGTCGAGGTTTTCCCGTGGCTTGGACGCCGCCGCCGCCGCGATTGGGTTGCACTGAGCAGAAGCCAGAAACGACCTCGGCTCAGGCAGGCCGAGGGCTCTGGAACTTACGAACACCAGTGCCAGGTTTAACAGAGATTGTCGCTTTATCGTGTTAGTTGCTTGTTTAAAAACAACGGACATGCAAATTATACCTGCTCATAAAGTACACGAATATAATTGAAAGTTTCGCCAAATATGCTGCCATTTTCGTAAAAAAAAGTTCATCCCGTCCAGACACAAGGGAGGACATTACAGGCCCCAAATGGCCAACTTGTGACTCTGCTAATTCGTATTTATTCCACCACGTGTGTGCACAAACACATTTCGCAAAGTGAACTTGTACATTTTGTGCTCCATTCACCTCAATGCTATTGGCAAATAAAATTACTTTGCTAAATGTAAAAGCCATGTTTTTTTTCTTCCAAGAATCATGTGTTTCTATCCTATTAAAGTTTACTAGAATAAAACCACACACTCATTGGCCCACTTTACAGTGTCATGTCTACTAGCCAGTGCTCGAATTAGTTTTTTTGGGTTCCAGTGACCTCATCCCCACCGTAGTCACTGACTTTTCACACTCCACAGTGGCCTTCAAATAAGTAAAGCAATAACTCTAGACCAGGGGTGGGGAAGTCCGTCCCGCGGGCCGTACAAGGCCCGCGAAATAATTTGGTCTGGCCCTGCCAAGGCAACCGCAGGCAGGACTCGAAATTCAATAAATCTAGGAGTAAACCTGGAAAAGCAGTTGCGAGTAGCAACATCATCAATACCAGCTAACATGACACACCTCACCAAAGAGGAGTTCTAGCCATTACATTAGGGGTGAGTTAATTAAATGTTTGACCAAACATAACAGGCTAATTTTTAGGTTGATAATTTTGTCTGGCCCGCGAATGATGTTATACATATCTAAATGGCCCTTGGCAGAAAAAAGATTCCCCACCCCTACTCTAGACGATAATTGAACGCGCCCCGCTGATCAGTAAATAAAGACACCCTGGTACTGTTAATGTGGGTCCGAGGTCTGGAATTTGAGACGCCTCTGCTAACGTGATAGCTGGCAGCCGTCGCTTAGAGTGTACCTTATTGTTAATTTGTACAATTTACTCTGGTCACAATTATTAGAACGTTTTAAAAAAAAAACATCGCAATTACAGCCAACATGGACAAGAAAAACTATCTACATTGTATTACATTTTCCAATACATTTAATACAATTAATTTGGGATAATACAAATAAACGAGCACATCTTGGCGTTCATGTGGGGGCGTCGTGGTGAGATGTTATGTCCCTCACCTGGTCTGCAGGTTCGATCCCAGATCCTGAAAATGCCTGTTGTATATTTGAATAGTGCATGTTGTATATTTGAATAGTGCATGTTGTATATTTGAATAGTGCATGTTCTCCCTGTGGTTGTGTGGATTGTTCTCCGGGTCCTGTTTTTTTTGCCTCCACATTTAGATGATTTGCCTCCTGCGATACATTTCCACATGATAATGGTAAGTCATTATGATGAGCTTCATCATGTGTGGCCAGGTCACTTCTGAAAAAAAGCGATAGAGCTCAGTGGGCTTTACCTCGTAGATATAAATTAATGTGTGTAAGAGGCTTGCTGGTGGGAGATTATCCGATTGAATGGATTAGCTTTAATGACTTTGAGTTGCTCAAAATAACAATTCTCATCTCGTGCAGTAAAATAAAAAGGATGACGTGAGAGGAAGGGTACTGTGGGTGGGATGATGAACTTCTGGGGAGTGGCAGGTACCCAGTGGGGAGACGCCCGGCTCACGTCACAAACGCTTCCTCTGGAATCTGTCCCCGCAGTCTGCCAACGGGGAAGTAACCGTCGTTTGAAGGAAACCCGAGACGGAGCTGCAGCAGGAAAGCCAAGCAAGGGCTTAAAACAGGGTTAGGGTTAGTGTCTTGAGACTCGGGGATTATTTCACCCGATACAGGACTACAATTTGTTGTAGTCAAGGGTGAATAGTTAGTGATCTGGTTAGTGGTGTATAGGGTTTTGTTTGTATTAAAGCTTGCGTCATAAGGTTGATTAAGAGGAATTGGCCACCACAGAGCCATAAAGGAAAAACGAGGTTCTGTATGTATGTTGAACTTCTATCGCACCGTACGTAGTCAACCGTGCTCATTATAATTGTGGAAATAGCTCGAATGTGAAATTCGTCTCGCAAACCGTGTTGTCGATGGACAAGGTCGAGCACTTAATGTTTTTCTATTTAAGTCAACATGATGAAGCGTCTCCGGCCCGACAAGTCCACGTGGTGCATGAAGGCCTCATCTCTACAGTACTGCTCGTTTGCGGGAGGAAGTCACTGGGGGCTTCTGCTGGCAGGGAAACATTATTTATAGTCGTTTCCATTTTCCTCGGAGTGCTTTTTCTTTTATCCCCCCGCCCCCCCGTGCAGTGCATTGGGAGTTGGGAATGAGGCTTGCACACCACCGGTGTGCGCGGTGATACTGGTGATGTGTCATGTGTAAAGCGTGTTGAGGTGTGGATGCAAACTTCTTTTGTACCTTACGTAACCAACCGTGCTAATTGGTAAACAAAAAGCAGTGTGCGCACGTATGAGATGTGTGAAAAAGGGGTGTTGCGACCTGTGACAGGGATGTCTTTTGAAGTGAAAGATGTGTGAGATGTGTGTGGTGAGCACAGGGGTGGGTGAGATGCGTGTCCGGTCCGACCTACAAAAAATGTCAACGTTCATCCGCAAATTTTCCACTGGTAAGCGGAGTTCCAAGTGTTAAATAGATCCAACGGTTAACCTTTTAACAATTCACTTGTGGGTGAATGTAAACATTTTGGATTTGGTTTCTGACGCCAGCACAGCCGACTGTTTCAAGCATCGATCCATTGATCCAAACCGATGGGAGTTCATCCACATTAAACGTAACCACCGAAAAAATGGAAAGTTTAAAATACCGACTCCACGTTCCAGTGATCGGCACACAAGTGGAGCGGTATGGAGTGTGGTGGCATAGAACTAAGTGTTATACTGGTAGGAACCTCCTGGTTACACCAGCCCACAGGGGATTATTGTGTCTGTCCGTCGTGCAGGGAGGGGCTGGGTGGGGAGGGGCTGGTCACCCCGTGGTGCCCTTATAAAACTCAACGTTTAACCTACTCACGCCGGCTTGTGCCCACCCTCAGTCGGGCATATTTGCAGAATACACCACGCCGCTGCCGTTGATCCTGGCCATTGACCGAGCAACCCAACGTTCCTACCAGCTCCCTCCGCAGGAATGTGTTTTCAAATCGTGTTTGGGTGTCATTTGACAGAACTGTCTGACAATTTCAATCAGTGCTTGTAGTTTACTTGTAACAAGAGAAGTTCAGAATTATAAGTGATAGAGATGGGCTAATAGTTAAAATATCAAATATTAGATCCTTCTGAAAATTGTCTTCAGACTGTGAACCTTCACATTTAATGACACAAAAGCAACCCTATACACATGTGCAGTGCTCGCCAAAGATTCATGTTTTTTTTATTCATTTCAACACAGCGTATGCGTGTAGTAGTGACCCACGCGCCAACCTAAGTGTTGTCAGCAGCATGACTCAAGCCATGGGTGTTACTATTGTACAAGGGCTAAAACACATCCATTTTTCAACACAAAGGTTAAAACATGTAAACAGGAAGCAAACTCCCTCACGGGACAAAAAAACAAGATAAATTGAAGAAATATCTTAGTACCATTTATATATTTGTAATCTATGTACATGATGCTAATTATAGTCTTAAAAGGTAAACTGATTTATTTTGAAATGGCAACTGAGATATATTGATATCTTGGAGGCATTTTATTTGTCAACCCTTAAAAGACTTACACTTGAATATTATCATAAATCTTTACATTTGATTTATTTGTTTTTCCTTTCAGGGAGGCAGGGTGCTTACATAAAGATAAAACCCAAAAAAACGTAGCTCTTTGTAGTTTCATGCCTAGTTAGGGTCATGTCCGAGACAGATCAACACAAATTGTAAGCTTTAATGAGTCACGATTTATACGGATTCGTAAATAGTTTCTTCTCGGTTAGAGTTTGTAATGTCAAAGTCATGGTCAAGAAATTAAACACATCACCACTTGAGTTTCAGAGAAACTAAAGACCAACAAATGGCTACAGGAGGCAGATGGTGTTTCAATGTTGTTTTTTTGTTCCTGCAATGGACATGGATTGATAAAGTTTTGCCAATGGGAAAAATAGAAACTAATTTTCTTTTTATTCAACTTAATTTTCTATCTTTTGAGTCCCTTGGCCAACAATTTGAGATTTGTCCAATTTACTTGCATTTCCCTTTACAAAGAACATGCCAGTGTTCGCAGTTGTTAAAGACTATTACATCAGCTTTAAAGGGTTTTTTTAGTTAATTTTACAAGCAATTCCTCTCTGCTTTCCGCATTCAAATATACACATTTTTACACGTATTTTAATTCCACAGCACACGATTGAGGGCATTTTTAAGGGTAACAGACTGTAAACTGCAATAGTTTTACAGAATAATTTTCACATTTTTATCAAATTATAAACTTTGCCATGGTTAGTAGGCCACGGTTTAAAACCTTCATCCGCCGTGTGGGTAAAAGCATTTATTTGTGTAGGGGTGCTGCACAGCACAAACGCTACACATTCATCTCTTGTTGATAAATTAATCAAACAGCGAAAGACCGTTCAACGAAACAATAAGAATAAACATTTGGCAATAATTGACGAGAGGCCCAGACCTATCCTCCTTCGCTACCACCGCATTGACGCTAACAGAGCCTTCTTTGCATCAGTAAGACCAAGTGGCCTTCGGGATTGAGGGGTTTGTGCAATCAATACACTTCTCAAACAATAATAATAATAACCACATATTGCTCCCTGACGTGGGAGACTGAAAAAGGAAGTGTTAGGATACCTGATGTCGTCATACCCTCCCGCTAAAGTGACCAACCTCTGAGCTCACTCACAGAGAACGTGACTGTGCGACGGAGTTTTGACCGCTGGGCAGGGCGAATCTCATGAGTCGAATGGGCATTCCATGGGGTTCTTGCAGCAGAAGTAATGCACCAGCACGCCAGACGGGTACCGGGCAAAAGCACTGAGATAGCAAAAAAAAAAGCAACGCATGGGTTACAAAACATTTCTAACATACGTTTGTCTGCAGAAATACGGAATTATCAGTACACAAGCCACCGGGGGGGGGGGGGGAAACAAACATTTGTAAATACTGCAGTCATTTATGCTCTGGTTTATGTCTTGGAGTTTTGGCCGATTTTCAATAAAGCACAGATGGGTTCACAATAGATCATATTTACGAGACTTATGCCCTCCTACCGATCCCCCATTATAAACGGACAGCGCTAATGCATACACGCTTTCAATCTTCATGGGAGAGCGTTACGAAATTAGCAAAGAATCAGATGTATGAAATCATCAAGCATGTTCAGCTTATAACTAAACACACTGCTGGTTTGTATCGCTTTCATGTTTTACACATTTAATTAATTATTAACTGACAAATGTTTATTACAAAGTTGTGTGTTTTATGTGCAACAGACAAACAACACACACAGCAATCGTACAAATAAACAAAGCAATGGATAATAGCATAAACAGCGGCAATAGCTCAACGTAATGTCGCAGTGAAAATATCACTTTTTTTTTAAAGCTTGCTACCTAAACAGGTGCCCACAGAGGTGGCTGAACAAATGTGTCTTTCGACCCACTCCGAGAAGTTGGTGCTTACCTGCTCCCGATCTTTTTTTTGCAAACGCGGCATAACTTCTCCTCGGTGATGACGCACTTAACGCTCTCGTAAAAGATCCTTTGCTCCTGAACCTGCGCAATCGATGTATGGACATGGAGAGTTATGTGTCAACAGCGATTCCAACATGGGCCGGCACAATCGGTCAACATCGAACCCAATTCACCATCACCGCATTAGCACTTTGTAGCTCCACCTCTGTTGAACGCCCTCCTGCCCAACCGTATCCATGACGAGTCGATGTTTTTTTTAAGTCGCGACTGAAAACTCACTTCGACGTCGCTTGTGCAGCACTATACCAATGACTCTATGCGATCTGTTCATCCCAATTGTATTGTCTTGCATAGCACTTTTTTTGTTGAAAAGCTAGCACTGGCCGCGCATTTACACGGGATACATGGCCGGGATGAAGGGTAGGTGTGGGGTGTGACGTCAGCGCGACGCACTAACCTGGCCCGATGTTGTGGGACGTGGGTGATGTCATCACGCAGATGTGCACGGTCATGTCATCAATGTGCACATGCCGATCCCGGACTGGGCACCAGCCAGCTAGCCAGCCAGCCAGCCAGCCAGCCAGCCAAACTTTTGTTCTAATCTATATTGGTTGCCCTGATATTTTGTATTCAGTGTTGAAATCAACACACGTACAGCGCTTTGTGATATCTCGACGAAAGACATTGTGTAGAAATATAAACTATTATTTATTATTAGCGCTTGACAATGCAGAAAAAAACATTGCTGTGCTGTACTGTATTATGCTCCGGAAATGCTCTCCACTTCACCAAACCACACTGGCCAGCGGCGTGAAGTATGCCAAATAACTCCTCGTATGTATGCATTTTTTATTTCTTCCGCACCCTATGTAGCCAACAGTGATAAATCGGAGGTGCAAGGGAAGGACAACACTAAACACGAAAAGCAGTTCTAAAGAACGGAGTTTTCAATCTAGATTTAAAAGTGCATAGCTCCTAATATTGGAAGGAAAAGCATTCCAGACAGCCGCAGAATCGCATCGGACCCGTACGAACAGCGTGGCCAGGCCTTCTTTGAGCAGTTAATTGATAAAAGGGGTGTATAACACGAACAACCCACTTTGAACCTTGTGTAAACCGTTCTTGCGGCACTGGGTTCGAGTGCAGAACGAATACATTTGGCCGCCAGGTCTGGGATGTGGCCGGGCAGTGCTCACCCGCAGGTGTTCCGACAGCTGGAGGCTCTTGAGGATCTGGTACGAGCGGCGGCTCTCCGCCTTCTCCTCCAGAACCCGCAGCAGGAACTCCTGCACCTGGCAGATCTGCACGTTGGCTGGCAGCAGGTTCAGTGCCTGCGCACAGATTGATGGGAGCAAGAGGCAAGCGCACGTGTTGCACACACACAATTAAAAAAAATTATGAAAACTCTTCCAAGCGCATGGATTTAATTAGCAGCATGGAAGCCTATGGGTATTTGTCAGGGAGAAATGCAATTATCCCTACCCTTGGCTCAATATGTGCTGCATGCATTACAGGCGTGTAAAACCACGTGTCTCATGCGATTTAGCAAATTTGAGCTTGCTTACAGCAATGTGATGATCGTCTGCTCATGGGGTGACGGTGCTATCTGTTCCACAATTTTTTTCACTATTAATGTCAGGAATGGTTAATGGAGGTTGTAAAATAATGTAAATTACTTTTCTGGGAAATCCTCGTTGAGCCTTAAGACTCATTACTAAGACAGTCCTCGACTGGGATTCTGGGTAAATTAATTTAATGCGTTACATGGGAGAAAACCCATACATAGAAGGAGACAACTCAAACCTCCACATTTAGAGTCACCCAATTGTTATACTGTCATCTCCTGCTCATTGTGTAGCAAAAGCCTACAACATCTGCTATTCTCGGGCAGTCCACCACGCAAGTGATAATCGATCTCAACTTTGCTTGGTGTCCGAAATCCGATGGGACCGAGAACATTCTGGATAATTTGCCGGCAAGGGGCGCACGGGCAGGCTACGTGCCTGTGTGGTGTCCACGCGGCTGTAGTGCTGCTCTAGGAGAAGCAGGGCGGCTGGCAGGTTGGGCTTGGGCTTAGGAAGCCCGAGGGTCAGGGGTCCCAACTCGCGGATGTCCGGCGGAGACAGGTAAAGGCGTAGCAGCATAAGGTACACCTGGGAGCAAAGCAAATGTTGAACTTTTGTTTAGAACAAGCAGGCAGGTGAATATGGGCGATTAAGCCGTAAGTACAATTTTTTCAGACTTTGTTAAAAGTCAAGGTTTCACTGCATAAATGAGATCTTATTTATCAATGGCTGAGAGCAACTGGTAGAAATTCCACATTCCTTATAGAACACAGGTGGGGAACCGCTTTACGACTGAGGGCCAAATGAAGCTTAAACGTTCGAATACTTCTATTCACAGAGTATACTGACAAACAAGTCTCTTATCTATAAACAGGGGAGAACTCATTGAGACCAAAAGTCTTCTTTTCAAGTCGCATGACCTTGTCACATAGTGGTCCATGCTGGCAAAAAAGTGGGTTTACACTAAAAAACACCATTTCGAATGTGTTTGCAATTGAGAAAGTGGTACTATTAAGTTCACCGAGTCACACACTTACATCTTTGTTGCCTTCTTTGGTTCGGTCATAGTACTTCCTGCAGTGCCTAAATTTACAAAAAAACAAGGAGTTTACTAAATATTCCAAGAACATTAAATATTAAAGCAAATGCCAAAGCAACATCAGTGTCATGCAGAATATCACATTATACTAAATAAAAGTAAACACTAATTTGTTTTGATTTATATAACCAAATCTCTGATGTTAGAAAATGTATGACATTTTGTTGAATCCAGTTACTTTTGCAGACAAATGTCCTGTCTCTAGTCCTACTTGCGCTTCTTTACCATGCGTCTGCCACATAGTTGAGTTGCCAGTTTGCCACATGAAGTTCACTGTAAAATACTGATTGTGTCAGTGAATGTCGGGAGTGGTGGCACCATGGTTCACGTACCGATTTCTAATCCAGATGACTCCAGGCTTCATCAATGCCAGCCCATGCCAACCTTCAATTGCTATCTGAGCCTGACAAGGATATCACTATTACCTGGTAGGTTTTGCTACAATATCAAGGCATTGTTATTCGAGGTGGAACAATTCACCAGCCCAGGATTCGACAAACTGGCGGGTTTGAGGGTTGCAATTGGATTCAATAACTCATCCTTAAATATTGCAGTGAACAGTAGCGCCTCAAGTGGCTGACGGAGGACCACAAATGCATCGCTCACATTTACAATTGGAAAAACACCAATTCCTACAAACATACATTTGACCTTGTACCATCAGCTTAAGAACAAACATTAAACTGATGAATCGATGCATCTATCCACTTCGACTTGTCACCAAATGTCACTAGTGTGACAAACCATGTCCGAACTGGTCCTGGGCTTCCCCGAGGCCGACTCGGCCTCAGATGAGCAAACAAGTGCCTGGCGCTGCATGTGACGAACTGCACTGTGGATAATAAAATAAAATATTTAAAAGTACTTATTTTTTTAAAACACGCTTTAATGAAATGTACCGTACTCGCAATGGCAGAACTCCACGACTCCAGGAAGTGGCCCCGCAGCTTGCCACAGCGTAAGGAGACCGTGATGATTTACAGGCAATGTGAGTTGAGCGTGGACAATTAGATCCGTAAAAAATATTGTTTAAAAATATATATTTTTAATTTTTAATGATAGAATATAGTATTGTCATCAGTATCACATACCTATACCAAGTTTGCAGTCGATATGACATTGGGAAGACGGTTGAAAATTGAGTTACAAGATTTTATAAGGATACGACAACAGACTTAGTGAGTTAAATAAACGCGTGTAAATAAAAAAAGAGCCAGGTGTGCATTGCCAGCACCCCATCGTGTAACCTTGTCAAGTACTCACTGACAGGCGTTGCTCTCAGTCTACATGGCTAAGCTGGGGGGATCACGGTGTTTGTTGAGAGCGTATACGCGTGTGTGACAATGGTGCTCAGGCACACACGTACTCTTCCGCGGCGGGATAGTTGTGCAGCACGTGCACGTAGATCTGCAGAGCCTGCTCGTGACTGCCCATGCGACCCAGAAGCAGGGCCCTCTCCTCTAAAAGACCTGTTAACGACAGCAACCAGGGTGGGGGGGGGGGGGGGGCGGTGTGCATGGCTACAAGGGAAAATGCAGGGCAGTGGCAAGGGGTTGAAATAGGGACGTGAAGACTGCACATTTACTCAGACGAGTGTAGACAATGCACTGCTAGGTGAAGGCCTCCAAACACTGTGTTGGTTATGGGGGTTGTCTGACAATACTTCACCACACTAGTCCTTGTAGGTTGGTGAAGGGGGTCTACAAACAGATCATGTCATCAAACACGTAAAACAATCTCTCTTGTACAAGGCAGCATTGTTCACAGCTACAGGTAACAAAATAAACACACGTAGCATGAGCAGGCTGGAGTTCCATGATGCCTCCAGTGGTCTAACGTGATAGGTATGGGCCCTGGTGAAAGCAAGGGCCCCATGCTTAATTTTCCCCATCTCTGCGGTCCAGAGCCTTGGCTCCTCCGGTCCATGGGCTACGGGTACAGTTGCACTGCTTGCATGCTTGATAGCTATGCCACTGGATGAACATACCATCAAGGGGGAAGTCGGTGATGAGCTGCCCCGGTTGGTACGAAATCGAGATCTCCAGGAAGCTCAGCAGCTTGTTGCGGTACTCGCCCAGCTTTCCGGGCTCCGAGCCGGGCGCCACTGTCTGGCGCAATCCTGGCACCAAGCACACAGCAGCAGCAGCAGCAACACCGACAGACAAAACTCATCAACGTATACAAATCCAGAAAGGAAGCATCTACCTGCTGAAACGAGTGTGGGCAGCGCTCATCCTCTATGGTTGTACTGAACCCCAGTGGAGGAGACTACACATTTCTATGGCAAGGATCGACCTCACAACGGAGATACTCATTGTGGATTTCCCACAAAGTGGTACGAGTTTTATCGAACCTGGCGAAACGTTGGGCAGTCAACCCTCAATCGGGATATGAACTCACAATATTCTTAGTATAAGTTAAGCGCTCTAACCACAGTACCGTGCCTGGCAATATCTATTTAGTAATGCATCATAATTTTTTACTTAATGGTGATAGGATTTATTTAATCTAGGGGGTTAATCAGGCTGCTTATAATTCGCCAAATATGATTAGGCATGTTGTGGCAAAGCACGTTAAGCCAAATCCACGCTGTCACGTCAGCTGATGCTGCTTGCGCACCTGCTGGCAGGCTCTGCAGGTAATCCTTCATCATCTCCTGGATCTTCTCACGGTACAACTCAATCAAACGATTGTGGAAGAGAGGCCCTTTCTCCATGTAGTCGTAGATAATGTACTCCTGTATGTGTAAACGCAATCATTAGAGAAAGCATGACAAATCCACATACACAGGGCCTAACACTTAAAGCTCGGCTCTTACCCAAGGGTATACAGAACAAAAAAACACGCAAACAAGGGAATATTAAAGGAATTTTACAGTTAATCCTCGATTATCTATGAGCATATCATCCTAATTGTAGGTTAACCATGCTTGCACAAAACTGAATATAAATAGATGGGGAATTCTCATTATCTTGTTCCTGTTTAAGTGCAGTCTTTGGTAACCAAGATAAGAAAATATACCTGGCACACTTGACATCTGTTTTACCACACATGGCTCAAACCTGGATTCAAACCCACTATCTCAGTGATTTGTGCCATACAAAGTCTGCCACTGTATGTCGATCTCTTTAGCCTGCCTGCTGCCCGTCTGTCATCACTGCATCCACTGTGTTCAAACGTGCCACGCCAGGATGTATCAGCAGAGTTATGGTGGACGACCCTATGACCCGCCGGCCTGGGTTTGATCTTCGGTGCCATAACGGTGTGCCCTGCGCAACAGGTTCTGAACCGGCCGAGGATTCTTGCATGAAGCAAGCCTGCACAGGTGTGGGGCTCCATGACAACTCAGAACTGTATCCTCCTGTAGTACAAGAAAATGATGCACATCGTTGAAGACGGTGTCCACTAAGCTGAGCGGCGGTCCAAGGACATAGCCTTCTGAAAATTATGAAGTTTCTGCCTGGTTTATCACATAGCACGCGCTAAACAAATGACATAAATCTCAGTGACGTCCAGCCAGTCCTCTGACATGGCATTCAACAACCAGGCCATCTTTATAGTAATATTCACCGGTGAGTGCGTGTGTGTTATATGCACGTGTGCTCACGAGATACGGTATGGCGAGGTCCTTTGAGTTTGACTCCAGAAACTGCAAAACTTCATTTCTTGGTTGCCCTTCAACCTCTGGCAGGTCCTCCGTGAAAATCTTAAGAGAAACCAGAGGTGATGTCACCAGCAGCAATCAATCCATGAAATAACCATGCAGTCTTGGCAGAATTTGGTTGATAAAATCATCAAGAAATAAATTAAAAGAGAAAAGGGTACGTTCCATCACCAATAACATAAAATACAATTGAGGTTTCACAAGTCATGCCCTGGTGATGCAGGCTCAGAAAGGCAAAATTAGTCCAGTGTTTGCCTACTTTAATGCTGCTTGAAAACACTGCTCATTTTGGCCGAAAGAGAACATTTTAAATGGATTCATTATTAATGAAACAAAGCCTTGTCTGATAATTGAAAATTGGTTTTTTACCCTTCTATCTGGCAACAAAACTGACACCTTTTTTACAAGGAGTCATGTTTGCATAGACCACAATACCTGCAGCCATAATGCAAATAAAAAACATAACTCTGATAATGTATGCACTGTCCTTGAAGTTGATTGGTCCACACCCGAGACAGCTTTCCTTCAAGCCTAGTCTCACATGGGTTGGACCAGATGACGCCAAAAGGCGCACAACTCAAAGACAATGCACCATCAGAGTATGAGAGCTCGAGGTAAGCATTTACACCATTGGAACCTCATTTGCCAGTAAAAAATAATAATTGATTTTTTACCCTTCTATCTGGCAACAAAACTGACACTTTTTTTTACAAGGAGTTTTTTGTTTGCATTATGTCTGCAGGTATTGTGGTCTATGCAAACATGACTCCTTGTAAAAAAAAGGTGTCAGTTTTGTTGCCAGATAGAAGGGTAAAAAAACAATTATCATATTTTTTACTGGCAAATGAGGTTCCAATGGTGTAAAGCCTTGTCTCTTCATTGATTATTTTTTGGTCATCGAGCTAATGTTGGCCTCAGGCCTCTTAGGCAACGGTCTCGCCATGAACACAGCACAATGGAGATGTCCACGTGGTGTGGGCTGAGTGTGATCAGCATCCTCAGTGGCTTGTGCTGCATAACTACAATGCTGGCAGCACTTCAGTGCTAAAAATGCGGTTAGATCTTACAGGCAATTCACAGTGTTGTTGATAACTATTACGATCCTTTATTTACCAGATAAGACCCACAGAGCTAAAAATCTCTTTTCAGAAGAGACCTTGCCACCAATGACAGCTCAACGAAGTAGCTTATCATTTCTAAATTTAAAAAGGCAAATACTCTAAACACATGTTTGTAAATGTAGAGGGAAAAACCTGAAGACCGGGAGAAAAATCCACATGACCTTGGGGAGAATGTGCAAACTCCGAATATACAGGCATCAGGGTCAGGATCGAACCCACGATGTCATGTATACAAAGCGAGGTAGTTAACATTTTGCCACCGTGGCGCCCATAACAAATTGAGATGTCGGATTTTGGTCATTCTAAAAGACGTACACACATTGACACAACAAAAGACAGATTGAATAGTGAAGTAACAAAAACAACGTCGCTGTAATATCAAAATTATATTGTAATCATGTCTCTTTTACCTTTAATCCATCCTCAGGGTTGACTTTCATGACCCAGACCGAGAACTCAAATATAAGCTTCATGTTTTCTTTTCCTAAAGCAAAAAAACATATAGAGTAAACTTACATTGCAAATGATTCATACATTTCACAAAGTCAATAGTTTAACGCTGGGTGGCTAGACGAGGTGATAAAACTGACTGGAAGATGTACAGACCCAATTAGCCACCAATGGTTGCACACGTGATTTGTAAATTGGAAAGAGAATAATGGAAAAGTTTGAAGCCGAGTTTAGAAAAGGCTTTTTATACCATCGACGAAATTCGATCAGATTCTGGAAAGACTAATAAATATCAAATTCCATCGCAAACGATGGAAATTCACTTGAGTCAGTGGAAATTGATCTGGTAATACAAACTCAAAGCAACCAAATTAAGTCTTATGTAGGCTTTTCTTGTCAGATAGTTTGATGTGTGTAGATACGAAATGGATTGATGCATTGCAAGACCGAGAGATGGCAATGGATTTGGGAAGCCTTCATCCAGCAGTGGATGATGATGAAGATGAAATAGTCAAAATGTTTCCACTTATTATTCAGGAGATAGGCACGTGAAGAAAAGTTGCTATAACCCAGGAAGTTATTCAACACAGGTTTACATAGGTACTATTGTATGTCCTTTTGTGTATGAGCATGCAGGTATAAGCGTTGCATTTTCATGCATTACGATTCGATCCCAGTGACGTATGGTGGCTGGGTCTCTCCCATGCTGGCAACAACCATAAGCGAGTGCCTAGTGCAGTGTGTCAAAACATCAGCACTGGGAAGAGAAAAGTGGCTAGGCATGATCCTGGCCGCAGTACTTCCTTGTGTGCAGTGTTCACTTTAGCAGGTGTTCACGAACAGTGCTTACTCCGTATAGAATGAGAATCTTTATTTATACTGGAGGATTCTGATACGCTACAAAGCTCTTTTTCACAGATGTCCAGTAGGCGCGGGTCAAAGTTACAACAAAACCAAAATATGACAGGAGTGCAAAGTAGAGGGGATGTAAGCAAATCACTAATATAGATCTATGTTAATTTTACCAGGTAAAGCCCACTGAGCTAATTCTAGATTTGAAGCTTTCGTGACTGCAAGGATTCATATTCTTAGGTTTTTTCGGTAAAGTCACGTAGGTAAAACATTAAAATTAATAAAAGTAAAATAAAAGAAAAATAAAAATCACGACGTTTCGGAGGCAACACAAGTAAATAATTTACTTGATACAGCTGTCGTGGCTGTGACGGTTCCACGTGAAGACGGAAGCTTGTGTTGCCTCCGAAACGTCGTGATTTTTATTTTACTTTTATTAATTTTAATGTTTTACCTACGTGACTTTACCGAAAAAAACCTAAGAATATGAACCCACTGAACTATTAGCTTCCTTTTCAGAAGTGACCTGATCACAAATGATAGGTCAATGAAGTCTATAGGGCTACAGCAAGAGCTTGTGTAGAAAATTGCAGTGTTATCGGGTTCAATGTTAGTGCTTTCAGTGGGACTTACCTAACCTCTGCAGGTACTGCACTGTGCGTTCATGCCCCTTGAGAGGAGAGTTGGCCTTCTGGGACTGCTGAAGAAGCACATTGAGTGCTGTTACAAAAAAAAAAACACATGTTCACATGACAATCAGAAAATTTACATATTACCACTCAATTCCGCTGCATGCTAATTTGTATTACAGCTGTTAACCCTTTATACACTTTGCTATACTCAGAGGTAATGCACATAGGCACATTCCAGTATCGATGCAGTTTTATCACACAAAGCCATGGATGAATGTTTAAGTTCACTGCATTACAAGTGGAGGTTATTGTTAACATTAGAACAAGTTAAACGTAAACCCAGAGGGGAAATACTACATGTGCTTTTGTCACTTCGAGCCGCCAACATAAATTAACTAGAATAAGACCAAGTCATAATATAACCCTATGTGTGGGCTTGATTCCCATGGGCAGATAACAAATTTTCATAACCAGGTTCACAAAAGCCCATTGAGGCTACAAGTCTCCCAGGTTACAAAGGCAAATACTAAAAACCAGGCACCACAAACAGCACAGTTGCAATACACTCGAATGTCACAATTCAGCCGTGTGTGGAAAATATGTTAAAAGATCAATAATATAAACACTATAACAACCAATCGAGGTAGAAGGCATTTATATTCACAGGGACGTCAACATTAGCGACGTTTTCTTGGTTCTTTCGGTAAAGTCACGTAGAAGGGAAATAATAAAATAATAAAAATAAAACATAATAAAATAATTCTCACGATGTTTCGGCCACAACGCAAGCAGCCGTCCTCAGGTGAAGACCAGGTCTGTCTCCAAGCGTGGTGGTGTTTCATTCAGACGCTGTCTCCCCGACAGACCTGGTCTTCACCTGAGGACGGCTGCTTGCGTTGTGGCCGAAACGTCGTGAAAATTATTTTATTATGTAATTTTTTTATTATTTTATTATTTCCCTTCTACGTGACTTTACCGAAAGAACCAAGAAGATGAATCCCTGCAGTCACGAAAAGCTTTAAATGGAAAATTAGCGACGTTGCCCATGGACGACGGAGGCCATCTCGGAGCAGGGCAGCACACGCGGCTACCTTTCTCGTGCATGCCCTTGCGCTCGTAGAGGATGATGAGCTCGCTGTACTTCTGCGCCTTCTTCAGCACTCTTTCACTCTCCTCCACGTGGCAGTTATTGTTCTCCAGCCTCAGCAGGGGAGCGACGAGCGCCACGTTGGTCTGGTCGCGGCACGGACACAACGAGGACACGCGCATTCCTTTATTGGTGAACACCCCTGGTCCTCTCAACGCACCCGTGTTATTTTTGTTAATGCTTTTCAACAATGGTTGACTACCCTTCTTGGTTCTTTCGGTAAAGTCACGTAGAAGGGAAGTAATAAAATAATAAAAATAAAACATAATAAAACAATTCTCACGACGTTTCGGCCACAACGCAAGCAGCCGTCCTCAGGTGAAAACCAGGTCTTCAGGACGGCTGCTTGCATTGTGGCCGAAACGTCGTGAGAATTGTTTCATTATGTTTTATTTTTATTATTTTATTACTTCCCTTCTACGTGACTTTACCGAAAGAACCAAGAAGATGAATCCCTGCAGTCACGAAAGCTTTAAATCGAAAAATGGTTGACTACGTTCATGCATTA
Organism: Lethenteron reissneri; assembly: GCF_015708825.2. Taxonomy (NCBI): domain Eukaryota; kingdom Metazoa; phylum Chordata; class Hyperoartia; order Petromyzontiformes; family Petromyzontidae; genus Lethenteron; species Lethenteron reissneri. The sequence goes on along the minus strand of NC_083789.1, from coordinate 7,469,776 downwards.
GCTCTCCGTCTGTAATGGGAAGGGGGGCGGACACCTGAGAATTGTGTCGTCATTCCCCTATTGATCAAAAGGTTGCTCAAAACTTGAGACACAAACCAGAGCAAAAAGCAGTATTTACAAATGCATTTTACCGCGACAGCTACATATCGGCTTGCATGCTGCAAATTAAATACCTCCAAAAACAATGTGATGGAAACACTTCACACAATTCTTCAAAAGCTGCACCTGCAAGTAGCACTTGAGCAGAGTCGTGTCGATGATCTGCAGCAGCTTCTTCCTGGACTTTATAGTCTGGACGCCGTTCATGATCGGGGCAACGACTCCTCCATCTGCATCGTTCAAGTGTTTCACCAGGTGGTTTCGTTTCTGTGCAGCGAGATGGGATTGTAGTGAGAAGCAGGCTGCAACGTACGTATTGTACTATATGAATAACCCAACCGGCAATGGATACCCATTGTCATTTATATGTATTCATTAATTCCCCCCCCCCCTTCACACAAGAAGGGCTCACAAATCACATCATCACATCTATCCCTCTATTTAAGGAACGAAACAGGAGGATTTCTCCACAAATCTGTCTGTCGCCTGATGAAGCTAGTTGTAATTATTGGCGAAACGTCGTACTTGGATTGTAAATGTTGTGGATTTGCTCTCAAACACACCGGTGTGCTGTACTAGTAACGAATTGGCATGTTCTGTTTACGTGACAAACCTTACTAATTGGCTGTTTTGGGTGTTGGCGGGTTTAACGACAGATTTATATTTATGCGATCTCACCCAAAAAAACCTGTATTATGGATACATATAGTAAGTGTCAAATCGGTCAATGAAGACAAGCACTTCAAAGATGTTTATTTTGGTTGGCCGGGTGGCTCAGATGTCAGGGCAATGGAGCTGGCACCAATTGATGTCCTAGGTTTGAATGGAGGCAGCTTCCTGTGGTTAAAGGTGGTTCTCAAGTGTAGTGAGTCGAAGGCTTCAAATAGCTGCACAAAAATAAACCCCATCACAATACATTTGATTTTTGCACTTGAGCTGCATTTCATTATCGGCTTGATTGTCATGCGACAAAACACTCTCAAAGCATAGTGTGGAAAAGTGTGCACGCTTACTGGGTGCAAGGTCAAGGATTTTTTACAATAAATCCTGTGAAAAATATCTTCAACTGCACTGCGAAATTTCTGAATGGATTATTTGTTCAGTGGTATGGTGCTGAGAGCAATGTTGGAATACATTTGTGCAGAAAAAGGACCAAAATACATTAGTGTGCCACTAAATAAGCATGTGGAAAGGTGACGCTTTAGTTTCCTGGGATTAGCCTCCTATCTATTTGTTACCGGGGTGTACAAGTCCAACAGCTGAGAAAATCTTTAGAATCTGTTCATATTTAAAGGTTGCTCAGAATCCACTCCTCATGTTCCCTATTTCTCTACCATCTTGATTGCCCTCTCATCTGTAAAGTCAGTCTTGTATGCACCGTGTTGTTTTGTACTGCCTGTTTTGCTCATTCTGATCTTCAGGAAAATATTAAAAGTTGCATAGAATTAACAGGAATCAATTCAAATAAAATTATTCTGTTCATGATACGTTCATCACATCGTGCACGAGAATCAATTATTAACATATTATGCAAGCTATTACACCTCCGATTAGCACGCTTGGCTACGTACGGTGCGAAATAAGTTTAATATACATAGATACAAACAATCTTGTACAAAAATGGAAAAAAAGAATAAAACCGAACCAAAAAAAAATCGATTCTCAAATTGCAACGTGACTGAATCACTCCACGCTTCATGCCCACTGTGTGCCCCCCACCTGTGTGAGGTAATCGATGAGAGCCATAACGCCCTTCTCCAGCTCCACCCCTGACAGCTGTGGAGGTTCCGAGGGGTAAAGCAGCTGCTTCTTGTAGTCAGCCGGAAGTAGATCTGGGTACAGCCCGATCACGTGTGAAGGATCTTGGTGGATGGGCGGGGAAGGGGAGAGTGGGGAGGCACAACATGGAGGCATTTTCACCCACCATCATAAATACATGTCGCCCTTAATCATCTGTGAAACAGTGGGATTCCTTAGTTTGCATCCGGACTTGGCTACGGCACGAGTGTAAAAATTAAATAATCTTCCACAGTCACTTGCGGTGCGCACTGCAACAAAGTGGAACAACAACATGAACTCGTGTCCACTATGAGCCTCCGAGTCTCTCTGTGTGAATCCATAGGTCTCTGTGTGAACTCGCGTATATCAATATTTGTAATCGCACGTATGGCGATATTGCCCATGTTCCTACAAAAAAGCCACTTTTTTATCTGAACATGTTTCGCAGCAAAATACACTTGGCTACATCATCAAATATCAATCGTGACATCAGATCGGGATGCCGACAGTGACATTCAGAACAGCGCACACGTCACACCATGCACACATCTCAAGTGAAAAAAAAAATCATCCTAGTTTCTGGAAACAAAAATTCAAGCCTGTTCTAAATGAAGAGGAAGTCTAATAAGAGGACGACCGTCCTCACAGATTAACGCTCACCTGTTCCCAGGGTAGAGAACTTGGCCATGGAGTCGTCAAACTGGTGCTGGCAGAAGAGGTGGAAGGCGTGCAGGTTCTGAATGTGGTGGATTCTTTGCTGCTTCTCTGAGTCAGAGTCATTGGTCATTTGCTGCAAGGTCAGTGGGAGAGAGCGGGGTCAGTGTTTTAAGTGTTTCATTCATCGACTCATTTTATAATACTCAAAATTAAAGTCCAATGGTCTCAATGCTCGAATGCGCATTGATCACCACTGAACTCTGATAATAGCCCGGAGCAACTAATGAAAAATCATCTGACATTTCTATGACACGGTAACAATGGTTAACGCTTTTCAAAAAATGTCACGAACTTAAGACTTTATCCGTCCATACATAAGCGGTGAGCATTATGATTCTCGTACACATGATCCAATATGAATTAAACTGCAATGTGAAGTTGTGCTGCTATTAGAGAATCGTCCTACTGAATACAGTCCAAATTGATCAAAATGTTTGCCAAGACTTGGAGACACAAACCAGATTAAAAATAACTATTTGAAAAAAAAACGCAATTTGCGTTCGTAACCTGTGTCCAAGCTTGTATGTGTCCATCAATCGACTGGAAAAAACATTTGGTGTGCAGCTGATTCACTTATGGCATGCAGCCTGTCGCCATCGATTAGAAACGTAAAGCTTCATTTTCTGGCGTTTTAATAAACTGTTGCACTTTATGGTTGTGATTTAATCCAAAAACTTATATTTATGTGAACACACTTGTGAATGTAACAGCTATCACAGGAAGCAAGGGTCATGTGAACCCATTGTCGAAAAATCATCTGACATTTCTATGACACGGTAACAATGGTTAACGCTTTTCAAAAAATGTCACGAACTTAAGACTTTATCCGTCCGTACATAAGCGGTGAGCATTATGATTCTCGTACACATGATCCAATATGAATTAAACTGCAATGTGAAGTTGTGCTGCTATTAGAGAATCGTCCTACTGAATACAGTCCAAATTGATCAAAATGTTTGCCAAGACTTGGAGACACAAACCAGATTAAAAATAACTATTTGAAAAAAAACGAAATTTGCGTTCGTAACCTGTGTCCAAGCTTGTATGTGTCCATCAATCGACTGGAAAAAACATTTGGTGTGCAGCTGATTCACTTATGGCATGCAGCCTGTCGCCATCGATTAGAAACGTAAAGCTTCATTTTCTGGCGTTTTAATAAACTGTTGCACTTTATGGTTGTGATTTAATCCAAAAACTTATATTTATGTGAACACACTTGTGAATGTAACAGCTATCACAGGAAGCAAGGGTCATGTGAACCCATTGTCGTAAACTATAATAAATACTTGGCCCTTTGCTAATTCACTGCTGGATGAAGGCCTCCTCATGCGATGTCAGTCTTATGGGACTTATTTGACCATACTTCACAATGCTGGACATGTGCCGATTGGCAACTGGTTAAGATGCCACTACGAATGTTAGTAATGGCCGGAAATCACACACCGGGCTCATTCTGTAGTACACCATCCACCGTGCCACCGCTCTGTCCTTCATTATAATACAACTGCATTATGTTAAATGGTCTCAAGCCATACCGCCCTGGACAATGGATTTACTGCCAAAGAGGTTGCGTTTTGAAGAGATTTTGGCCAGAGTTGTGCGAACCAATGCGGAGTCACTCCCCACTTAACTTTCCGGAATCAGAAAAACTTTTGATTCTCACACATGCAAATCAATAGTTTAAGAGCTGGCACGTCATCGTAACATCTCTAATGCACATGGTACGAGCGCGCCATCTCACCGCCAACTGCAGCGCCAGGTCAAACTGCTTCTCCTTCAGCAGCTGCTCGATCTGCGTTGCGATGGGCACGGGCGCCAGGCGCCAAACGAAGTGGCTGCTTGCCACGTACACAATGTTGGGCCTGGAATATCCACGCACACATGGAGGAGAGATGACTTGACTGCCATTAATCTGGTTTTCACCAGAACAGAAATTGGTAGGCTCCGAATAAGACTGGGTAGTTCAAGGAGCTTAGAAAAGCTAAGCCAGCACCTCTGAAAATATGGGCACATGTATACAAACAACCTAAAGTAAGTACATACGGATGACCTATCCACTGCTAGATGAAGGAATCCCGAAGTTTATGCCATGCCCTCTCTCAGCATCTCATGATATAACAATCTATTTTGCGCCTGTACAGGAGCCGATATCATCGCTCTTCATCCTGTGTTGGACTTCCTCTCAGGTGAGCTCCCACCTTTGGCTGCCAAGCAGCCATAAATGTCGACCATCAGCTACCATGCGTTCTTGCAACATGTTCTGCACAAGCCTTTCTTGAGCGGTTCTGAATAACAGTATTCGAAACCACTCAAGGTGATGCTCTTGCACTCTTAAGTTCTGTGGTATCAGCATGGACACACACAAAAATTGCACAAAAGTGCCTTTGCATTTCATATGCTCATAACCATCTATGAAGAAAGGTAAATAAATAAGGAATAAATATGAAGTAGCAAAAAATATAATTAAAATTAATAAAAGTAAAATAGAAAATCACGACGTTTCGGAGGCAACACAAGCTTCCGTCTTCAGGTGGAACCATCACAGCACGATTGCTGTGTCAAGTAAAGAGAAATTCCAAGAGACCCGACCTTGTATATATACTGGTTGAGGGGGGGAGGAGCCAGGGTAGGCCCCTGGATCGGAGTTTTTTTTATTATAGTAAGGTTGGTGCAGCTGAGGCTCGGAATGAGCCTTTGTTATGTAGACTGGTTAAGCTGGGAGGTGCCAGAGTTGTTAAGGTGCGGCTGCTGCTAATGGCACTGAGCCTATGTTATGTAGATGGTAGAAGCAGAAAAGCAGGTCAGGAAGAAACAGCCCCTTGCTATGTTGCTGGGTGGGTAAAACTTAAAGCAGGAAACCAGTGTGTGAAAAAAGAAGCTAAACATGATAAAAACAAAACTGGTTGTCTATCAGTAAACTGCACGGTAACTAAAGAATAGTGCCTGTCAAATAAGATGGTCCAAATATGTGTAGTTAAATCTTTTTTGCATGGTTAATAACATCTTTCCAATGATTACTCGGTTTGTACCCATCATCACGGTTGAAATTATATCTGTGTTTGTAGATGTTTGTATATTCCTAGCAGCAGCCTCAGCCGCACCAACCTTACCATAATAAAAAACTCCGATCCAGGGGCCTACCCTGGCTCCTCCCCCCCTCAACCAGTATATATACAAGGTCGGGTCTCTTGGAATTTCTCTTTACTTGACACAGCAATCGTGCTGTGATGGTTCCACCTGAAGACGGAAGCTTGTGTTGCCTCCGAAACGTCGTGATTTCTTATTTTACTTTGATTCATTTTTATTTTATTTTTTTACCTACGTGACTTTACCGAAAAAACCTTAGAGTATGAATCCTTGCAGTCACGAAAGCTTCAAATCTAGAATGAAGTAGCAACATATATAATGCAATAGCACTGTCAAGAGGTAGGCACAATGATCCAATTTAGAAATAGAAAAGTCACTTAAAATAACCTTTTCAATGCTGTCCATAATGTGCATTTTTTTTATCCAGAAAAGCCTCCGACTCAAGACTTTTTCACAAGGGTCCACACTGGGATGTTTGACCACTTCCAATACAGTAATGAGCACTTGAATTTTGAGAGAAAACCCGAGAACATAGCCAAAACCAAAGAACACAGACAAAACCAGAGAATACAAGACAAAACCAGAGGATACAAGACAAAACCCACCACACATACAACCCCCTATTTCCCATTGGCCCTGTACTTTACCAAGTACCCATTGCTGTTCCGTAATCTACTGGTGACCTTGTTCGCCGTTAACAGGAAGTGGATTTGCTGCCTGACAGTACACAGGGGTTCCAAATTAAGAGAACAGAATTTAAACTCAATAGGCGATACAAAAACAAATCCAAGAAAAGTACGAAAATGCCAGAAGATCTACGTGACACAATACATACGCGCACGCAAAACCAAGTGAGTGGCCGGCAGAGATTTAAGCACCACACACACAGGGATATAGGTGGCACATGAGTGTCGATGAAAGTGGTGGGCCTACCCTCCAGCGGCGATGAATCGAGGCTTCTGCAGCTCAATGCTCTGCACGAGTAGCATGGGCTCGAATGTCCGCAACTCCAGGTAGCGCGGCAGCACTGCGATGATGTAGGGCGGCTGGTGCTCTGCCACGGCGCCCAAGTGGACAGCAATCAATATTAGAACTCACGGCTTGTCAATAGATCTTACGTATTATCAGAGCGCTAAGTTGGCAATGCTGAGAACCTGGGTTAGAATTCGGTAAAGATGATGATCGAACTTATGGTCAAGCACGTCATTATGGCACTCTACTGAAAATCAGCGGTGTGATCTCACTGCAATGTTTTGTGCTGCAGGACTGACTCCTACCCATGGCGATGGGGACGTCAGTCCAGCGCAGCGCGTGCTTCTGAGTCGTGCCCTCCTCATCGATGAAGATGGTCATGTCGTCGCGCCCCACCGCCAGCTTGCGGTCGGCCAGAGGAACGACCAGTGGCTCCAGCTGTTTCCCCGTTGGGAAGAGCTCCTTGTACGAGCCGCGCCCATCCACCTGCAACCCGTGCACAGTCAGAGGAACCCCCATTCTGGATGTGTACTAAAGATAATAACATAGCTTTATTTTGAAGACAGGAGAGTGATGGATGGGAAATTTTTTTTAATATTAAGTGGCACTGACTGCCTATTATTGTATGTACATTACACGAGGTGCCAAAAAAGAGTGAAGTACAGGCGGTTCACAACGATCCAAATTTAGGACATTGATATAATGCTTGATTAACGATGCATCGTCCGATATGACTCCAAACATCTGAACAGTCAGTCTGGTTTCCAACGTGACTTGGAGTGAAGATTTAGTCATTCTCAAGTGTTTTTGTGGATATTTACCTAATAAACCCCGTTAAATATGGCTGATGAAAGAAAAAAAATACATCGACAAATGATGTTTCTACTGCTTTTACCGTGAATGGGAATAGGGTCCGATTTACGACGGGGTTTCCAGGAACACATGTATCGTGAAAGCGGGGACACGCCTGTACTTAAAATTAAACAAGCAGTCCACGTACTTGAATGAAAACTCCAGCTCAAATCTAGTGTTTAAAATAAGTACGTGTAACACAGCACCTCTAAGAACACAAAAGTAATACACCCAAACAATTGAATACAGTTTACAAAATGGTACAGCACGGCATGCATTGCACCGTTAGCATAGATATGTACAGAGTAACAAATGGGCAGAACACAACAACAATATGCCTAAATTTCGATTTAAAGCTTTCGTGACTGCAGGGATTCATCTTCTTGGTTCTTTCGGTAAAGTCACGTAGAAGGGAAATAATAAAAATAAAACATAATAAAATACAATTCTACGACGTTTCGACCACAACGCAAGCAGCCATCCTCATGTGAACAATATGCCTGCGCACACCCAAGCCAGCCACTGCGCACGTCCCCACCACTCTGGAGTCCATTTTTATTTTCCTCGTTTGTGTTGTCTGTCTCGTTTGTTTTGTCTCGTTCATACCATTAGTCTAAAGGTAAGACTTACATGTTAATGTCATATCCAGGCTTTCATGTACAATATGATATGTGTATCATGAGTGTGCATGTCAACCCACCCACTACTCCCTGTGCCGTACGGGTTGTGGCTGTTATACGATCACATTTCAATGTGCTGTTTCATTTTGGGCTGTTGACGACGGGCAGCATAGATATGGAAGCTTAGTAGAGTACAACAATAGATTGTGCTGCAATGCCACGCAGCTCAGCAGCTGCCTATTACAACCTGCTGTGCATGGTGGTCACTCATTCAAGCACAATCCAAGTCTCAACCCTTTTTAGCATCCGAGATCGTACAATATCGGTCTCATTCCAAGCGATTGGGTCAAACTCTGTAATGACAGTGAGAATTGTTTTTCATTTTATGGGCCATTTAAATGTCACACAGCGAGGGCAATGCACACCTTGACAATGTAATAGTCCCTCTTGAATCCCACGCAGATGGAGTCCACGCACCAGGCCATGGACTTGGGGAAGTCTGGCAGGCTGAGATCGGGCTGAAAAAAGAGATGAAAGAGGAGATTTAAAAAAATAATCCACACGGAAATGTTCACGTGCAATTTCCTAGCTGCAGAACGACTGGGCAGACCGAGCATACTTGCTCCATTAGCAAAATGGAGTCCACACACTCTACAAAAAGTAACTATTACTTTTCATAGGCAAATTGTAATATCTTTGTAACAATAAAAAAGATTGTTAAATTCATTTGCGGCATCAAATCAAACATATTCAATCTATATGATGGCTACATTTTAGTAAAGAGTATAAATGCGTGGTCAGGAGTTGATTCAGCCGATCCTTTCTGTGGTATTGATGACACCATTATCGATTTTTGGTTGTCCCTTACTTCAAATGGCCTGTGCCATGGGAATATGGACTTTCTAACAGTGGTTTGGGCCTGCAGCTTAGATGAGCACCACCTCAGTGCTCATTTGATTAGAGACAATTTGACCGACATTTCATATATGTATGTGTATTAATTTTATCTCTCGCTAAGTAGGGTAAGGCCTGTATAGCACTTAAATGAGAGACTGCCACAGTCGTACCAGGTGTTGTAGGATTCATGTGTGGTAGCCAGGATATGACAAGAGTGAAATGGATTCAACAATGCAAATGGCCATCCATCACTGTGCAAGATCATCCATAAAAAAAAGTTTCTTAATATCAGTCTCTTCTGCGGCAGAATCACCTGCAGTTCGATGAAGTCGCGATTTTTCCACGTGAAAAGTTGAAGCTTTTTACGGACGCCCACACACAGGCGCAGCTCCCTCGTTGGCGACTACAGATACAGAGTGTGGTTGGTTTAAACAACATACATGACAGATTAACCACTGCATGGGGACCTTTTGCTGTCACAATCAGCCAGTGTGGGTGTTCCAATTTGTCCTCTCTGGTACGGACAGTTTAAGGCAGATATTTCACTTTTAAAAGGACGAACTGTTAAAAACCCATCACCAGATACATTTTGTGAGTGCAACAGAAGCTGAATATAAGAACACATCAACACATTCTTACATTAAAGGCAAAATGTAAAGTTCTAATACAAGCACCTATGGATATAAGCCCACCTGGACTTGCTCTATTCAGATAAGCAAAGTATAATTCAGCTTAATGGTTACAGTGGAAACTAAAAACAATTTGAGAATATATGTACTTCAATGATCAAACAATGATTGTCAAATCTGTAAATTACGATAAAATCCCATCATGACTGCAGCAGCGACACAGTGATAGTTGGTCACCTTTGCTCAAACAAGTGTTGATGGTGATTGAAGTCAAGAGGACCACAATGCATTTCTTCAGGAAACGATAGCCTTTTTGCATTATGCACACTGGATGGGTGATTTTTACACGTGTTTTGTGAAACCATTACCTGAACATCACAGCTGAACAGTGTCGCCCCTTTAGTTTTGTTGACTGTTGTGATGGTTTGAAATGTTGTGAGGTCATGCACGCAAACCACATTATCTGTAAAAAGTGAAATGGACATGTAATTTACTTAATAAATGCTTCAGCAGAAAGATCCAAGCACTGATATTTCAAAATCAAGTCGACAAAGGAATCAGAGCACAGATACAGAGCATAAACAACTTCAGGAATTTGGTTGATAGAATCGATAGTCTAACCTTGTATTGCTGGAGTGTGGGACAGTCCAGGACTCAATACAGAAATTATTCTGATGTCAACATGGGAATAAGTTGTGATTGCATTCTGCATGGACTCAATTAATTGCGTGGATTTCATGAATAAACATTTACTTGTAAAGTCCAATATAAAAGTATATCTATTTCCACTACAACTATTATACAGTATTCCACGTAAAAAAATGCATGGAGTTAAACTGACATTCAATTTATTCACTTCACTAAACATAAATTAGATGTCATTAATGGGAGTAATTGTAACCAAAAAAGTGTTTAAGTTTAGTCATAAATTTAGCAGCTCGAATATGTGCTCGCATTCATAATATATACATTAATGCATATATGTGGAAATAAATCATTTTCATGAATGAAAATATACCAAATAGACTGTTGGTCAAAAAAAGAGAAAGTAAAGAGGAGAATCAGATGAACAGCAAACAAGACTCGAGATGCGATCGCACAAAGAAGGCTAAACATGATCCTGAACTGTGGCAATTCACTAAACTGCAGAGTTGGTGGGAGGGGGTGAATCATTATATGACCCACATGGTAGTCTTGATAAATAAAATTGAAGTACTCTATAATAAAGATACATATTTTAAATCCCACTCTTAACTTGGCACATTGATCTGATTTAAATGGCATTAACTCAAATCCTGGCACCCGTGAAAGTCAACTCACCGGAGAGGCTGATGAGAATTTTCAACTGTGCCACCACCCAGAGCTGAAGAGGAAAAAAAGTGTTATAAAAGTAATAACCGCTAGATTCATTATTAATAACAGGATTTTAATTAAAGGCTTGCAGCAGAGCTTAATCTGTAAACTCAACATAATACAGAGCCATAATACCTGCTGGATTTTCTTGGCAAAGTTCTTACTCGACTTTTCCAGCGTGACTTCAAATCGGGAACTTCCTATTTCCGTAAAAAACAAAGTGGTTAGCGTTGGAGTTCCTGTAATGCATTTTAATGTCTGGCAGTGAAGATAAAGGAGCTATGACTAGAACACATCTGCTCAGTGTCAAGTGACTTAGCACATCAACCTTCTTACAGAGTAAGTATAAGGGAGCTAAAATTCCAATTGGAGGTGGACGTAAGCCTGTGTGAGCTGACTGTACAAATAGAACCAGGCTGATATCTAATCAGTACCATGTTACCTTTCACAGACTAAGACATTTATGTATGAAGATATATTTAAAAAGACCTCCTATTGTGCAGAATATGAGCAGTCCTATTATATACATATAGGTTATAGGCTTTATTGATGTGTTCGCCATTTAGAAGGCACCTTTGGGTGACAAGACAGATTGGAATGTATACCTACTTAAAAGTCAATATTACATGCAGTGTGCTTGAACTGTTTCTTAATTGCCCAATTATTAGCAGCTCTGTCCAGAAGATAAGTGAGTGGCTTGCTGTGTGATACATACTGTGGCTTGCTGGATAATTTAAGCAATACGAAGCTGTCGCATGGAGCACTAAAACACATCATGAAGATACCTTGAAAAAGAATGTCAGAAAATGACCTCTATGCGAGATATACTATTATGCCAGCAGGTTTAACAATTCCCAATTTGCTCATGCAAATTCACGGGTGAAATATTACTTATATACATCTATACTCGATCCCCAAATACAAATAGATTTCACAATACACATTGCATGCATCTAATAAGCGGTACATATGTAACTGTAAATTATGGGAACGTCGAAATTCAGTCTTTTTGGTGAAATGTTGATTTAAAAGAGATTTACGCAGGATAACCTGCCGATTACTTTAAGATATCACCAATGTGGTGCCTAAAGAACACAAAAATGTGACTTTCGACAACTTTTTAAGGAAGTGAAATGTACATACCCGCATCTCCCTTGATCCTGTAGAGAAGCAGATGACCTGGTTTGGTTCCCACTAAAAGCATTTCCTCTGAGGGTAACAACAATTAAAAAGTGGGGAAGAAATGTGACAGTAAATATAAAGCCAAGCGTCAGTGGAACATAACCGAGTTGAGTTGCATCCCATGATTACTTTTAATGATCCACAATTGTTTTTCTCCCAGTGTGCATACACGGGTGTGACCGGTGCTATTGGTTCCAGCTCTATTACATTCATACGTTAGCTACCAAATTCGCACAAAACTGATTCTGAGTGAAACATGGGTTTGCTTGTTCGGCTAACCAAAGTTTGTTGTTGTAACTTTCGGACCCTGCCCTATTGGACATCTGTAAAAGCGAGCTTCCTATAGCCCATCGGATTTCTCGAGGATAAGTAAAGATTCTGATTCTGATAAAGTCAACGTATCTATGTATATAATCACTGTCATACAATAAAAAGGGGGACACCGCATTCGTGGTCGCAGGCCGTGACAGATTTAAGATAATTGTTCCAGCAACAGGACAGCACTGTATTGTCGCACTATATCTGTGAACGCGCAGACGCTTTCTAAGCAGCATGTAGGTCACCATGCATGCCAATAAATAATACTTTTATTTGTGTGTTTTTCATTAATATACTTATTTACATATATACTGCACATTACGTTAAAGTGTATTGATACTCAAACGAGAGGCTGATTAATCTCCATCAGCGGACCGGAGCCAGTGGTGGACATTCCACATTTCTGTGGTGGGAACCAGTATATCCGCAGGATAAACACAGATTATTTCTCACAAGTGCTACTCGTTTTATCGCATGTAAAAGGATCACGCGATTCTTGCTCGCCATTTCCTGTGAGTTGATCAACACCCGGCCAAACAACAGAAAGGGTATAATGAAGTCTAAAAAACTGAATTCGATGCCTGGCATGTACCCCAAGCCGGCACCACTCCCCACGGACATGAACACACACACATACAGCACAGTAGCACACACAGCACAGTATAGCCGCCACAGGCTGTTGGGGGGGCAGGTGCAGTAAACGAGCACCACGCTCGGCCGCCTTTGTCTTCCCATTACCAATGTTTACATACAATCGTCAAGCCCACACACACACTGTATAGTAACACGGGCAGCCACACACACACACGGATAAAAGCATGTCCAACAGCATACATAAATCCCCCCCGTATTGCCTACGAAGACAGCTGAGGCAAGTGCTGTTCGCGAGCACCTATGAGGTCGGCACGGCGCATCGGCCGTGGTGTGGCCATCACAAACCACAGCCGTTCGCAACTTAAGTGGCGGCGACGTCACCCGGGCAATTGTGCCAGACTAGGTGCACCTAACAAATACAGAAATACAGTTTTACTATGCTATTGAGCCCGGACGTATATATATACTTTAAATCTTCCTCCGCCACCGCGACCGCACTAGGCCGCAGACGCGGTCCCCTCATCCTAGGCTCTCGCCTAGAATCCCTGCCGGGAAGGTCTCACCCCAGCAGGCGACGCTCTCGATCTGCAGCGGCAGCTTCTCCAGGATGGGCACTGCCTCGTACGCGTCGTGCATTGTCGGCGCTGTTCATCGGGGCCTACCCCCTCACCCGGGCTGCTATCTATCGATGGACTTATTTACAGCGGCCCGACGTTCTTGCGCCGAATCATTCAAGAGAAACCAATGAAAGGGATCGATCGCTTCGGCCGTGTTTACGCCTCCATCCGCCTCGAGATCACGAGGGCGCGCGTTGGATTTAGTAACTCGCTTAAGCGCGCGGCCGCCCAGCCAACGCCGCTCATTGGCTAGATCCGCGGGGTGGGGGGGGGGGCACGTTGCTTATCCGCAATGGGAAATATAATGTCTATGTCAGCTGTGGCTTGTCGAGGCAGATTGGGTCAGGTTTGAATGATTCTTTTTTGGGTTCAAAGAGCCCAGAATGTTACAAAAAGTTCTGGCTTTCTCGTGTGAAATAATGCGGTTAATACGTTTGACAAATGGTTATAAATTGAAAACTTAATTTTAATTGTAAAACTCATCTTCTAAATTGAAAATTCATTCTAAATTGCAAACGAATTTGTTTAGAACTGCTTTTTGTATTTACATTGTCCTTTATATCCCGCACCTCCGATTAGCAGGGTTGGCCTACGTACGGTGCTAAAAACGTTCAACAATACATGTAAAATGCCTCAATGGTGTGGAAACAAATGGTATGACATTTTTTCATTTTAATCACAAGTATTGTACTGTATTTTAGATTCTTATTTAAAGCTTTCGTGACTGCAGGAATTCATATTCTTGGTTCTTTCGGTAAAGTCACGTAGAAGGGAAACAATAAAATAAAAAATATATTAAACAATATTATAAAATGTAAAACAATATTGTTTAATATTTAAAAAATACAAACAATATAAAACAATATTGTTTTATATTTTTATTATTTTCCTTCTACGTGACTTTACCGAAAGAACCAAGAATATGTATTTTAGATGTATATTTTTATTACCTGTATTTACATCACCTCGTGAACAAGTGCTTGGCGAAGTTTCGCATTGGAGGATCTTGAGTCACGACACCGACTTGGCAAGTGGATTCGTCATGAATGATGATGAAGATTGAACGTTTATTGGAGGATTCCAAGAGACATTAGGGAGTTCCAATTTAAATTAACAATATTTGACAAACGAGTCATTCACAGCCTATCAATTTTGCTCAGTGTAGTATTGTAAATTCGATCACTTGAAGCTGTTTACTTTATGTAAATGCTGGTTAAATTGGAATCTGCAATCGAGAAGAAAGTATTTATTGTATATTTTTTAATGTTTAACAAAAATGGTGAATTGTAATGAGCTGGCATTTGTGTTTGTCAATGTTCTCTGGATTATCAATTGGCCTTTGATCAAATCCCCTCTGAGAGCTCCCGATCTCGTCGGCTCGTGGAAGGTAAGCAGATTTAAAGCTCGTTAGAAGTCAGAAGTGTAATACCCGACTAAAGCCCATTGAGACAATGGAGCCCTTTTAAAAGGGAAACTCAGCGGGTTGACAAATGTTAGTACCGCGAGATGGCCAGGAGAGGGCAGTGCGAAGCGTCAGCCCATTGTACCGTACGGTATGAGAGTGTGGATGCGAAAAATGAGAATACGTTTTACCCTTTCTGGCAATAAAACAGGTGCTAAGATGTTCAAACACCAAATAGATACCTTTTTCAAGGAATCAAGTCTGCACTAACCACACGTACTTGTGGTGAACATTCAAGGAATCTCTGATAATTACAATATATGCATTGTCTTTGAAACTGATTGGCCTACACCAGATATCGTCTTCTTCATGGCCCGAGTCTCACCAGTGTCAGAGTGTGTGTGGATTTTATGTAATTCTAGATTTGAAGCTTTCGTGACTGCAAGGATTCATACTCTTAGGTTTTTTTCGGCAAAGTCACGTAGTAATAAATAAATAAATAATAGAAAGAATAATATAAATAAAAAATTTCCATTATAAAATTATTCTATTATTATTTCTATTATTATTTCTTTTTACCTACGTGACTTTACCGAAAAAAACCTAAGAGTATGATTTTATGTAAGTTCTCAACACGGAGACAAACACTCAACAATGTAAATGGCCAAACATCCCAATGCCCAGGACCCTTCTGAACAAGTCCCAAGACTCAACGAGGCAGGCTTTCCGGGGAAAAGAATTGCCAAAAATTGGCATTACTATACAGTACTTAAAGTTTTTCCTCCAAAACCTTTCCCAACTCATCTTCTTGGTTCTTTCGGTAAAGTCACGTAGAATGGAAATAATAAAATAAAAAAGTAAAACATAATAAAATAATTCTCACGACGCTTCGGCCACAACGCAAGCAGCCGTCCTCAGGTGAAGACCAGGTCTGTCGGGGAGACAGCATCCGAATGAAACAGGACCACGCTTGGAGCGTATATTTAAGCTAGGTTGTGGCCGAAACGTCGTGAGAATTATTTTATTGCTTTATTTTATTATTTCCATTCTACGTGACTTTACCGAAAGAACCAAGAAGATGAATCCCTGCAGTCACGAAAGCTTTAAATCGAAACTTTCCCAACTCCTCAACCTGGATCATTACAGGCACGAACCACCACCATGCATGGTGAATACAGGACAGTGATTTTCATAAGAGTACATTATTTAGAGACCTACGCATTTAATATATTGTCACAATGCACATAAGTATTACAAAACATTGAGTGGTTTCATTTTTGAGTTGTAAAAAAAGTACAAGTACAGTAATGCAACAAATAGAGTAAAGTACAGTTAGTAAAAATGTTTTTCATAATAAAATTCTCGTTAAAACAGTGCTTCATGTTATAGCTCGTTACAACTTGAGGCAGATTGTCACAAGCAATACGAACGAAACGTTTGCAAAAATAAGGTCTCCACTGTTAATTTATCTAGTGTTGCTATTACGTCGTTCATAGATTAATACATTATTGTAATTCTTCAGGGAAGACATGCGACCGATAACATACGCGACTTCAAAATACCACGCGTTCTCTTTTGTAGCGCGCTGAGCAACACCACAATTTCACTCAATAGGTTTAAGCACTGAGCCAGTCCCACGAAAATCCTCGGTTTTAATCAGAGATTGTCACCCGTGATTAAACCGTGTTTCTCAAGTGTCGTGGACTGATAGACTCAGCCCCGTTACCATTGACGGCACAATAAAAAAATATATTCACGTTAAATGTGTTTTCTCAATGTGGCTATATTGTGTTTTCTCAATGTGGCTCAATTCTAATTTTGAAAATTGCGAAAGAACTATTTATTGGCAAGTGTGCCGACTATAATATGTGAACAATAAGGTCACATGAAGGTATTTCATAAGTAGTTCTGTGATGTCTAGCACCTTCCGTGCGTGGGCTGTTCTCTGACATGGTGTTGATGCGCTGCTGTGAGAGTTCAGAATGAACACTTTCTCGAGTAGCACAAGTGGAATAACAGTCGGAAAAATACAAAAAGGTGTATGTGCTTATAGCATTGGCCTCTATAATGAAGACGTTGGCTCGGCGTCACCTTTATCGCAGCAAGTTACAGAGTGTAAACTTATTAAATAAAGTGAATTTGGCTTTATATACAGAAACAAATATGCTCGAAAATAACTGCAATTTATCCGATCCAATAACTGCAACAACAGAGTTGGTATTACTTCACATGGAAATATTGCAAAATTACCTGAACGTTTTCACATTCAATTGCTATGACTATAATTTATTCTCAAGTAGTATGCTTCCAATCTAATAAAAACGACAAACGTTCACGTGCCTTTTATGCACATATAAAACGTAATACAAAATACCTGTTCATATGCATTAATTTCAAGCAGCTATTAAGTTTGTTTCATTGCAGATGAAAGGCCTATTCAGCCTATTCTAGTCCATTTTGCAGTACATACCAATCCTGCAAAGTAGATGCAAATGTAGTTAGAGGCCTCTCTTTCTCCTTTGCTGCCCTCAATCTCTGAAACTCCCTTCCCCCAGCTATCCGTGCTCTTCACTTCCTGTCCCCATCTATGATCAGACTCAAGACCTTTCACTTCTCCTCTGCCTATGACTAACGGTCTCTGTTTTCTTAACAAAATAAGCTTCATAATCAACGTTTTTGGATTTAGATCGCGTTATTTATAAATGTGTCGTAACCCTCCACCACCCGACAATCGGCCCATAGCCTGCACAAATAGGCAAGTACCCTTTTTGATAAAAGTATAAAAAAAAAAACAAGGACACTTCAGGTGATATCATTGAGATTACAGCATGGTATACCAAGCTCCAGTTTTTGAAACACATAAATGTCCGCCTTTCCGTGTTTGCCAATTTTTTCTCTGTTAATATGTTGCCAACATGTTTCTATCTGTGTGTGCAGATGATTTTGTGTAAACATTGGCACTGGAAGACAAAGGCGGCCGAGCGGTGTGCTACCACACAGAGAAAACTGGTAAACGTGGAAATGTGTTAGGTTTTGCGTCGGGAGGGAGTTCTGGTCGGGAGTTGTGGAGTTTCGACAAAAGTCAGGAACCATTTGTGTGTACTGTAAATTATTGGAGACAGTTAAACTGCGCGCACAATGAGATTGGACACACATCTCGATCAGTTTCACAGAGGATGCTTAAACATTCCTCAATGTGTCCACATTGATCTTATCACACTCAGCTCGTAGTCTTAATAAAATAACTATATAGCATAGCTTCATTGCTATGAAGAAGGGCTATTGACATAACATGTTATCCTGTTATGTATTATTTCACTTTTGGAGCAGTATTATTGACGATTCTGTTGAGTTTTTGTTTACTGTGCGGCTGCACCACAGCTGACGAAGTATCATAAATTGTTTATATCTTGATTTGAAGCCTTCGTGACTGCAGGAATCCATACTCTTTGATTATTTCGTGACTTTACCGAACGAATCAAAGAGTATGTTGTTTATATACTATATGGTTCCAAAATCGCTCTGGTTCATGACTGTGTCCATTCAGAATACATTTGGCATAGGCTTAGCCTTCTTGATCAGTTGTATTTGTATGTTGCCGTTCCCAGGATGAACTCGACACTCTGTCCTGCTCACTCC
The DNA here is from genome assembly GCF_015708825.2 of Lethenteron reissneri. Lineage (NCBI taxonomy): Eukaryota > Metazoa > Chordata > Hyperoartia > Petromyzontiformes > Petromyzontidae > Lethenteron > Lethenteron reissneri. Next base: position 7,451,019 of record NC_083789.1, on the reverse strand, counting down.
CAATCTGTCCACTCTTCCTGCTCCGCTTCATCCTCTGGCTCCTCCTCCTCCAGGAGACTCAGCATGCTCTGGAGGGTCCCCTTCACCTCTGTTATCTCCTCCTGCAAGCGCTGTGAGGGCACTGTCAAGGAGAATTGCAGTAGCAATCGACAGGATAAAGGTGACCAAGAGACTAGCCATGAGTTTTTGATGACATATCTTTAGATATCATATTTTTGGATTTTTAGGCCCAAATTCGGATTTTCACTCACATTTTTGGGATTCCTATGTACGTATTACATTTTCATAAATGTAATCATGTTAGTAATTATATATATGAAGTATTGATTTTTTATTGTGAGCAAAGGTTCATCAGTAAAAGTTTTAATGGAACCATTTTAATATTTTCATAATCATAATCAGAATCTTTATTTAGAGTGGAGAAATCCAATGAGCTATGAAGCTGGTTTTCACAGATGTTCAGTACGGGCAGGTAAATTATAAAGTTATGTCAAATCCTTAAAGTGACATCATGTAACGACAATTCTCTGTGGGAAAAGCACGGAAAAGACACCATGAAAGTGACGTCACGTTTCATTTCTGTAGTATGTGCATTGAAGCAGCCACGCAAGTAGGATATGAGCCAGCCTCTGATCCCTTGTGTCCAATGCATGCTGCAGTTGCTCCTCCAGGCATAGAAGCCGATTGCTGATGGACTCGCACTGCTCCTGAATGACATCATCGCTTAGCTGCCTTGGGAGGGCATTGGGATGATCGCTGACAACCTCACATGGATTCTGAAAAAAGCAACACAGTAGGTAACTAGAGTACTCGCTGTCATACACATTGCACGATAAGATGACCGAATCCATGCTTTTCAGATAAAATACTATATTTGACATTTTCTCAGGAAAAATGTTGGCAGTAAAAGTTATGCATAATGAGCGATAATAACGTTATATTTTAAGCCATGCAATGAGATGACAAAACACGGCGCGTGATGTGTGGCGTCGCGAGATGAGGTTACGCGTAATGGAGTAATTATGAAGCGAGGCATGCACATGACGTGCGCCATCTCGAGATGAAGTCACATATAATGGTGTGATTAGCAGGGAATGAGGCGGCATGCAAATCCTTTTCGCACCGGTTTTGCATCCAAGTTTTTTGGCACATCTTTGATCAATTTGGCCATTTTTCTTGGGAGTAAGTTTATGATAGCGACACAACTTTGATATTTCGATTTAAAGCTTTCGTGACTGCAGGGATTCATCTTCTTGGTTCTTTCGGTAAAGTCACGTAGAAGGGAAATAATAAAATAATACAAATTTAACATTATCAAATAAATTTTTATTTTATTTTATTATTTCCCTTCTACGTGACTTTACCGAAAGAACCAAGAAGACAACTTTGATACTAAAGTTGAATTCACATTGGATCACATTCACAAGAGTTATCATGCCCCCACCATTCTAGACAGACAGATGGATAGCGCTAACACAATAACACTTTCAAACTAGGGTTGGAAAGCATGAAAAAGGTAAAGATCCATAGTTTAGTCTGATAAACTGCAGGGTGAAAATGGATGATTGCTGTTCACAAGCACCTTTTGATGTCAGCACCTAGGTGAAAAAGAAACACAACCCTGCTCACCACTGGGAGGCCATTTTCTGTGAAGCACAAAGTCTCCTTTGCCATCTCATGGTCGAGCCACACAGACTCAGGCTGGGAGATTTTTTCAGCCGGGACTTCTGTTGCTTCCACTGTCACTTTTGTTCCATCGGCGCCTTCGGCAGTCACGCCACCCTGGCCCAGATCATCTTCCCCGTGGCGATCGATTGCCAGACTCTGCAGGATGACGCTGCAGGCCTGGAGATCAGCCTCCCAGACTCGTGTCACAAATGGGTTCCTGCACCTGGTGCGAGCGTCATGGGTTAGGGTCAGGGGCAGTGGCGTAGGTATTGAGTAACTACTATTTTTATTTTACCAGGTAAGGCCCACTAAGTTATATATCCCTCTTTTTCAGAAGCGACCTGGCTGCAAATTATAACTGAACGAAGTGGCTTACCATGTAAAAATGTACAACAGCCAAACACTCTAAACCCATGTTGATTCTAAATATGGAGGTAAAAACCGGAGGACCCAGAGAAAAATCCACATGATCACGGGGAGAACATGCAAACTCTAAATATACAGGTGTCCGGGTCGGGATGAAACCCACAATCTCCTGTATTGCAGGCGAGGTAGTTAACATCTCGCTACCTTGGTGCAGGCAGTGCAACTGAACCGGGGGCCAAGGCCTGGAGGAACCCAGACACCAGGCTATGAAAACCGGCGCTGCAAGGGCTGAGGGCACCGGCAGTAATGAGTGATGGTGGCAGATTTTTGGGACTTAGGAGGGGTGGCAATGGCATATTCTCCAATCGGGTGGATGTGATTGATAGGTGTGTAAAGAAACCCCCATTGCTGTGCTGTACTGCTATGCTCCCACACCTATGATCCATGCATACTCACCAACATGGTGAAGTATGGCCCAAATACCCCATTGATATATACGGTGCGCAGAGCCCTCATCTGGCAGTGAATTGTCACGTATGTATTAACATAATTTATGACAGAGTTCAGAGATGGCTTTCTATTTTGATAAAATTGAAAATGAAACTGTAGTCTATACGTGTATTTGTGTTCCTGAACTACAATTTTATATGCAGTGAAATAAACTATGACATATAAATTGATGTGATTCAGTCCAGTATATATGTATTGGGTAGGGCAGTGGCGTAGTGGTTAGAATACTACACTATGAACCCAATCAGATGGGTTCGATTCCTTGCCATGGCCAACATCAGTGCTTAGTGATATCTGAACTGATCCCGGGGGCCCTCCTTCAATGACCGGCACTGACCAGCATGGTGACATATAGACAAACAACAAAGGCCAGACAATTATGTCTGTTCATTATAACCAGGTGAGAGAGAGCATGTGATTAGCATCACCTACCTATTCATGAAATCCTGCAGCACTTTAGAATGTGCCATAGCCTGGCCCCTTAGCTTTTGTTCTGTAGAAAAATAAAAGTAAAAATATTAACAAATGATGACATAAAACAAACTTCAAATAGGCTTTGATCATGTCTATTAGCATGTTTGGATACATACGGTGCGAAAGAAGTTCAACATACATACATGTGCATTCAAAAGATTGCCAACGTTTCAATTATAGACATTCAGTAAAAATACATTCCAAAAAGAGTGATAAAGAATATGTAATGACACACAACCTTGATTTACAATTGCTCTTACACCCACCATAACATATTTACTTGAATACATCACCAATGGTGACGTCACTGACATCAACATGATGTTATAGTGGTGCCGTCACCATTGCTGTGATCATAATATCACATTATACACTGATGTCATCTGTGTGGTGTCACACCAACTGATATGGGTAAAAAAAAGACCCATACACGATGTGTGTCACAAAAAAAAACATGATAGGTCATTAAGAAAAGTGGCCTTGGGCAGGACATGCCAGAAGAAAGGATGATGGCTGGTGGTCAAGACTAACCACAGAGGGGCAGCCAAAGGAGGTGACATGACCGATAGGACGTCCACCAAGGAGATACAGCGATGCAATCTCGCTCGTGTGCTGGCGCCAGATATGTTGCTACATCGTAGGAATGTGACAGATGGTAACGGTTTGAAGAGGCCTTCAATCAGCAGTAGGTTTACGATGACTGAAGATGATTATCAAGGAGTGAAACACAGGCAGTCAACATGTATCCAAAGATGATTCAGAATAAACTTCAGCACACCTCTAAATTACTCAACAGGGGTGTATATATATTGTACATGAGAGTACTTACTATTTAGTGTTTATATTCTTAGGTTTTTTCGGTAAAGTCACGTAGGTAAAAAATTATAATTAATTAAAGTAAAATAAAATAAAAATAAAATAAAAATCACGACGTTTCAGAGGCAACACAAGCTTCCGCCTTGAGGTGGATCAAGTAAATGAGAAATTCCAAGAGATACTACCCCGTATATATACTGGTTGAGGGGGGGATGAGCCAGGACAGGCCCCATTTTTTATTTTGTGTTTATGTTTACTCGTCCAGGCATCACTTGCGGTGATTCACGCAATAACCTGAAACATCAGCTTACGTACCGTTGTTATATGGATCGATGTATTGCAAGAACATGAGAGATGGCAACAGATAGGGGGGATGTCTTTATCTAGCAGTTCATGGCTGTTTATGATGATGATGGTGATGCTGGCGATGTCCTGTACTGCGCTGTACCGTGCTGCGCCGTGAGAGTCTCCAGGCCGGCCCGTGCCTCGCGATGCTGCTGCCGAAACCGCTCCAGCTCGTTGTGTGGGGCTCCTCCCGTGGCCCGGGTCCCAGTGGTGCCGCGAGGGCCCTGCAGAGCCTGGAGCCGCCACCTCGCCATGTCCCCTTCCTCTGCCAACCTCCGCCCCTCCTCCACCAGCCGCCTGGCCAATGCAAAGTCCCGCTCTGTGGTGACACAAAATAACAAAATGCAGAGGACGTGAAAGTGAAATATTCTGTAAGTGTATTATTATCATTATGTTTGTTTATGCTTTTCTACTTCGAATAATAATTTCGGTTTTACACGTAGTGCACAAGGTAGGTACCAGCGACGGCTGCTGCTTTGTTTTCCGTGAGTACTCGAAGCTGCGTCTCGGCATCGCTGATTTTCTGTCTGAGAGCGGTGACTTCCAGCTGACATGCGGCAACCTCAAAAGACAAATACATGGAAGAACTAGTTATATTAGACGAGCTGTGGCTCTAGCTAGCACTAAACCACAATTCTTCTTAAGGGCCGTCCAGCCATAATCAAAATATACAAATCAATCCTTTTCTTTTACAAGTTTACTGTACATCTTTGTTAAAAAATGTGCAGTCAATTATTTTTGTTAGGATGAGGTCACTGCCTATTAAGCCTTAAGTCTCTTCAACAAGGAAAACAGGGCTCAATTAAAGTAAAATAAAAAGCGAGACAGTCAAGATATAAACACGCGAACAAATGTTTTGCCTTTAAGTGTACCTTTGTGGATAATTCTTTAACAGACAACGCAGGGGCCTTCTCTTGCTCTCGAAGACTGCAATGAAACGACACGCATAGACGTGAGTTGTTTGAAAAGGACAACCGAGAGAGAAACCTGTATGGGCCTCCATGAACTCGTAAAAAAAAAAAGAGACTCACCGCTCGACTTCTCCCGGGGTGGCTAAGCTGGCGAGCAACCACCTCAGCGAGTCCTCGAGGGTGTCGAGCAAGTCTGGCGTGAGAGGGCTTCCTCGGCCACAGCGATCGTCGGCAGCGGCGACGGCGGCGACGACACCGTTGCGGTCTCTCTCTTCGAGAGCCACACCGACTCGGCGCTCCTCCTCCTCCAGTTCGGACAGGCTTCGTCGAAGCTCCGAGATTCGCTCCTGAATGCGGCAAACGTCGCTGTTAGCGCGTGGACAGCGCCGACGCAATGATATACCTTCGTAATGGCAATTTGAACTCATGGCAGAAAGATAAATTAACAAAAAAATAACAGAGAATTGTGGCTTTCGGACAACTTTGTACCAGTACACGCATTTCAGCGTTATCTAATAAAATAATGTGCAGATAAACCGAGTATTGAGTATAAAAAGGTCCTTGCTGTGGCAGAAGTGACTGAATGCACTGCAATTAAAAACAATGTTGCCATCCATAATACAGTATTTTTTTCGGTTTAGATCGCGTAAAATATAAATGTGTCGTTAAACCCACCACCAAAGCCAATTAGTAAGGTTTGTCACATAAACAGAACATGCCAATTTGTTACTAGTACAGCACACCAGTGTGTTGGAGAACAAAGCCACAACATTTACAATCTGAGTACGACGTTTCGCCAGTAATTACAACTAGCTTCATCAGGCGACAGCCAGATTTGTGGAGAAATCCTGCTGTTTCGTTCCTTAAATAGAGGGGTAGATGTGATGAAAATACTTGTGAGCCCTTTTTGAGCGAATCGGGCAGGGATTAATTATTGCTTTTAAATTACAATGAGTATACATTGCCGGTTGGGTTATTTATATGGTAATCATTGTATATCATGCATGCGCATTATGCAAGCCCATTGTTGCAGTGACAGATGAAAATAGTTTCCAAGCGGTAGGCCTCTTGTGGCCAGTGGCCGATCTGAAATTCAATTCCGTGACCATATCCGCTCCACACGCCATAGGGTACCTGTAACGCTTTCTTTTTCTGCTGAATCTTAAAACATGGGTCCCTCCAAAGTTCCTCTTGACTCCTGTTGGGAATTTCACAAAATGAGCACACATCACAAATCAAATGGCCAAAAATTCTAAAGGAATTAGTCAAACATGCCAACCGGGACTATTGAGAAAATTAGTCTTGAGACTGTGGGGAGATGAGTAATGAATGGGAATTAAAATGTTTGTGCTATGAAACAAAAATGCTATATTTTTCTAATTATGCTTTTTTTACGAGAATTATTTCGGCAATACAGTACTACATGTTCTGGAAATCATTTAATTGGAGCTTTGGAAAACCCATATCTAGAAAACATGGAGAATATTTCTACTGATCGACTTGGAGACTGGTGGCCATTTTAAAACTAAACTATGTTTATGATACCAGGAAAGGCCCGCTGAGCTATATAGCTCTTATTTGAGAAGCGACCTGGCCACAAATGATAACTCAACGAAGTGGATTATCATGTGGACATTGATAGCAGCTAAATACTCTAAACAAACGTTTTTATATGTATAGGGAAAAACCGGAGTACCCAAAGAAATATCTACATGACCATGGGGAGAACATGCAAACTCTACATATACAGGCATGAGGGTCAGGATGGAACCCACGACCGGCACACCAGGCGAGGGGAGTTAACATCTCGGGTGACTGGTGTTGAATTCTGGACTGGAATAGGCACCGAGAACTGGGATTTGGGACTGCAAACCGTACCCTAACCGTACAGGCCCCGCGACGAAGCCACTCACTTGCCGGCAGATACGCAGGATGTGCTGAATACGACGGAACGCAGTGCTGCTGCCAATTCCACATTCCCAGACGGGATTTGGAAACTCAGCAGGGCCAACTGAGCTTGGGTCTCCTCCAGCTGCTTGCTCACCTGCTCCGCTGTGTGGCACAAACGCTCCATACATTATTACCCCATCAATTTACCATACAGCTTATTTTTAAATGTGTTCACTGAAATTGTAGCTCTAATTTAAACATTACTGCTTCAGTTTATTGCTTATTTTATTTAAAATAATACTTCCACAGATGTTTCTATAATCTTGATTTGAAGCTTTCGTGACTGCAGGAATCTATACTCTTTGGTTCTTTGGGTAAAGTCACGTAGTTAGAAAATAAAATAAATCACGACGTTTTGATCGCAACACAAGCGGTCGTCCTCAGTCGTGATTTATTTTATTTTATACCTACGTGACTTTATCGAAAGAACTAAAGAGTATGTTTCTATAATGCTTAACATTTCAAATATGTGATATTCATTTCACTTCTTATCACATTCACAGTGTTGCTTTTGTGATCCAAGTTAAGAAGAATCGCGCATACGCATGGGTTATATAACTGTTTTCAGAGTGGAAGTCAATGGGCAGCTGTAGTTGTTCTGCTCTGGCTTGTGTCTCCAAGATTCCAGCAAATCCTCAAAGTATTTGTCCACCTTTACACTGGGTAAGTCCGAACATAGCAACGCAACTTATACTACAGTTTGGTTCATATTGAATCATCTTTACGAGCGTTATTGTGACCCCCTCTCTAATTCAGGACTTCAGGACTGAGCTAATGCATAAATGCATTCAACCTTAGCTAGGAAATAAATAAAAACATGAACTGGAAATGTGGGAAGTGGTGAGCATCACAGGTTACCTGCTTCAAAGTCGTCCTGTCCAGCAGCCACCATCTGCTGTCGTTTGAGTTCACTCACGCGCATGATCAGCTGGGACGAATGAAACAAACGTCTCTTGATTAAGACGTGAACGAATACGTACAATGCCGACAACATTGCATGGGCACCACGGACAACGGGCCTGCCTCACAGCAACTCGGATGAAATGAAGCGTGGGCGCCAGAGGTCGCGAACGGGTTTTGATTCCTTACCCGTACCCGTACCCGGCCGCACCAGGGTCGCAAACGGGTACCCGTACCCGGTCGGGTACGGGTAGGGTACGGGTATCGGGTACCTGATTGCGACCTCTGGGATGAAGCCATGTTGCAGGCGCGGGTGGGTTGATTCTAGGAACTTGAATTGTGAGAAGAGACAAGACGTTGGGAAATGAGTGACAGTTACTCACCAATGACTCATGGTCTACCCGTACCCGTACCCGGCCGCACCAGGGTCGCAAACAGGTACCCGTACCCGGCCGGGTACCCTGTTGCGACCTCTGGTAGGCGCAGAAAAAGCAACGTCTTATCCGCAAAAGTGCATTTGATGAATTTTGGCATCGGCAGAGGGCATTGTACAACTGTGCAAGATGTTCACGTTTGTGCGATATATCTTGATAATTATATCGCGTCAATAACAAGCAAGACCCGCACCAGCCATCGGCGCTATAGATCTGAGAGAGAAAGTGAGCCGCTCATTTCAGTTCCTGAAGAAGCGCATGGAGCGAATCATTAGGACACAATGCCAAACAATACCCGGTACAAAGCCGAAAACACATCGGAAAGCCAGAGTACATTGTCCACAGCAAAGGGTGGGGAAGCCGTAAATGATACTTATCCATCACTGCAAGCATCTTAGTCACGCTGCTCGAGTACTAGAGAGGAATATTGTCAACGGGTTAACACTGAGTTTTTAATTAGCACACTCGGTAACTTTTGTCACTACAAGGGATCGAAGCCTGTGTTAATGTGTGGCCCGCCAAAGGTATTTGAAAGTCCTATTCGGACCTCAGTAAGGAAAATGTTCTCTAATCTTGGTGTATAGTGTTATACATGATGCTAAGTGCATGTGTAAGGTTAAAAAAGTGCTTGAGTTTAGGCAAGTGCGCTCTGCCATGTGCCTTACAAACTGCATTTTATTCTTTGCCATACACAACACCAGTGGTAATTGACTTCTCTACCTAGCCTTGGCCTTCCCAAGGTCAGCTCAGCCTAAACAATGTTGCACCTTTAGCTGTGTGTCTACATCAACACTCAGGAGGCTAAGGAAACTGTAACGCAGGCCGCAGCGCTGCGTTAAGTGCCGTTCATATTCCGTGACAGTAAAGTTAGAAATGCACTTGCCCCGACAGTTTGTATGACTGAATCGGAAATCTCTGTTCCTTTTAGTGCGTTTGATGTTACAGCCAGACTTTTATGTCGCATAAGCGACTTTTTGGGAACTGAGGTATAGGCAAACATGTGAATAGGACAGATATGGGAATATCTATTTTTAAAAAATGGCAGTTACACCATGCATCAACACTGCACTGGGTGTGGGCAGTTCATTGGTCAGAGCAGATATGTGATTACTGGATATGCGATGTTGCACATGTATATTGATTTCAAAACAACGTGATATCTTAAGAATCCAGTATGATCTAGTGCTCCCAGTACAAACCAGGTTAATTTAATTCAGCCCCCAAGAAGCATATAATGAAAAAATGATAAACAGTCGTAATCTATCACGCATGATTGCACATTACACGTTTGAAATCGCCAGTTTAAAATTACTGCCATCTCAAAACACATCAACCCCTTTGTCTAAACTGTTACATGCCCCAGCGCACTCATCATAGGCCATCGGGTACCCAAAGACAACACGCTGCATAATTTATCACCATCGACGAATTTTGGGCGAGCGCCTTCAACTGTGCAGGCGTTGTGCGCTATAAGTAGCGCCGCTTAAGTAACGCCATCGATTGCGGTTGCACTAACCGTCCTTCTGTCATGGAATAGGATTTCCTTTTTGTAAGCGATGCACGCTATAATCACGCAACTCGTGAAGCTTTTGGGCCTGCGTTGGGGCGAGTCTGCCAATGCCCCCTAATTGCCCACCTCCCCCCCTCTGGTGTCTATTACGTCCAACGGTCGTGGGACAGCATCTGCCCGGTGTTTTATCGCAGCGTTCGTTCGCGTGTGGCTGCAAAAATGATAAACCTCCCCCGCTCTAACCTAAAGCGAGTTCTTTAATGATAAGCAATTTGTACGGTAAAACTAAATATTCGTAAAAGAGAGTTTAACTGAAATGTACTACCCATTGACAATCCGCTAATGTGAGGTGCGCTTCTGCGGACGTCTGTAACGCTCTTCCTTCCAATATTAGGAAGTCACTTGAGATATGCAATTTAAATGTAGACTGAAAAGGAATTTCTTCAGAACAGCTTCTTTGTGCGAAGACGTCCTTCCCCGCACCTCCGATCAGCACAGTTGGCTAAGTACGGTGCGAAAGAAGCTCAACATATATACACTGCTGGATTAAGGCCTCCCCATGTCATGTCAATCATGGGGGTTGTTGGGACCATAACTGACCGTGCTGGTCAGTGCAGGGGGGCACAGGGCCGGTTTAGTTATTGCTCGCCGCTGAGGCTAGCCTCGGCTGCGAATAGAACAACAGCAGCTTGCACATCAACAGAGATAAGAGGAATTTCCTATGGATGTATTATTTTCATATCTGGCCAGGTACCACTGTGGGAGAGCGGCAGCTTCTCACAATCATACTATTACAAAGTTTAAATCCTGATTGGGGGATCCACTCAGAACTGTGACCCGTGCAGGGTTCATCAAATTTGTACGGTACCATTTTGTGGGAAGTCAACTGTGCCTGCAATATGGAGATAATAGCTCACACTACCGCTGACTCCACACTGGACATGAGCACCGACTAACGTTTTTGGAATGGGGAGACTCTGTGTCCACGTGTAGGGTGTGTGCACATGCACATGGACGGCCCGCTTGTCCAACTACAGCTGGATGAGGGCCTCCTCATTCTGTGCGGGTTGTGGGGGTTGTGGAGGTGATGGACGTTGGATCATGGCAAAGTACAGTACAACAATGGATATTGCTGCACTGCACTCTGCTGATGACGCAGCCCCGTAGGATCCTATAGCACCTGTTGTAAGTATGGTAGTCAGATCTTACTAGATTAGGTGCACTGCGGGTGATATCATCACTTATAAGGTACATACATTTGTAAAAAGTGTGTATGCTCAGGGTAATGGGTGCTGTTGTTGCACCTGTAGGCGACTGCTATTAGTCTCTGCACACTGCTGCAGGACGTGCTTGTGGGTTTCCAAGAGAAGTTCCCAGCGTGATGCCGGCTCAAACGACGATGGTGACGACGACGATGGAGACGACGGCGATGACGATGGCGCGGTGAGGGAGCCGGCGTCCGAGGAACCCGCCGAGCCGAGCCCCGTGTCCGTGTCTCGCCGTCCACATGGCGCGCCGTCCGGCTCGCTCTCGGACGCGCCGCCATCAGACAAAACGCTGGAGACGTCACACGAGGACGCGGACGAGACGCTCTGGCTGCGGTACGGCGTGCTGCGGCAAGACGGCTCCGATCCGCCTGTGCATCGCCCCTCCGTGCGACGTGGTGGCCGTTCGCCTGCCATGGGGCCACAAATGGCACCCTTCCCCGCGATCAGATCACCTCTGCCAGTTGCAGGCTGCGGCACCCTCAACGATTCTCTGATGAAACTAAAGCTGGACACGAAAGTATCGTCCGGTTCTGATGGATCAGCCGTCGCCTGACCCACCACGGCATCAACCGACAATTTTTTTGTAGGGCCAGAACGTTGCACCTGCGAGCACTGGGTTGCAGCACCGATTGCTTTGGTGAGAACGACTGAAGGCAGTTTTGTTTTGGAGTTTGCCAATAAGCTCCTGCTCGTTTCACCAGCTCTCGCGTTGGCCCAGGGAAAATGCACGCTGCTTTTGTTATTGTTGTTGTCGTCGTTGCGACGGCTCTCTCCCGGATTCGTGCCAAGTTGGGCCGTCACGCGACCATTGGAAGTCCACACGTACGGCTCACGGTTGCGCTGGCGGCTGAGGGCGTTCGCGACGGGCCCCCGAAACGGGTTCGACACTTCGGAACGGCGCCCGTGCGAGCCGGCGCAGGGGGAACGGCAGCCGCAGCGCGGTGCCGGGGGAGGCGAAGACGAAGGGGACAACGAAGACCACGACGACAGCGAAGAGGACGTGGAGGTGCAGGAGACGGACCGGATGAATTTGTCGCGTCGAGCGTGGTTCGTGAAAGACGCCTCTTTGGACGCTGGGGAAGGTTTCGGCGGAGGTGCTGCGCCCGATCCGCACTCCAACAGCGGCTCCATCGCCGAACCTCTGCGGTGCATCTCGGAGCAGGAAGCGACCTCCGCCCAGCGCTCAGGAAACCCGGTGTTTTCTGCGCACCTCCCTGCGACAACGACATGTATGTTTTCACGAGGCATGTACAAATTCCTCACCCCCAAGTGATTTGATCAATCCTCGCGATCGTCATTAGATCTAAGAGTTAACACGTAGGCTTTCACCGTAGCTTTTGCTACGGTGAAATGGTCAGCACACTGGACTGAGGTCGCCGGTTCAATCTCCTGGTGCCGCAGGTGAAACAATGGTGCAGGTTTCTTAAATTCCCCTCCCTCTCCCCCTGCCTGCGTCCATCCAAAAGTATAAATGAGTTGACCACAATTCGTTGATTGGTAGGTGGTATGTGCTGGGGTAAACTGTGGATAACTCCGACCTCCCGCCATGTAAATTTTTCGAGAGTGGGACAGGAACCCTTTACAGGGGCTCTCTGAACACTCCCTTTCGTGGAAGCCCTGGGATGGGTGCCGCGGTGGCGAGATGTTAACTCCCTCGCTTGGTATGCAAGGAGGTCGTGGGTTTAATCCCGAACCTGACGCCTGCATATTTGGAGTTTGCATGTTTTCTCCCTGGTTGCATGGATTTTTCTCCGGGTCCTCTGTTTTTTCCTTCCACATTTAGAAACACGTGTTCAGAGTATTTGGAGCTATCTAGCTAAGTGGGGCTTACCTGGTCAACTAAATGAAAATAATAGTTAAAAGGATGAGCAACACATTGCATTGCTTTACATTTACCGCTTTAATTTTACTTTGTACTTGAACAACCCACACTCCTCGCTAGTCCCCGTTTGTTTAGTGACCCATTGCCATGAGCAGTGTTACTTGCCCTGAACGTGTGTGATTGTATAAAATTAATGCGGTGCCCTTGCTTGTGCACTAAATATCAGTTCATATCACACTGCAGAACCAATTTTTTTTTAAAGGCGAGTATGAATGTAATGCAAAACATGTTTTTATTGCCTGATTTTGACCATCTCGTGATTGTTTTCTCTCTCCTTTGTAACAATAGTAAATTAACTCAAATACAATTTGCATAGTTGTAAAGAACTAATTATGACATGCCCCATTCAATGCGTGTAAAGTCAAGGCAACAATCGATATTAATCGATGATATGCATCGCTACATGCTGAGCTCTGACTGCTTAATGGCTCTCAGTTGCACGTCTCTGGTCACATTACTGAACACGAGGACAAGGCAGTTAACGTGACTCATTAATAATTCATTTAATAATAATTTCTAAATGCATGGAAGTTATCCTATTAGGTCATTCTGACACGTGATAACGCACACCTCTTAATGGAGCATTTCTGAGTCAAGGGATGGTGGGTGATGGATATTTGTGTCCTCTCAAACTCGCTGGATTCCACATCATGGCAGTACAGCAAGTGGCAATGCGAACTTAACCCTATGGTCTGTTGAGTGATGTAACCTCACATATTTGGGTTTTCTCCGGGGTCTCTGGTTCCTCTCGTATGAAGAGCACTCCAAAGAAATAATTTGGTAAAACATCCCAATGCAACACCTTTAGAGAAATACATCTTGAGACTCCGTGCCTCTCTGAGATGAACAGCATCATTATTGTCATTAATAAACAAGCGAAACAAGTAGCGGGATGAATGTTTAAGTGATTTACCCCCACACTGCATTTCCTGCTTCAACTGAACGATCACTTCCCACACAACACGCACGTCTGCCCGCATATTTTCAGTAACAAGGCATTGTTTGTTAATGACGACAGTGGGGTTTAAGTATTTTCAACGGCGCGAGCATTAAGTACTGTATTTATCGACGGTGCTGTGTCATTTCGGTTGAATGGGCTGGCAGAGGAAGCTAATAATGCAGGGCAAGAGAGAAAGCACTGTTGAAAAGCTGTGCCCTGAAGTCGTGGGGCATTCAGCGCCCAGTGTCAGCTGCCTAATGTATTATTCAGGCTCCGATTACAAACGGCGCGTAAAACCCCATTGTAGTGCACTTTAACCTACCCACCCAATAGTACAGTGGAAGCTGGATATAAGCACATGTTATATAAAACACAGTTCTGATATAAGCACACAATGATATAATCACAGCTGGACTTGCTCCCAATTGACTGGATTTAACACACAACGCGAATATGGTACGTACGTATACAATTATCAGACAAACATAACATGCACGTATAATGTGCAATGAACACGTTGATATATTGTTTAAACAATGCACGTAAGTTGAACTCCTCTCGCACCGTACATAGACAACCGTGCTAATCGGAGGTTCGGTGGAAGGGCAACAAACACTCGAATTGACGGTGTATACGATGCAGCCATGAACAATCCACTGCTAGATGAAAGCCTCCCTCCCCAAGCTACCACCACACCTCCCAAGATCCCGTGATGCAATAATACGTAGGAGGAATACACACGTACACACACATACACTGGAGCATAACATACACATGGGCAAGAAAGACAAAGATCCCACACCCGCGTCTAGCCTCTTAACAGACTCTTGGTACAAGTACTATTGTTAGCGGGCACTTATGAACGTGAATTGGGGGCCAACACCACGGCCGGCCGACCGCCTTTGTCTCCCCAGTGGCGATGTTTTAACACACCGCACCAGCTACTAATTTGTGGCTGAGTCGACTTAGGGGGGGGGCAGGACCGGTACACATGATCGTCACTTGTGTCGGGCCGTGAGCGGGAATCGAACTCTTGGCCGCCGGGTTCGCAGCGCTAACTGCTGCGCCACCGCTCCCCCCACACACTGATAACAAAGACAAAGCTCCCCCACCACAGCCCCGTTATAGCCACAACAGCATTGTTGGGGCAAGTGCTGTTGGCGAGCACCGCTCCCCCCTCGCCCAGTGACACGCACGCATCGCGATGTCAGCCGCGCGTGCGAACCGTTAGACACGCCGTGAGCCACCCGTGAAGACGCAACGTCCAAACTCCATCCACCCCCAACTAATCCACCCCCATCTCCATCCACCCCCATCCACCTCATCTCCATCCACCCCATCCCATCCACCCCCATCCACCTCCAACTAATCCACCCCCATCTCATCCACCCCCATCTCATTCATCCCCATCTCATCCACCCCCATCTCCATCCACCCACATCTCCATCCACCCCCATCCACCTCATCTCCATCCACCCCATCCCATCCACCCCCATCCCCATCCACCTCCAACTAATCCACCCCCATCTCACCCACCCCCACCTCCATCCACCCCCATCTCATTCATCCCCATCTCCATCCACCTCCAACTCCATCCACCCCCATCTCCATCCACCCCCATCTCCATCCACCCCCATCTCATCCACCCCCATCTCATCCACCCCCATCTCCATCCACCCCCATCTCATCCACCCCCATCTCATCCACCCCCATCTCCATCCACCCCCATCTCCATCCACCCCCATCTCCATCCACCTCCATCCACCCCCATCTCATCCACCACATCTCATCCACCCCATCTCATCCACCCCCATCTCATCCACCCCCATCTCATCCACCCCCATCTCCATCCACCCCCATCTCATCCACCCCCATCTCCATCCACCCCCATCTCATCCACCCCCATCTCCATCCACCCCCATCTCATCCACCCCCATCTCCATCCACCCCCATCTCATCCACCCCCATCTCATCCACCCCCATCTCCATCCACCCCCATCTCATCCACCCCCATCTCCATCCACCCCCATCTCATCCACCCCCATCTCCATCCACCCCCATCTCATCCACCCCCATCTCCATCCACCCCCATCTCATCCACCCCCATCTCCATCCACCCCCATCTCATCCACCCCCATCTCATCCACCCCCATCTCATCCACCCCCATCTCCATCCACCCCCATCTCATCCACCCCCATCTCATCCACCCAATCTCCATCCACCCCCATCTCATCCACCACATCTCCATCCACCCCCATCTCATCCACCCCCATCTCATCCACCCCCATCTCCATCCCCCCCCATCTCCATCCTCCCCCATCTCCATCCACCTCCATCCACCCCCATCTCATCCACCACATCTCATCCACCCCCATCTCCATCCACCCCCATCTCATCCACCCCCATCTCATCCACCCCCATCTCCATCCACCCCCATCTCATCCACCCCCATCTCCATCCACCCCCATCTCATCCACCCCCATCTCCATCCACCCCCATCTCATCCACCCCCATCTCCATCCACCCCCATCTCATCCACCCCCATCTCATCCACCCCCATCTCCATCCACCCCCATCTCATCCACCCCCATCTCCATCCACCCCCATCTCATCCACCCCCATCTCCATCCACCCCCATCTCATCCACCCCCATCTCCATCCACCCCCATCTCATCCACCCCCATCTCCATCCACCCCCATCTCATCCACCCCCATCTCATCCACCCCCATCTCATCCACCCCCATCTCCATCCACCCCCATCTCATCCACCCCCATCTCATCCACCCAATCTCCATCCACCCCCATCTCATCCACCACATCTCCATCCACCCCCATCTCATCCACCACATCTCCATCCACCCCCATCTCGCCACCACCACAACAACCACAACAGCAACAGAAGCAGCAGCACCCCCACGGCAAAGCATCGGCCACCCAACTCACCTTCCCCGCTACGTGGCCTCGCGTGTGCTGCCAGGCTTGACTAAACAACAAAAAACGAACTTCCAACAGTTAGCAGCCGGAGATTGCCAAGTTGTTCCGTCGTTTTCCCCTCGCTCCAGGCTAACGAACAAAGGAATGACTGCGTCCTTCAAAACTCCATCATCATCGTCCGCAGCAGCGGCTGCCGGTCACTCAAAGGGAGGGAGGCTTTCTGAGACTTAAAACTTCGAACCGTTGGTGGGTTGGTGGTTGTGACGCATTCTGACACTCCTATTCACTTCAGTTGTGACCCCCATCCCCTCCTCCTCCACCCACCCCCCCAAGGATGTGATGTCATTTGCCCTCAAGTGCCAGGGGCTTACAATAGATTGGGGGTTCTTCTCTCTCTCTTTCGCTTTTTTCCCACGAATCGCTTGCAGCGTTCCCCCCACCTCCCCCCCCCCACACACAATAACCTATGAAGGCCGGCACTGTGGCACACGAGGGGGCTGGGTGGCCAACACCACGCCCGGCCGCCTTTGTCTCCCCAGTGGCGATGTTTACGCACCAGCGCACACACACACACAAACGCCGAGGCTAACAAATGGAGACGACTACGCAAAGATCCCTCGTACTAGTAGCTTTTAACAAGAGTGTTGGGGAAAGTGCTGTTCTCGAACACTTATTAAGTCCGGAATGGCACACGGGGGTGTGTGGGCATCCAACACCACGCCCGGCCGCCTTCGTCTCTCCATTGCTGACCTGTGCACACAGCGCCAGGAAGGAGCTCGCTTAAGGCTGAGTCGACCTAGGGGGTGGAGGCCCAGGACCGGTTCAGATGATCGTCACCGGTGTTGGCCCTGAGCGAGAATCGATCTCGGGGGGTCGCCGGGTTCGTAGCGCAGCGTGCGAACCGTTACGCGCGTGCACAAAAAACAAAGATCCCCTGTATAGCCTCAACCGACTGTTGGGGCAAGTGCTGTTAGCGAGCACCTATGAAGGCCGGCACTGTGGCACACGAGAGGGTCGGGTGGCCAACACCACGCCCGGCCGCCTTTGTCTCCCCCAGTGGCGATGTTTTTACACACCGCACCAGGTACTCATTTGAGGCTGAGTCGACCTAGGGGAGGCCCAGGACCGGTTCAGATGATCGTCACCGGTGTTGGTCCCTGAGCGGGAATCGAACTCGGGATCGCCGGGTTCGGAGCGCAGCGCGCGAACCGTTCCACGCGTGCACACACGCACGCGCATGGCAAGTGAATAATGAATAAATTCCATGTGGTGCGGAAACACACGTGTTTACACGCCAACGCGTGAACAACGTGGCAATGTGTGCTGCGGTGAGATAACATGTCAAGCTTTGCTGGGGGTGGGGGGGGGGGATGAAGATTTGGGGGGCTCATACACACTGATTAGTTATCATTATCATTCTTTTATTTTTGTTCATTACAAATCCATCCTAGTTATTATAATTCAGTAGAAGCAGCAGAAGCTTCACTTTTAACATATCGCCATCGCCCTCCCCATAATCCATTAATCAATGCTAAATTAATCAGCAAAATCGTCAGAAGCAAAAATTGATGATTGTCCATCGGGAGTACTGTACGGTTCTTGTAAACTGTTGTCATCGTTATCATCATCCATTTTACAAATATGTATTCATTGTCATCATCATTATCAGCAGCAGGAGTAAGCGTTGCTTGGGCTTAGCGGTAGCTCGTTCGCCCCTTGTTGCAGATGGTCACGGTTTTAGCCCAGCGACCGCCCTGGTTAATACTGCGGGTACAGAAACCATAGTAATTCAGTAATTACTCCACGTCGCCTGCTTCACAGTGGGTATTGAAGATAGCCGGCGTCAGGTTCAGAATTTGCAAAAATTCGAAAATGACTCAGTTGAATGATCATCGCCCAATACTGGCAGGTCACACTTGCAAATGAGGCCGCTTACAAATTATACTTTAAAGTTCATAATAAAGGTTTTAAGGTTAGATCGCATAAGTATAAATGTGTCGTAAGCCTCCACCACCCGACACAGCCAATTAGTAAGGGATTTGTCACCTAAACAAAACGCCAATAATTTACTACTTCAGCCCACCGGTGTGTTTGAGAGTAAATCCACAACATTTGCAATTTGAATACGACGTTTCGATGGTAATTTCATCCAGCATCATTTTCCAGAAGAGTGAAGCCATCCATCTGCATCCGGTCTTAAATAGAGCAGCAGGACTACGTCGTTGCTGAACCTATCAGCTGCAGAAATCAGAGGCGGGTGTGTTATTGTAATAAAATAATTGATTAGTAATGCATAATATAGGTTTTTGGGTTAGATCGCGTAAATATATAAATGTGTTGTTAAAACCCGCCACCAGCCGACACAGCCACATTGTGCAAGAGCGTAGAAGCGTGGTCATCACATCTCCGCCTCTATATAAGGAACATAACAGCAAGACTTCTCCACAAATCTGGCTGTCGCCTGATGAAGCTAGTTGTAATTACTGGTGAAACGTTGTACTCAGTTTGTAAATGTTGAGGCTTGGCTCTCCAACACACCGGTGTGCTGTACTAGTGACGAATTGGCCACGTTCTGTTTACGTGACAACCCTTACGAGTTGGCTGTCGAGTGGTGGCGGGTTTAACGACACAATATTTATATATTCACGCGATTTAACCCAAACACCTCTTATGGATGATTTTGGTTGCGAAAGCCTACGTGTTAAGCTAGCCTCTAACGTGTTATCATAATTGCAATTCGCCCATTGTTTATTGTGTTGGCTACATGCAATTGCGGTACAAAGAAAGACACTCATGGGAGGTTGTTTGTCCATGCTTCTCCACGCTGGTCAGCGTGAACATAGATCGCAGCATCGTGCTATGGATTTTGCACTACCCTCTGCTGTCCCAACACGTGGTTCCTTAAGCCTGTTATTTTTTATTATTATTTTCTTTGAACCTATCTACGTGATTTTACCGAAAGATCCAAGAATATGAATTCCTTAAGCCTGTGACTATCCAAGCGACGTATCCAGGCTCACAACTGCTTGACTTCGGGTGCATGCCGGGTTAAATTAAGTACGTAAACATTATATTGTGGTTAATAGTTTTTTTTTGTGACAAGACACTGATTTTGGAATGTAATGCTTTCGCACATTTTTGCAGCCCCACGTTATGTACACAGCGGTCTCTAAGAGCAGCTATTTTTGTATCTACCCATAGATGTCGCTCTTGGAGCAGACGTGACCGCATTGAATGAATGATAATATAATTATTGAAACCGGTGTGCTTCATTGCGAGGCACGCGGGCCACTGGCGGCCCCTGGTGGCCTTTGGCGCGGCCTCTGACGTGCGGCCCCCGACAATTGACAACACGTGGGAACAGGGCACATCCATTTAGCACGTGCGCATGGAGGGGGGAGGCGGGGTTAACCCAAATGCGTACGCTTGCGTTTGGGGGGGGGGGGCTCTACTGACATTGTACGTACGCATAGGAAACGGGGGGGAGGGTGAAGCCTCGATAATAATTCGTCTACATTGGCCATCAAATGAGCCACAGTTCAGTTGCTCCAGCTGTCAAACAACAAGTACTGCCGGGAGAAGTGGGACTGTGGGAGAGGTGTCACTCGTGTGCCACCGTGCCCCTGACTGCAGCTATCACGCAGCTCAGCAAAATAAGTGGCCAAGGTACACAACTTAATTATTTAATGCAGCCGGCGGTGGACTATCTGTTTGCTTAAACACGTTAATATTATTCATCCTTTATCGTGTCTGCGTGGATGAAATATCGGCCGTTCTATAGGATTCGGGGGGGGAGGGTGCGTCAGGCGTACGTACGCAGGTTGGGGGGGTAAAAAGTACGCGTGCGTACAGGGAGGGGGGGAGGGGTCAACTTTTGACAGATTTTTGCGTACCTACTCAATGGATGGCCCCACATCACACCTTCACCATCGTGCTGTGCTGTCAGACCCCATTGGTTTCAAATGTGTGGCGGCCCTCACACCGATGATGTCTTATGGGCGAAAGTAGTCCCCTTTGAGTAGTTAGTGAACAACACTGATTTAAAGGCATGCACGTAATTAATGACCGTCTTCTCCATAGCATAAAACGAAAAGTTGGGAGGTGCGTTTTATGATCCTGTAGGTGTGTGTGTGTGAGATTTTATTTTACTTTATTAACACCGGGCACGATTTTGGGGTGCATCTTACTTTATCTGGAGCATCTTATAACTGTGAGAAGACTTAATTTGGATTTCGCCAAGTATTCCGATGCAGGAACCTCCTCAAAATGGGTCTTGAGATTCAGTGAGGCCTTCCCGGGAAAATAATGAGGATCATCATAATAAAGGGGTCTACGTTGTAGGTAGCAGGGGGCAATACAGCAAAATAATTAGTAGTACAAATACGGTAGTTCTATCTAGATTTTAAGTTTTCGTGACTGCAGGGATCCATATTCTTTGGTTCTTTCGGTAAAGTCACGTAGGTATAAAATGAATGACATCACGGCGTTTCGATTGCAACACAAGCAATCATCAGGTGGCAAACCCACAGCAAGAAAAATGTGTTTGCTGAAGTGGGAGAGAGATGCCGTGGTTGATTGCTTGTTTTGCAATCGAAACGCCGTGATTTAATTTATTTTATTTTATACCTACGTGACTTTACGGAAAGAACCAAAGGGTACTTTAGTTCTAGGCATTAATCCACTGTTGAACGAGAGTCTCCCAAAAGCGTGGAGGGAGGTCTGCGCATGGAAGATTCGTTCATGACAATGCGTTGTCTGTCACATTTCATCTGAAAGCATTTAGTTGTTTTCTGTGGCAGTGCCTGGAGAAGAGAGAGCACTTTCAAATAGATCATCATCATCAGCCATGATCGATCTACTGCTGAATGAAGGCCTCCCAAAGCCTTCGCCATATCTCATGGTCTTGCGACAATGCGATGTGTCAAGTTATGTGGCACGTGCAAGCACGAATTAGATTTCATCGCTCCATCTCCACGGGGGATGTACTTTGTCAAGACATTCCTTCGTTGGGCTGCAACTCCGACGTTCGTCTCGACAACTGGCCACCATCCCTGAAAGAGACGGTGTCCCGCCAAAGCGACTCAAGGGACGGTCAACATGATGTCCAGATTGGGACGCCTGCTGGCTGCGCTAACTGCGTACGATCGCGACGGCATGCAGGTCGATGTAGAGTGCGATATTCACGACCCCATCTCTGAGTGATCCACCAACACCACCTCCAAGTAACAGGCGTGCATCTCCACCACAGCTGATATGGCTTATTCCTAATTTCTATTGCACTCATTTCTAAAGGTTGGACATGCAAGGTTACGTTAAAAAAACAATGAAAACTAAAGGGTTAATTGGGGCTTGATTTCCAGAGATCAGCCCCTGGACAGTTCCAGCTGAAATTGTAAATACTGCACGAGACAATCAAAATCAGAATATTTATACTGGATGAATCCCAGGAGCTACCCAGCTCTTTTCCCACAAATGTCGAGTAAAATCAAGTCCCCGGGTCTCAGTTCCCCACGTTAGCATCCCTTCTTCACATTGCGTCTCTCCCTCCCATGCCTGCCCTCCCCTTCCCCTCCTTCTCCCCACCGCCCCCTCCGCCACCTCCCCGCACGCTGCCGCTTCAGTCGTCACAAGGACCTGGCGTGCACTTGTGAACGCCTCTGTTGGTGCAATCACGGCCGGAGACCTCTTTAACTCTCCCCGAGCAATGATGTGCACGCACTCTCCTCGCCACCGACCACTCGGCAACGATGCACCACCGCGTCCATAGGATGGTGGCACAGACGACAGTGAGCGCGTAACGCGCCCCGCTGGGATAATATATACAAGGAAGCCGACTTATAGAGGCAGTTGTTTAGACAGTAATATTATCAGCAGAAACAGGAGCAATAATAATAGCGCAGTCGCCAACAGCTGCCACCGGCACTAGCAGCAAGCTGAGAGCGTATTGAACATTAACATCAGCAGCGGTATCAACAGAAACACCAACATCTTCAGTAGCGGCGGCAGCAGCAGCAGCAGGAGCATCAGTAGCAGCAGGAGCATCAGTAGCAGCAGTATTAGCAAGGGCAAAAACATCAGTGGCAGCAGCATAAGTAATAGCATCAACAGTAGCACCACCATAATCATTATTAGCAGCACCAGCAGCAGTATCTTAAACATCATCAGCAGTAGCAGCTGCGTCAGTAACAGCATCATCATCATAATAAACAGCAATAACACCAACAACAAAAGCAACGGCAAGCAGCAGCGTTCAACAGCGTAACACTTCGGTGAACAGTGGATAAGGCTCAGTATGCATCAAACACACATCGGCAACTGAAAGGATGCGTCGTGTCGTATGGATTCCTTTCCTATGCCGTTCCTGCAGCTGACCTTCACCCGGAGCGACTCGGAAGCATCACGAATATAGACCGGACGGATTTAATTATAAAATACAATCCTCCGTGCAAAACTTCCAGTGTACGCAAGAGCCGGCGTACGGAGCAGGGGTGCCGATCATCAGCCACAGCAGGTGAGAGTGCCAATAATTTATCTGTTTTATTTTGCTTGCACAGCTCTTTGTTAATCCACCGCTGGATGGAATTCCCCCACGCGCCGCTTCAAATCTCGGGAATTGTTTGATCATACTTCACCACGTTGGTCGTCAGCGTGGCTTGGTGAAATGGGAGGGGACGGTCCCCGCTTATTGGTACGGCTAGGAATCGAACTCAGGTCGCCGAGTTCATAGCGCGGTGCACCCCTGTTCCACGATATAATAGGATAATTTCAGTTCTGTGGCAGTGCTTCGTTGTTGATGAGGTAGGGACATCTGATGTATGCAGAGGCACAGCCCTGCAATTGCCGGCACAAGCTACTGCCTGCGGAAGGGCTTATAGTAAATGTGATGACGCTTTGAGTGGCAGATTTGTGCCAGAAAGACGGCTCGTATTTAATTAAAAAAATTTTTACTTGACACTCGAGAAGATTTCGCCTACTCTTTCACGCTAGCGAGAGGTTACCCACATTTTACCTCTCCATGCGTGATCTTCCAAGCAACTAACCGATGAACATCGCTGAGAGGAGAAAGGCGGAGGGATTTAAGAAACATGCGCCAAGGTTTCAAATGTCACGCCGAGAAATCAAACCTCTGGATCGCAAGTATAGTGCACCACAACAACATGCATTGGTGTGTGTTTGTGTGTGTGTTTTATTAGA
The DNA here is from genome assembly GCF_015708825.2 of Lethenteron reissneri. Lineage (NCBI taxonomy): Eukaryota > Metazoa > Chordata > Hyperoartia > Petromyzontiformes > Petromyzontidae > Lethenteron > Lethenteron reissneri. The sequence continues at coordinate 7,426,915 of NC_083789.1, read as the reverse complement.
TACTTATAGTGCACTGTGTAAAACCGACCTTGCTTAAAACGGAATTTTTCAACAAATCTAATTCGGCTAAAGTGGTATTTCATTCTGTTTTCACGATCAACCTTAATCATATTACTCTCAATTTTTCTAAAATTAGGACCCTATATCAAAACGGTAATATGTGTATATACACGGTGATTCATGCATATATGCCCCATTGAAAAACCAGAAATGATAGAGAAAATCTTTATTTCACAGCATCTCTACATGTCTCCCACCAACCTGAACACACACCTACATATCTTAGTGCTCTCCTCTCTAAGATGTGGAGTCGTAGATTTCATATATTTCAATCAGCTCTTCAGAAAAATGAATGCCGTATGGCTGATGGGATGTGTGCAAAATACTTTTATATTTTTTGTGGTCAGATAAGTGGAGGCATTTTGTCTGCTTAGAGGGTACTGTAGTAGTAAGAGGATCATAAATCAATGATGTATCTATAAATGGATCCCCCCTTTAAAAAAAAATCGATAATTGGAAACAGATTAAACTCTGTTGTGAACCTAGGGTGGGAAAATGCAACGAATCAGATTAAAGCACATTCCCCAGCTCACGATAACGTGCATACTGTGTATGTATATTGAACTTCTTTCGCACTGTACGTAAACAACCGTGATAATCGCGTGAGTCAGGAATCCTGGCCCGCAATTCGTGTACCGTACAGTGATGTCGTGTGTTAAAGGTTACCCTTTTGGACGCGCTACCGTCAGAAAAGGAATAAATAACGATTCGTTCAAGTCAGAATATTTCAAAATCTGAATATTTATTTATACTGGAGGAATCAGATGAGCTACATGGCTCTTTTTCACAGATGTCGAGTCGGATCGTCGTGGGATTCGAGTACGGGATAGTGAATATTTCCACCTCTAACAGTCGATCATTTTAGTAAGAGGTGCTCTAAGGTTTAACATGGACAGGACATGGCATAGTCTGGCTCCCTCCATCGGAATGTGGAGTGCTACCACCAATACACAGCGCTTGTTTGAGCCACGGATACATTTTGAAATGATGGCTTTGAATTATAAAGCGTGATTCTAAATTTCAGAGTGTTCACAACTTTCTTGAATTACAGGATGCAAATATAAATAAACTGCAAGAAATAATTTCTGCAATACCCTAATTGATGTTTGAAAACATTTCCATCAAGAAATCGCATCCCGAGTCACTCAATAATTAGCAAAACGTCACCCGGCTGAAATCGTGATTTCTATCCACAGGCAACGGTCATGTAACTTATTTCAAAATAAAATGATAATCTAAATAATTTACAACCCTGTGTCAATCCACTGCTTGATGATGATGGCCTCCTCATGTCGTGCCTGTCATGGGGGATGTTTGACCATATATCACGCTGTTCAGGGGCGGATTGGTGAAGAATCTGGGGAGTGGGGCGGGGAGGTCACTGATGGTAGCAGTGGCCAGGAATCGAACTCAGGACGCCGGTTTAAGTTTTTATTTCAAATTGAATATCACCCCCTACTCAAGCGGATATTCGAACATTGAGTCGAACTGATTAGAATCATTAACAGGTAGGACCTATTGGATGGCAATGGAGTGGTCACTACATGATTGGGCCCAGTTAAAAAGAGAATTGACTCAAAGTGTGTAGTTTTTTCTTTCCCGAACTGCATTTGCATTGTTTGACTATATAACGACGTTGACAATATGAAAGTTATGCCAATGACTTTGGGATGCCTTCATCCAGTAGTGGATATATCTTGGCTGCTGATGATGAAGGCGGCTGTTATTGTAAAATGTATTTTTTTGTTTTTATCTGTGATTGCACACAACTGCAAAGGGCAGGCCCTCCACTTGCTCACTCATTTGTGGTGGGGGGGGGGACCCCATAATTGGAGTAACCTTCTAATGTGATGTGTTTTTTTAAAGAGTACATAATTTATGGAATGCTTTTTAAAAGTGAATGACATAACCAGTTGGACACCTTTATGAATCATTCAGTTTGTATTATTGCACGTGTCTGATATGATTTGGAAGTCAACGGGCCAAGGTTATGCTACAAAATAGACGGGCGATTTTGATTTTCTGTTGGGGGCAACCTAAGATGACGATGTGCAGAGAGGCAAAGACAATCTACACAGTGGCCCCAAAGCCAGGACACACAGAATTATTATATTTATTTAAACAAATCAGAGTTATTTAATTGAATTGAACAAATGTCCAATTCATGCGTGCAAATTAATTGAGGACTTTTTTTGTTTAAAATTACAGGTGGAATCTCTGAACATTCATCAATTATGTTTTGTCAATCTTATTTCAATTTATAAATGTCATTTTAAATGGATGAATATTTCTATTTATTAACAATCATAACACAAAATATTAAGTTCAACACAATCCTGGTACCTGATCGTGGTATTGTACAACAAAGGAATTCCTTCCAACCGCACAATGTGGCAAACCTAGCTTCAACATCCATGTCCCCGCCATCACCAACACTTACAAACCAGCACGTTGAAGTATGGTCAAATAAACAACCCACTACCCGCATGGTATTGGGCGAGACACTCATCCACATTGTCGCTCGATAAGAAATGGCTGTAAGCGTACGTCTGCAATGATGACACTTCAGTACAATTGGTTTAGTGGGTGCTGATGACGGAGTGACGCGGACAGGACGGCTGGAGCTCGCCTTGGTGGGATTGAACGGTGGCGAGGTCACACGAACCATGGACACATTTGCAGCGCGCTCACGCCTCTGCTTGTGCGTTGTCGGCACCAGGACGTGCGTCATGGCGCAGGTGTTGGAGTCAGCGGCTCAGTCGTCGCAAGGGGGGCCGCCCCCCCGCGAGAGCGGAGGACTCCACGAAGAGTCGCCCAACATGCTGGTCTACAGGAAGGTGAGCCCTGCGTACCCCTCGCCAATCTCAACACCTTGACGCCAGCGGTGGGGTAACCACTTTCCTTACTGACGGCCGAATAACACGAACAGATGGCTTTGGTGGGCCACACACTATACGCGTTAACACACGTATCTCAATTGGGATTAGACAGGGCAATCATCGCCCCCTACTGGCATACTAATGCCCACCTACAGGCCGGTGCTCAGTCATTTTGTGCCGCACAGGGATAGCTGCCACGGGGGGGGGGGGGGGTTGCCCTTGAAATTATTAGAAATAAAATGTGACATACGGCGCTTTGAGATGCTGAGGCATTCAAGCAAGTTCCATGTACTGTAAACGAAAGGACTATTTTTGTTGTCCAATGATGCAATAACTGTGAAAAATTCTTTGGTTCTTTCGGTTAAGTCACGTCTAAAGATAAAATAATAAATTAAAACAAAAGCATATTACGACGTTTCGATTGCAACACAAGCAATCATCATCAGGCAAAAAAAAGAAATAGCAACAAAAATCTAACTAGAAAACTATAGACAGACATACAAGCAGACAGACATCACAAGGACACACAGAGAGAGGACACATATCGGCACAAAGAGAGGGGTCGTTTCTGTGACGGTCCCTTAAATATAGAGAGGGGGGCAGGGACGGAGAGAGGGAGGGGGCAGAGAAAATTAGCATATCAATGAGTGGACGGCAAAGTGCTGCTGCTGCGCGAGTAAGATGACGACGTGGCACGGCACGCAAGCTTGTAAATTAGGAGAAAGGCACACTAAAATTAAATAATCTCGCAAAATATCGAAATGTGATGCAATACAACACAGAGAGTCGGTCAACACACAATTAACGCATAGCCCGGTTGATTACGTATCTCAAAGATTGCTAAGTTAGAATTTAAGTGTGAAACCTCCAAAGAAAGGACACATGCAGAGAGAACAAATAGCCAGAGAGAGAAAAAAGATGAGCTTAAAACTTCCCCGTAGAAGTGGTTCAATCTTAATTATGGAGCTTTCGTGACTGCAGGAATTATTCTTTGGTTCTTTCGGTTAAGTCACGTCTAAAGATAAAATAATAAATTAAAACAAAAGCATATTACGATGTTTCGATTGCAACACAACCAATCATCAGGCAAAAAAAGAAATAGCAACAAAAATCTAACTAGAAAACTATAGACAGACATACAAGCAGACAGACATCACAAGGACACACAGAGAGAGGACACATATCGGCACAAAGAGAGGGGTCGTTTCTGTGACGGTCCCTTAAATATAGAGAGGGGGGCAGGGACGGAGAGAGGGAGGGGGCAGAGAAAAATTAGGGGAAGTTTTAAGCTCATCTTTTTTCTCTCTCTGGCTATTTGTTCTCTCTGCATGTGTCCTCTCTTTGGAGGTTTCACACTTAAATTCTAACTTAGCAATCTTTGAGATACGTAATCAACCAGGCTATGCGTTAATTGTGTGTTGACCGACTCTCTGTGTTGTATTGCATCACATTTCGATATTTTGCGAGGTTATTTAATTTTAGTGTGCCTTTCTCCTAATTTACAAGCTTGCGTGCCGTGCCACGTCGTCATCTTACTCGCGCAGCAGCAGCACTTTGCCGTCCACTCATTGATATGCTAATTTTCTCTGCCCCCTCCCTCTCTCCGTCCCTGCCCCCCTCTCTATATTTAAGGGACCGTCACAGAAACGACCCCTCTCTTTGTGCCGATATGTGTCCTCTCTCTGTGTGTCCTTGTGATGTCTGTCTGCTTGTATGTCTGTCTATAGTTTTCTAGTTAGATTTTTGTTGCTATTTCTTTTTTTTGCCTGATGATGATTGCTTGTGTTGCAATCGAAACGTCGTAATATGCTTTTGTTTTAATTTATTATTTTATCTTTAGACGTGACTTAACCGAAAGAACCAAAGAATAATTCCTGCAGTCACGAAAGCTCCATAATTAAGATTGAACTGTGAAAAAGTTTGACGGTATACAGAGGGCACCGCAGTGACAGAGTTGGCTGCGCTAAAATACTAAAACACGGTATTTTCATTCAGACGCTGTCTTTCCGACAGACCTGTTCTTCACCTGAGGACGGCTGCTTGCGTTGTGGCCGAAACGTCGTGAGAATAGTATTTTATTATGTTTTATTTTTATTATTTTATTATTTTTCTTCTACGTGACTTTACCGAAAGAACCAAGAAGACGGTATTTCCAGGTCGAAAATAAATCCTAGCATCCAATCGGTGCGGCTAACACGCCTGCAGTGACAGATGAAGATTGTTTGCTGGCCGTTTCTCTCGAGCGTATGGCAAGTCTGTGCAAATCACACGTCCCAGTTTAAGTCTGCGAGCCGTGCGGTAGCTTCGCGAGTTAGCGCGACTAATCCTGCACAGTCCGCCGGAGAGCGGGCGTAGGATGCGGCTGGTTCGGGTGGCCGCAGTCACACTGTGGGTTGTCTTTCGTTCTCCACTTGTGCAGGACGAGGTGTGTGGCCGCAGTCCCACTGTGGGTTGTCTTTCGTTCTCCTCTTGTGCAGGACGAGGTGTGTTGGCGCAGCAGCGACCAGTTGCTGTTCTGGTTGCACCCGATTCAAGAGCCGAATGGCTCACAGGGCTATACCTAATAAATGAAACTGAAGCGGCTGATGGAGCGCCGTTAGTTTGGAAGATCAAAGCCGCGCGGAGCAATGGTGGGGTCGTCGACAGAGATTTTATTTGGAATCTCCGCAGAACTCGATAGTGTTTGCGAGCGGTCTTCCGTTGACCCCGCGTCATCCAAAATAGTTTCGAAATAGCGGGGCCTCACGTGAGCACGAAACGCAGATTCCCCAGACTCTGTTTTCTGCGGTGCTCTGTACCAACAGCCACTCTCTCTCTCGCTCGCTTAAAAAGACCCCGTGGCCAGCTTCAAAAGGACCGGTGCCTGTGATTACACACGTGGGTTCCCTGTCGGCAATCACATTGCTGATTGTACAATTAGGGCCTCTTTGGCATGCTCCCTGCGTACAGCGGAAAGGTGTGTGTGTGTGGTTGGTGGCATTCAGTGAGCCAGCGCTGTCAAGTATGTCGTCCGTCCTTTACAGGTGAAAGGTATTTACACCATTGGGGCCTCATTTGCCAGTAAAAATATGATAATAGTTTTTTTACCCTTCTATCTGGCAACAAAACTGACACCTTTTGGCGTCATCTGGTCCAACCCATGTGAGACTAGGCTCTAAGGAAAGCTGTCTCGGGTGTGGACCAATCAACTTCAAGGACAGTGCATACAGAGTTATGTTTTTTGTTTGCATTATGACTGCAGGTATTGTGGTCTATGCAAACATGACTCCTTGTAAAAAAAGGTGTCAGTTTTGTTGCCAGATAGAAGGGTAAAAAACCAATTATCAATTATCAGGTGAAAGATAGTTTCTTGCTCACGCCAAATGGCCTCTGCTAGAGGAAGCTTCAGAGTTCCCTTCTCTAGATGGTATTTTGCCTTCGTTTACATGCTGGCAATTCGTCTTAGATGAGGTGGGAACAGCCACACTTGACCCCACCACACACGGCCTACTAGCTGCGGTGTAAGCGAGTCTCTTAAAGCCCGGCGATGTTGTTTCAATTGCCGCGCCAAGAGAGTGAATCTAGTGGGTGACCTCTTGGTGGCAAGCGCCCAGTGTGCTGATTATCGCACCGCGAAAACGTTCCTATCCTTTTGTGTCATCGGAATCCGTCAGCGTGTCCCTGACTCTAATCAGGCTGTGCTTTACCTCTGCCGGTGTCCCAGCAAACAAGACATGGGCCAACAAGTTTCCTGCCTTCGCTGCTGGCGTAGATCTTGTTTTGCAAGTGTTGCAGCAGGTCTCTGGAGCCCAAAATATTTATTTCACACTGGCTTTTGAGCTTCCAAATTTGAGGTGATTGTTGCCGTGCCTACATGACCTAGCCTGGTCCGCGAAGACGGCAATTTTTCTGACACGTGTCACGTCCGAGTAATGGCACACTGTTTTGTTTGCACCCTGGAAATTTCACGCCTTCTTTGTTCAGCTTGTGTTGGTGTATGTATTCACACATGGGTGCACTTGACAAGCAGGTCGACTCAGCCTTAGATGCGTATGCGCCGCGGTGTGTAAACGTCGACACTGGGGAGACAAAGGCAGCCGGGTGTGGTATGGGCCATCACGCCTCATGTACCGTGCCGGCCTTCAACAGCACTTGCCCCAACAGTCTGGTCAAGGCTATACGGGGGATATTTGTCTTTGTGTGCTTAACCACGTGTACAAACCACGTGTACAAATCGTGTGTGTGTGTGTCTGGTCTTCGAAACAAACTCGCTTTCTTATTTTCTGTCAAACTGCACGTGCATTGATTAGTTCGTGAAGAGCGCTCCCTTGTCTTCCCATTCGGACGCGTCTTGGGGTTTAAATTAATAATAGGTTTGGCCGCTCACTCTGCGCGCATGTCATTACATTGTGCAAAGGCGGTGCAGCAATCAACATTTTTAACCTGGCCGTATTTCTCAATACACGCTCGTTCTCTGTGGGCTTTGCCCCGTGGCCACGTGTGCACTTGTACGAGCCAGTGCATTCATATTAATATCATATATGAGCAACCAAACATGCACTAACTGGAGGCACCTGGGAGTTTCAGTAATTGCGGTGGAACCGACATAGCACTGAGCCCCTTGAAGTACGCTCTAAAAGCAGGGATGGATTTTAGTGACACGTGAAATGGATTCCAATCGGATGCGCTCTGTATCAGTGGTTTTGACCTCCGTTCCATGCGAACCACCGAGCAATCCAGATTTTCATGGAGCAACGCTACGAGAGCAGCATTGATAGGAAGTGTGAAGTGACTCTTAATCGGTATGTAATATACAACCTGTGTCGACAAAATAATTAACACTTTTGATTCATATATGGTGCGTGTAATCGGATTATATGACCCATTCGGCCACTAGAGGCCACTATAACGCCTTATGTTATTGTTAACTGCGTTATTTTCAAGGCCCTTTGTCAATCCACTGCTGGATGAAGGGCCTCTCACACCTTGCCAGATATGAGGCCTGTTTGACCATACTTCACCACGCTGGTTTGAGCTGGTTATCGCCCAGGACCGGTTGAGATAGCACTCCCCACTGATGTTGGCCATGGCTGGGAAACGATCTGACGTCACGAGGTCATAGGTCAGTGTTTTGTCTACTTTAAAATGTTATTATTTTTGGGAAAAATTATAACGTGAAATTGAAAAATTGGCACTCTTCATATTCTAAAAGTCCAGCGTTCTGGTTGACCGTTTGCCCATCAGCTAAATTATGAGAGCCTTTCAGAAGGCCTGATCAAAAAGTTATAGAAAGTAGACCTCCCCCCCCCCCCCCCCCACCAGATATGGGGGTATAAAGTTGATCCAACTTTCCATAACTTTTTGATTCAGGCCTTCTGAAAGGCTCTTATCATGTAGTTCACAGACAAACGGAACGCTGGGCTTTTATAAGAAAAATTATCAAATGATAATAAAAATGAATGTCCTTTATTCATGTAGCAAAGCCTCGCTGAGTTTTGAGACTTTTTTTCAGGATGATCTTGAGTTGAGATTTTTGGTTATTTTCACTTATCAAGTGTTAGATTTCCATGTAGAAGTAAACCGGAGAGCCTGGAGAGAACCCATCACGTGTACTCGGGGGTACCGCTCCAAGCACTGTGCAGATCGATTCAAAATCAATTTCTGTATTGCCATCTCCTGCACACCTAGTCTATAACATCTCAGACACGAGATTGCCTGGGAATACAGTGTAATTCCCAGGCAATCTCGTATCAAAGTACTAATCAGGCATGATCCCTACTTAGCTTCATAGATTTGACGAGATCGGGCACATTCAAGATAATTTGGTCATCGTAAAGTACTGGAATATAATTCCGGTGTTAAGGGTTTTAAGGGATGCCAGCACTAACACGTAACAATAACTACTCAATCATTACGAACTCCTTGGGTTTGATCTTCCACGGAGCTCGTGGGTCAACCTTAAATCGCATCTGCAAAAATCATGGCAGATGCGGATACCTGATGCACAAATTGAAAAAAAAAAAACTCTCCAATAGCAGTGTGCGACTGTGGTCACCCAGAACAGACCGTACAACGTGTAGCGACGCAATTTCCCGATCCACAAATACGACGGAGACATCACAGCGATAACCCTCCGCTGCTCCTGACGTGGTTGTCTGGTTTGACTACCTGAATGTGAAATTGCAGTTGTTGCTCTGCATCGACATCAGCCACTCGAGAGAAGATGACGGGCAATTTTATGGGGTGACAGTTGTCCAAATGAGACGAGCAGTGGCACAGTGGTTAGCGCACTGCACGTTGAATCCGCCAACCTAAGATCAATTCCCAACCACGGATGACATCAGTGCAGGGCGAAATACAAAACCGGGTTGTGCCCCTCACATTACCAGCCCATAACTACTAACACAGTTTGGTGAAGTATGGTCAAACAACCCCTGCGGTCAAGTGATGTGGAGAGGCCTTCATCCAGCCGTGGACTGACAAAAGTGTTGTCAATTATTATTAATTATAAAATAGACTACCGGCGACCCTGGCTTGCGGGCAATGCTATGGAGTCCTCGCAGGATGGGTTGACGCTGTTAATTCAATGCAGTAGTAAAATGTCACACCGTGCACTGTTCAATATTTCTCAGCTTTCATTTGGTCAATGGTACTTATTTTCGGGAACAAAAAACCCCAACCCCTCCCCCCCTTTTTTTTTGTTATTTAATATTTAATGGAAATGGACAAAACGCGCTTTTATTGATTGTGCCGCTCGTAAATGCCAACTGTATTGAATTCGCTCGCAGTGGCGTTGTCTCAGTGGCGTTGTCTCAGTGGTGTTGTCTCAGTGTCGTTGTCTCAGTGGCGTTGTCTCAGTGGCGTTGTCTCAGTGGCGTTGCTGTGTGCCTCGTGTTCGACAGTCGCCCCCTCACCACGCTGCCTGCTTGTCATTACTCCCAACGTGGTCACGTGGACAACAAAAAACGATGATAAGCCCCTGTATTCACTGCCCCGCCCCCTCATACGCATGCATGTCCCCCTTATTTTGCCCAGCATCTTGAGACCCGGTTTACATTGGGATGCTCTATAAAAAACATATTGCAATTGTAACAATGCCGTATTGTTGCATCCGTCGTGTTAATACCGGCACAGCAATGTGTATCCAATATTTTTTATGACCAGATGGATGCACATTTACCGACCAGTCAGCAAATAGATTGTTGGTCGTGAGCTGTGATGAATCACTCATTATGTCCATCGCTCGATTAAATGTGTTACAAATGCAATTCAATGGCAACTTTTTTTAATACACCTCAGAGAAGCTGTAAAATTTACAAAAACCCAATATATTTGTCAATAGCATTGTCCTAAAGAGGAAAATAAAATATAATAGGCGACGTTTTGGAAAATGCCGCTTCTCCGTGAGTGGTGACGCGGCCCAGCGGTAGCGTGTTCGCCGCTTATTTCAGATGCTCGCGGTTCGAATCCAACGACTGCCTTGATTAATACTGCGGGTGAGGTAACCATGATAATACTACGCGTCGCCCGCTTCCCATGGGACGTTAAAGGTCTCCTGACGTCATTCTCAAGACTAGGCCATTGTGTGCCAACGTCAAGGTTAAAATATGCCACATTTTTAAAGTACCCACAAATGACTCGATTCAGATTACAGACATACACAGCAATCATCGCCCCTGACTGGCAGACCAATGGCCCAGGTCACTTTTGCAATGAAATTACTGTATTCTGGTAACTTGATTTCTCACATGGTTAAATAAAATAAACTTGAAACCTGAAACTATAGAGCAGAGAGAGGCTATGAAGAAGGGCCATTACACCAAAAGGTCACTTATTATTATTGTTTTGTCTCGTTAGGGCAGTGCTGTTGATATTTGTGTGTTGAGTTTTGGTCACTTGTGTATGTATACCACTGCCAACGTAATCTCAGAAATTTTTGGTATATTTTTTTTACAGTAATGTCAAGGAAAAGTTTTGCACTCGAACAAAAGTACAGAAGTGCACGCGTTTATTGGTGGCCCTCAGCCGGTGATGGAAACTCCACATTCCCACAAAGACGGCCATTACTGTTAATAGGATGACCACCGTCATAATTACACAAAGTGGTGTTCATTGTTATTTACTGAGTGATAATAGCCTGAAGATGGCCGTGAACCATTCATCCAACTGAGCGTGTTAAAAATAGAAATGCAGTGTTTTTGCCACCTCGAAAACATTCCCCTCCAGTACCCGATTAGTATGGCTAAGATGCTTGCAGTGATGCATCAATATCGTTTGGTGCCATTTGGAAGTGGTAGGCCCCACGTATGATGTCCCAGCCCACAGGCCATAGGGTCCCCAACCCTGTTTTACCGTGACCCTATAGAATAAAACATGACTCAAACGAAATGACAACTTAAACATGTTGAGTACAATTTTAATGTGCCAATATTAATACGTAAGTTATGATGAGCGACTGACACGTGCCCACACCTTCCCAGAATTTACAGCACTCAGCAGAAACATCTCCAGATAGTCAGTGTGTCGTCGTCGTTCTTGCGATAAAAAAAACGATAATCTTATGCTACGGTGTGTGTCACGTTTTACTTGATTCTGATAATTGTAATACCCATAACACGTAAACATAACAAACACTCACACCTAAATCCAACACAAAGTCAGGAAACCGAAAATCGTGGACACCCTGTACTGTCACGCAGTGTAATAATAAATGTGTGTGTGCTATAAACGGAACTGTTTGTTTTCCTGTGTAATATCCTCACATGATGTTACACAGATTCAAATAGATGTTCTTTATTTCAGCAGGAAGTGCCCAATGAGCTGCTAGGCTCGATTCCACGGGCGTCCTGTGATCGCACACGTTATACAGTACGGATCTTGGTGACACAAGCGCGGTTACATAGGTCGTGATGACAAACATCAAGTAGGGATACATTTTCACAGGTCTATGGCAACCCTTTGTATGATAAATTGTCCCCAACAAACTACTTACTGTACGCAGGTCGTTGAATGTGGTTTCTGTGCCTTCGAGATAAGATGTTGGGATGTGGAATTCAGAGGCCACCTTTGTGAGGATGCTTTTCTGACAAAGACGTTACTTATCCCCAAACACGGGTACCCGAGTGTGGGTGACATTGGCTCTGGTTGGAAGGAATGAAATACCATACTTTGAAAATCCTCAGTCCAATTTCCCTCCAACCTTGGAAGGCCGGCACCTGGCCCCCTCTGGCTCATGGGCCTAGGTGCAGTTGCACCGCCTGCACACTCAATAGCTCGGCCTCTGAGCCTAAAGGTTGGACTTTCTGCCCACTGAAATGTGTTCAATCGTCGTGCTCAACGACAACAACAAAACAAAGGCAAGGATGCCCTGTATAGCCTCAATAGACTTTTTGGGCCAAGTGCTGATAAGCAAGCACCTATGAAGGGCGGCACGGTACACGAAGGGGTGGGTGGCCAGTCTCACGCCCGACCGCCTTTGCCTCCCTCAGTGGTGATGTTTACAAACCGCACCCGGTACTCACCACCACCAACAACAACACGCACACACCAGTAGCATGAGATAATGATCTCATTTATTATAATACATAGCAGGATGTCTGGGTCTTTTGTTTTAGGGTTATTTCTGCTTTAAAAAAAGACATTCCATATCTAATTTTCAATTATGCTCACATAACGGTGCTATCCGAGTGATATGCTTTGATAACACCTTCAGAGCCAGAGGGGTTCTTTGGTGGATATGTGTGGTTACACGTTTGTTGTGATGGGAAGGAATTTTGCAAGCCTCTGTGGGGCAGTTCTAGATTTCAAATGCTCCAGTGGATTATCTCTTTCAAGTTACGGTGTTATGATTGTTTTGGAGATCAAATGCCAACGAAAGGGCTTTGCCGAGCACAATAAAATGCGTGGCATTTCAAGTTTCGGTTTTGTATAGGGTGCTGCAGATTTGTCGTCGTCGTAATCAATGGATCATAACGGGACCGAAAAATTCACGTCGCAATATAAAGGGATTTTTAAATTCTTAAAGCATCCCATAAAATATACTGCAGAAATCTTCAATGTAATGTGGTGCAGTACATATGATTTATAGTCAGTACGAGATTCTTTGTCAGGGCAAAGGTCTAGGAAAAGGGAATGTGCCAGTAACAAGTAGCCTGGAGCAAACATTGATAATGTATGATCATAAAACACAAGCAAAGCGCGCTGGACACAGAGTGAGCACGATGGACACATCTCTGCTGCCCACAGGTGATGCCATTACAGGGGACATCCGTGAAGATTTTTAATTCCGCTCGGTGCTTCGTAAGAGCGTCGTTTGTGCGTGTTTAAGCGCGCGCGAGTCTCTTTGCAATCACGTGACCTTATAGTGCAATCACGTGACCTTAGCCTGGCACAGGCGCCGTGGCGATGTCACCACCACCCAATGGTGAATGGCGGTTGTTTTTGTCTCTTTGCGAATGTGGGAAGCAGTGGCACGGTTGTTTGGTGCACTGTGCTACAAACCTGGTGACCTTCGTTTCATTCCCAGCCATCACTGACATCAGTTGTGAGAAATATCTGACCTGGTCCTGGGCCTACCCTAGATCAACTCAGCTTTAAATCAGTGCCTTTTGCAGTGTGCAACGATCATCACTTGGGAGACAAAGACGGCCTGGCATGGTCCTGGCCACACCATCCTCTTGTGCTGTCCTTAATAGGAGTTTGCAAGCGGCACCCGCCCCAACAGTCTATTATGACTAAATACTTGTATGTGTGTGGGTGGGGAGCGGTGACAAAGTGGCTACAAAACCGACCACCCGCGTTAGATTCCTCCTCACAACCAACATCGGTGATGATTCTGCCTTAAATGGGTGCAGTGTGTAAAACATCGCCACTGTGGTGCTGGCCTCCCACCCCCTCGTGTGCCGTGCGAGCCTTCATTGGTGCCCGCTAACAGCACTTGCCCCGACAGTCTGTTGGGAGATTTTCGTCTTTGTTGTAGTGGTTACGTTATTGCCCTATGATCCTGGCGATCCAAGTTCAATTCGTGGTCACACCTGAGCACCAGCAGTGATTGCCTAGCTGAACCTGGCTTGGGCTTCCACGAAGCTGAGTGATCCTAAAGCGATTTACCAAACGTGGAGTCAACACCACTGCCTGAGAGACAAGGGCATCTGGGCACGCTGTTGGCCTTACCACACGTATTGTGTGACCTGCCATGTCTCCCAATAGATGCCTACTGACCGCACTTGCTCTGACAAGATGTATGATTTAAAAGTAGGACCTTAGTAGAGCACGACGTCGCATATTCGACCGTCACACCACCCATCCTCACTCATTACACTGGCCTGGACTTTTGCAGCTGTTTTAGACTAATTTCAGGGTGCTGATTCCAAATCTGATCTCAGATTTGCTCTATCACATCATTTTCATGCTATCGGCATACCCCATTTTCATTGATTTTACCCGAAATTAACCCTGTCACTTATGATTGCAAGTTGTTGCGAGTCAGTGACTGCTTTAGTGTTAAAATATGGTGCTGTATTTTTAGGATAGTGTGTTTATAATATAATTTTATGTAGATATCCACATTTATTTAATATTTTTCTTCTGCAGTTTTTATTGAAAATGCAATATTTGATATCTCAAAAACCTGATGTGATAGACAAAAACTGATGCCAGATTTGGAATCAGCACCCTCAAAATTACCTTAAAACCGTTGGAATACCTTATGCCAGAAAAAGTGTGTTGACCTGTGTTATATAATCGCCCACACCCTGTGGAGAATCTCTGTGTGACATGGCCGTCATTTTCTCTAAATGTTCACAAATCTGACCTTGATCTCGCCTACATTCGCTCACTTTTAAAGCACGGCCGAGCATTATGTCCACGTAACCTACATGCGCACGGTGGTGCCACATAGGAATTCTGTATGGGTGTTCATCCATTAGTCATTTTCACATATCTGCCTCTGCCCCAGTCGTCCCCAGCGTGTCGAGGATACGTGATGCTGTATTGTACCCGCAACATCACACGGACAGAGACGATTGGCGACCTCCCATTAAGCCACACGGACTGCCGGGGCGAGTGCTAAGAGCCAGAAACTTATTGCTCTAACGTCAGAGCGATATACACAGAGGCGGATAGGGAAAATGTCAAAACTGGGTGGTTTTTAACTTTTGCCGACAAAACTGGATCCCAAATGTCAAAACTGGGTGGTCTTGGAAAACGACAGGCAAAACAGGGTGGTGCTTTTTGATATGACAAAACTGGGTGATGTTCAATGTGGACAAATGTCAAAACTGGGTGAAGAAGGTGTACGATTTAATGTATCATTTTGTACACGTTTAGGTCCTTGCGTTATTCATCCATATGTCGCCACAGATTTAGAGCGTTCCAAATGATGTTTCTCGTGGCTCATGTTCCATACCTTGCACCACAAACTTCCCGTTTGCATACTGGCACAGTGTGCCAGCTCGCTTACTTGCCGTTTGTATACTGGCACAGTGTGCCAGCTCGCTACTACAGTAACACTTACTTGCCATATGTATACTGGCACAGTGTGCCAGCTTGCAACTACAGTAACACTTTCAGCTCGCGAACATACACGAACTTGCCATTTGTATACTGGTACAGTGTGCCAGCTTGCATGCTACACCTACTACAGTAGAACAACGGTAGATAATGTTGGTCGTTGGGGTGCTGGCACACTGTGCCAGCGTACAAATATAAAGTGTGTGTAGTTATATGGTGCTGGCACACTGTGCCAGCATACTAATACCAAGTGTTTAGATGAATGGGGTGCTGGCACAGTGTGCCAGTATACAAATACCAAGTGTTTGGATGAATGGGGTGCTGGCACACTGTGCTAGTATACAATTATCAAGTGTATTTGACAAATGTCAAAACTGGGTGCACCCTGAGTGTCCAAAACTCAAGTTTTTGGCCACCCAGGGTGCACCCAGTTTTGACATTTGGGATCCAGTTTTGTCGGCAAAAGTTAAAAACCACCCAGTTTTGACATTTTCCCGAGGCGGATACCAGGCGTTGTATCCAAGTGAAGTGCCTGCATTGCCTATCACATTGGCGTTCTCGTCTGGTGTTTGGCGGTGTGGGGTTGCGACGATGCAGTAAAGGATGCTCAGCTTCCCAAAGCGTTTCTCTGCGCTTTCCAGGCTGCCGGGGTGATGAATGGCCTTTGTGGTGTGAGGACGGACCGCTTGTTTGTGTGTTTTTTTAGACCGGGGAGCGGTGGTGCAGCGGTTAGTGTGCTGTGCTATGAACCCGGCGACCCGGGTTAGATTCCCGTTCACGGCCAACACCAGTGGCGATTTTTTTTTAACCAGGTCGGGGCCTCCCCTAGGTCGACTCAGCCTCAAATGCGTACCTGGTGCGGTGTAAACATCGCCACTGGGGAGACAAAGGCGGTCGGGCGTGGTGCTGGCCACCCACCCCCTCGTGTAACGTTGCAGCCTTTATAGGTGCCCGCTAACAGCACTTGCCCCTACAGTTTGTTAAGGCTATACGGGGGAGTTTTGTCTTTGTCTTGTTGTTTGTGAGAGAGAGAGAGAGCTACAGGGGGCTCTTTTTAACCATTCGGAGTCCCAGCAGTTGTCTTGTCTTCTATAGAGGTGCTTTTGAATTTCACCTGTCCAACTGTACAAACACAATACGAACAGTAACAGCTTTTTATTTTTTTCACGAAATTATTTGTGTTTGACCAAGTAAGACCCACTGAGCTATACAGCTCTTTTTCAGAAACGACCTACTCACAAATGACAGCTCAACGAAGTAGCTTATCAAGTGGAAATATATAGCGGCCAAATACTCTAAACGCATGTTGCTAAATGTGAAAGCAAAACCGGAGGACCCGGAAGAAAAATCCACCCCGGCCATGGGGAGAACACGCAATTATTACACTGTTATTATTTCTACTACAGTGCAGGGTGCCACGGTAGAGAGATGTTAACTACCTCGCTTGGTATACAAGAGGTCGTGGGTTCGATCCCGACCCTGACGTCTGCTGTATATTTGTAGTTAGCATGTTTCGATTTAAAGCTTTCGTGACTGCAGGGATTTATCTTCTTGGTTCTTTCGGTAAAGTCACGTAGAAGGGAAGTAATAAAATAATAAAAATAAAACATAATAAAATAATTCTCACGACGTTTCGGCCACAACACAAGCAGCTGTCCTCAGGTGAAGACCAGGTCTGTCGAGGCGACAGCGTCTAAATGAAACACCACCACGCTTGGAGCGTCTATTTAAGCTGGTTTTAGAATTATTTCATTATGTTTTATTTTTATTATTTTATTACTTCCCTTCTACGTGACTTTACCGAAAGAACCAATAAGAAGTTAGCATGTTCTCTCTCTCTTTCCCCGTGGTCGCTTGGTATACAAGAGGTCGTGGGTTCGATCCCGACCCTGACGTCTGCTGTATATTTGGAGTGTGCATGTTCTCTCGCTCTCTCTTGCCCCGTGGTCGCGTGGATTTTTCTCTGAGTCCTCCGGGGTTTCCCTCCACAGAAACGCGCGTTTAGAGTTTTTAGCTGATAATCATTTTCACGCAGATAAGCCACTTCGTTGAGATATCACGTGTGACCAGGGCGCTTCTGAAAAAGTTCTATATGACAGCTCATTGGGCCTTACCTGTAAAAAAAATTGTTTATAGTTTAATCGTTTTTAAAACATTCGAAAATATCACGCTGCGCACCGTCAGGGACACGTGCAACATGAGTTGTATATACAAACCCCTTATTCCCATACATGTTACCCAAAAAATGTCTTCACTTTATAAAACCGTTCTTCCTTGCTCTTTAGTTTGGTTTCATGTGAACGGGAAGGTGAGAGTAGAACATGTCTAAAATCCCCATGTGAGTGGCATGGTGAACATTTTTTTTGTCATGTTTTTTGTTACTTGGGTCAAAGGTTGATGATTATCAATGCCACCGGTTGCTGGATGCTTCTGGTCAGTACGAGCCCTTGCTTGACCTGTGTATGCAAATGATGTGATTGATTGACAGACTGACTCACAGACAAATAACTTTATTTTATCATGTATATATGTTTGTCCATGTACACTGTATATCAAGTCAAAGACAAAGTACTGTCTTCGCACAAGAATTTGGCATTTCCTGTATGCATTGGCACTCCTACCTATGACAAGGACATGTCACGCCATAGGAAAACCACTCTTGGCTTCTCACAAAGTGGTACTATAATTGTTTTTTTACCCTTCTATCTGGCAACGAAACTGACACCTTTTTTTACAAGGAGTCATGTTTGCATCGACCACAATACCTGCAGTCATAATGCAAACAAAAAACATAACTCTGATAATGTGCACTGTCCTTGAAGTTGATTGGACCAATCAACTTCAAGGACAGTGCATACAGAGTTATGTTTTTTGTTTGCATTATGACTGCAGGTATTGTGGTCTATGCAAACATACTCCTTGTAAAAAATGTTAGTTTTGTTGCCAGATAGAAGGGTAAAAATACAATTATCATATTTTTTACTGGCAAATGAGGTTCCAATGGTGTAAAGTGGTACTAGTTTTAATGACCATGGAATGGTGTGATGCGCTGATTTCCACTCCTCCTTCTTCTGCGTGAGTGTAAAAATCCACCCGCTCATGAATATTAATGACGTCAAGCACGGGACACACAAACAGACATTCTTGGCTCATTATAGTAGTAATTATGTTTTTTTTGACTAATGCTCCACAGTAAAGTAATATAGTTGTCACTTTTTTCAAGTACATTGTGTTGTGATGAAAGCCAACAGCACTGATACCAACGAGTGAGAGAATAGTTATATTGAAATAAAAAGTACTCTTCAACATGTGCAAAATGTGTTAATAATTCATCATCACCATCAGCCATGATCACTTCACCGCTGCATGAATGCCTCACCAAAATGTCGCCAACTTTCGGGATCCTGAGATGGAATAATCGACACTCAGCATCTGCACAAGAGCTGATTTCATCACCCCATCTCCCAGGCAGGCGTCATTTCGGGTGCGTTCAAGAGCAATTTCCTGAGTCTCTTTCCCGGTTATTTCATTGGGATATCTGACCAATTATATTAATTAGTGTTTGACATTCGAAAAACATATATATTGGAGTGCCCAGAGAAAACCTGCGCATATGAGGGGATAATACTCAAAGTTCCACTCGGAAGGATTCATGAGTCAAATTGTCATATCACAATGTCGCAACCAACGCATTTGGGAGTTTCACAAATCTCCGTCTGATCCACCAACCCTTGCCTCTTACAGAGCTGTGTTTTTCAGAAATGCATCGCCGCCGCAACCTGTAAAAGGTGCTGCACAAGATGGTGCTCTGCTCTCTGCTCTTGACATGTGCTCCCCGACTGTTTATTTTTTACAAGTGCACAAAATCGCAAAAAAAAATACAAAATCAGCGTTTTTGACATGTGCGTAATACATACAGTTTTGACCTTGAACACGTGAAGGGTCTTGTTAATGGCATATCACGTTGGCCTCTGAAGAATTCCACATACGTCACAGGTGACGCGTCGGGATTCATGCATTATATATATACAATGCATCGCTGTATTGCATTAGACAAACTGAATGTGATACTATTGTGGCAACAGTTACCGATCAGTGATACAAGTTAATTCATTTATTACTTTAACAAATTACATTTCGTTGGAATTGAGTTTAACGATGCTGGCGAATTCAATGAAAAGACTCCTCTTTGTGTTTCGTCCGTCACACCCACAATGCAATTTTCAAGTGAGCAGTCACATGGGCAGACGTGAATCGGTGTAGACAACGTCATAGCAAAGAGTAAATAATAATGATAATACTAATTTACAGCCTCTTTGTCAATCTACCGATAGTGGATGAAGGTCAAACTTCACCATGCTAGTCAGTGCGAGTTGGTGAAGGGGAGGCCTTGGACCAGTTCAGACAAGGCCGTAATTATAATATTCAAATATGCTCAAAATGTCCCCCCCAATATATTGCTATAAAATAGATTTCAGTTTATATGATTGTGGTTGTACTATATTAATCCCTAATCTCTGCCATTACATACAATGAAACAGAAATGGTAAAAAAGAAAAAAACAGAGCAATGTAATACAATACACTATTAAACATTATTGTTAAAAATAAATAAAAAGTCCATCCCATGTGTTAGTGATTTTTTAAAAATATTTTAGGCAGGAAATTAGTTTTCTAATTTAGATTATTTTTCTGGGGGGGGGGGACCCCAGACCCCCTGGAAGATTTCCCCCCCCCAATGTTGACTCCATGGCTACAGCCTTGAGTTCAGATATCACTCACGACTGATGTTAGCTGTGGCGGGGAATCCAACTCAGGTGGCCGGATTCAAAGCGTAGTTTGTTAACCACTCCAGTATCTTTACCCCAAGTCAAATAATCTCTGCCTCCGCCCCCCTCTGTCTATTTAAGGCCACCCCACAGAGACAATCACCCCTCTCTGTACCTGTGTTGCCCGCTCTGTGTATCTTGGTGATATCTGTCTGCTTATATGTCTGTCTATAATTGTTTTGTTAGATTTTATGTCGCTATTTCATTATACCTGATGATGATTGCTTGTGTTGCAATCGAAACGTCGTATGCTATTATTTAATTTATTAGTTTTTCTTTATACGTGACTTTACCGAAAGAACCAAAGAATAATTCCTGCAGTCACGAAAGCTCCAAAGTTAAGATCAAATAATGTCCCTGCTCAAACAAGCAATGGGGCAGGGATCATTACCATTGTTGGTCCTGAGCAGTGGAAATTCCACATTCCCGTGGCAGGGTCCAACGTCTTATTCCTATTATCTCGAGGGTTATCCACGATATGACTTAATTTCTATGCGAGAAGAAATTGCGGATAATCGCGGATAATAGGATCAAATTTATCGATGGACTCCTCGTATCCGTGAAAACGTTGTGAATAATAGGAAGCCATTGTGCAGTGTAGAATGGGGAAAATGTGGATAATTGCAGATAACTAGAAGAATAGCGGTGCAGGTAAGATGAGTTTTTGTGGACTTGTGGTTTCAGTTTCATGTATTAGGTACAGAACCCTGTGAGCCATGTGGCTCTTGACTCGAGTGCAACCGCAACAAAACAAAAACGTGAACAAGAAACATCTTAATGTGACTACACGCAACAGAAAAATCCTGGAAAAAACAGCAAAGTCTTCCAGAAAAAACACCGCATTTCAACGCTGTGTGCGAAAATCCCAGTGGATAATATGAGTCATGAGTATTACACTTGCGGATAAGAGGAGTTATTTATTACAAAATTAAGTTGACGTCCAACTGTGAATCCAAACTCTTGCAAATCGAACACTCACCGTATCGCCAGTCAGGCATCGCAATAAGTCTGGATTCAGCAGTGGTGGGATTGATACATTCCGCAAGCTCAGTCAGGTTGTTTATAATTAGTCCAGGACTGCAACGGTGTGGCCAGAATCGGGCACACGGTAATATTGGCCAAGTCGTCAACAATTTTTAACTGATAATATAGGTTTTTGGGTCAGATCGCGTTATTTATAAATGTGTCGTAACCCTCCACCACCCGACACGGCCAAACAGTAACAAACGTGTCACGTTTTTGAAAGGACAAAATAATTCTCTCTTCAGCACACCGGTGGGCTAAAGAAGTGAATAATTTTGTCCTTTGAAAAACGTGACACATTTTTTACTGTTTGGCCGTGTCGGGTGGTGGAGGGTTACGACACATTTATAAATAACGCGATCTGACTCACAAACATATATTATGAATAATAATGGTCGCGAAAGCCTACGTGTTAAAATTTTTACCGACTTATCTGTGACTAATTCGCCATCTTCTTCCGATAAAACTTTCACCGATTGTGGCTTGCTTTGCTAACAAGCCTGCAACATCGCGGTGTGGGTTATTGAGCATTAATGCGTTGTAATTGTTCCCGTGGAGGACAGGCACGAGGTTACGGCCCCGTGAACTGCGCATTCGATCTCAGAGAGGCTTACGTGATCCCACCGTACTAATTATTACTCAGAGTTCACTGACATTTTCTCATTAAAGGAAGATGTAACCGAGACATGAGTAGCTCTCGTTTCATAGATACGTGGCCGGGATGTGTGCTCCAGCCCTGTCCCACGTGTACGATTTAAGCTTCCTCTATGCCTCAAATCAGATTTAAAAATTCATATTCCTACCCCCTACGCCCCCCCTGCCTCCTCCACGCCCCCCCCCCCCCCCTGGCCCCCAAACCCATTCCCTCGCTCTCTTCCATTGCTACTCCACCGTTTGTTTCGTTGAGTTGCGATATCTTCTTGCAATTGGTGTTTTGTTAACGGACGAGGCAGCTCAGTGTGTATGTTGTTCAGTTTCATTGTTTTAGTGAACAGTGTCTTTTAAAATGTACTTTAAACTTCACCGCAGGGTAGGGTTGCACTCGAGGGGAATCACCGCAGTAGACTTTGTACTGAGAGGTACATAAATCGCACTGCTGCGACATCACCAGAGTTGTGTACCTAGTGACAGCATGGACTTGAAAGCACGGCAACTTCATTTTCTTTTTACTAGTCATCGAACAAAGACGGTCACTGCATCGCTCACTTTCAGATGCGTGTATGCGGCCATCTGGAACGCTCTTCATTCTGTTATTAGGAAGTCACCGCAGCTTTGCACTTCTAAAACAAGATTGAAAACTCCGTTCTTTAGAACTGCTTTTTTGACTTAAAGCTTTCGTGACTGCAGGGATTCATATTCTTGGGTCTTTCGGTAAAGTCACGTAGATAGTTTTAATTTATTTTATTTTCTTTGAACCTATCTACGGGACTTTACCGAAAGACCCAAGAATATGCTTTTTTGAGTTAAGTTTGTTGCCTTTCCCCCGCACCTCCGATTCGCACGCTTGGCTACGTACGGTGTGAAAGAATGTATGTGGGGGCAGGCAAGGCTCTCGCGAACACGGTCGCTCCGATCTGTATGCGATTCGCCAACCGCCACCTCGGAGTGTCATCGGATGACCACGTGTGCCACAAAACTCTTGGCAATTTCGTGCCCTTGTCAAATTCCGCCGCTCGTAATGGGGACGGCATCGCCTGCCGGGCCCGTGAATCAGGAGCGTTCGATTCCCCCCACCCCCACCCCCCACACGCGATCATAATGAACGTATGAGTTAATTGAATTGGCGACGCGGCACAGCGCTATGACCACGGCGCTTCTGCACCAGGCCCGGTCGGGCCGGCGCGCTTTATCGGTGACCTCGGCAGCCCCTTGTAGCCCTGTGGTCACCGCGCCATAACAGCACCGTGCGGCTCTGATTGAGCGTGTTGATGTCAAATGAGCCAATTAGAGGGGCATTATTGTAGTGCACCGTTAATCTGTTCTGCTACTGCGTGAGTGTAAAAAAAAAATACAAGATTTGTGGAAAATAAAATTCCAACATTATTTTCATCCAGCAAAAAAAACCCACATTTATTTTCTGTCCGTGCCACTAGCCCTCATGCCATGCTCGAGAAACCATGCATGTTGCAGCTGGTAAATGTATATTTGATATTTATATAGTACAGGTACGTGTGTGTTTGTGTGCATGTGGCGAGTAGTGGCGCAGAGGTTAGCGCATTGTGGTACACACCCAGCAACCTGAGTCCGATTCCCGGCCGAGGTTAACATCAACCGTGAGTGATATCTGAACCAGTCCTGGGCTTCCCCTAGGTTGACTCAACCTTAAATGGCTAGCTGGTGTGCCATGAAAACATCAGCGCTAGGGAGACAAAGGTGGCCCGGTGTGGCGTTGGCTCTCCTCCACTCCCTTATGTGCTGTGCTGACCTGAATGGCACACAGACAAACAGCACTCTTTAAGGTACACATACGGGGACATCTTTGTCTATTGTGTGTGTGTGTCAGTTGTCATTGCGTATGCAATGGAGCAATAAAATCGAGTTACATATCTAAGGTTGATTAGACTTGCACAGGGGAGAGTGCGCACAGAGCAGAGCGATCCATTTGAACGTCGCAACCCCGCTGAACAGTGCCGTGGCTGGAGCCATCGCGATAGTTCAAATCCCACTCAGGGGTCGACTCAGCTCATCATTCCTCCGGGGCTGTTAAAATGAGAACACGATGTAACACGATTTTTGTTCCTGGGTAGTAAATGTTATTTTCGAATTGCTTATGGCTCTTAAATTTTTTTTATAGAAAATGGCCTATTGAATGTCGACTAACGAGCGAGTGTTTGTACATGAGGGCGGAAACCAAAGCAACCGGCGAAAACCCACGCATGCAAGAGAACGACACTCTATCTCGGACAAAAGGGATATTTGCGACACGCTGCCTTCTCCTGCAAGCCAGGGCACGGCGTCTTGACGCCCATGGGAATGGAGTTTCACAAAATTTGCGCGATCCACCAACGCTCTCCTCCGCTTGCGCTGGATTAGAGGTGTGCGCCACCAAACAAACGCATGGAAATAGAATGCGTATGAAATGAGCGATTCGCACGGCGATATTTGAGCAATTGTGGATATTGGCCAATTGCATTTTTCCTGCAGAGTCTGTAGGCTGTTGTTGTAGTTGTTTTTCTCTCACTCTCAGGTTTCAAGTAACATTGTATTTACCATGTCTCTACCGTGCACACAGTCAGCTCCTGTTTGTTTGGAAGCCCGGGGGGGGGGGGGGGAGTTTGGGATCAATTTCAAGAACCTAGGGAGCTAGTATGGCTCAAATGGACAGTCAGGTGGCGGGGGGGGGGGTGTGTTCTTGCGGGTGCTGGAGAGAGATAAGGAATGTCTTGATGTCGTGTGCATGCTATGGAAATGACACGCTTAAGGAAACATACGCGGTGTAATGAGGTTAAGAAAAAAATACGATATGAAGACATCAGAAAGAACTTGAAAGATGGACTGAACAATGGTATACATAATTGAGGAAGGGAGACTGCAATGTTGGGGTCGTGTCAGAAAAGGAATTCCAGCTAAAGCGGTAAAGCTAAAGCGGTAGCAGCGTTAGTCGACGGGAACGGTGGCGGAAGGCGACTGAGAAAAAGATGAACTCGTAGAGTGGAGGAGGCACTAGCATGGAGAGTAATGGCAGGGAGGCATCAGCAGCAAATGGGATGTGATGATGATCGCTAACAGCAGAGGACTAGCTGGTGCTGCTGGTTTCTGGCTGTTGCTGCTGTCTGCCGCTACTGCTGCTGGCTGTTGTTGCCTGCTGCTCCTGTTGCTGGTGCTGCTGGCTGCTGGTGCTGCTGGCTGTTGTTGCCTGCTGCTCCTGTTGCTGGTGCTGCTGCCTGCCGCTACTGCTGCTGGCTGTTGTTGCCTGCTGCTCCTGTTGCTGGTGCTGCTGCTCCTGTTGCTGCTGGCTGCTGGTGCTGCTGCTCCTGTTGCTGGTGCTGCTGCTCCTGTTGCTGGTGCTGCTGGCTGCTGGTGTTGCTACCATAGTGTGTGAGCCCAGCGGCCTTCGTAAAGGGGCTGAACAGGAGAGTATAATAGTGAGCATGCGGCCCTCTGACTAGCCACAACACTGTAGTGTGTGGGAACAGTTACACATAATCAACTCTCTCGGGTGGATAAAATAAGTACCACGAGGCTGCAACCCACCTGGTGCATGGTGGCCATCATATGGTGAGACTGGCACCCGTCACGGGAATGTGGAATTTCCACCGCTAAATGAGGACAGCCAGTGGAGATGATCGTCGCACGATGTCGTTTTAGCGAGGGGACACCTTGACTTTTACATGCGAAAAAGCATATTATAAATACTTACATAACCACTTGTACACACACGTGTGTTTTAAATACGTATACAGGTGCATAAACGCACACTTTCCCACACAAGTGCACACCGATCATACCCATGCACTCTCGCTAACAAATTCATGCGAGCAAAAAAATGTAGCTGTCATTAGACGAGTGTAGGTATCTCAAGTCATGCATATATATATGGACCCACTTTGCTTCTGCTTTCACTTTAATATAGATACACGAGGAAAGCTCACAGGCTGAACATAATTGGAGACTGTCGTCCATACCAGGTGCCATGAAAATTACTGGTCATTCCAGCGTCTCCCATATTCACCGCTTGCCAATTACAGGGATTGTAGCTCGGCTAATGCCCCACAAATTGTTCACATTTCCGTTTGCGCTAATACAAGGACGTTGGGTGGGATTGAGGTCCTGGATACGGCCAATTTGGCTGTAATTGTACGCGCCAGTGCAGGCGGATGGATCGGCGTTTCTAGTTCGGTAACCTAGGCAAACGACATCGAGCTCGGCTCCGTGCCTCGGACTGACAGTCATTTACGTCCGTGCAATATTGTGCTTTATAAGTCGCACCATTATTATTGTTATTAATAAGGGTTCAGAGTTTGAGAAGCAGGACCTCGACACGTGCGAAATAGCCAATCGGATTTCATGGCAAAATCAAGAGCGCCGAAAGCAAATTTTGGCGCTCCGACAAATCGCACGTATTCTTGTTTACAAACGCACATTGTTGCGTGCTTTGAAGATTTTTGCCAGTTCGTCTGAACGGCAGTGGCCACCGTTGCCATTGGTCTCTGCCACCAGTGCCGCATTACGTGCACAGATTGCATTGCGAGCTGAGAGATTAGGGCATACGGATGACGGGCTTTACGTCCTTATAATATGTTTGCGAAACCCCCAAAGGATGTTTTTTTTTCTTCTGCCTCTCTCTACCTTTGTGCTTGCAGCCGTAGTTATTTATTTATTTACAAGGTGTTCGAGATGTAATATCGCACATCATCATTCATCATCATCGGTCTTGCGCCCGTGTACCCGTGTAGCTGTAGGCGGCTGCACCCCCCACTACCCCCGTACCCCCCACTAACCTCCCCCCCCCACAACAGCCAAGTCTGCACACAGAAGCGCACCTTCCCACAGCCCTGGGGCTGCACGGTTTCGAGAGGTGATTAGGCTGATGTGCTGGAAATAGAGTGGCGCTTGAGGTTTTCTGTGTCATTGTTGTTGTGGGTGGCTGGTGGCTGGTGCATTATGCGATACGTACAGTTTCTGGGGGTGGTGGTGCCACCACCGCCACTGTGGCTGCCGCTAGTTTTGTCGTCTGGTAGGTGGCCGCTCACCACCGAACCAATTTGTGCTCCTCCAGTGGCCCACATCCTATCTCGGTGCGGTGGCGCTGCATAGCCTCGTGAGTGTGTAGAGAGGCGCTTCAGTGCCGTTCACATTCGTTTACAATCGCAGACATCGCTCCTTTCGTTCTAATTCTAGCGAGGCGACGCTGCTGTCGTAGAGCACCCGACTCGCATTGTGGAATCTTAAGAGTTACAATACCCACATAGGGCATCGACTCGACACACTATCATCCCACCGGGGTCAATACAATTAGCGCCACTTTGTCAGAAGTCAACCGCCGCTTGTTTTGGCTGTGAGAATTGTTTGTAAACTCATCGGTGAGCTGACAGAATAATAACTCGCGCGTTATTACGCGCTTGTATGCGTGGCAATTTAATTTGGCCGTGTTGGGTGGTGGAGGCTCTTAACGGCACAGATGTCGTGGCATAACCCAAAAATCAGTAAAGAATCAGAGTGATCAACCTGTAGGGAGACTAGTCCCAGCCAGAGTCATGGGCTCAGGACTGCCATTAAAAAAGTATCACGCATGTGGGGACACATATTTTGTTGTTTCATAAACATGAATGTCTGTGTTGCCCATGGAAGAAAAAAACACCACTCGGTGCCTCACAGCATGGATATTAAACCCATCCTGATACCTGTGAAATACCCACGGCCTCAGGAAAAGCGGTTGCCGCGGTCACTTTCACAAATTTCAGTCAATAAATCAACAAGTCCACCGCTTTATTACAATTTGCTGTTTGCCGGCAGTCCAGTTCACCGATGTTTCGTTTAAGCGCAATACGTGGGCAGTAATCAACACCTTCACGGTTCTAATTGTGCAATTTTGGTAAAATAGCCTTGTGACAAACTGCAGCCCTTGGACGATATAACATTTGTAATACATGTCGTGCAGACAGTGATTTGAGTGGAGCGATAGTGTAGTGGTTAGTGCGCTGCACTACGAACCTGGCGACCCGCTCATGGCGAACACCAGTGACGATTATCCGAACTAGTCCTGGGCCTCCCCTAGGTTGACTGAGCCTCAAATTAGTACCTGGTGCGGTGTGTAAACATCACCACTCAGGAGACAGAGACAGTCGAGCGTGGTGTTGGCAGCCCACCCACCCCATCGTGTGCCTTTAATTTGTGCTCACTAACACCCCTTGCCCCAACAGTCTGTTAAGGCTATACGGGGGATATATGCTTGTTTGGATGTGTCTTGGGAGAATAGTGGCTATAATCCTGGCAACCCATTTTTATGGCCATGATGCACATTGAGATCTCAACCTGGCTTGGCCCTCTCCGAGGTCGATTCAGCCTAAAACAAATACCTGGTGCCAGTGCCAGATTGAGCTCGTGCGGGGCCTGTAGCATATGTTATAAAAGGGCCGTAAATAAAAAACACGTAAATATTAAAACACAATTATTTTACTTGTATAGTAAAGTTATTGTATTTTTCCATTTGCTATACAACCAGATAATACGATAAATCGCTAACATTAAACAATTAGTCGTTCATAAAAGTTGAAGGCAGTATTGTACTATATTAATAGAGCAAGTGCAAAATCACTGAACCGGAATTGATAGCTTGAAAGCTTTTAGCGCGAGGCCTTTGAAAGTGCGGGGCCCCTAGCATATGTAGCTACTTTTGCTACCAGGATAATCCCACACTGACTGGTGCAGTGCAGTCGATATCAATACAAGGGGGAACAGATATGCCTGGCACGGGGGAAGATATGTTTGGCACGAGCCACACCACCTTTGATGTGGCACACCTGCCTTAATCGGCGCTCACTGACAGCACTTGCCCAAACAGCCATTAAGGATCAACATAGGATTTTTGTCTTTGTGGAGTTTGGTTAAATAACTCCCCGATGAACTGCACTGCATGTGGAGACCTTCACCCCCGCAATGCATTGACACAAAATCTGGACATGTACACGTACACACGTATGTATGTATGTACGTTGAACCTTTGTCGCACCCTGCGTAGCCATCCGTGTTGATCGGAGGCGCGGGGAAGCACAACAAACTAAACACAAAAAAGCACTTCTTTAAGGAATTCGTTTTTTTTTTTATCGAGATTTAAAAGTGCGTAGCTCCAGTGGCAATGTATTACTATTTCTATGGTGCATAATGTTTCAGTGCAGCACTTAACTAAATACATTTCTTCAGCCAACCCATCGCCCCCATCGTATGTCAATTCAAATAACCCATCTCTTTATCCTCTGCCTCTCTGCCATTGCGCTCCCTTTATCTCCCATGCCGCTCCTTTCCTCTCGCTAATGCTGGGCGCCGCTTGACTTATTCTTTCAATCTCTCTCTCTTTTTCTTCCCGGCTTTATACCCCCGCCGCTAGCACCCCCCCCTCTCCACCATCAACCCTCGGCCGTGCGTCATTTGTGTGGAGGTCGCACTGGACCCAATTTACGCCGCTCGGACGTCACGCCGACGGAGCGCGACTTAGTAGTTCACTCTCGGCTCAGCCGCTCCCAGACAAATACCCGGGCCTCGTCGCCTACTGCGACAGAGGGTGACTCCCCCCCCGTCCCCCAAAAGACAAAAAAACGCAGCTTCTGTAAGATACCGATAATAGGGTTTTCTCTGTTATGGCAATATGCTAAATTCCTCTTGATATGCAAATTATTTTGTCAAGGCGCTCTTCGCCCCTCCCTCCCAGCTTAAATAGTCGCTCCAAGCCTGGGGCTTGTCATTCAGACTCTGCCTTCTCGACAGACCTGTTCTCCACCTGAGGACGGCTGCTTGCGTTGTGGCCGAAACGTCGTGAGAATTATTTTATAATATTTTATTTTTATTATTTTATTATTTCCATTCTACGTGACTTTACCGAAAGAACCAAGAATATGAATCCCTGCAGCCACGAAAGCTTTAAATCGAAATAAAACAGGTGTTAAGATGTTAAAACACCAAACTAAAACCTTGACAAGGAATCATGTCTGCATTAACCAACATGCAAACAAAAAAGCATGCTCTGACAGTATGTGCATTGTCTCTGAAACTGATTGGTCCACACCAGAGGCAGCTTTCTTTAGAGCCTAGTCTAGTCTCAGACAGTGTAAGATACTCACGGATAAACGGCGTGTTCAAATCATCAGTTAATGTTGCGTTTTAAGGGCCGCGCTGTGCGTGTAACGTGTAGAGAGCCCGTTTGCATGTCCTCTGATGGATGATGGCCTCCCCGTGCAGTGCAGCTCATAGGCGTTATATTTGATCAGACTTCACCATGCTGGTGAATCGTAGAAAGGGCGCATTCTAGGTGGTTGGGCCTTTCACACAACATGCATATAATCGTACGTGTGTAACGATCAACGTTTTGTTATTTATGCGAATTCTATTCCAATTAAATGCTAATGTTGAATGCAGGCTCGTGGGGGTTAACAAAACTGTACCAAAATAGAAAGAGAAAAAAAACTGAGAAACATTGCAAAGGAGAGGGTAAAACGTTACGAATAAATAAATACATAACTGTGTTCAATCTTGACTTAAAGCTTCCGTGACTACAGGAATTCATATTCTTTGGGTCTGTCGGTAAAGTCACGTAGAACAACATTTTTGTTTTACAAATAAATACGATGTTTCGATCGCAACAGGATGACGATTGCTTGTGTTGCGATCGAAACGTCGTAGTTTTTTGTTAAATTCTTGTGTTCTACGTGACTTTACCTAAAGACCCAAAGAATATAAATCAATGTATTCTTCAATCGAATCGCAGTCCTGAATAAGCAAAAGTGTATCTACTTATTGGTGGGTGACTCATTATGTCGTTCGAGGCACAGACCCAGGCTGTGTTCTCCGGGCTGTTGGGCTTGAGCATGATGCTACAAGACAAAAAAAGCTTTTAAATTCACGACTTGATGTGTTCCCGTTAAGTCACAGTAGCAAGTGATGTTCTATTAAAATCCATGCCACGTGACGGCACTTACTTGCCATTGCAGCAGAGAAAAGTTAAAGGTGCAGTCCTGCAATGTCCATGGACACGGCTCTGCTGGCGGATGGAGCCTCCGCTCGAGGGGAGCTCCAGAGAACCCTGTAAGAGTGTATTTGGCCTACTCTTCCACGCTGGCGAGACATCTTATAAAGAGTGGAGGTTACCCACCCTTTACCCCACCGCACGTGACCCACTGGTCGACTGACGATTGAAACAGTAGGTTGCAGATTTTTTAACTCGTTTACCTCCAACCAGTAACACTTTCTAATGCGATCATAATGGAAAATTCCAAAAAACTACGACGTTTCGATCGCAACACAAGCGGTCGTCATCAGGAAAAAGTCCACCTAACCTCTTGTGGCTTCCTAAGGGTTAGTGAGTTGGTGCTGCAATGCCAGAAGAGTGCTCATAGAATGTGCAATACATGCTTTCTTTCCATGCTATTCATTACAATATTCATCGATTCCAGGGCACACTCCTCAGTCTCATAGGAAGCCTAGGAATTGTTTTTTTAAATGTAAGAATATAAATAATTCGCAGTGGTGCACAAGCACAAATAACACAATTCAACACATTCGCCAATACCACTGTGGCCTAAACAGGTGACGTTTCAGGCTATGATTCATGTGCTATGAACAAGAGCCATTCACCGGAATACCACCTTTTACATATATGCTTTCCTTTTAAGGCAGTACTATTGATTTTTTTGTGATATGTTCAGAATAGAGATCTCTCTATGAGTCGATGGGTCTGTGTGGAGGTCTCTATGGGTCTCCATGTAAGTTTTTACTTCTGCACAGCATCTTGAAATATGGTTGCATGTAGATGTATTTACATATTTTTGCTTCTTCGGGTTTCTTATCCACAATTACATCCAGAATGTTTGCTCAGACGAAGAATCAATTTGGATTCCATATTCTGGAACGGCCCGGGGAGATTTGCACAGAATTGCTCCTGAAGTCATGTGATCTCTAAATCCACACGGGGGGCCGCTGCACCTTCCCACCCACCCACCCATCCCCGCTGCAAGTGAAATGTCCGTGACACGGCAGTCAAACTGATATATTAATTCTCAAATCTGAAATTATGCTACTTTAATTTAAAAGACAAATACAATTTTACGGGGTATTTTTTGTGTGCGGTCATTTGCGCTTCGGCTGATGCCACCGTTAACTCACTCTCCGGTCGAGACGGCACTTTACTAACGGGTGACCGAGACCTAGATTAGAGCCCAGGATCTGAGCAGTGCAACCAGGCGTTGCTTTATAAATCAATATTGTACTTTAATAATTCAAATGGAAACTCATGTTGCACAGCCCCAGTCGAGGTTTGTATCTGTGATTTTATTTTGCGAGCTGCTCGTTCCTATAAAGCTCGGGCCGGATTTGGCGCCAGCAGCGGTGAGCTTGCTGCGCTATGAACCCAGCTACCCGACTCGAGCAAGTTGCGACGTACCCTGCCATGGGCTCATGTTAGTGGCAAGCGATAAGTGAACGAATTCTGCCCACCCCCACCCCCCCGCCCACTTTCAACAACCCTCACTGATCAACAAAACCACCGCAAGTGCTTACGCCGGTGCGCTGTGACCCCCACTCCAAGATATTTCGGGGTTATCGTGAACAGAAGCCTGATCTTCAAGCCCCACATTAAACATATTTGCGAAAATAACTTTCTGTGAACTGTTGCCAAATCATTGATCTACTCCGTGGCCTGGTCTGGGAGCTTGTACACAAAGCTGCTAAATGCAAAATTAAATCACGCAACGCGCATTACGGCTTGAAAACTGAAACTGTCGCAAATCCCCTGGCTCCCTGTTCTTGCGAACATTCTGCCACCAAAACATCCGTAGAGATGCGCAAACTTCAGATACATGCAAGCGTTTTATTGTCAACGGCAACCATCCCACATCACCATACTCAGCAATGTACCTCGGTGCCAACTCAAGACCCCGACAACTTTTGGGATGACGCTATTGTCACCATCCTAGACTCTTCTCCCAGTTCCGGAAGAACGCTGGCAAACAGAGTGGAACAACGTGGACGTCCAGAGTAAACACCTCATTCGAGACCCAAACATCGCACCTCCTGTTCTTGACATTCCTCGAAGGCACTGGTGTAGCCACCAACTGCATAAGAATGTAGCAAAAGCAACAGGCCGCGGCACACATTTTCTTCATAAATGTACTCTGTAGTAAACCAATGGAGGAATAGCAACATTAAACAAACTCTCCTTCTCTTGAGGCCATCTCGTGGCTGGTAAACCTCGAAATTGGCATTTAGCTCCTGAATATATTTCTGCCCTATGCAAGAATAGAATAGCACAGTCAAATATGGTCAAACAACTCCCGTGACCAACATCAGAAGGCCTTCATCCAACAGTGGATTGACGAAGGGCTGAAACAATAAAATCCTTTAAAGTGCTCCCCCGACACTAAATGTACTTTGGGTTTTAAGTTCACCTTCACATCTATATGGAAATTGTGCACTCGGCGCAGAAATGCTGAAGGGCCCTTCCTAGCGAGCAAGCCCAACACATCCCTCTTAGCGATAACCTAATGAATAAATCATCGTTGCCATCAACCACTGTCTGTTGGCAGCCGCTTTGGAGCCCTCTCACGATGGCGACATTGCCATTGGTTATAAGTTGCGGTGATCCATCTCACGAATGTGCACTTTTTTTCCTTTAGGTATTTGTCCATCCTTGGGTTGGCTGTCATGAGTGCGCTCCCTTCCCTAGCTGCCAATTAAAAAAAAACCCGTTACCATCGTAGCCAATGGCATACATTGATTTACAACCGAGACACAAAAAAACACAATCTAACAGGCTGACGTTTAGGGCAATGGCCGTTCACCTCTGCTCGAAAATCAAAGTGACTTCACACGTCGACCTCTGTTTGACTGCCTTCGTCCAGAGGTGAAAATTTCACGTTCTAATGAAAGGGGCCAGTTTCTCTGTGTGACAGAGGTGGGGAACCTCTTTCTCAGCGACTGATGAAAAGGACCTTCAAGTAACTTTTGGCGGGGAAGCGCACGTTAGTCGCTTATGACTCTCCTGGAAATGCATTGACGGCATGCACAGGACGACTTGAAAGAGAACAGGTGACCGAGCGTGCTAAAATTAGAAACACCTTGTCTCGTCCATTCGAAAATATGCCCCTCTTTTACCCAATTCGTGCCAGCCAAAGTGCTTCCAGTGATGGATACAACTGGATTTTTCACTGTTTCATAGTGGTAGACCTCAGGTGGCCATGGGCCATATGCAATGAATTTGTGGGTCTTCTCCGGCTAAGGGGCCATAGATTTCCTACACCTGATGTAGAACAATAAATAAACGAAAAATAGGCCTCTGTCAGTTCCTTCGTATTGAACATGAAAAATCCGTCCGTCCATCAGCATGTAAAGTCTTTTGGACCAATTTTATCCAGAAAAAATTATTCAAATAAGCAAACTCTGGACTGCTTTTGACCTTGTGGGTCTCATCAGGTATGTCAGATTTATATAAGACTAGCTTTACAACCCGGCTTCGCCCGAGACTTGGATTCTTGTCTTGGATTAATACACGGCCTACACGGTGGGGGGGGATGTGTGACGTCAGCAGGCACACTGCGTGACGCTGCCGCATGCGGGTGACATCACAGATGTGACGTCATCCGCTCACTTTCCGTGCAAGATATATCCATTATTGCGCCCCCTCCCCCCCAAATACAAAAGTCTATTTTTATAATTTTTGCTTTGTGTACAGTCTGGAAGCTACCCACATGCCAAATTTCAAGTTTGTTGCATGTCGGGAAGTATGCTAAACATTCGAATAGACACACATATTCACAAATTTCCCTTTTATATAGATAGAAAATACTACTGTACTGGGTTACCAGATGTTATGTACACGTGCACTCCATCGTCACTGTTACAGAATAATACAATACTGCATTGTTTATAAGCTCACCAGCAAGAAAGTCCTGGAACGGTCTTTTACCTTCGTGGTCACGCAAGCTGGCTTGCTCGCGAAAATGATGATGGATAACAGTGTGCAAGGCCCATGGCGGATGGGTAAAAATATTTCATTTTTTATGCGGACAGAGAATGATGGAAGTCTGCCATTCATCCATCCATTACTTTTCATTTCCCAAATTTCTCCACAGCAGAACTGAATGGCAGCGCAATGGTTAGCAAACTCCGCTGTGAACCTGGCGACATGATTTTGATTTCTGGCCACAGCTAACATAAGTGACAAGTGATATTTCAATCAGTCCTGGGCCGCTCTCCTTCGCTAACCCGCACTGACCAGCGTGGTCTGGTCAAACAACCTTTATGACTGACACAGCATCAGGAAGCTCACATCCAGCAGTGGATTGAAAGCGTATAAAAATTGTATACGTAAATATGTTAATGCATTGTGAGTCTAAGTAGGACACTCATTGTCGACTTCACAACATTCATGAAATCGCTCACAAATCACAGGGAAAGTATCACCGTGCCGGGTGGTGCTCATTTTCATTGACAGCCTGAAGCCAGGGGCTGATCTATCCTCAGAGAATTACCGCTCATAGCTTCCCATAAAGTGGTACTCACTTTATTCATTATCATCATCACCACCACCAATTTACACGTGCTTTCTACAGCAGTGCATTTCCAGAACGAAGGGGTATTTGAGATGATAACAAGAGAGTCCATAAAGTCACGTAGGTAAAAAATTAAAATTAATAAAAGTAAAATAAAAATAAAATAAACATCACGACGTTTCGGAGGCAACACAAGCTTACCTACGTGACTTTACCGAAAAAGCCTAAGAGTATGAATCCTTGCAGTCACGAAAGCTTCAAATCTAGAACAAGAGAGTCACTCAGTAAGGAAGCGATTGCAGACCATATGCCGAATCTACTAAGAGATGATGATGATTGCTGATTCAGCGGCCCTTAACTGGGATCTTAACACGAGCCTCGCCATGTGCGCGCCGATCGCCCCGGCAAATCGCCGGCTGGACGAACCATACCGCCCTGAGTAAACGCGGCGCGGTTCCGCCGAGATCGATGGAGCTGCTTTCAAGAAGACCGCGGGTCCCCGGCTCCCGGAGTCGCGAGCACTTAGCGCGAGCTGACGAAGCTTCCAGTAAACGGCTGCCGCATAAATAAAGCGGCGCAGTCACGAAACAGAGCCACAGCGGCGGCGGCAGTGGCATTAAAGAGTAATAGGGCACCATTAACGGGTGTTCAGTCCCATCTCGTCTCGTCGAATTGATAAACTAAACTTTTTATCTTTTGTATGTTACCAGGTGAGGCCCACTGAGCTATATAGCTCTTTTTTTTTCTTTCAGACGCGACCCGGCTACAAATGATAGCTCAACAAAGTGGATCATCGTCACGTGACAATGTATAGCAGGCAAAAAACTAAAAATCCACGTTTCTGATGGGTCCGGCCATATTAATGCTCAGCTCCTATTTCACGGATGCCGCTGGGGCGGGGGGGGGGGGGTGCTTTGGCGTGCGTTGACATTTGTGCCAGGTTAAGGAATGCAGAATTGAGGAAACGAACGGGTATCACCGATGCGACTGCTGCTGCTGCTGGTCGCGTTGTTCGAGTCATCATCATTATCATCAGAATCCATGGGCAGATCGCCCCGTAGGTGTCCACTGCACATTTCGTCATTTGTTTCCACTTTCCTCTCTGTCTTGTGCCAATATGCTCGAGTATTGCCACATTTCTCTGGCACAAATGTCTTCTGTCGTTGTCAAGCCGTTCTCTGACTTAAAACTTTCTGGACACCTTGATTCATTTGTTTTTGGTTCTTTTGGTAAAGTCACGTAGATAGAAGAAAAATAATAACACAAATAAAGTGAATAAAAATAAAAACATTTTTAAATTGTAAAAATAAAAAAAATAACTACAGTCTACATTAGTGTTTTAATAATTTTTTTTTTTTCACTTTATTTGTATTATTATTTTTCTATTTACGTGACTTTTACGAAAGAACCAAGGAATAAGCCATTCTCTGTTGGGTCTTCCTCTCTTTCCGGTTCCTTCCATTTTTCTGAAGAACACATTTTTTAAATGTTCCCTGTTATCTATCCTACACGGTGCCAGGTTCCTTCTCATCACGTGCCTGCATCCTTTTTCTTACTTCTACGTTGGTCACTCTTTGGGTCCAGCTTAGATGCGCTAATGGGCATCACGTATCGTGAGAGAGCAACTGACGAGAGATGCGAGGCAGAATTAAAAACGGAGTGGAGGCTAAGAGGAGGCTAGAGACGTGCAGAGGAAGACAGCGGAAGAGATGGCGCTGAGATGAAATCAAAGAGTTTGGAGGCCACTCCAGGAGAAAAACAACAACTAAGGAATGGATGGGAGGAGACCTCTGCCCAGCAGTGGCATCTGTTTCTAAACTTAAGCCACGCTTCGAGTGTTTTCTCACCTCCGTAATTCCCCATTGCAGGTGGATTCAGTCCATGAACCGCTCTGTCGCATCGACATTGGTGGCTGTGTGGTCGGGCGTATGTCTCCTGCCGTAGAAATGTGGAATTTCCAACACTGGCCGAGGACCAGCAATGAATATCAGTGCCAACTTCCACTCATTTGAGCAGGGAGACGCTGACTTTGCTTGACTCATGGGCAGTTTCTACGGGGAGGCACGGGTTGGGGGCAACACCCCTCCCAAACTGGACACCTTGATTAATTTATTTTAAGTAGTTTACAATTAAGATTAAAATAAATGCATCAATGTATTATATGCACCCGCGATTCCTAATGTGAGGGACAAAGAAAACCCCTGCACCCCCCCCCCCTCCCAAATATAGAAGTCAAACTCCGCCTATGGATTTACTATGTGCAGTGAAGTTCAAAGAAAAAGGCGGTTGCTTTCCGGCAGAGATTTCACTCTTGATACTGGCTTCCTGAGTTTCACTCTGTGAGTCTCACACAATAACACTGAATCTTATAAATCCCAAGATGCCTTAGTTTTGCTCTCTGCATTGTTGTATTAATGTGTGTGTATTTATGGATTCGATTCCCGTTCACAGCCACCATCAGTGACGATTATCTCAACCGATCCTGGGCCTCCCCTAGGTCGAGTCAGCCTCAAATGAGTATCTGCTGCGGTGTGTAAAAATATCGCCACTGGAGAGGCAAAGGCGGCCGGGCATGGTACTGACCACTCACCCCCTCGTGTGCCGTGCCGGCCTTCATAGGTGCTCGCTAACAGCCCTTGCCCCAACAGTCTGCTAAGGCTACACGGGGGATCTTTGTCTTTGTTGTGTTTTTTTCTCGCTTACTTATTTATGTAAATGAACTAAAATAATTGTCGGATATTTGACATCCCAACGTCCTGCATGCCGCTGAGACACAAATGATTAATATTGATAAGCGGCGAGGAGGTATTGAGGCAGAGCACGCCACTCACAATTCCAAGGGGGCTGCAATTTAAGCTCCCATTGGAGGATCCACTAAGGATGTATTCCCTGTGCCGATGCAAACAAAAAGAATACCTACTCTTAGTTCTTTCGGTAAAGTCACGTAGGTAAAAAATGAAATTAAAATTAATAAAAAATAAAATAATAAAATCACGACGTTTCAGAGGCAACACAAGTCTCCGTCATCAGGTGGGACCGTCAAAGCCAGATTTGCTGCATCAACTTGATGGCTGTGACGGTCCCACCTGATGACAGAGACTTGTGTTGCCTCCGAAACGTCGTGATTTTATTATTTTATTTTTTATTAATTTTAATTTCATTTTTTACCTACGTGACTTTACCGAAAGAACTAAGAGTATGAATCCTTGCAGTCACGAAAGCTTCAAATCTAAAACAAAAAGAATACCTACTGTGCGGGTAGTTAACTGTGGGTGTCCAGTGGAGGGACTGCTCCCTGCCATAGGAATTTGGAATGTCCACCACTGGCTCGGAGCCATCAACCAAGAGAAACACCTCTCCCATTCTCGCTTGAGCATAGGGGGACACTTTGACCTTGTTTATTTTCCGACCATGCCCACATCGGGGAGAAGTGGCGCGGTGCTTCGCCTACTGCGCTCGCCATTAACCCGATGCAAGTTTGCCTGCTTGAACAAATGCTGATAGATAACATTGGCCCGAATGGCCAAAGACTGCCATTCATCAATTTCCTTATTAATCATATTGCCCACCATGCTCCCTAACAGGGTAAAGCAGTGTCACGGGCGGTTTCCACATGAGACTATGAATCCAACGACCTCATTTTGATTTCTGGCCGTAGCTAACATCAGTCACGAGTGAGATATCAATCGGTCGAGGACGACCTCTCCTTTACCAACCTGCGCTGACCCATGGGGTCAAGTACCGTCAAACAACCTCTAGAACTGACGATGTGTGTGTGGGGAGGCCTTAGTACAGCAGTAGGGGAGCGGTGGTGTAGCGGTGGTGTAGCGGTTAGTGCGCTGCACTACAAACCTGGCGACCCGAGTTCGATTCCCGCTCACGGCCAACATCAATGACGATTATCTGAACGGGTCCTGGGCCTCCCCTAGGTTGACTCAGCCTAAAATGAGTACCTGGTGCGGTGTGTAGAAAAATATCGCCACTGGGGAGACAAAGGCGTCTGGGCGTGGTGCTGGCCACCCACCCCCTCGTGTGCCGTTCTGGCCTTCATAGGTGCTACTCGCTAACAGCACTTGCCCCAACACTCTGTTTTGTACAGCAGTGGATTTCTAACCGTTTCTCCCATTTCCTCTCACATGTAAACACTCATAAATTGGCCAAGAACACCTTACTAAACTAAACTATGTATTTTACCAGATAAGTGACCTGGCCACATTTGATAGCTCAACGAAGTGGCTTATCACGTGGACATTTATAGCAGCAAAATACTCTAAACGCACGTGGATTCTAAATGTGGAGGGAGAAACCAGAGGAACCCAGAGAATAATCCACATGACTACGGGGAGAGAGACACCGCAAACTCCAAAGATACAGGTGTCAGAGTCGAGATCGAATCCACGCCCTGTATGCCTGGCGAGGTAGTTAACATCTAGCCACCATGGCGCCCTATATAGAGGACCGCAGAGCTTGGAGGGGGGGATTTGGCGCTGTCTCACACGTGGCTGCCTCTCCCGTTTCTCTGTGGTCACTCTCTCGCGCTTCTGAGGTGTCCACTGTTTTCAAGGGTGAGCGAATGCTGTGCGGCGCGTAACAAGTTGAAACTTATTATTTTTTGGCAAAAAAGCACTGCCATTTATTATTATTTTATTTTTGGCATTAAGAAATACTTTTAAAAGTTATTTAAAAAAAATAGTATTTCCACAGACAGAGAAAACTCAAGGTTGAGGCTATTGCTGGCTGCCGGCGTGCGTGCCCGGCCTCTGTAAGCGTCTGAGGACGACCGCTTGTGTTGCGATCGAAACGTCGTGATTTATTTTCTTTTATACCTACGTGACTTTACCGAAAGAACCAAAGAGTCTGTAAGCTTTCTCCGCCTTTCAAGGCCACGAAGAGCGGTGGCATCAATCAGCCGCACATTGAAGGATCGAAGGCTTGGAGCCCTCGCCGGGCCGCGGGGAAGTCCGAACTTGGCTTTGCTCGGGAGATTTAGCGACATCGTTCGGCATTATTTCTCACATGCCGTGTCGGCAACTTGTGTAACAGTTGGTGTGCAGACCAAGGGGTTGTGGGTGGTGAGGTGGGTTGGGTGGCGGGGCTTATTTTATTGTTTTAATGAAAATCTCCTAGGAAAGGGAAAAGAGTGAGATGTCAACGTGTTGATCGATGGGGCCTCATTGACAAGGCAATCCCTTAGGTGTGCTGCCAATGAGGTCCGCTCCCAACAAGGGGTTGTGCCAAGTGATGTACACGGAGCTGCTGTCTGCTTGAACACACGACATTTGTGATGTTGCTGCGTTGGCAGTGGTGCACAAGCACAAATAACAACAACAAATGCTCAAAGCATTCGTCAACAACGTTGCTCCGAACAAAAAATAAACAAATGCTAGGCAACGTTTTGGGTAAGTACCTTTCTTCAGAGCGGAGAGATCTATCCGGCCTCTATCTTTCTGCGATGAAGATGAGGCATTGCCCAAAATGTCGCCTAGTATATATATGTCTCCTCTTCATGGCAGTGTTAATGTCGACTGTGTTGAGTGACTGTCCGCTTAAAGGAACTTCACGGTCACAGAGCATCCCATACGGCTTCGTATAACGTTATCCAATTAAAAATTAACCCGTAAAAACAAAGTTTTTCACTATAAATCCTTTATATGCGTGGCGGCTAGAGTCCTCTCGTCCTCTGGCTTGAGATGGCTGCCACCTATGGGTCAGATGATTGCCTGCCACCATTAAGCAATTGGTAATTAAATATATATATATTTTCCTAAAAAGTGTAAAGTTATGGAAAAAAAATTTCACGAAAATAAATTGTCACGCACAACGAGTCTGTGTGCAAAATGTCAGCTCGATTGGATCACGGGAAGTGGGTTAAAAAAACGACCGAAAGATTTGCACGGTCGTAAGCGCGCAAGCAAGTGAACTTAATTTAAAGGATTTAAAAAGCTGCGATCAAAGTGACTCGTTTTAATCGTTTCCAACAAAGGTTGAAACAATATGGATTCGGAATGTTCAACCATCAGAATCAAAATCTTTACGTAGACTGGAGGAATCCGATGAGCTATGAAGCTCACAGATGTTCAGTTAGACGTGTCAGCAAGTTACAAGAACAGACAATACGAAACAGAGCCGATTGGAGTGCAAAATAGAGAAAAGGTGAGCAAGTCATGAAAAATAAACACGTACATACATAATAAGTAAATAATGCATATACATTGCATTAGTACATACGACTAGGTCATAAGCAAGGCTCTCTCTGGTGTAGGCCAATAAGTTTAAAAGACAATGCATCATCTATTATCACTAGCTTTACTACCCAGCTTCGCCCGGGACTTGGATTCACCACGCCCGGCCGCCTTTCTCTCCCCAGTGGCGATGTTCACACACCACACCAGTTACTCGTTTGAGGCTGAGTCGACCTAGGGGAGGCCCAGGACCGGTTAAAATAATCGTCACCGGTGGTGGCCGTGAGCGGGAGTCGAACTCGGGTCGCCGGGTATCGTAGCGCAGCGCGCTAACCACGACACTACAATGCGTTACGCTTCCACGTGCGCGAGTCACATGACAGATGTGACGTCACAGCTCACTTGCCGTGCATAAAATAAATGCATTATTGAGCTCCCCCTCCCCCCCCCAAAAAAACCAAAAGTGTATTTGTATAATTTTCGCATGGTGTACAGTCTGGAAAGTACCCACATGGCAAATTTCAAGTGTGTTGCATGTCGGGAAGTAACTAAACATCTTGAACAGACACATCATCACAATTTTGCCTTGTATATACATGGAGATAGTTTGTTTGCATGTTCACCACAAGCACGTGTGGTTAATGCAAAACTGATTCCTTGCAAAAAGTATCGATTTGGTGTTTGAACATCTTCAAACCTGTTTTACTGCCAGCAAGGATAAAACCTATTCTTATGTTTCATACTTTGATACTGGCAAACAAAAGGTCCCATGATAAGTACATAATTTACCTTCCAATTTTTCAACACCAAACGCAAGCCAGGGCGAGGCAGCAAAACAACAGCAAAAAAACAGTCCCAGACCACACCAAGACAACAACACGGCACCTCAATAAAATGGCACATTAAAATGTAACTATCGATACACGGGTAAATCCATCTGTAATGGGGGGGGGGGGTAAGGGGCGCCATAGCTCTGGTACACATGCTCAAACACGCATTACACTGCAGCATAAAGTTGTGTTGCTATGAGTGACGTAGCGTTTTGATAACCGGCACAAATTGATCCAAGGGGTTGCTTGAAAAGT
Source organism: Lethenteron reissneri (assembly GCF_015708825.2). NCBI lineage: Eukaryota > Metazoa > Chordata > Hyperoartia > Petromyzontiformes > Petromyzontidae > Lethenteron > Lethenteron reissneri. The sequence goes on along the minus strand of NC_083789.1, from coordinate 7,384,171 downwards.
AGGAAGAAGAAAAAACGGACTACAGTATCTGCAAATAAGAAGAACGTATTTTTGTCCTGACAACTACCCCACACTGCTTAATTAGATACCTCCCAAGGGAAACGCGTAATACTCCTTACGCACGCGTGGTTTTGTTTCCCCCCAATTGGTTTCAAAAGCGTCAACAGACTGCAGACAGCGCGACAATATCGTGACAGCGCATCAAGTCACGGGCAGAGGTGGTTGGCAGGGGGTGCCGAGATCATTGCATTGTTGCTGAGGCTCGACTCAGTTTACCATCTCTGCACAGTTGATAAAATGAGTAACCCCCACCTCCTACCCCCCCTCGTAGACAGTGTATCGACAAGTGTATGTCTTTTGGAGGTGGATTGCCTTCCCTCTGCAGAACCGTCACACTTCTACCACTGGATCAGGGCAGCAAACCGATTTGAACACGTGAATTCTCTACGTAACACACATATAAATGCCATCCAGATTCAAGCGTGAATTGAAAGGCACGATCGTGGAATATTTCTGAGCGCTCTGACAACAGAAATGCTGGCCTCGGATGGCGCGTCCACGTGACAACACGATTGAAAAGCCTAACTTGGGCTCCGTGGTGGCGAGATGTTATCTCCCTCGCCTGGTATACAGGAGGTCGTGCGTGAGTTCGATCCCGACCCTGACGCCTGTTGTATATTGGGAGTTTGCATGTTCTCCCTGTGGTCGCGCGGAATTTTATCCGGGTCCTCCGGTTTCCCCCTCCACATTTAGAAACATCTGGCTGCTATAAATTCCCACGTGATAAACCACTTCCTAGAGCTATCCTTTGTGGCCAGGTCGCGTTTGATAAACAGCTATATAGCTCAGTGGGCCTTACCTGGTAAAATAAAATTGTTTATAGTTTATGTATGTATGAATGCATGTTGAACATACAGCCAAACCGTGGTAATCTTCACACCGTCGTCACGAGTGGAGATAGTATTTAAAACATATTCCTGCGGAGGGAGCTGGTAGGAACGTTGGGTTTGTCGGTCAATGGCCAGGGTCAACGGCGGCATGGTGTATTCCGTAAATATGCCCGACTGTGAGGGCGGGCACAAGCCGGCGTGAGTAGGTTAAACGTTGAGTTTTATAAGGGCACCACGGGGTGACCAGCCCCTCCCCAACCAGCCCCACCCCTTCCAGCCCCTCCCCACCCTCCCCACCCAGCCCTTCCCCACCCTCCCCACCCAGCCCCTCCCCACCCTCCCCACCCAACCCCTCCCCACCCTCCCCTCCCCACCCAGCCCCTCCCTCCCCACCCAAGCCCCTGCCTGCACGACGGACACAACAATCCCCTGTGGGCTGGTGTAACCAGGAGGTTCGTACCAGTATCATCTCGGTTGCACTGTCACTGAAGAGCAACCTTGCCTCGCGACGAGCCGCACATCGATAATCGATTCGAGGCAGTTGTCGCATGGGCTGCACATTTTTTAAGCGGGTGGCATCACCGAGGCACTTCTCATTGAAGAGCAAAAACGTGACAGTTCATGCAAATAAATAAAGAATGCGTTCATAAAATATGAGGTATGATAATAATTCCACTTTTCATTAAAACGTATAATCACGATTTTTGTGCGCAATAAACGTCATTCGATGCATGCACGTCTATTCTAAATATAACACGTGCGCACAGCCGCGGCTTTGATAGCTTTGAAAAGTGCACTGAGAAAAAAATATATAATCTGTAAGCATGGTACGTTCTATTCTGTGCCGCAATTTGACGGCGGTGAAGCCCAACTTAAAATAAACACAGAGGAATTAAAACATCTGCCCCAGCACTAATGTGATTGATGAAAGGGTATTCTCTGCGATGAATTTCGGTTTCTCATAAATTGCCCATTGTGCTCATCGTATGTCAGCAGTGGGAGGCAGCGTTTTTAGCAAAATGCGTATGTTTAGTGTCTACAGAGTACACCAAAAAAAAACATTCACACGTGTTCATGCTCAGACAAGCGCTGGGGCAGCTCTCATCTCTGTCGCTGTCTCGTGACTCAGTGGTGGCAATTCCACATTCCTAATTCCACGGTGGGGCTAATAGGGCAACGACTTGTCTTCCTAGAGTAGTACTCACTTCATAGGTCCCCCCCTAAAAAATGATGAGGCTGAGTCGACCCCCATTCAGGATTTGAACAAGGGGTTGCTCAACGATTATACAATTTACCATAATGGATTTCGGAGTCGATCATCGTTTCCAAAAGTCATGGAATCGATGATCGAATTCAGGTCAATATCAGTCCTGGTCGAATTGATTGGCACGCGGGAAGCATTTAAACCGCACGACGCATGCGAATGTGATTGGTCAGCGGTTGCCATAATGAGGCACCAAGGGCAAGGGCTCACTTTTCACCGCGTGGCAAAGTTCTAAAAAAAGACAAAGATCTTTTTAGGCAGTTGATTGATAAAGGGCTGTACATTACACAATTAACATACACGTTTCATAAATCCCCAACTCCTGTACACCCAGCAGTATAAATGGGTATACCACAGTTAGTGTGTCAGGCGGTTAAGTTGTGGGGTAAAGTGTGGGTACTACCACAGGCAACTGGCGTGTTTAAATTGTGAATTTATTGTATTTGTTCTTTATGCCTGCATCTCTGACACGTTGTGTCCCGTTGTTGGCTGTTCCTCCCGACGAATCACTTTGATGTTGTTGTTCTGATGGCAACATAAATCTCCCTTAGCAAGCTAGCTGGCTAACTGGCCAAATTGGACTTTCTACGTCACAAATAATCATTGATATTGACCTCTTCCAAGACATCTGGCCAGCGTGGAAGAGTAGGATCAAAAAAGCCTTTAGAGGGGGTCTCTTAGAGCTCCTCTGGCGGAGGCCCTTTGCCCCGGCAGTGGCGTAAACAATAATAATTGTCTAGTTGCACTTTGACTTTCGTCTTCTGCCTGTGAACGCCGTTGCCTTTTGCCAAAACAGGCGAGCGCAACCTGCCCCCGGATTACAACGCGGAAAAATCCAGCCGCAGGAGTCGGTGGCCTAGGGATAAAGCAACGGGCGCTGAACGTGAGCAGAAGGTGCATGAAGCGGGCCCCTGTGGGGTTCAAGCACCCAGAATTAATGCCGCACGGGGGTTGCCCTAATGCCGAGAAGCAGGTGCTGCAATCAGGCCGAGCATCAGCTTGCCCGTGACGTAAGAGTGGCCTTGGTGTGTTGTTGGGGGGGAAATGTATTGCTTCACCAAGAGCGACTGTTAAGATCTGTATGGCGTCTTACTGGTGCGTGAACTTAGCCCAGTTCTTGTGCAAGTGAAAAAATAATAATTGGTTTTGTAAAAAACCATTGGTGAGTAACTTGGTTTTTGATCACTGCAAATCAATGCTGGGAATTTCAATGCATTGTCACAATTTCATACAAATAAATAATAAATCACTTTTTTTTGTGCCACATCCAGTGACAGCATGGATACCGTGAAACCATTTGAAGCCGCATAACTGAATTGAGAAGCATAAATTATTAAAAATGCAATTCCACGCGCGTATCATAAGCTCAAGATGCGATATTAATCGATGAGTCCCGTACATCGTTACACCCATGGTATCGAGAGAGAGAGAGAGAGATAGGTACTGTACGCTTGCTGTCAGGTAGCTTAGCGGTCGTACTTTATTGCCATTAAGCGAATAAGCGGAATTCTTATAGCTCAAACTGCAGGTCATACGTATTAAAGTGTGATGTAAGGTGGATGTCCAAAACATCTTGTGACGCCACAAGCGACATCGCACTTTGCTATTACGCACAGATGCATATCATAAATTATGAAAATTTTGGAGTGTATTATAACGATTGCCAAGTGTAATTTCCTCTCAAAATAATCGATTTACACCTGATTTATACAAAGAGATTCATCATCATCATAGACAGCAGCAACAGCAGCAGCTCTGATCCATCCACTGCTGAATGAAGGCCTTCCCCAGGCCATCAGCATCCCTCACGGTTCTGTGATGTAACGGTTCGCCAGGCACGTGCGCGGGAGCTGATCTAATCGTGACATCTCTGCGGCGGACTTCCTCGGGGCGTATCACCACTGCGTCATTAGTCTCACCCGCAGGGCATCGTACCCTTGTCGCGAGCGACGTGTTCTCCCAAGCCCACTTACTTTTCTTAAGAGTCAATACGATGTCTTTGGCTTGTGTGCATTCCCTCGTCAATGTGTCCTCCTCTCTCTCTCTCAGTGTAATTCCAAGTGTGCACCTCACACATTTGCAGCTTTTGTTCCATTTGAGTTTTCGCATCGTACGTAGCCAACCTCGCTAAATTAATCGGAGGTGCGGGGGAAGAACAAGAAACTAAACGGGAAAAGTAGTTCTAAAGAAATGAGTTTGTCAATATAGATTTCAAAGTGCAGAGCTACAGTGGCTTCCTAATATCGGAAGGAAGAGCATTCCAGACGGCCACGAAGGGTATATGAAAGCACGCGATGGGGTGACCGTTTTTGTTCGATGGCCAAGCAAAAGCCGCTGTGTGGATGACCGGAGTTTGTGTGGTACATTTTTGACGAGATCAGCAAGGTATTGTGGTTCATTTTGGGCAAGCAAATGAACAAGTGAATCACAATTCCAGTGACCATGTCACTGATCCATGTGTTGTGGAGTAGTTGTGACGTCATGTCACCCTGGGGGGTGTAGGGATGATTGACATATTGTCACCCGGGGATATATAAGCCCGGGTGGGTGACGTGAAGGGGGTCGTCGTAAGGGGCCGGGAACAGAGAAAGGTGAGAGTGGGACCCAGGGTAGGGGAAATAGCACGAGGCTCGGGTGGCTACTTCACCCGGCCGGCCGAGTTGGTTGACCCCTCGGTCGGTACGGGGGGGAGAGCCCGTTTAGCCTGGGTGGGTGCTAGGGACCTCCCAGTACCCTTTCCCTGGGGAGTTATACGGTAGTTGATAACCCTAACCCATTCTTAGTTCTAGGCGTACGCCCATAATAGAGTTGGGGTGAGCCCTTACCTGAAGAGACGTCTCCGTGTCGATTCTTCCGACTTAACACATGTGTCATAGCAGGTGATTTGCACTAATTGAAAAATTCACCTTGAGGCGCATTGCCATGTTGCTTTTTATTTTAAAGTTCAGCTTTCCCGCTAAATAAAACCAACACAGGCGATAAAACACTGATGGCACGATTTTGGCAAAACGTTAAATGAACGTTCTCTTGCTGACACATGCATTTTGTGATGTTCAAATAATTCCACGTTTCAATGTCAGGGTGTCACTGTGGATAGGACAAGCATTAATATTAGTCTTCCACAGAATTATACTAATTTTGGGAGTCTAACGAGAAAGCGAGCACCAGCCGTGTTTACAGTTATTATTTGGGATGCCGCAATAGAATACGATACAATAAGATATTAAACGTCACAAAATGTTGTTTATCTCGATATCAGTTTATTTTAACTTCGTAAAGGTAGCTAACATATTTATTTTCTTCTGGTTTTTGTGCTTTGATGTACTTCAAATATGAATACATATTGCTCAATAGTTATTCATCTGCAGTTCACTTCAACGTAATCCTGACATGAGCAATCTACTCACTGTGACTTTACAATCTAGAACGCTTTCAAAACGCACGTGCTGTCAGAGGATGACGGAATATAATCGACCTGCTGTCAATTTACTGCAGAAAACGTTTTTACAAAAAGCAGTCATGTGATGAGAAATTGCTTCTTTCTTTTTACTTCAAACTATTATTGAGACCTTTAACGATTGTTATTGTGTAACATTTTAATCAGGAAATTGCATATTTAAGATTCAAATTAAACGCGGAACGATAATCGCGACACGACGATGTTTAGCAAATGGGACCATACTCTCATCAAGAATCGTACGAAAGCTCCAAAATTAAGATCGTACGATGCGTATCCTAGAATCGTAGCATCCCAGCAACTCTGCTACTTACATCACGGTGTTTGGTAATAATGGGCCGAGACGTCCTGAGAATCAAAACACGGGAATATCCTGTTACTGATATAATCTCACCCTCAAAACTTCCCCAGGTGCCAGGGACGGTCTCCCTGATGACTGCCACAGGTGACACAATTAAAGGCAGGAGCTTAATTCCATTGTGGGACGTGCTCTTGCTTGGTGGTGCGTCGCCCCAGAGACGTTTACGGTTTATCTGAGCGGTCATCTGCCGCAGCTTTCAACTCGGGGGAATTAAGGACGTTGACGACTCAACAACAAGGTGGATCCAAGGGCACTCTTCTTATGAAACGACTGCAGAATCCTACGGTGAGAAATGTGGTTAGGGCGCGTGTTAGGAGAGTGGGTTTGGGGTACCGGTGACACACTGAGAAATGTAAATTTTATGAGCTTTCAAGGCATAAAAAAAACATTTGCTTATGATAGTTAAAACAAATTTTTTTATTACGTGTTTTTTTGTCTTACGCTTGGGGGATGAAATCAGAAGAGCTGGGGAAACGATACAAAAAATATTTTGCACATGTGGTTAGCCTGAAACGCGTTTGCTGCTTTGTCTTCCGATGGTACCACGTGTACATGCAAGGCGTTGTTTGAGTGGTGTGGACAATTTTTAAAACGACTGCATTATTGTAACACAGTCCATTCCAATTACTCATGGTACTTAGCACGTAAAACATTAAAGCGCCGCACTTAACGACGCGATATTAGAATTGTAAAACTTTAAAGTTATAACTTCAATACCGAACGCTATTGACTCGTGTTTAAATTGGGAATAAGGGCAGTTGCTCCCAATGGATTTGCCCTTGGTTCATCTGCTGAACAATTAAAAGATTTACAAAGGTCCCCGGCAGTGTTTCATTACTCTGCTGATGCCAATGAGAATGTTCCATCGCAAAGCGGTTGGTGGGTGCCGCAGATTTCATGTCGTCGTGCTCCAACAGTGGAGCTCGTTTCATCCATCTCTCTTTTACCCACAATCCCCGTGCTAGTAAATCGTAGTTCAATTACTATCACTGTACAGCGCACCTGTTGCCCTTGTTAATTCGGCCTTTCGCGGCCCAGGGTTATAGCGACAGACTTGGGCTAACACCGCTATCCTGAACAATCATACGATCCGCCAATCCCACTCGCGAACCCCCCCCGGGGATGTAATCCCTGCGTCAAAAAAACAACAACAGCCGTCCTACATCGACTCGACTCCGCACGTATCACAGCAGGTCTGCCCACCACCACCGCCACCGTTTTCACATTAACAGCAACCTGACCACTGACCACATCGTAGTGCACCACCAGGAACGCTACGCCAATCTTTGGGTCTCTAATATGAGTCTATGAAATCTCTATGCGAGTGTATGAGTTTCGTTGCCAGACATGAGACCACATGGTGACCCTTTAATCTGGATTGAAAACTAATTTCCTTAAAACTGATTCTGGATTTGAAGCAGACGGAAGCTTGTGTTGCCTCCGAAACGTCGTGATTTTAATTTTATTTTAATTTTACTTTTATTAATTTTTATTTTATTTTTTTACTTACTTGACTTTACCGAAAAAAATCTAAGAATATGAATTCCTTAATACTGCTTTTTGTGTTTCGTTTGTTGTCCTTCCCCCTAACCTCTGGTTAGCGCAGTTGGTTCTGCTATCGTGTCGTCGTGAACGTCGCGTCAATACCGATTGATCAATTGACGCATCATTACACCCCAAACACACACACAGTTTATGGGAACCACCGTAAAACATGCTCTACATTGTATATGTGTGTGTGGATATTCATGTTAAGGCAAGTGCCCGATCTGGTTGTAATTTGAGACTCACCCAATTTTTTACCGGTAAATTGATCATTTGACCAAAATGTGGGAGACTCAAATCAGCATATAAAGGACCAATTTCCAACTACTGTATTCAAATACGTTTCGCTTTGACAGCTATAGCCCGTCAGCTTCTGTACTGCTAATCCCAAGACATAACACGTGCTGGAGCTTCCAAAGGCAAGCACGCGTGTTGGAGCGCGTTACGCAATCCACGCGTGTGCATGATGTGTCTCTCTTGTGTGTTTTAGTGGAATACAGAGGCGGAGGCGAGGAGGAAGGAATTGGTCTTGAACAGGGGGCTATGGCGGGAGGGATATCTTTGGGGGATACATCTCTAGACTTTAAGGAGTAGCAGCCGATAAGTCTCGGCCTTCCGTTGAGCACAGTTGTTTTAGCACTGATTTCTATTCGCTTCGTTTGCTGCAACCGGTTGCTTTTGCGGGAGAGACACTGCTCTCAGTCTGCCAAACGATTTGTTGCGGAGACGTTCTTCCACCGCGTGACGCGGTTGGCTTGGGTCGTTACGATCGCGCACTCCCCAAACGCGCAACTGCCCGCTCGGATTGTGGACAAAGCAGTCGGTGAGCGATTTAAGCTGCGCGCTTCTGAGAGCGACGTGATTGCCCAACTCACCGCTCGGGTTGCGGAATCCGGATTGAGAGAGCAGTGAGTGCGCCACGGTGGCTAGGAGATGTGAACTGCCTCACCTGGTATACAGGAGGTCGTGGGTTCGATCCTGACCCTGAACGATGGCTGTATATTTGAAGTTTTGCGGCGTTCTCTCTCCCCGTGATCGCGTGGATTTTTCTCCAGGGTCCTTCAGTTTTTCCCTCCATATTTAAAATCCACGTTTGGAGTGTTTGGCAGCTGTAAATTTATACCCGACGATAAGCGACTTCATTGAGCTATCATTTGTGATAGCCAGATCGCTGTCTGAGGGAAAAAAGAGCTATATAGCTCGGTGGGCCTTACCTGGTAAAATACAAGTAGTTTAAATCTTGAATTATAGCTTTCGTGACTGCAGGGATTCATATTCTTGGTTCTTTCGGTAAAGTCACGTAGAAGGGAAATAATAAAATAATATTAATATAAAACAAAATATTATTTTATTATTTCCCTTCTACGTGACTTTACCGAAAGAACCAAGAATATAAATAGTTTAGTTTCAGAGTGCCTCTCGTTCGGAAATCCACGCGGCGTCTCTCCGAGTCACACGGGGCGATCCGTCATTTCTCGATGCTCAGCAGTGACTGGCGCCTTCACTCACTCTCTCTCTCCCGACCGCCAATTTTACCTCCTAACGAAGAATGGATTTTCCCGCTCCCATTACACCTCGGCCGACGATGACTCCTGCTGTGATGAGGCTGAGGGCGGACAGCAATTCCTCTCTGAAGACGTGTGTTGTAGTGTCCTCGTGTGTGTGCCTGTGCGTGCGCATGTTTACACGCGTGTGTGTGAGTGAGTGTGGGGAGCGGTAGTGTAGGGGTTAGCGCGCTGCGTTACAAATCCGGCGACCCGAGTTCGATTTACACTCACGGCCAACACCAGTGACGATTATTTAAACCGGTCCTGGGCCTCCCCTGGGTCGACTCAGCCTCAAATGAGTACCTGGTGCGATGTGTAAACATCGGCACTGCGGAGACAAACACGGCCGGGCGTGGTGTTGGCCACCCACCCCTCGTGCGCCGTGCCGGCCTTCATAGTGCTGCTCGCTAACAACACTTGCCCCAACAGTCTGTTGCAGGCTATACGGGGGATCTTTGTCTTGTGGGGGTTTGTGAATTTGGGGCGAAGTGACGTAGTGGCCAGTGCCACTATACTCTGAATCTGGTGACCTGAGTTCTATTCCCGGCCATGACTAACATCAGTGACAATTGGGTATGTGAACCTGTCCTGGGCTTCCTCAAGGTCAACTCAGCGTTAAATGAGTACCTGGTGCGATGTATAAACATCAGCACATGGGAGGCAAAAGCGGCCAGGCGTGGTGATGGCCACCACACCACCCTCAGTCCGTGGAAGTCTATACATATGGACAACGGTGGCATTGTGGCTCGCGCACTGCACCACTCGCCTGGACATATGAGTTTGATTCCCAGCTAAGACTAACATCAGTGACAAGTGACATCTGAACCTGTTTTGACCCTCTTATAATCACCCCCGCCTTAAGTGGGTACAGTACCTCGTGCAGTCTATGAATATCAACACTGGGCAGGCAAAGGTCACGTAACCCACCTGTGTATCATTCCAGCCGTAATAGGTGCTCACTAACAGCACTTGCCCTAATGGTCTATGGCTATACTGGGGATCTTCAGTCTTCGTTAATGTGTGTGTATGCACGAGTGTATCTGTCTTTGGCCAGAGCTATCTGTGTGTGTGTACGTACCCGTGCCTGTTTCCCCATGACTCCCAATCAATGGGTAACTCGACCGCAGCCACCGTTGAGCCGCTCCCACCGGCAAGTCGATGCTCCACCTCTGGGGAGGAGGAGGAGCAGCAGCAGCGGGGAGGAGAATGAATGAAATGATCGTCGCGCAGCTGCCTGCAGGAGTTAATGTTCCACGTTCATAAGCTGACAGGCGATTTCATTTGGTTAGTATACAACCTCGGCACAATAATTCACAATTAAATCCTCATTTCGCTGCCGAACCCCCCTCTACTCCCCCCACCCCCCACCACGTCTTCTCTTATGCGGTGCTGTCGTTCTTCATTCTCACCGATAGGTTTAGGGAAAATGTAATTCGTTGATGAATTATTTTGTGCTGTTGATTTTTTTTCTCTCTCCCGAATTTGTCAAGTCCTGTATTGGTAGAAAAACAAACGAATAGTCAAAGTGATTTCCCAATTAAAAAAACTCAAGTGATGCCCGTTTTCTGTTCACAGCCCATAGTCATGCTGCAGGGCCGAGTGCTCTATAGGGCAGCCGCTGTTGCTTTCTCACGAAATGGTGCTCATCACCTTGGCCCCAGAGGGATGATGGGCTGATTTGGGATTTCAACTCACACCCCTGATATCATCGTGAGCCACACTTGGCCCAGGTTGTGAGGAACCTCCAACCCACCAACGGAGATATGTTCTGCGACTTCGTTTCACACGGCCCATGGCCACGCGAGCCCTGCCACTTTGAAACGACCCACAAACAATATCGATCGCTGCATCTCAGCCACGCTAATCTGGTGCTACAGCGAAATAATTTCCACCTGCCAACAATGTGCTTCTTATTTTAGCACGTTCAGTCACCTCTGTCACTGCGACAGCTTCTGGCAGTGACAACGTGACCGGGCCTGTGCTCGTGTATGGCCCACTGCCAAAGGTCATATTCGGCCCCTCAGTAAGGAAAAGGTTGCCCGCTCCTGCTTTAATCACTCTGCCCACATGGCCATTATTAATTGCACGGGAGACTCTATACAACCCTATTCACCAATGCACCTTGCTTTATCTTTTTAAATCCTTTATATTAAGTTCGCTTGCTTGCTTGCTTACGACCGTGCAAATCTTTCGGTCGTTTTTTAACCCACTTCCCGTGATCCAATCGAGCTGACATTTTCCACACAGACTCGTTGTGCGTGACAATTATTTTTCGTGAAAATGTTTTTCCAAAATTTTACACTGTTTAGGGAATTTTTTAAAAATATTTAATTACCAATTGATTAATACTGGCAGACAATCATCTGACCCATAGGTGGCAGCCATCTCAAGCCAAAGGACTAGAGGACTCTAGCCGCCACGCATATAAAGGATTTAGAGTGAAAAACTTTGTTTTTACGGGTTAATTTTTTACCAATATGTAATTCCTGCTATCGGCATTGTGTAATGAGAAAAATCGTGTATTTCGAATGCTCACAGGGCATTGCATTGCTCTGTGTCAGGGATATCACATAACTACTTCCGATATCCCTTTAAGTGACCTCTTTCATTCACACATTTTCCCAACACGCCCTGCATAGAAAAATATTAATTGCATGACAATCGCACCGAATAATTAGTGAAAGAACGTGCAGAACCATATTTTACGTGGTGGGTTTGTTTGGTATGTGTGTGTAGCCATTGGTGACTGGGCTGAGACCATTCTCACTCATTTCTTTACACGTACACTGAAGAAGTCGGTTCAATGACAGGCGGCGGAAACCAGGGATTTGAATCCAGGATTTTATGGGAGACAGCTCAACGTCCTGAGACCACGGCAGCATGGCCGTCTCCACACTGCGCTTTGAACGGCCTGAATTAGAGGCAGACTGTGCAGCTGTACTGTACATGTAACACGTTTCTTCTCTGAGTGCACATCAGCGTGACGATTCTGCATCTTTTAAAGAGTAATTCATTATGCACTTACATAGTCCTGCATATAACACGCAGCTTGACACAAGTTAAAATTTAAAGAGTCCCGGTGATGTAACGAGCATTTCGTGCAGTGTTCATTTCTGTTTGCAGAAGCCTACTTAAGGTCGAAATTCCACATGTCTATGGCAGGGACAAATGTGGACAACAACTGTCGATTTATTTTCTGTTAAGCGGCTGCAGTCTATATTTTGTGCAGCAGTCCTAATTTTACCAACCGCGGAGATGATTATGATGAGCTGTAGGTATGTAACAAAACATAAATTAATCGAGTAAGGCCAATCCTTATACTCGCGATAACATGCATCGAATCGTCGGTGTAAAATTTGATCATTTATTATTCCTATATATTGTACTGAAATCAATTAATGTGACTCTGACATCCGCCGGAACATAGGGTGGGAAACGTTTTCTTTACTGATGGCCCAACAGGACCTGTTCAAGGGAAACACATGAACACATATTTCGCTCACCTCCGATTTGCACAGTTGGCTACGTACGGTGCGAAAGAAGTTCCACACACATACTTCTGCCGCTATAAATGGCCCTATTTTGCAGTGTTACATGTGTAGTGTTGTACAGACAGACTCTTCGACGTCTTTTAGTAGCACACACTTTTATTTGTGAATACAGTCCCTATGCACTGAGGGGTATACGGTCCCCTCACCCGTTACACTCCGAACGTACAAGCCTACAGGCTACTCATACCCCGCTCCTTCAGTGTCCTCTGACTGGACCTAGGGAGATGTCTCCCTGACCACTGGTTACTCTGAACCCTAGCCCTTATAAGGGCTGGAGGACTTGGTCCAGGGTCCTATGCTTCTTCCGCCGTCTTGGGTCTTCGTGTCGTCGAACTCCCCGAGAGCTCTGAGCGCTCTGGCTTTATACTTGTTCGTGGCCGGGTTGTCCAATCCCCGGCCACCTTGTGGAACCCTGTGATTGGTCGTTCCCAATCTGCTTTTCAATCCCAATTCACCCTATCTGACCCTGACCGTTAGGTCGCGCGGGAAAACCTTGCTTACGGTCAGCTCTCACAACTTGTGAGACCCTGACCGTTAGTTTGAGCGGGAAAACCTTGTCAACGATTAGCTCTCCCAGTTTGTGAATATCGAGTGGGTAACTCTACTACACATGTGTGACTGAGTGCAGTGAAATTACGAATACACTTTTGTTGCCAGATTGAAAAATATCTCCCCCCCTGCGCACCTCTAGTACCTAATTAGTGTGGCAAAAATGCCAGCAGTGACAGAAAATTATTGTTTGAGGGTCACCTCACATGGGTCGGCTTCACCTGGACACGGGCCGTATGACGTGAAGTTGGAGACTGTGCAGGGGTCTCCACAACTGCATTACAAGTTGCTACATTCACCACCATGCTTTGTGTTTTAAATTACATATTCTTAAACCTCTCTGACCCTGAATTGGGACAATGTTTCGACTCGCCAAGGTGGGGGCGTGGGGATGAATCATTACATCCATGCTGAGTCGACCACGGCCGGGAATTGAACTCGGGGTCTCATGATTAGGACGACTCAAACAAGTAGTAGCAAGTAGTAACAAGTCGTAAGCTACATCACAGCCACGCTGATGAGAAGTGAACATCGCCTATACGGGGACGCCCATTTGCAATTCTAGGTCATTGCGACGCACGAATCGCAGCAGTTTAAATTCCCGAAATTAAATAATGAATTGGTTTACTTATTTATATAAATATGGCATGGATGTAATTATATATATAAATATATACACATGTATACATATTTATTTATATATAGTGGTCAAACGGTGGTGCCTCGAGTTGCTGTGGGATTGACATGAACCCATTGCCTAAAACATATTAAACGATCAGCTCTGAAACAATTTGACGCATGTTCCCGCGAGCTCACGTTTTCATATTAATCTGCGAACATATCGTTACACTCATACGAGCAATTGGCACGGTTGGCTTCGTACGGTGCGAAAGAGGTTCAGCACACACACATCGATAGCTGACCCTGTGTAGCTATGGTTACCCAGAGTTTACCTTGAAGAAGGGTTAGTGCATCCAAGTTAATTGGCTTTCCCTTGGCTAGATAGAGCAGGGGCTTCTCACGTTGGGGGTACGCGGGTGGCTAGTGCCCCACACGCATCGATAAGGACTCCATAAAAGACTCCAAGGGTTGTCCCAAGGCAAAGGGGCTCAATGAGCTCACCCTCACCCCAGCGGTCTTCATTGGCAAGGCCCGCGGGTCAACTGTCGACCCCTGGTGACCTTTAGTGCGGCCCCCGATAATACCCAAATACCACCATTGGAACCTCATTTGCCAGTAAAAAAAATATGATAATTGTTTTTTTACCCTTTTATCTGGCAACAAAACTGACACCTTTTTTTTTACAAGGAGTCATGTTTGCATAGACCACAATACCTGCAGCCATAATGCAAACACAAAACATAACTCTGATAATGTATGCACTGTCCTTGAAGTTGACTGATCCACACCCAAGACAGCTTTCCTTAGAGCCTAGTCTCACATGGTGTTGGACCAGATGACGCCAAGATGACGACTTTTGGTGTCATCTGGTCCAACTGTCTCGGGTGTGGACCAATCAACTTCAAGGACAGTGCATACATTATCAGAGTTATGTTTTGTGTTTGCATTATGACTGCATGTATTGTGGTCTATGCAAACATGACTCCTTATAAAAAAAAAGATGTCAATTTTGTTGCCAGATAAAAGTGAAAAAAAACAATTATAATACACAAATAGTGAAAAAACCACCCCATCATCATCGTCGTCGTGGTGTGCTGCTGTCATACCCCCAATGGTTCCTCGCGCTGATGATGTCTTATCGGCGAAAGTGCCCCTCCCCTTCACCCTGAAAATTACTCAAGACCACTGCCTCACTCTCACCCTAACACTGTTTTATCAGTGGTCTGTTGCAACCACTGGTAATTATGAACACGCACTTTTGTAAATTTTCAGTCCTGTAGCAATCCAATGCCTCGGTGAAGCCCCCCGTCTCACGCTTTGTCAGTCACGTTTGACCATACTTCACCACGGTTTAACTTGCAAGGAGGTGGCTCAGACCAGTTCCGATATCACTCCCCACCAGTGTTAGCCGTGCCCGGGAAACAAACTAAGTTCGCCAGGTTTTTAATCTGCGAGCCACTGAACCACCGCGCCACTCCGATACCATTCATAGCTCTTATGAACACATCCATTGTGCATTCGTCTCGCGTGAAAACATCTCTTGTGAATACATTGCCCCCTCCACCTCAATCAGTGTTATAGGCATGATAATGCGTTAGTGATATCAACACATTATAATATTAATAATAATGCCCTGCATTTACCCAGAAAAGCCTCACCGAGTCTCAAGACTTTTTCAGGAGCGCCCTGCCTCGAGATGTTTGGCCGATTCCATGAATGAGCGTTTGAATAACCGGGGGTACCCGTACATCACCCACGCACAGCTTCGCACAGATAGATTCAAGAATCAGTTTCTGTGCTGCCTGCCATACCCTGGCCACCTCGCAAGGGACTACGCAACAACGTAAGTTGTACTTCTGACCGTGCAACTCTCTGTTGTCCTCCCCCCGCACCTCGGATTGGCACGGTTGGCTACGTACGGTGCGAAAGAAGTTCAACGTACGTACGTACAGCCTCGGGGCTCGTGCGAGACGTTGACAGCTGTTGCTGTTGGGCCTCCACACGCGAGCCTCAGTCCGAAAAGGGGGCAACAGCCTCCTGAGCCAAAGGACAATGATTGGATTGATATATTCATTATTTATGCTGCTTCTCACCTCCCGTGAGTCACACAGGCTGCTCTTTGAAACGCGGCAGTGGTGGGTGGTGGTGGGTGGGGGGATGGGTGGTGGTGGGTGGTGGGTGGGTGGGTGGTGGTGGTGGGTGGTGGTGGTGGTGGTGGTGGTGGTGGGTGGTGGTGGGTGGGTGGGTAGGGGGTGGGTGGTGGTGGGTGGGTGGTGGTGATGGTGGGTGTATGGGTGGTTGGTGCGGTGGTGGGTGGTTGGCGGGTGGTGGATGTGGGTTGGTTGTGGGTGGGTGGTGGTGGTGGGTGGGGGGCCAGAATGGCAACGTAAGCGTGAACGACGCAAGCTCGGCTCACCGACGGCGTCAAATTATTTAAAAGTGCATAGCTCCAGTGGTGTCCTCATATCAGAGGGAAGAGCGTTCCAGACGCTCTAATATCTGAGGATGCCCGTGCCTTGTACACAGACGCGGAAAGCCGTGAATCGTTTTGAGCGGTGCCCCCCCCCCCCCCCGCGTGACGAGGAGGCTTCAGGGAGAGAGAGAGAGAGACGTGGTGAGATAAGAGAAACGTAGACAAAAATGGGGATGTGGTGAGAAAAGAGATGCAGACGAGAGGTAGAGTTGAGGGATATATTTAGTTGGCACGTTTGTGTAGGTTAGCTTACGTTTTATTCGTTTATGAATTTGAGCTCATAATTGGATGCAACCCTCGTTTTTGCCCTGAGTCCCGTGGGACCCGTTTGAGTCGCTTTGGGCCCCGAGGTTTTGCTTGCGTTGCTTGTGCCGAGAGCCGCCACTGGAATCGCGCGTCTGTACGTACGAATTGTTGCGCGACAATTGAAATGTGAAATGATCACGGATCGTAATTTTTTTTTATGGCTGGCACAACCAATTTGTGGTAGTTTTGTCATGTCGTGCGTGCGTGTGTAATGTCGGTGAAAGTCTGTCACCGTTCGAATGTGAAAACGCAGTGGCACTTGTACACTTGGGTGACCTCGTGTCAGTGGTAGGAATTCCACATTCCCCTGAAGGGGAGATGACATTTCATATTGACCACTGCAGAACTACTCAAATTGTGGAATTTATTTTATTGACTGCAGATGGTTATTCAAGGTTGAGTTGACCTTCGAGCAGGATGTTTGCGGGTGGGCACAATGTTAACGGAATTTGCCAAAAATCCCCATTGCACGACCCCTCCTGAAACGGAGTCTTGAGACTCGGTAAGGCTTTCCTAGATAAAATGAGTGATGTTATTTTGATGGTTACTGGTGTTACTGCATTCAATGACGAACTTCCCAAGCAGTAAATTGAGGGTGATTACAAAGTATAAAATCAACAATAACGCAATAGACGAGGGTTCTTGTTCATTCAAATAAAATTAAAGAACCCCAAATCAATCTGTCCCACAAATAGTTATTGAAACAAGACAAACACAAAATCGATTTTTACTTCAGCCAGGCTCATCAGCAGGGTGTGTGGCTTTTTAATCCAGCTCTACTGGGTGGCCATATGGTTTTGCATCGGAGTAAACTCAGTTGTACCCAAAACTACGTCCTGTATTATTATACCACGATGTCATAATAATATTATGGATTATCGCGTAGCTTCTATGGAAGAGTGTTCAAAAATGTGCTGGAACTCTGGGCTTTTATTTGTAAGGCTTTTCACATGGGCGATGAGGAGTCCAATCATAGACTTACGAATCCGGTTACGTATCTTGCAAGCGTAAGTCATTGCTGTGGGGGAATAGGGTTTAAGTCTTATGGACGCCTCTGTTCTTCAGCAGATGCTTCGCACACGCCACTCCTCAATATAATTATAAATAATTATAAATAATAAATTCCTAAATATACTTTTTAGCTCTTTGTTAATTCACGACCGAACGAAGGCCTCCACGTGTCATGTCATGGGGGGGGGGGGCTTTTAACCTCGCTTCACCGCGCTGGCCAAAGTGGGTCGACCAACGGAGGGGCCAAAAAATCGTTCAAATATCGCTTGCGCCGATAATATTAGCTACAGCTTCGAATCGAACTTAGGTCGTTGGGTTCATGATGCAGTGTGCTAACCGTGGCACCAACGCTTTCCCATAACGCGGCATGTGTGGTTTCGTTGCTTCAATTACAAAAAAAAAGATATATTATTAGACAGACAGGTCCGATTGAGTGACTCTGTTCGTCTCCTACTTGTTGTGAACGCGCAGAGAGCAGGTGCTGGAGGCAGGCAAGCGTGCGGTTCATTGGCAACACATTTGGCCGGCGCGACATTGTAAACGCTACCCTTCACCGCGGTGATGTTCGGCGCTTGTCTGTGTAATTAAATGTGTTCGGCTTGTTCAGCCCTGAATCTCGTTGTTCCGTGCTTTAATTATGGAGGAGCTCATTTGTTTAATTACCCCTGAAATTAGCCGCATCGCCCCTGCCATCAGTATTCCGCAAAGTCCATCAGTCGGATGCGTGAAAACGGAGCAAATTGCCATGAATGCATGGGGGTGCTCAGTCAGATCTCGTAAGCTAAGCAGGGTTTGGGCATGGCGAGTACTTTGTATGGGCTGCATGCCTGAAGCAACCCCACAGAGTGGCCAGCGTGAAGTCCGGTCAAGAGTCACGACAGGGAACATCAATGCAGTGCAGCAAGCGATTATTTATTCTACCTGTGCGGATCTTTGAGTGCTACGACCTCGTATTCATGGGTTGTCTTTCCTACCAGCCAACTCTTATTTCCTTTCACATGTCAACCGCCCGTGGATGGAATTGGAAGCTAATAAAACATCCCAGTGTGGGACTCTCTTAGAGAGAGAGAGAGAGCATTGGAGACTTACTGGGCAACATTTAGGGCATTCATTGCTAACATCATTATTAAACGTGTTTACAAAAAAAATATGCAAAAACAGACGCATTGCACCTAAACACAACCACACATCCATCATCATTAGTATTGAAGAGGAGAATCCGAACATCCTCTACATCATGATTAAAGTCTCGTAAATAAGCGAAGCGACGTTGTATAGGTGTATGTGTTACATTTCACCGACGCTCAGAGTAGGCGAGGTGAATTTGCCACGGTGAGGGCGCCGAGGCAAAACTGGGGGGGGGGGGGGGGGTGGCTGCTGGGTGGGGGGCGGTGGGGGCCTGGGATGGCAGTGGGGGTCAGCAGTAGCGGGGGGGGGGAGATGTTTTAAGGGGGGGGGGGTACGTGCGGAGGGGTAGGTGGAACCTGCTGTGCGTTGCTTGAGTGTTGTGTTTCATGTCACGGACATGAAGGTGGTAGCTGCTTGGCGTGTGTAATCATAAAGGTGTGTGTGTGTGTGCGCGCGCCTTTGTTTGTGAGCTACAATCAGTGGTTAGCTCGGCTGCACTATAATCCCCGTGACACCACTTCAATTCTTGGCCTTGCATAATATTGTTGACAAGTGGTGCAAAAAAAAGCGTTTGAACCTGTCCTGCGCCCTCCCCTCTAGGTTGACCCAGCCACAAATGTGTGCCTGGGGTTCTGCCTGTGTAAATGTGAACATGAGCATAGGGATGGCGGAGGTAGCAAGGGTCAGCGTGTGTAGCATGGCTGGCATGGGCCCTGGGTGCAAGGAAATAAATTGGACCTCCCGCCACCCTGTCCAATTTACCTCCCTATGACCTATGGACCCCCGTGCAGTTGCACCGCCTGCACACTCGTTAGCTACGCCACTGGCGAGGTGGTTGACTGCAGTGCTGGGCACATGACCCCCCCCCTCCCCCCCATCATGCGGCGGTGTGCCAGACTTTAAAGGTGATTGCTAACAAGCCCTGCCCCACAGTCTAAAAGGACAAACCCTGGGATCTCTGCGTGTCCCTATGTGTGTTTATCTAGTGTGTTGTATGTGTGCTTGACATTTGGAGTAAGCATTGTACTGACAGTATTTGTCCTCTTCTTGGTTCTTTCGGTAAAGTCACGTAGAAGGGAAGTAATAAAATAATAAAAATAAAACATAATAAAACAATTCTCACGACGTTTCGGCCACAACGCAAGCAGCCGTCCTCAGGTGAAAACCAGGTCCGTCGAGGCGACAGAGTCTGAATGAAACAGCACACGGGCTTGGAGCATATATATAAGCTGGGCGCATTGACAAAGGAATTTGCATATCAACATGAATTTAGCATATTTATGGGAAATGCAGGAATGTGATTAGTACTGCATATACATGTGCATTATGCAGGATTAACAGCATCAAATGCTGTTAATCCTGCATAATGCACATGATGCTGTTAATCCTGCATAATGCACATGCATATGCAGTACTAATCACATTCCTGCATTTCCCATAAATATGCTAAATTCCTGTTGATATGCAAATTCCTTTGTCAATGCGCCCAGCTTATATATATGCTCCAAGCCCGTGTGCTGTTTCATTCAGACTCTGTCGCCTCGACGGACCTGGTTTTCACCTGAGGACGGCTGCTTGCGTTGTGGCCGAAACGTCGTGAGAATTGTTTTATTATGTTTTATTTTTATTATTTTATTACTTCCCTTCTACGTGACTTTACCGAAAGAACCAAGAAGATGAATCCCTGCAGTCACGAAAGCTTTAAATCGAGTATTTGTCCTCTGTACCTTATGATAAAAAAAAATTCACCTTACCTGGAAGAAGATACGTACTTTAGCAGAATTCCATGCAATGCTTCCACATGTCAATACACATATGTTTTACTCTATCAGCCTAATGGCTTTTCCAAACCAATATTATAATTTGTTTAAGCAAGCAAACCCGAGACCAGTTTCACCTGCTGGGTCTCATCAGCCATGTCAGGCATCTGCATTGAAGATTGAGTGCTCTTGCTAATAACATCAGGTAAACAAGCAGCATTTGATTAACAAGCCCCGAGGATTCGAAGATGAAGTCAATCCAGGGCTTTCTGATTTGAACAAATGACGCATCATCATCAGCTGTGTTCAATCCACTGCTGGATGAAGGCCTCACCAAGCTACCACAATCTCTCGCTATTAAACAAATGCTGATTGACAATATTGGTCTGGAAAACCAATCGGTAGAGGGACTAAAATATATTTCCTGTACTTTCTGCTTATATATGTTTTGAGACATAACAGAGTTCTACTTATATTTGACTTTACATATAATGCTCCTTGGCAACGCATGAGTTTGCTTTCAGGAAGAGGAATGTTGTTGTTCTTGTTGTGTTTGCCTGGCTGATATGCATTATTCCGGAATTTAGTTTAATTATATATATTTGAATGACATACTTGCTCTACCATAAATCACATCTTTCTGTACAGAGTGCTGTACAATTCCGCGCACACAACTCTTTCACGACGTGAGCCGCCTTGCTCCGTTCAACGTCTCTCTCTCTCTCTACTCCAGCACTAGCGCATCGCGACAACTTATTCAATTGCGGACCATTCTCATCCAAACGTGCCAATTGAAGGCCGGTCTGTCGGGACCAGGGATTTGTTTTGACCGCCTGCCACTCGCCCGCACGCGTTTAGGAAGAAGCGAAGATTGCTGATGGCGAAACGCTCCGGCGATGTATGAGTTGTAACCGTGACGAAGTTACACAGTGTGAACTTAACCGCGCGTTTAACAGCACGGCGCACGTCGGGAAATTCTCATTTAGGCTGCGTTTGTTGAACCACGCGTGACGTTATTCTTGGGGACGTGCAATGGAGGGTAGCTATCCGAGCGTGCAGGTGGTGCAATTGCATGGGGACCAATGGGCCCCAGATTCCAGGCTACAAGGAGGGGGGCGAGGAAGGGTGGGGGAATTGG
The DNA here is from genome assembly GCF_015708825.2 of Lethenteron reissneri. Classification (NCBI taxonomy): domain Eukaryota; kingdom Metazoa; phylum Chordata; class Hyperoartia; order Petromyzontiformes; family Petromyzontidae; genus Lethenteron; species Lethenteron reissneri. Next base: position 7,362,570 of record NC_083789.1, on the reverse strand, counting down.
AGAGGGCATCGCCACTTCAATGCTCGCACCGGGGCCCGTGCCAACCACTGCACGGCACAGAAAGCGAGGATTTATTTGTGTTCGCCGGCGTGCGTGTGTATGTGAGTGCGTTTGCGTGTTATCGCGCGCGTGCATTATTATTGTGAGCGGCTGTCCGCATTTGTATCGTAGCAGTCGCACTGCAGCAGGTTTGCACCCGTACACCGTTCCCTTTGTGATGCTGATCTCGTAAAGGAGCACGAACCATCATGCAAACTCCGGTCGTCCTCGTAGCTTAACCGTCGAACAAAGACGGTCACTGCATCGCGTGCTTTTAGGTGCGCTTCTGTGGCCGTCTGGAACGCTCTTCCGATATTAGGAAGTCACTGTAGATATGCACTTTTAAATCCAGATTGAAAACTCATTTCTTAAGAGCTGCTTTTTGTGTTTAGTTTGTTGTCCTTCCCCGGCACCTCCGATTAGCACGGTTAGCTACGTACGGCGCGAAAGAAATTCACCATACATACGGAACAGAGGTTAAATACGTTTACGCGACTGAGGTGAAAAAAACACAATCAATGGCTGCAGTGACATCAGAACGGCCGACGTAACAATTCTAAAGGGAAAGTACTCCAGCAGCGGTACCCTCCGGTAACACTCCGTATGCCCATCACACTCCCCTCGTTCCACCTAAAAAAAGAATACTCAAGCAATCAATTCAGGAAATAAAATATTCTGCACCGCTGCATTTCTGTCCTCGGTTGAAGTGGAAAAAATGGTCGAAGAGGCACATTCACGTTTGAAAGGACTTGCTCGCAATCGGGAGTTTATTTTTTATTATTATTATTATCACGGGCAAAACTATGAAAGTAATTTCTACCCTTGAGAAAAATACAAATATCGATAAAACACGGCCACTTGGCACAGCGAGTGCTTCTGCGCGATATGCTTGTTTACGCGTGGTATGGAGCGGTGGCGCAACGGTTAGCACACTGCGCTTTGTATGTATTTTGAAGTTCTTCACCACCGTACGCAGCCAACCGTTCTGATGGGAGGCGCGGGACGCCAATCGGAGGTGCGGAGCATGGCTACTACAGTACTATACTTTCCTTTTGATTGCCAGCCATGGCTCACATCAGTAGCGAGATATATCTGAAATTGTTTCTGAGAATGACTGGTCCTGGGCATCCCCTAGGTCAACTCAACCTTAAATGAGGGTCTAATTCGGTGTGCAAACACCAGCAATGGAGGGGGACCACAGCCGACCTTGCAGGACCGGTTTAGATATCAGCAATCATTGACGTTAGCCTTGGCCGAAAATCGAATGCAGGTTGCCATCGTGCAGCAGGCTAAACCAATGTGCCACATCTTCTTGTTTCTTTCGGTAAAGTCACGTAGAAGGGAAGTAATAAAATAATAAAAATAAAACATAATAAAAACAATTCTCACGACGTTTTTATTATGTTTTATTTTTATTATTTTATTACTTCCCTTCTACGTGACTTTACCGAAAGAAACAAGAAGATGAATCCCTGCAGTCACGAAAGCTTTAAATCCAATGTGCCACAGTTCTACCCCGCGATCGTGAACACAGCAGTCTACTTAAAATAAAATAAAAACCCGAACACGGGAACTTGATGCTCTATTGCAAAGAAAGGATAATTTCACAATAGTTTTTGTTGTGTTAGATCACGTACATATTTGGATATTGGTCGCAAAAGCCTACGTGTTAAACCAAAGGATAATTTGTTTGAAAACGGTTTTTAAAAATACAACAACAACAACAACGACCCCATGGTGTTAAATCAAAGGGGTTCGGCGACAGGATTTTGATTGACTTGTCTTTCGAGTTGCCCTTCAAGCCTCTGCTGGGGGAAAAGGGGCTCTGGGTTGAACCGTAAATCTTTTTTTAAACAAACAAACATCGGAAGCGTTCAAGCGTGTGCACGCTTCCTTGCGGGATTGCGTTTTGTTTGGATGCAGTTTGTTTATTAAGGGTTGTGTCCGTACGTGTGTTCGTGCACAGCGCTGGTGTGTGTGTGTATGAGTGTGTGTACTTGCCTAATAGCACTTGCCCCTACAATCTGTCAAGGTTATAGGGGAATCTTTGTCTTTATGGGGAGCGGTAGTGTCGCGGTTAGTGCACATCGCGCCACGCACCGAGCTACCCGAGTTCGATTCCTCCTCACGGTCAAGACCAGTCACGATTATCTGAACCGGTCCTGGGCCGCCTCAGCCTCAAATGAGTACCTGGTGCGAAGTGTAAAGATCGCCACTAGGAAGACAAAGGCGGTCGGGCGTGTTGCTGGCCACCCACTCACCTCCTCGTGTTCATAGGCACTTGCTAACAGAACTTGCCCCAACAGTCTGTTGATGCTATACGGGGGATCTTTTTTATTCTGGTATGTGTAGTGTAATAGCGCCGGCTGGTGGCCATCAGCGGCAACTGTGGTGGACAGACAGTGCACACGTGCGGGGGTGTGTCGGCAGGGCGGAGAAACTGGGGCAAGGGTCAAGGAGGGCCCCAGCTGGAAGCCCTGGAACCTGCTAGGGGGTTCGAGAAGGGAGGTGCGGCCGGGGCGGGGCCAGGCAGCGATGGTAGCGGTTCTGGGATTGGATTCTGTGAACCCAGAAACCTGAGTTGAAGTATGGTGAACGTCAACAAAAAAAAGCAATATCTAAAAACCGGGACCTGAGCACCCCCTAGGTCGAATCAGCCTTACAATGAGTACTTGGTGCAGTGTGTAAACATCAGCACTGGGAAGACAAATGCGGCCGGGCAAGGTGCTTGTCCACACTATCTCCTCATATACCATGCCGGCCTTAAATAGGTGCTCGCTAATAGCACTTGCCCGGACAGTCGCAATGGCCGTATGGAGGATTAAGTGGTGGTGGTGGTGGTGTCGTGGTTTATGCACTGCAATATGATCCCAGCAACCTGAATTTTAAATCCTGTCCATGATGCACATATCAACAGTGGCAAATGGTACCTAAAGTCTGATTTTAACTTGATTCTCACTTGGTTCAATTTATCTTCGAGTGGTTGTTTTTGCACGCAGTGTAAACTCTCCTGAAAATTGCCTTTTCATGAGAAATGTGCGCGTTTTACATTATTGTTGTATTATTATTAGGCCTGGCGTTGTGCTCTTTTGTCTTGTACACGTGCGTAAATGTGTTCAGGGTGTACTTTGATGTGTGGGAGGTCACTCCTTCTCTGCTGCCCCTGTGGCCTCCTGCTGCCGTATGGAAGTAGCAACATTTGCGAGGGTAGACCGGGTGTTGACATCCGGTCACAAACATCGCGGAATAAACTTTTGTCATCCGGCTGGAAAATGAATATCAGGGGCTGACCGTCCAATCATCTTCGTCTTCAACTCCCACCCCGGCTCTTATCCTCTGCCTATGTTGGACTTTATTACATATTCGAAGAAAACTCCGAACATGCGTGTTCTGCATTACATACATGGCTTTGTTTCGGTCATGTCTGTTCAGGTCAGCTGACCAGAAACTATATGCTCGGCACACCACATCCAGTTTTACAAATATTCTACGGCTGTGGATACTCATCATGCGTCAATAATCTGTCTACCAGCGGCGTGAAATATATTAAATTGAGAAATGAAGCCCTCAATATATGTCGGTGTCTATCTGTATGCCTCCTTGGTAGTGTAGCAGTTAGCACGCTGCGCTATGAACCTGGCGTCCCGGGTTCGATTCGCGCTCACGGCCAAAGCCAGTGACGAGTATCTGAACCGGTCCTGGGCCTCCCCGAGGTCGACTCAGCCTCAAATGGGTATCTGATGCAGTGTAAAAACATCGCCACTGGCGAGACAAATGTGGGCGAGCGTGGTGCTGGCTACCCACCCCCTCGTGTGCCGTGGCGGCCTTCATAGATGCTGGCTATTTACGATTACACGGTTGTTCCAATGTTTTTCATGATTAAATCGTTTTACTGTTATGAGACCATCCTGGGTGGACCATATTGTACAATTTACTACGGTGATGAATAAGGAAACTACAGTACACCCATAATATGTCCCAGTTTTTGTACCTAAGAGGTGGCAATCTTTACATGCACTCGGTCCGTTCGTTTGCTCCCCACGATCACATTTTCTTTCGCCCCAAGGTCTCCGTTTTGCAAAAGAGACTCATCCCGATGGGGCTCCCCCCACACGCTCAATAGCGTAGAGCCGGCACTTCATTTCACGCCGGGGTCTCTCTGGATCGGTGACCCGCAAAACTACACCGACGCCCCGCACACCACATCAAGCACACACGTGTTTCTCCTCCCGTTGTCGCTGTGGCCATTAGCCACGCGGCGCCGGCTCCAGGTCTCCCGCGAGCGACCCTGAAAATATTCGGTGATAAATTAAACTCCCCGCGTATATTGCTGAACCGAGAAGCGCTGCTAATGACGCATGCAGAGACGCGTGCCCACGGCAGTGGGTGGATGGGCTTTAAATTAGATTTGGCTTTGGGATTTCTTTGTATTTTAAAAAAATATTTCTATTTTTTTTTTTAAACTGGTCACGGTGCTAGCGCGGGTTACGGAGACAGATCGCAGCCGGTGGGTGACGCGGGGAGATATAACGCGAGACAGCTGTGACCCGCATGTCCCAGGTCTGGCCGCAGTGATGGATTAAATGTGGACGAGTTAAACATGAGAGGAAGGTGGGCCGCTTGTCGAAGCTGGAGAATCTCCCTGGGATCTCTGTCCTTTCGCGCACACCCGCGATGAATGAATCTACGTGTAACGGTTGTGAGCAACGGAAATTGATTTTTTTTCCCTTTGTGCGTGTGTAGTGTGTTGTTGTTGTGCGCATCTCTTGTGTGAGTGAGTGTGTGCATGTGTGTGCATGTGTGTGTGCATGAGTGTGTGTATGTGTGTGTGTATGTGGGGAGTGGTAGTGTAGCGGTTAGCGCGCTGCGCTACGAACCTGGCGACCCGGGTTCGATTCCCGCTCATGGCGAACACCGGTGACGATTATTTGAACCGGTACTGGGCCTCCCCTATGTCGACTCAGCGTCAAATTAATTACCTGGTGCGATGTGTAAACATCGCCGCTAGGGAGACAAAGGCGGCCGGGCGTGGTGTTGGCCACCCACCCCATCGTCTGCCGTGCTGGCCTTTATAGGTGCTCGCTAAAAGCACTTGCCCCTACAGTATGTTAAGGCTATAGGGGGATCTTTGTCTTTTATGGGTGTGTTATGCATGTGTCGTGTGTGAAGTGTAAATGTATGGTGTGTTGTGAGTGCATGTATGTCTGTGTGTGTGTCAGTGCGCATGTTTATGCTTGTGTCTATGTGTGTCTGTTTGTGTGTGTGTCAGTGCGCATGTTTATGATTGTGCAATTTGTCTACGCGTGTGTGTGTGGGAGCGGTAGTGTAGCGGTTAGCGTGCTGCGCTACGAACCCATCAACCCAAGTTCTATTCCCGCTCACGGTCAACACAGTGGTGCAATATTTAAATGGGACCTGGGCCAGCCCTAGGTTGACTCAGCATTAAATGAGCACCTCGTCCCGTGTGTAAACATTAGCTCTGGGGCTGTTGGGGCACGTGCTAACAGCACGTGCCCCAACAGCCTGTTAAAGGCTATGCACAGGCAACGATCTTCATCGTTTTTTGGCCAGCAGCGATGTATGGTAGATGTGGCAATATAAGTTGTGATGAGAGGGAAATTGAAATGGATGAGAGATTTGAGAATATGGATAAAATCATTGTGGGAGGTGAGATGGATCCAGTGGGGGGGGGGGGGGGGGGGAGATTTCGGGGATGGATTGAGGGAGAAAGGGAACGGGCCGAGATTTAGAGAGACGGGGGGAATCTCTGGACGCGAGCAGATAAAGGGGAGGGCAACGGATGGGTCGTTAGGAACGGGATGAGAGGCAGCGTGCTGGGAAGTTATGGATGACGGAGAGAATCGATTATAAGACGGCGGGGCTAAGAGGCATATAGAACAGGCGGAGAGAAATGGCGAGATGGATAGTAGGTGGAAAGCATGAATAATCTCTTGAGGTACAGATTTACGACACAAACACAAACATCTATCTTAAACACGCATTGTTACGCTGATAAACACGAATTATTCCAGCTGTCGCGATACAACAAGCTGGTTCTGCGCGCTCCACATAGGACAACTTTGCAATGTTATGATTTGCTCCACACATCAAAGGAAACGATTGTATATTTTAAAGAGGCAGCCGAGTCTGATGAATCACACTCGTGACAACACGGACAGTTGCACACGAAACACAGAATTCCACGCCAATGGCTTCTATGCAGCATCCGTCATGTTCCACGTCCATCATTGCACGCAGCCAGAAATCAGTGAAAGCACCACGTCTGCCATCACCACCATCGCCATCACGTCACCATCACTCCCCTTTTTTTCGTCATCATGATCGGCATCGTCATGATGATGATCATCGTCATCGTCGTCGTCATCATCAGCAGCGCCATCGCATATGCCACCCCCATCTCATTACTCGCACTCAGATGAGGTGTACATTGGGCCCACGTGAAGACGTAACAGCCCCATTGTCAACGTACCGCTCGCTGGGTTGAAGGTCTCGAGCCATAAACTCACCTTTGCCCGTACTTTACTTCATTGGGCTATCGAAGGGGGAGAAACGGGGGACTGTTTCAGTGACCACCCGCCGACTGATGCGAGCCATGCCCAGGATCCAAACTCGTCAGGGGCGCCACGATGTTAACTACCTCGCCAGGTATACAGGAGTTCGTGGGTTCGATCCCGACCCCCGACTCCTGTTGTATATTTGGAGTTAGCATGTCTCTCTCCCCGTGGTCGCGTGGATTTTGCTCCGGGTCCTCCGGTTTCCCCCTCCACGTTTAGAAATCTGCGCTTAGAGTATTTGGCTGCTATAAATGTTCACACGATAAGCCAATTCATTGGGCTATCATTTGTGTTCGCTTCTGAAAAATAGCTTTCCAGCTCAGTGTGCCTAACCTGGTAAAATAAACAATAGCGTCAGTGCGCTAACCGCTGCGCCACCACTCCACCACAGGAAACTGTCATCCCTTGAAACCGGCACACAAGTCTTCCATCTAGCCCTTGATACTGTTGGGGAAGGAGCAGGTTCGGGAGCACGTGTTGAGGCCGGCACAGCAAACGGTGGGTCGTGGGTGGCGAGGACCACTCTCCCCTGCTGCTGTGTACACACCACACCACGCGCTCATTTAAGGCTCAGCTCACCTACGGGAGGTCCAGGACGAGTTCAAGATACACGTCACTGATGTTGGCCATGAGCGGGAATTCACCTTTGGATGGCGTGTTCTTAGCACAGCCGTTGCACGAACGCTCCACTCCCGACCCCACACAACACACGTAAGACACAGATCCCCCGTGTAGCCTTAACAGAGCGTAGGGGCAAGTGCTGTTAGCGAGCACCTATTAAGGCCGGCACGGCACGCGAGAGGTTGGGTGGCCAACACCACGCCCAGCCACCTTTGTCTCCCCGGCGGTGATGTTTACACACCGCGCCAGTTACTCATTTGAGGCTGAGTCGACCTAGGGGAGGCCCAGGACCGGTTCAGATAATCGTCACCGGTGTCGGCCGTGAGCAGGAATCGAACTCGAGTTGGAGCGCAGAGCACTAACCGCTCCCCTCCACAAAGACAAAGATCCTCCGTATAGCCTGAACATACCGCAGGGGCAAGTGCTATTAGCGAGCACCTACAAACCAGCACGGCGCACCAGAGCGTGTGTGGCCAGCACCACGCCCGGCCGCCTTTGTCTTCACAGTGGCGATGTTTACACACCCTCCACACGCACGCGCGCACACACACACGCGCGCGCTGAGCTATGCTTGCCAAGAGCCCATTTAGCATTTTGTAAACAGATGGAGAATCCAGATTAACATCCGCAGTGAAGGGCGGCGCATTCCTTTTAATGTCGTGCCGACTTCTCATCCCTGGGCGCTCTAAGCCGGAGGCGCCCCGCGAGGGACGCCTGCTCCGAGCGACCCCGTGTGCCCGACTTCCAGGAGGTCCCCCGTGCGTCCCGATGTGGAATGGATTGCTGCTGGTGCACGCGCGGCTGAGCGCATCACGCTCGAGAAAAACCCAAACTCCCGTCCCTGAGTTCGATTCCCAGCCGCGACTCGCACAATGAAGTGATGTGTTTTTTTCACCGATGCTGGGACCGCCCGCCAACCCCCCCCCCCCCCAGACCACCTTCACCAACCAGCCAAATGTACTGTTTACTTGATACAGCAAATCTGGCTGTGACGGTCCCACCTGATGACGAAGACTTGTGTTGCCTCCGAAACGTCGTGATTTTTATTATTTTATTTGTATTAATTTTAATTTCATTTTTTTACCTACGTGACTTTACCGAAAAAACCAAGAGTATGAATCCTTGCAGTCACGAAAGCTTCAAATCTAGAATGTGAAAGTATGGTCAAATTAATCTCGTGGCATGGGGATGGGGGCTACCTTCATGCAGCAGAGGATTGGTAAAGAGCTGTGCATGATATCCAGGTGTTGTATATCACGTGTCGCGCGTCACCTGCAGACACGAGAGGCGCTACTAATCGGCGAGATGTAAAATGCGAGAAAAAAAAACCCATCCTCGGATCGCATCGTCACGCTGATTTTGCGATAAATTAATCAAAATCGCCAGCGAGGTGTATCGTTTCAACCCCTGGTGTATACTGCAAATAGATACACACGCGAATGCGTTGAGCCCCCTTGCACGGACATTTAGAGAGTGGTGGCATAGTGGTTAGCACATCCACAATGAGGACCCAGTTTCAATTCGGGGCGACGATGCAAATCACCAATGGAAATCGCTACCTGACCCAGGCTCTCATTCACCCTCGCTGAACGCAGCCCCAACGTGAGTAACCGTTCCAGTGTATATCTTCACCGTCTGCACTCTATTAAAGCTTGTACCATATGTAAGGCAATACAAAGCCTTAATATGCACTTGTTAACAGTAATTGGTATTAAAAAAATAAATACTAAGATCGGATATTGCTATTTATGCAGAGTGATTTTAATTGCGGGACTGATTTATAATTCAGCGACCAAATGAAAATAATTGTAATAATCTGACAAGGGCAATTCAAATCAGGTGATAATTTGATTAGCTCGCAGCCATATATTTCACGAAATCACGCAAAGGGGTCAAGCATTACTTTCCAGTGCCGTGGACAGATTAATGGCTTTCCGTTGGGTGATTTATCGTTCTGCCCAATTCACAGGTGGACACCCCTATTTGCTGCTTTGGTCGAGTTCCAAAACGTGTTCACATTAAAACCCAACACACAAAGACAAAAGATCCCCCGTATAGCCTGAACAAACTGTTGGGGTAAGTACTGCTAGCGAGCACCTATGAAGGCCGGCACGGCTTACGAGGGGGTGGGGTGGCTAACACCACGCCCGGCCGCCTTTGTCTCCCCAGTGGTGATGTTTTAAGCAACACACAAGGTAGTTCTTTGAGGCTGAGTCGACCTAGAGGAGGCCCAGGACCGATTCGGATAATCGTCACCGGTGTTGGCCGTGAGCGGGAATCGAACTCGGGTAGGTGGGATCGTAGTGGAGCACGCTAACCGCTACACTACCGTTTCCTAAAACACAGACGGCTCCCAAGTCCACTGATCGATAAATGTACGCAGCACAAATAGCCTAACATCACGTATCAGTCGGTGTCGACGTTTGTGTATGAATAGTGAGGATAGTCTGATGTGAAGAGGTGCCTATGCTCCCTCTGGAGGCCACAGAGAATGGGAATTTGTGGTACGTTAGTTATATTCATTGAGGAGCGGTGGTGCACTGGTTAGCGCACTGCGCCATGACCCCAGTGACCCGAGTTCGATTCCAGCTCACGACCAATAACAACTGTCGGATATTTTAACCAGTCCTGGGCCTCACCTAGGTTTATTAAGCCTTAAATGAGAACCTGACCAGGTGTGGCGCTGGCCACCCACCCCTTTGTGTGCCGTGCTGGCCTTTATAGGTGCTCGCTAACAGCACTTGCCCTGATAGCATGTTAAAGGCTATGACGGGGGGTGTTTGTGTCTGACGGAATGCTACAACGCAGGAGCATGCGGAATGGCAGCAGTTTGGGGAGGCCCTCATCCAGCAGTGGATTGACAGAGGCCCGGGTCAGACACGCTCACGTTGGCAATTGCATGGAAGCACAAATGGAAAAAAATTTCAAACAAAAATCAATGCCTACGAGAACAACATTTACGAGGCAGTGGCACGCTTCTCACTGTGGCACTTTGGCATCACTGGGATGGACGTCTGTGCTGCTGCTGCTGTTGCCGTGCTGGTGGACAGATGGAGGACACGGTGAAGCGCATGCAGGAGGAGGACGTGGGCGTGCCCGTTCGCACCGTCAAGGGCTTCATGACCAAGATTCCGAGCGTCTTTACCGGTGCGTAAGAAAAACCAAATATAAATACCCCCCCTCTACCAAATAGCCTTAACAGACTGTGAGGGCACAAGAAGAGCGTGGTGTGGCCAGCCCCATGCCCCGGCCGCCTCTGACCACCCAGCAGTACGATTGCATTCACCACAGTTGGTCGATCGGCAGGCCACGTGTGGTGGGGTAAAGCGTGGGTACTCCACTTGCAATATGTCTACTCAGCGTGGCAGAGTAGACCAAACACCCTCTAGAGCTCCCTCTAGTGGCAGCCCTTCTACCAGCGGCAGCTTAAGCAAGCAATTTCAGGGCTGCACCTGTATCTCTGATATGGGTGGAAGCTAGTCTGCAGTAGAACGCCTGATAACCCTATTCTTCAGGGCAATACAGTGCATTTACGAAGCAATGCTGCAAAGCATGTTGTTAAGCCTCGAGAAGCCAGATTGCCATATCACAAGGCATTGAGAGATGGTGAGATGGCTTGGAGAGGCCTTCATCCAGCAGTGGAACTGATCGTGGCTTCTGATGATGACAATGATGGTGAATATTTTTCTGCTATAAGAAAATTTTAACGATTAATTGGTTTTTTTTTTATACGTGATTATGAGAAAAAAAACCCAGGATGTATGGACATTACAGATCTTGCGGCAAAGGTAAGCTGTCATGTGCGTCAATCAAAGCAGGATTTCCCAAACGTAACAATTATCCACCGTGAAATTACAAAAAAAGCCATGTTCATTCCATATTAAGGTCCAGATCTCCCTTGTGACAGATATATTACATTTCCAACAGCTCTCACCTGGATAAACAAAGCAATTTGAATGGAAATTGAGTGATGTATGCACAAGCACTGCCTTCTGGGTACACTTTAATATCGGAGTCTAGTTTGTAATATGGAAAAGGCTAAGGTGCAGCCCCTGAATTAGGCTTCATCACGCCAATGCTGAGAGAAGAGCCTCTCTCTATAGGGAGCTCTATAGCACCCCCCACTCCTCTCTGGAGGATAGTTTGGCCTACTCTGCCACACTGGTGAGACGTTTTGGAAGAGGGTTACCCACACTTAACCCCAACCTGATCGACTAGCTCTAGTAAACCCCTTTAAATCGCTGGGTGAATAGAGGAGGTGGTGGAGGGGGTGGGTGGTTGGGGGTGGATTTAAGAAACTTGCCCCACTGTATCTACTGCCACGCCAGGGGGATTGAACCGGCGACCTCTGGATCGCACAAGTCCATTGCTGCTGACCATTAACACCACAGAAGCATCCTGATGTGGATATTATCGTATGAGAAACACAGTGCAGCGATCCACGCGTGGAGTTTGTACGGATTTTTTTTGTGACTGTGGCTCTTGTATGTTGCACCTTACAGGGGCAGATATCATCCAATGGCTCATGAAAAACCTCAGCATCGAAGACCAAGGTATGTTGTGCATTGAACCTCCACTCCGATCCCCCAAGCTCGTCCCCACACTCGCCTACCTCCCTCTCCCTGCCCTCGTGCCTCCCCGCATGCTATCCTCTTTCGACGAACAATATTTCTAAACAATCAAGAAAAAAAACAACAACGACATTCAAAGGGAATTAGATACGTGCTGAAAGAGGCGGGGAGGGTAGGAGCGTAGGTGGAATATTCTGCATGTGAATGTGTTTGAACGTGGGTGTTTTATGCAGAAAATTAATACGGATTAAGAATACTGTGTCTCTAAGGTATTTGCGTGCGAGTTTGTGGGGAGCGGTGGTGCAGTTGTTTGAATCCAACGTATGTATCACGCAAACTCAGGTCATCTTCGCAGCGGCTTTTGGCTAACAATCGAATAAAAAAGGTCACTGCAGCGCGCCCTTTCAGATGCGCTTCTGCGGCCGTCTGGAACGCTCTCCTGTGATTCGGAATCCACTGGAGCTATGTACTTTTACATTTTCTCTAGAACTGCTTGTTGTTGTGTTTAATTTGTTTTCCTTCCCCCGCCCCTCTGATTAGCACGGTTGGCTACGTACGGTGCGAAAAAAGTTCAACATGCGTACATCGCCATTTAATGAATTATGCACATGTGTGAAGAAACCCATCGACACAAATTCGATGCCTGGCACCATCAGTAACCGGTGGAATCTGAACCTGTCATGGGCTGCTGGATTTGGACCATACGTCTCTACAATAAGCAGCGAACTCGCTTTCGCTGGGCAATGTCACACTACCCATATGAACTAAACAATTTGTATTTTACCAGGTAAGGCCCACTGAGCTATGTAGCTCTTTTTCAGAAGCGACCTGGCCACAAATGGTAGCTCAACGTAGTGGCTTATTATGTGCAAATGTATAGCAGCCAGATATTATGAACGCATGTTTCTAAATGTGGAGAAAAAAAGCAAAGGCGTCAGGCGCGTGATCGAACCGACGACCTCCTGTACACCAGGCGAGGAAGTTAACATCTCGCCACCTTGGCGCCACGTATATACATACACTCGAATGTTGAACACTTAATTTTCAACAGCTTTTGAAGACGAAAAACTGCTTCTACGTTTAATAATTGTATTGATTTCACTGCACTGTATTAAAATACCATTATGGAAGGGAGAGAAAGAGAGACTGCTCAGAATCAACATTTCTGCGTGTGCTTCACAGCCCTCCCAGCCTCACGGTCCATTACACGCGTGGACAATAACGGGTGTCGCTGTAGGTCAGAGGTTACAAAAAAATTCCGGGTCCTGATCTTTTTGCCCTCCTTTCCTGCATTGATCACAGCGGTAGCTGTGGAAAATTGTACACGAAATCGCATCGATACGGCACAAATGACATCACGGTGCATATAGTCTGGTGGGGTCGGGTGGGGGGCAGAGTCGTAACTCGGGACAAACGCCGACGTTTTAGTTCATTCCGACATGAATTGCAATTGACTTGTGCAACTCAATTTAGAGCGCCGTGACTTTAGGACGCTGCTGAGGTTGTTTCAGAAGGCGGTAACACGAGATTCCGTTGAGTAAATGAAATGAAATTAACTGTTGGGTTGCACTAAGCGCGCAGCCCTGGGAAGGAGCGAGTGGGAACTCGTGATCCCTCTGTAAGTACCAGGGGAAATGTAGTGAAAGTCTGGTGTTCACTGTCCATAACTGCAAGCCTCTCTAAAGGGGCCCTGTAATTGGTGTCTGTTTGTCGAGGCATTAGGCAGCGAGGGAGCAGATTGCGAAGAGGTTTTAACGGTCAAATCTCACTGCAGACCACGAACACTGTGCAGCGGCATGACCACTCAGTGTGCGATACGATACAATACAATTGTAAAACACAGTACGGTTGCCACCTCTGGGGTACAGAAACCAGGACGTAGCATGGGAAGATTAATATTTCAGAAGACCGGAAGAGGGGAGGATTACGTGCAAATTAAATGTCTCGAGAGGTGTACCGCTACTCACCCAGCCTTGTATAGTTGTATATTGGGGACTTGCTGAGCATGCCGATGATGACATTCCTCTAAATGTGCCCGATCTCATCAGATCGTGGAAGCTAAAGCAGCCTGGTTAATGATTGGATGTGAGACTGCCTGGTAATCGCAGGTGTTGTGAGTTTAAGCACGAGGCTGAGATGGGTGGCGAGATGGGAGATCTTCTTGGTTCTTTCGGTAAAGTCACGTGGAAGGAAAATAATAAAATAATAAAAATAAAACATAATAAAATAATTCTCACGACGTTTCGGCCACAACGCAAGCAGCCGTCTTCAGGTGGAGAACAGGTCTGTCGAGAAGGCAGAGTCTGAAATTCCTTCTACGTGACTTTACCGAAAGAACCAAGAAGATGAATCTCTGCAGTCACGAAAGCTTTAAATCGAGAGTTGGGAGATGTTCAGTGCCAACCTCTCGTGTGCGTGGGTTTCCTCTTGGGCGTTGTCAGCTGGGCCAGCCGAAACCCCAAGCTTTGAAGGGCTGCAACCCCAGGCCCTCTGTTTTTGAGGAACCCTGTCCCTCCAAAGATATACAGATAAATGCTGCTCAATATGGTTAAAATGCAATACTGTAGCACAATGGTACATCTCATCGGGTAATTTGGTAATTATTAAAGGTAATTTGGTCAGAGCATCACACCGTGTGTGGCGACCCAGTTTTGTGCGTCTAACATTCAATTGGGCTTGCTCGTTTTCAACATTGGTTTAGCTCCGCAATTCACGCATCGCATTTGTATGGTAGACATGAAACCACCGATACGTGTTGAACTTCTTTCGCACCGTACGTAGCCAACCGCGCTAATCGGAGATGCGGGGTGGGGGGGAGGAAGCAATGGCAATGCAAAATATACAAAGACGGCCCCCCCCACTCCACCCAAAAACTACAACAGCCCCCGGCCCCCTTCCATCTCACTTAACCGGTGGCCCTGACTGTCAGCGCCTCGATGAACGTGACGTCTGCCCCTGCCTCCTCCGTTGTCCTCTCCCCTCCCTCGTGTGTCCCGTCGCCCAGCCGAGGCCCTGCACCTGGGCTCATTGATCGCGGCGCACGGATATTTCTTTCCCATCTCCGAGCACGTCCTCACGCTCAAAGACGACAGCACCTTCTACCGATTTCAGGTCAGGAGTCGCCGCATTAATCAGTATGCTTGCTGGGACCTAACGCCTTTTCTCTCTCGTTCTCTCCGTCCCACCTCTCTCGCTCTCATTTGTATGTTCAGGCAGCGGGGTTTTTTTACATCTCTGGAAAGAAGATATGAGCAAGGAAGGCTTTCCTGAGTAGCCATTTACGCCTCTTGTGATTTCCCCCCCCCCATTCCCCCAACTCGCGATTCGATGAATTTTGGGATGATGATTTAATGAAATAACATATTGTTTGCGTTGTTGTAAACAGAGCACCACTGGTGGCTTGCAGAGGTCATGAGAGTGAATTATGGGAAGCAAACAAATCGTACGTAATCAATTCTCGCGCGCGTGATTAATGCGCACGCTGCGAGAGTGACGATCGATTGTAATCGATGAATTGATGCTTCGTTACATGCCTGCCTTGACAAAGGCACCATGGGCGTTTGCCTAGGGTTGCTTCAAGGGGTCCCCAGCAACGCTCACATTGAAAGTCAGTGCATTGGCACAGCAGCCTCCAAGACGCCTGCTGGGTTTGGCGGTAAACACGTCAAAGAGGTGTGTTACTGTGGAGTGATTTGCGCATAAACAACCACGGGGAAAAAACAGGACTGCTCAGTCGGCGTTATTAAGTTCGGTTGAAGGTGAAAATATCGCTGAGACTAGCCACGCATATATCAAATGCTCGTCACCGTAATATGTATGTATATGTGACAGTGTTTATGTGTAGACTCCTGCATGCTTCCACGTGCGCTTGATCCGCAATATTCTGCTTACTGTGGATGTGTGGTGGCATTAATAACGACTGCCTTTTCGCTGACCTCACGTTCATTGTTTATATCTCTAAAGCTAGGGAATAACCGTTTCGGTCGCTTCATATGAACGCATAAACTTCTGCTTAGTCCTCACTTTCTAGCATTTTTCTTCCTCCAAAAATACATTTTGAAACGTGAAAATATGGTGCGAGTAATAATATAAGTGTCAAAAAATAAAATGTGGGTAGTTGTTGTTGTTGCATGCTGCTATGCCAGCACCTCATGAATTAATGGATCAAGGGAACATCCAATTTAAGAACTAGTTATTTTTCCAGGCATTGTACGCAAATAAATAAAAAAGCAAGGAAATAATGAAACTAATATATAATGGCACCAGTACAATCATTCCGTTTCGTCCAGGCGTATTTATTTATTATTTCTCCACAGCGGGAGAGACCGCGGATGCCTGCATTGTCAGCGTTCCTTAAGCGATTAAAGGAGCTAAAAACACACACACACAAGGAAATTAAACGGCCGCGGGGAGAGGGGAATTAAAAGCCAAAGAGAGGTTTTTTTTTTGCATCGGCATCGAACAGAAGAACATTGTCCCGCAAATACACGGCACGCGGATGTGAAACTATGACAAATGTACTGCGGTTTCCTCGGCTGTGTCCAGCAAAATGCCTTTTTGAGTCTCGACATTAACTTGAGTATCTTTGCTTTTTTTACTGACAGAAGATCTTACTTAAGATGTTTGCCCAATTCCTTTCATGATAAATATATATTTTTTAAACCCGCACTTTCCCCAACAGTTTGTTAAAGACCATATGGGAGTCTTTATGTTTTTTGTATTTCACGCATGTGCACCCGATGTAATGGGCATATGAATGAATAATTTGACATGAAGGCTTTCGCGACCAATATGATTCGCAATCAAGGTTGTTTTTTGGGTCAGATCGCTGAAGTAGAAATGTGTCATTAACTCGTCACCACCGGACACAGCCCATTGGCACCAAACCTGCCAATTAGCCAATTGGCACATCTTGTTTACACGACAAATCTTACTAATTGGCTGTGTCGGGTGGTGGTGGGTGAACAACACATTGACACTTACGTGATCGAACCCCAAAAAAACCTTTATTATGAATAAATGAATAATCCCTGCCAGCGTAAAATTCTGAAAATTATAAACGTCCAATCCCTCGTATTTTTTTTTGTCTTGATGCATTTGTTGTGTTGCGGATAATCGGTAAACAGGTTACGTGACATGCTATGCTTACATATGCGCACTGGTGGTAAAGTTCAGCTAGACGTGTGTGTGTGTGTGAGTGAGCTATTATTGGGAACCAGCAGAGTTTTTTAAAACACACAAGGGGCCTCTGATATTACATTTCTCCAGATAAGTCGTAAAATTTAATACGTCTGTTACCCTAAAATAAAAAAAATAACACCGCTCCGCGCAATATACCCGTGCGTATCAGTCCGCAGCATGTTTATACTCGCCCATTGTGAATTTAAAAAAAGTAGCAAATAAAGCCCCGGAAAAATTGCAGCAATTGTTCATTGCAAAGTAGCAACGTGTCAAGATTTTAGACGCTCGCGATTATTTTAACAATAATAGTTTGATATATATATAAAATTGGCCAGCGTAAGAACAAACGCTGCCACGTTTAGCGGGATTGTAAATTAAAATACTCATTTTAACCTTTAAAAAAATCTTCTATTTATAAATCCTCGCGGTGAGTAATACGATATCAGCCACTGGAAATAACGGTGCTCCTGGAAACGGCGCGATACGCCCCTGAATTTTAACGTCAGTGAATTTCACTCGAACATTATCACCGCAGGTGGCTCTTGATATGCGAGTGAAGGTGGAGGGAGGATTTTTAACCCCTTAGATTGATCTCTCTTGCCTTTGCTGCTGGCCAATTTTAAACGCGTCTGTAAAATGCTTTGATGAATGCATGAGCGAAAGAGCATAAGTATTGCATTTCGCTGCAGTCTAACGGTTACAATAAGAGTTTGCAATGTGTGTGCGTGTATGTGGGCACGCCAGTGACGATTATCTGAGTCGGTCCTGGGCCTCCCCTAGGTCGATTCAGCCTCAAATGATTGCCTGGTGTGGTGTGTTAACATCGCCGCTGGGGAGACAAAGGCGGCCGGGTGTGGTGTTGGCCACCCATCCCCTCGTGCGCCATGCCGGTCTTCATAGGTGCTCGCTAACAGCACTTTCACTAACAGTCTGTTAAGGCTACACGGGGGATCTTTGTCTATTGTATGCGGGATAAAACGCAGGAAGTTGGCACAGTGGGGCGCACAGGTGGTGCATCTGTCAGCCATCAGAGGCGGTCAACCCGTAACACCTGGCTCTGCCCCGTGACCTCCTGCCACCAGCGAGTCTTCCACATTTCACGTGGTACAAGCGGTGTGATAACGCCATCGCCACTTAGTGGCGAACGGCGGCCGTTGTTGTGGTCGTGTATGTGTGAGAAGCGGTGGAGATATAATGTCGCGCACTCGGCTACATTGCAGAGCAACAACTGCAATTTCACATTCAGGCGGTCAAGCCAGACAACCGCGTCAGGAGCGGTGAAGTGTATCATCGCCGTGACGTCTCCTTCGTAATTGTGGATCGGGGCATTGCGTAGTTATACGTGGCATGGTCTCTTCTCGATGGCCACATTCGCACACTACTGGAGAGTTTTTAATTTTTCATTTGTGCATCAGGTATCCGCATCTGCCATGGTTTGTGCAGTTTGGCTCATCGTTAAATGAGAACATCGGGAGTGGAGAGACATAGACGACTGGATTTGGTGTTGTCCACACAGCCCCATCAATTTGTGTTGGCCCTAACAGGTGCGCCATAACGGTCGTAGCTGCCGTGATCTATAATGCTAAAAACTCGACATTTCAGGCATTGACCTTTCTTTATAGCATCCCCAATGAAGAAGGGCTATTGCCTGAAACATCGCCTATCATACAATTTTTCTTATTTTACGGCAGTGTTATTGACAAATGTGTTGAGTAACCCAAAGACCTCTGTTATGGAAAATATGTTGAGTGATTTGTTATTTGAGCGAGGTGCACTACTGCCAACGTAGCAACATCACCAAATAATTTCGTTCACATGCTTCTATGTATCTGTGATTATTATATTACTAAATTAATAATATTAGAAATTAACAATACATTTTTATTATCAGTCCTTTGTTAACCCTACTCCTAAAGGTAACCCTCCCTACTCCATGTTGTTCATGTGGGTTATTTGACCATACTTCACCACGCTGGCTAGCGTGGTTGGTGAAGTTGGAGTGGTAGGACACAGGCAAGGCTGGGTTCAATTCCCTAAATTGCTATATCATTACACATTGCTCATCGTGCAATAAAGACGTTACAAAAATGTAATTTATTTTTTTTCAATGGCAAAAAATAAAAGAAGACACGCCATCTACGAAATATAGCCGCGCTCATTTATAAACGCATCACGGTGCTAAATTTCCCCGCGGCGGATTTACGCCGACTTTAATGTGCTTAAAACTATCTCAGGTTTCCATGCGCACATGCTCTGTGTGATAATTCACGGGGCTCCTCCTGCCGCACATGAAAAGGCTATTTTGTTCAATGCACTTTTGTCTGCGGCACTATCCTCCTCCGGTCAGCCCAACTGGAGTCGTCCACGATATGCCCCATTCTCAACCATAACTCATTTTCCCAAGTGACCAGTTGGCTATTGGTAACATCGATCCTATATAATGAATGCGGTTAATCAGACGGTGGCTCGAGGTTGTTTTATTAATTCCTGGAGGGCTCGGGGCTTATTGTTAACGTGTGGTTGAAGCAAACTGTGTGCGTGTACCATTGGTACCTCATTTGCCAGTAAAAAATATGATAATTGGTTTTTTACCCTTTTATCTGGCAACAAAACTGACACCTTTTTTACGAGGAGTCATGTTTGTGAAGTACCGGTGAAGACACTTGACACCGAGGTGGAGGCACACGTATATTTATTTAACACAGCACGTTCGTGGCATACAGCACTGGAGGGGGTATCGGCCCCCTCACCCGACTAGCTAAGGATACACGTCCTAGCTATTCCTAGCCTGCCTCTTAGTCCTCCACTAATGGGCTAGGGGAGGCTGTCTGGCCCGACACTGGTAAGTCGGGCCCGGTACCCGGAGTCCCAGACCAGCTCTTAGAAGAGCACCGGCTCTGGCTCTCGGGACCTTGCCGCTGGCTCAGTCCTGTTCGGCCCTGATAAGGACATCGAACGAGGGGAGTCCAGGGCTCTATCTAAGACGTCTTCAGTCTTCTCTGGTTAGCTTTTTAACATAACTGCCTCGAGCCCCTATAACATCCCCTTTTATACCCAACCCCTCCTTGAGGGGTGGGGCCCCGGGGGATCATAACGTCGAACCAGCCCCCCCCAGGGTGTCTGGCTCGGACGTCGCAGAGGGCATCTCCCCGTGCACACACGTAGCCCCGCCCACTGTGTTTGTTTCCCATAGACTGCCATGCATAACGGGCCCTCTCTTTAACACCCCTACATCACCCCCCCCCCCCGCATAGCTCGCAGCCGTCCCGGCTGCCAACATACAAAATGACAATAAAAATGAATTTATACCGTAACCGCGCGTGTGCCTCACTAATTTTCAACAATAACAAGAACGGCAACAAGAACACAACAAAATGCAACAGCAAGAAGAGAAAACAACCCGACGCACCCCCCCCTTGAATAAATACGAATTCCGTAAAAAAAACAACCTATATACAATTTGCAGGGAACCCACCATACACACAACACCAGGTGAACCCAACGTATGTACATTTCAATGGGCAGGGAACACACCACCCACACAACAAACAATGAACACAACCTATATACACATCTTCCGGCCTCATAACAGTCTGCACATTTTTGCGCGCGTCCTTGCAGCGGGTCCCTCACACGGGGTAACCCCGGGTGGCGGACCGTCAGGTGGCAATTGTCCGTCCCGGAGTGAGACCTCCTCCGATGCCGCGTGACCGTTGGTATCCCCAGAAGGGGTGGTCGGGCGTGAGCCCGTCAGTCTTGATGCACCTGGAGGTGGCACGGCCGGCAAGGCATTAGGTGAGAACGGCGGAGACGGACCCAGTGAGTCGGTCGACCCCCCACACGTTTGGCCACGCATGTGTGAAGTGGGTTTGTGTACCACAACGAAGGGTTTTAACCTAGAGGGGTGCACGAACCATCGCCGCTTCCCCCATTTAATGCGCACGCACTGTGGTCGCAAAATTTCGACCACCTCCACAGGGCCCCGCCACGGCCGCACTAGCTTAGGGGAGGTAGCCAGGGGCACTTGGGGACAGTGCAACCATGCCTTGTCCCCCGGCTTCCACTGTATCACGTGCGCCCGACCCAGCCTGAGGCGCTCATTCGCCTTTTGACGGAGGTCCGAGTTCAACATAGCAGCATCCCGCGCCTCTGTTAATTTGGCCAGATTAAATTTGACGTGGTCAGCCAATTTAGTTTTTCCTTGCGGGTCGGGGATCTGCAGCTGGGCGCGAACAGGCGGGTCGGGTTCGCGACCGTACATGAGGTAAAAGGGGGAAAATCCCGTAGCTGCATGGGGTGCCATCCGGTATGCCGCCAAGACCCCTTGAATATGCAGGTCCCAGTCAGTCTGCGAATCTGAGACCTGCTGTGACATCATTGACGAAATGGTGCGATGCAGGCGCTCGACCATTCCGTTAGTCTGCGGGTGATACGGGGAGGTACGAATTTTCTTCGTGCCTAAGAGGTCACAGACTTGTTTAAGTAATTTACTGGAAAAATTTCTGCCCTGGTCGGTCAGCAGCCGCTCCGGAGCACCTTTGTCCAGGACGTATCCCTGAACAAAGGCCTCCACGATGGCTGCTGCCGACTGGTTGGCAAGGGGCCAGGCCATGGGCCAGCGCGTAAAATACTCGACACCTGTCAACAAATACCTATTGCCCCTGGGGGTGGCGGGAAATGGGCCCAAGATGTCCAGCGCGACAAGCTCATTTATTCTGGATACCTTGATCGATTGCAAGGGCGGGTTAGACTCCCGCGCCGGCGGTTTCCGTTGCGCACACCGCGGGCATGAACCCAATAGATCCCCAACATCCCTCGTCATACCAGGCCAAAAAAAATCAAGTTGTAGCAGTGCAAGAGTCTTTTGGGTCCCCAGGTGTAATAGGCGCTCATGCGCGGCCCACACCACCTTGCCTCGCAACTCAGAAGGGACAACCAGCCGATGTCGCTGGGATTTGCCGTCCCAATGCATCAGCAGACCCTGCACCATTTCCCATGCATCTGAATCACCTTTCACCCGCCCAGCACCCCCGACGCGACGACGCCACCCGAGGAGGGAGGTATCCTCCATTTGGAGGCGCCCCCATTCAGTGACGGGCAACCCCAACAGGGAATCTCTTCCCTGTTGTTCGATCGAATTATTAGGCAGTGGTTCGTCGTCGTCGGTGGCTGCCAAGATCGGAACCGATGCGTCCCCTGAAGGCCTGCAACGTCCCGACCCCAGGAGGCATGCACATTCCGAGGTGGTTGGCATGCGTGACAGAGCGTCCGCATTGGTATGGCGAACGCCCTTACGGTAGGTGGTTTCAAAATCAAAGTCCTGGAGAACCTCCAACCATCGAGACAACTGTCCCGATGGTTGTTGAACTCGCAGGGCATACTGTAGTGCCGCATGATCTGTGCGGACGGTGAAATGCCGACCGTACAGATATGGGCGATACTGTTGGATGAAATAAACAATTGCCAACAGTTCCCTACGGGTGACACAATATCTTTTCTCCGCAGGAGACAACACCCGACTACCGTACGCGACCACCCGTTCAACGCCATCAACCACCTGGGAAAGCACACCCCCAATACCCGTGTTGCTCGCATCGGTGTCGAGCAAAAAGGGCTTAGAAAAATCTGGGTAAATCAAGGGAGGGGCTTTTACCAGGGCGTCCCGAAGGGAGCGGAAAGCAGCCTCCTCCTCTTGACCCCAGTGGAACCGAACCCCTTTAGATGTTAAAGCGTGCAGGGGTTTTGCAATTGTCGCAAAATCAGCAACAAACCGTCGATAATATGACGCGAACCCAATGAAACTCCTGACCTCTCCCACCGAGGTGGGAGTCGGCCAGGAGCTGACACACTGCGTTTTGGCGGGATCGGTAGCAATACCTGAGCGTCCCACGATGTGCCCCAAATAACGCACCGAATCGTGCAACAAATGGCATTTTTGGGGCTTGAATTTCAAATTAGCAGCCCGCATCTTTAGGAAAACCGCCCGCAACCTCTGGAGATGTTCATCAAAAGTTTTACCAAAGACGATAACGTCATCCAAATAAATGAGGCACGACTCCCATTGCAATCCAGCCAAAACCAATTCCATTAAACGCTGGAAAGTTGCCGGCGCTGAGTGTAAGCCCATCGGCAACCGGTTGAATTGAAACAGGCCGTGCGGTGTACGGAAAGCAGTTTTAGGCTTTGAATCATCGTCCAGAGGAAGCTGCCAGAATCCCGAAAGTAAATCGAGTGTGGAAAAGAATCGCGCTCCCGCCAAGGCGTCCAGCGATTCATCCATCCGAGGGAGCGGGTATGCGTCGGCAACCGAAATTTTGTTAAGACGCCGGAAGTCAACGCAAAACCGCAACGAACCGTCCTGCTTTTTAACCAGGACGATCGGCGCTCCCCAAGGGCTGGTGGAAAGAGAAATGATGTCGGCGGCCAACATGTCATCAACAGCCGATTTGACATTGTCCTTTTCGGCGGGACTCAACCGAAACGGATTTTGGCGAATTGGCGCGCTGTCACCCGTGTCAATATGGTGACGCAGCAGGTGAGTACAACCCAAATCGTATTTATTCCGACTAAAAACGTCGGAAAATTCCCGCAGTAGTGTTTTAAGTTGTTGACGCTCTGAATCTGACAGGTCCGTCGATCCCGCACGAAGCGCCTCGAGCCACCCTTCATCGCTGTCCAAATGCGGTCGCGACGCAGGGACAGTGTTGACGTGATTTACGACGGGTTCCTCACATGGCACTGGCGTTGCGTGAGCAAGCACGGTCCCCTGTGGGATCACCACCGTCTGCGAGCCCACATTTAGGACCGCGATGAAGGGTTCACCATCCCCTCTCACTATGGTCTGGGCCGGAAGTAAGTGAGGTCCACTAACCCCGGCCCTAGACGGCCCCAACAGAACCCCTTGGGCCCCAATACCCTTAGCGAGGGGCCGCCGAAGTTTCAAAGGTATCAACATTTGCGCCCCCGGAGGGACGCGCACCGTTCTCTCTACGAACGCCGGCACCGTCGCGAACGCCGTCCGAGTCGCAACCGGTGATGGCAGAAACGCCATGCGTCTGCCCGACGGAAGCTCTATACATCCCTGGTCGATCAATATCCTAATCGGCATTTTGGCCAGGAAGTCCGTCCCCAGCAGGCACGGAACCGCCAGCGAGGAGGAAACAAAAATCGGCCCAGACAATTTAATTTCCCCAATACAAATTTGGGCACGAATTTGTCCGATGATGCCAAGTGAGCCCCCGTTAGCCGCATAGAATGGTATGTTAACAGGCATCAAAGGACGACTCCGGACAGGGAGAATATTGTAAATCAATTCCGAAATAATAGTCGCCGATGCTCCCGTATCGACCAGGATGCGCACTTCAACCCCGTCGATGTACCCCACAACGGCCGACGACCCTGACGATGCGGCTACCACACGATCGGCCAGCACGGACCACTGGCCGGGTTCGATATGAGTACCCGGGGTGGTGCGTGATGGTGCGATGGTGCGCGATACCGGCCCCCCTCTCGTTGCGGTGTTTGAGTGCGTGACGGGTGTGTGTGTGGGCCAAACGTGTGGGGTGCCGCGACTCGCCGGTTTATGATGGTGGAGCTTGAGATGAGGCCCGTCGTCCCGGTGAGGTGTCGTCCCGCGCTGACGAGGAGAGCGGCACCCCGAGGCGACGTGGCCCCGGACGCCGCAGTTAAAACACCGCGGGAGCGGCGTCGGAGGTGACGGATGGTCGGAACGGCCCGACCCGTCCTGGCCCGGCCGTGCTCCCGTCGCCTGTTGCCGTCGGTGGTCGACGGCGTAGAGTTCCTCCGTCGGAAGGGTGGCTGCAGCCACCGCACGCCCCGCCGATGCCCTGCTGGCTTTTCGCCGGAGCGACAGGAGGTTGGCGTGGAGGAGCCTTGCCGCCTGGAGCGATGTCATCTCTGCGTCCTCCTGCGCGACCACAGCGATGTCAAGGTCGTCTGCCAGGAGGAGTATTTTCTCCGTCACCATAGCGTCGATGCCGTCGTCGTCCATACGGGGGAAGGCCGACTTAGCCATCGCCAGGAGGCTCGTTCGATACGCCAGGGGCGACTCCTTCTCACCCCGCTTGCGGTCGTAGAATTGCTGTCTACATTCAGCCGATGGTCCATAGACCCCTCCCAGCAGCTGCAGCGCCATCGGTAACGTAGACCGCCTCTCTTTTGGTGCCGATGTGAGGGCGGCGAGCGCGTCGCCGTCGAGGAGCGCCGGCAGCGCGCAGAGAGCCTCCTCATCGGACCACCTCGCCATCTCCTGATGGGCGAGGAAACGTCTGCGAAAACCGGCCCAGTCCCCCTCCGCGCCGACGAACTCCTTCAGCGGGGGCAGCCTCTGATGGAGCGCAGCGGTCGTTGTAGATTCCCGCGGGCAGATGTCACCCCCACTCGGCTGTGCGTCGGTGCGAGCGGCCGATGGGATCGCCTGTCGCGGTTGTGATGACGTCGCAGCTTCAGCGACGGCGATGTCGGAGCGGATGTGTAGGCTGGCCACGCCCCGAACAGCTGCAGCGTCGATGGCGGGAGTTTCAAACTCAGACTGCTCCGAAATGGCGGGAAGGCGCCCTGGTCGTTGGCCCGCCTCGCCCCGTGTTGAATCACCGGCCCCCAGCCGCGTGATGGTCTCCAGCGTGGCGGCAGCGGCATACAGCAGCTCCGCCAGCCTCCCGTGAGCCAGCCGCAACGCGTCTGGCTGTGGTCCTTCTTCACTCCGATGCCCCGGTAAGGAGGCATCAGGCCCCGGCTGCACCATGTCTTGTGTAGCCGTGTCGGGCTCGACGATCTCGGCAGTGTCTTCCTCCCGCGGTACTTTGGCCCGCGCTGTCTTCCGCGTGTCCATGTTCGAATTACTTCTGACACCAGTTGAAGTACCGGTGAAGACACTTGACACCGAGGTGGAGGCACACGTATATTTATTTAACACAGCACGTTCGTGGCATACAGCACTGGAGGGGGTATCGGCCCCCTCACCCGACTAGCTAAGGATACACGTCCTAGCTATTCCTAGCCTGCCTCTTAGTCCTCCACTAATGGGCTAGGGGAGGCTGTCTGGCCCGACACTGGTAAGTCGGGCCCAGTACCCGGAGTCCCAGACCAGCTCTTAGAAGAGCACCGGCTCTGGCTCTCGGGACCACGCCGCTGGCTCAGTCCTGTTCGGCCCTGATAAGGACATCGAACGAGGGGAGTCCAGGGCTCTATCTAAGACGTCTTCAGTCTTCTCTGGTTAGCTTTTTAACATAACTGCCTCGAGCCCCTATAACATCCCCTTTTATACCCAACCCCTCCTTGAGGGGTGGGGCCCCGGGGGATCATAACGCCGAACCAGCCTCCCCCCAGGGTGTCTGGCTCGGACGTCGCAGAGGGCATCTCCCCGTGCACACACGTAGCCCCGCCCACTGTGTTTGTTTCCCATAGACTGCCATGCATAACGGGCCCTCTCTTTAACACCCCTACATTTGCATAGACCACAATACCTGCAGTCATAATGCAAAAAAAAAACACAACTCTGATAATGTATGCACTGTCCTTGAAGTTGATTGGTCCACACCCGAGACAGCTTCAAGGACAGTGCATACATTATCAGAGTTGTGTTTTTTGTTTGCATTAGGACTGCAGGTATTGTGGTCTATGCAAACATGACTCCTCGTAAAAAAGGTGTCAGTTTTGTGTGTGCGTACTCGCACAGCCCCCTCGTGTCAATCGCGAACGTGGACAACTCTCCCGTGTGTGTTGTCAGGTTGCACCCCACGTGCTGTTTGGTGGATTTTCATTTGCCGTCGTTTCGCTCCTCGTGCTCGGGAGCTGCCTTCAGAAACGGAAACGAATTGCGGAAACAGGCGCTACCCCGGGGCGCTGAGTGAAACGTCAGACATCGTGCCGAACAAAACGCGGGCGCAGTCCGAAAACGCGTCGGTAGAGCGACGCAGCAGCACAACCACGATACAATATTACACAGCAGGGTACACAACTCCCAGGGGCTAGGGGTCCTACTCTGAGTCCGGGTCCCTGCCGGCTAGCTCCGGTCTCTCTCTCTCTCGTGTCGGATCGTGGACTCTGCCGACTCCACCGACCGGAGAGAGAAGCACCTCTACGGCTACCACCGGCTTCTCCCCAGACTCACCACTCGATCCCTCTCTCTACCCCTGGTTCCCTCTTCACCCTTCTTACTCTACCCGTTCCTATAGTGACCCCGCTTACATCACGGGGTATCCCTTAAGTACCCTAGGAGACGTGACGTCATCGCACTGAACGGCACACCTGACGTCACGTCCTCATTTTACTCCTCTACATTTGTAAACGTTTTACCAACTAAAAGTCATGGCACGACGCATAGAATCACCGATTTAAAATCGATGCATATGCTTACGATATACACTTTGAATCGTGCGAGCGAAAGTCAATTGTTTAACTTTGATGCAATTTGTACGCGCGTGATAATACGCAATGCCCAGTCCCTCCAGAAAAACGCGATTATGCGATCGCAAGATTCCACGCAAAATCAGCCAAAGTCCGCATATTTATGCGGGGGGCGCGTTTTTTCAAATACGCCGCACTTTCGCCGCATAAATTGCAGATTTCCGCGCGCAAAATATGCGGGCTTGCATGATTTCATAATCCCCGCATTTTCGTTGCAAAAAGTCACATATATCTTAGCAGAAAGTTGAAAAATGTTGCGTTTACTTCACACAAGCGCAGCCATTTCCCCTGTTGCCATGGGAACGTTATGAAGTGTTAGAGGCTACGTAGTTAGTTTTATTCAGGAGTTTATGCAACTTTACAGTTGTAAGATTGCACTTTTTTGTTAGTAGTATGTAAATTTACATTACTGTAAGACTGTACTGTTACTGTATTGCTTACGTTACTGTGCACTGAAAACACTTATTTTAACAGAATATGTCTGTTTTGTATAGCTACCTCTGTAAAACAGGAAGCACACATTTTATTTTTTAATATTTTATTTTTTTATATTTTATTTATTCATTTTTACAGAAGTTGTAGCATATTCATTTAGTAAAGCTACAGAACTTGTTCGACTCAATGTTTTGTAAGTTTGAGCCATCTGTTTGTTAAGGTCTGAAATAAAACAAGATGAGAACTTAAATATTCCCAGCACTTTCTGTGATGTAGTATGCTTGCTTATCATAGGAAGTAATAAGAAATGACTCTTTACATTCAAGTAGTAGCCTAGTGAATAGGGTGTTGGGAGAATCACTTTTTTTTCTCTTTTTCATCAAACCGCAGTTTTTGCAAGTTCCCGCAATTTTTGCAAGTTCCCGCAATTTAATCGCATAAAATTGCATAAATATCCCGCATATTCCATCGCATTTTTTAAGAAAACGTGCCGCATAATCAACGATTTTTGCCCGCAACAATCACCAAAGAACTCCGCGTTTTTCTGGAGGGACTGAATGCCGTTACGCTCGTGCCGACGGAGCAAAACTGAATGAAGGCCTCCCCACGTCACGTCGGTCGTCGGGCTGGTTGACCATACTTCACCGCGCACGAAGAGATGTTCCATCGTGAAGGATCTTTCAGTCAGGCGAAATACTAAAACTAATTAATAAGATTTCAAAACATATTCTGGTTAGCGCAGAATCTTGACTTAAAGCTTTCGTGACTGCAGGAATACATATTCTATGGGTCTTCCGAAAGACCCATAGAATATGGTTAGCGTAGCTTGATGAAGTGGGGGTGGGTGGGGGGGACCCAGGACCAACTGAGGCATCGCTCGCCACGTAGTATAAGTCGCAAGCGGGAATGAAACCCGGGACGGCATCTCGTACCTCCTCCTGGGTTGTTGACACGGCGCTCAGCGTGACAGCGACTGACGCCGGAGTGCGCGTGGTGACTTCGAATTGGTCTTCCTGTCCGTCGTAAATTGGAGTGTGCCGCTGGTGGAAATTAGCTCCGGAACCGGAGGGATCGCATTGTTCCACCCGCTGGCATTGAGTGCACGGTTCAGTACCTGCGTTAGTCACAATGATTGCCACCCACGGAAAGGAACTGCATTCTGTTGAGACGGAACATCCTCGCACCACATTGACGCTAAGTATAACGTGTTGCCTCCCTCTCTTGGTATTTTTGTTTTAACGACGCTGAGTCAACTCCGCGCCCCCGCTGTGTTTGGCAAAGATGTTGGTTGGGAGGCGAAGTGATTGTCGTGTGAGCATTGTGCGGACGTCGTGCGAACGTCGTGCAAGCGTCATGCGGGCTTCGTGCGGGTGGCAGAGCCCTCGCGTGTATCCGTGGCAAGATCTATACAAGCGGCAGGTCCAGCATGGGCGGTGGGTTTGAGGTTTGCCCCGAACGGTACAAGCAATACACGAAGCCGTGCAGCCACGAGCAGTAATATCAACGGAGAGTTGTTTTCTGCACTTCAGATAATCGGATTTGTAATCTGTTTTTTAAGCTCGCAATATGGAGCGAGTGATGTGTCCTATTTTGCTTGCTTCTGGACGTACTGGAGTGTGTGGTGTGATTTATCCAATGACAAAGGTACATGCTTATCAAGATGCTATTAAACAATACTATACGAATATTAGCAATTTTTAGCCCCTTATCAAGCCACTGCCGGATGAACATCTCCCAACACTGTGTCAGTGATGCGGGTTGTTTGACCATACTTCCCCATACTGGTCAGGGAGGGTTGGTTAAGGAGGTGCCCAGATGGTCAGATGTTACTCGCCACTGATATCATTACCCATGTCTGGGAGTTGAACCAAGCTCACAGGGTCACTGGGTTCGTAGTGCAGTGCACAATGAGGGCCTCCCCAAGTCGTCGCTCCATCTCCTGTAATACTCCACATAGTACCTTGTGCAACGCGCACGACCTGATTTCATCACTCCGTCTCCTCGAGGGATGTACTTCGGGATGCTCCAATCCGTCACTATTGCTGACCATCGTACATCGTAGCCACATGTCTTCAGACATTGTAGTGATATTTTACTTGGCAGGACCCGCCTTAATAATTACTAAAATAATGACCTGCCCAAGCCAAATTACTCTTCTTTTGGTAGTTTGAGTGATGTCACGAACTAATCTGCGTATGTTTTCAAATCCACGTATTTTCTCATTCTGTCTCTCGAGCGATACCTTTCAGTGACTTGCAAAATGAGCAGCGATCATCGCAGCTTTGTTGTTAGTTTTTTTTAAATTGATATCACAGGCCGATCGCAATCGCGCACACCATCATATTTCCATGGAACGTCATTTTTCGCCGTCACTGGTGAACGGATGCAAGTGGCAGCAGGAGCATTGGCAGTGCCTTAATTGTTTCGAGCATTTCAATCGAGTGCAGGTCATAGCAGGAATTGAACCCATGACCCCGTGCTGCAGGAGGGCAATGATTTATCCACAATAAGCCACTGAAATTGGATTCAAAGCTGAGGAATTCTGTCTCGCCGTTAGGTGTGCACTTGAAAGCGAAAAAGATTTCTTACATGCCAATTTAAAAAAATCTAGTTTTTGTAGTAGCTGTTTTTTTTTTTTACCTAAGCTACCCCTACCCCCTGTTGAAAATGTCCATTAAAAAGTCTCCATCAAGAAATTCAACCCGTGCTAAAATTAGAGCCGGGCATAAATCGTCATGAAGGTTGCACAAGTGACCTGGCTAATGTGTGTTCTGGTTTGGCAATTATCTTCATGAATTAAAATAAAACGTGCGGAACTTTTTGTATCCAACAGACGCCGTACTTTTGGCCATCGAACTGTTGGGAGCCGGAAAATATGGACTACGGTAAGTGTGGCTTGTCATTATAATATGACAGTAATAATCATGTTTGATAATAATTTTCATTATCATTATTATCGAAGCTTTCGAGATGTGGCTGTATCGAAGAATGCTGAAAATCCCATGGACAGCCAAAACCACCAATACACAAGTTCTGCAAGATATGGGCACTGACAGGCAACTGCTGAAGACCATCATTAGCAGGAAGTGTTACTACCTAGGCCACATTGCCCGAAACGACCACAAATACCAGCTATTAAAGCAAATCCTGGAAGGAAAATCGAAGGGAAAAAACGACCAGGACGGCCAAAAACGACATGGCTCAGTAACATCAAAACATGGCTACAATTAACAACAGCACAAACTCTACACGCCGTGCTAGACCGGGACCAATATCATCGTGAAGTCGCACACGCCGTTAGGCAGCACTAAAGAAGAAGATCATTATTATCGTCGTCACCGCTTGGCTCTTTTTCACTGAACCAGCATCTGAAGTTTGAGTATTATCCTCCATCTCCTATACTGTGGGTTTCACCCCTGGGTTACCCAGTTTCTTAAAGTATTAGACATCATATTAGACAAATATTACAATGGGCGATCCTCCTAATTACGTATTGAGATTCAGCGAGGCTTTTCCTGGGTAAATAAAGAACATATTTTCATTAAATACTGAGCCATGGTGAGCAATATTACATATCTCTGGAGCTATTGAAGGAAGACACAAACGAACAACCCAAAGTAGCCCCTTGTAAATGCGGAATTCGTTGTCTCTTTGGGAATGGCGCAAACTCACGAAAATGTTGTGGGCTGCCCGTGACTGTGCGGACCAGAGATCACTTACAAGTTCAAGTTAATTTATTAGGTTTAGCCCTGTGAGCCATTGGGCTCTTGAATCGCGTGCAACCGCAACAAACAAAAACCAAAAACATGAAAGATCTCAGAAATAGCTCTTTGATATCTGCTTCCAATGGATTATTTGTCTTATGACGTGACAGCAATAAGCACAATAGGGATAAAATTGGCGAAAATTATTTAGATTTTTTTTTAAGTGCCACTACAAGAGGAGCCCAATGTTTTTGGGAGGTATCTCCTTGAAGGAACATTGTTGTGAAACCATCTATCGCACGGCAGGTTACGTTTACTCAGCTTTATCCCGATGGGTGTTGTGATCCACCAAGTGAAGGCGGCATGTGCGTCGCAATCGGCATTTTGTTTTCCCACGTGAATGCTCCGTTGGTGACTTTCAACCCTCGCGACGTTACTCTCTAATTAAAAACATAAACCACGACATGCGACTTCGTAGGATGGTATATCAACTTACACGTATTGATGAGATCGTTTCATATAGATACCAATATGGGATCTTTCTTGCCAGTATCAAAATCTAACAATAGGTTTGACCCTTTCTGATGTTAAGATGTGAAAACAAACATAATCCTTTTTCAATGAAATTTGTCTGCATTAACCACACGTACTTGTGGTGAACATGCAAAAAAAACATGCTCTGATAATTATCAGATCATATAGTATATGCATTGTCTGTGAAACTGATTGGTCCACACCAGAGACAGCTTTCTTTTGAGCCTAGTCTCAAAGTGGTCATGTCGGTCTGTTTGACCAAACTCTACCACGCTGTTCAGTGCGGGTTTGGTGAAAGCGGAGAGCAATGACAACAGGAGCGTAGGAAGCACAGTCCAACACAATATTTTGCTTCACTGCACTCCCTACCACGCGCAGCCTCGCAGCCGCCAAGGGCAACCCAGCAATCGATTGCCGTCACCCATCTGAGAATCCTCCAGGCCCGAACTTTCTTAGCTTCACCACATCCTGAAGAAGGCCTGGCTGGCACATGTCGGGTGATTTGACAGGACGGAAAAAAATCCAATACACGTACCGCGTGCTACGATCACGAAATCACGCACCATTTGAATCTTCACTCATGACGATATACCGTGCCGTAGATCCGTTTTTGTTTTAAAGTCTCCTGCGCTGGTACCTGCAATGCCGCGGCGTAACTTAACGTCGGGATTTCCCGTATGAGTCACCTCCATATTTGGGTCTCCGTTGTCACGGCTATTGCCTTTTTCGTGTCGAGCCTTTAATTATCTGCGCTGTGTGGCTGTGCATGCCGCCTGCCTTTGTGACAATGTGGCCTTTTTTTCTGGAGGATGTCTAGGCGCCCAGGAAGTGCTGAATTACATTATGTTGGAAGTGCTATTATAATTGGATGCAATGCATGGGGAGTCAATTTTTCAAATCATCCCGATTTAACGAATTCAAAGGAATATCTTTCACCTCTCCCTCCCCCAAGGTGTATTGCAAACCGGGAGCAAGTAGCATGGTGCTGTTATGATGCCCTTTTGTGTGCCGTCTTCCATTCTTCACGCACGGCGGTGACCTCCTTCTAGGTTGACTCGGCTTGAATTGAGTACCATTCGTGTGCCGATGATTGAGCAGCGTGCGTTTACGAGAATAATCGCGGTGGATAGAATAGGGTGTCACCGACCGCACAGCCCCTGCTGACACGTGTAAAAGAAACCTGAATGCTGGAGTTTACCGCTCGTTGTTCACCGCGCGTCTAGGATTACCGCGTCGTTTTTTTTGCAGCTGCACCGCGTGGCACCATCTTCGGCTTGTGCAGCGTGTTGTTCGGTGACATGTGCCGACGTTTCGCCGCACGCGCTGGGAGCTTCTTCAGGAACTGAGTTGAGCAGCGCTTGCTCACTTTTTCTCTCCGGGTGCTCCGGTTTCCTTCCAGACGAATAAAAACAGCGTGGGAACCGGCCTGTCAGAGAGTTAAGACTAATCGAAGTCAACAACTGCCGACACTAACAGCAGCCGGCATCGCAAAATAATCTATTTACTATTTTAAAGTTGTTTTATTTTCTTATTTTACCAGGTAAGGCGCACTGAGATATACAGCTCTTTTTCAGAAGCGACCTGGCCACAAATTATATCTCAACAAAGTGGCCCATCACGTGGAAATGTATAGCAGCCAAATACTCTAAACGCATGTTTTTAATGTTGGCCCCTTCCCTCCCTCCATCCCCCGCGACTAGATAATTCCTCGTCACAGCCATCTCTTAGACACACTCAAGCGGTTGTGCTTTCGCTACGTTGTCCCCACCTGAAGAAGGACGCTTGTGTTGCGCCCGAAAAGTCGTGATTTAATTTATTTGTTTTCATTTATTTTATTTTTTTACCTACGTGACTTTACCAAAAAAACCAAAGAGTATGTTTCTAATTGTGGAGCGAATCATAGGAGGCCCCGGGGAAGAATCCATGCGACTATGGGGGAAAGAGAGAACAAGCAAACTCCAAACATACCTGCGTGAGGGTTGGGCGAGGGAGTGAACATCCCTGGTGAGATGGGAGAGAGGGAACTGCTCAGTGCTCACTTCAGTTCCGAAACAAGCTCCCAGCACGTGCGGCCAAACGTCGGACGCCAAAAGGTGTGCGCCTTTTGGCGTCATCTGGTCCAACACCATGTGAGACTAGGCTCTAAGGAAAGCTGTCTCGGGTGTGGACCAATGTTTTTTGTTTGCATTACGACTGCAGGTATTGCGGTCTATGCAAACATGACTCCTTGTAAAAAAGGTGTCAGTTTTGTTGCCAGATAAAAGGGTAAAAAAACAATTATCACATGGTGTTGGACCAGATGACACCACGTGAGACTAGGCTCTAAGAAAAGCTGTCCCGGGTGTGGACCAATCAACTTCAAGGACAGTGCATACATGATCAGAGTTGTGTTTTTTTTGCATTCCAACTGCAGGTATTGCGGTCTATGCAAACATGACTCCTTGTAAAAAAAGGTGTCAGTTTTGTTACCAGATAAAAGGGTAAAAAAACAATTATCATAATATATGCATTGTCTTTTAAATTGATTGGTCACACCAGAGACAGCTTTTTTTTGCCTAGTCTCAAAACGGTGTTAGACCAGAGGACGCGAAAAGGCGTACAGCACAACAACGAGCATTCTCAGAGTAATGAGGGTTCGGGGTGAGCATCTACATCATGGGACCTCCTTTGCCAGGACCAAAATATGAGAATAGGTTTTCCCCTTTTTTCTGGCAACAAAACAGGTGTTAAGATGTTTAAACACCAAACTGAAACCTTTTACATGGAATCATGTCTGCATTAACCACAACACTTGTGGTCAGAATGCAAACAAAAAACGTACTCTGATAATATATGCATTGTCTTTGAAACGGTCGTACTACAGTAGCACGACCGCGGTGTTGCGTTTGCGGATTCTTCTGTGCGGTCGCGTGTGGCGCCTGTGTGTTTTTCCGTGTCTGCTTAATTGTCAACGCATCCTCTGCCTTCCCCACAGCCGTGTATTTATGCAAGAGAACATTGCAAAACAAATCCCGCTCGGAACTGGCAGACTACGAAGCAGTGAGTTATTCTGGGTTTTTATTTATATTTGAAAATCGCTTGGGTCAAGTCAGTGACATCATCATTATAATCATTATTCCACTTGTTTATTCAGTAAAGCTCCACCGAGCCTCATGACTCTTTTTCAAGTCTTTCTTAGAAAGGTACAATGCTTGCTAACGTACGTTCCACTCGAGTAATTTATGACGAGACTTGTACTTTAGTCCAGTTCGGTAGTGTGTACACAATTTTGAAACACAACTTTCATGCCATGCCGTTGAACAGAGTTGCGAGATGCTTTGAAGGCCCCTCTCTGTCTACACACAATCCTCATGCGTACGTTGCGTGTACGCAATTCTTGGCTACAAATCTTGAGAGATTCCCACGCTGGATGGGTGCGTTCCTTAAATCCGCCTGCCTCTGTCCACCCAGAAGTATAAAATGGGTCACTTGTGACGTGGTCAAGTGTGGGTACTCCCAACTCCTCTAAGACGCCGGGTCTGCATGAAAGAGCTGGCCAAAATATCCTCGAGAGATGCTCTCAAGTGGAGGGACTTCCACCAGCGGTTGCGCGTGCAAGCAATTGAAAGGGCTGTGTTTTCACCAGCGAATGTTCCGCTGCCTGTATAGGACGGCGATGGATAACCCCTCGGGATGTGTGCCGCTTGCTGTTGCAGGAAAGCCTGGTGAGGCTTCAGCAGGCGTTTGCACGCAAGTGGGAGTTCATTGTGATGCAGTCCGAGGCGCAGGCCAAGTAAGTGCATGCTCAATTTGCATCCTGGCAGCGTTGTTTTGCAGCGCCCTCTATGCAAATCGCATGAACCAACAAACAGTTTCTTTCTCCCGTAATTGGCGTGGATAGGAGAAGGTAAATATGAACAATGAAGGAGCCATTAAACAGCGTGGTGCACGAGCTGGTGAACATTCCGGGAAAGAATCCCAGTGCAAACAAAAAAAGACTCGTATTGCAGTTCGTAACTACAACTATTTATACATGAAATATATTTTGCTTAAAATTTTCATTCAGTTCGTATAAAACACAAGGGGCGGTGTGGTGCTACTGCGACCCGTGTTCAATTGCCGGCCATGATATCTGTAACCAATCCTGAGGCTAACCCACGCTGACCAGCGTGGTGAAGTATGGTCATACAAGCCCTGCCTGTGATCGACGCGGCATGGGAAGACATTCGTCCAGCAGGGGATTGACAAGGGGATTGCGATTTTAATAAAATCATAACTATATGGGGCGTAAAAAACTATTCCGCCAAATTGCTTTTGAGGAACGTTTTAAACAGTCAATTATACATCGTGACTATTAGTACCGTATTGATTGAAACCCTTGCAATTCAGTGAATTGTCATGATTTGAGTAAAAAAAATCACATTGTTTTTGTTATTGTGGTTAATGTGCCGTAGTCGTGTTTAGTGGATTCGCTGCACCTCCAATGAGCATGCATCGTCTCATTGACAAACGTCGATTCGTAAGCTCGCAGCTAATTCGTAAGGGCCACGTAAGAATCAATGTTTCTCAATTCATATATGTTATACGTAATGGTGTTCATGCAGCCTTGGATTCAAGGCCTCCGGCCAAGTTAAATAAACTTCCTCGGGTGAAATCTCCCCTTAGGTCACACAAATCTACTTTGCAAGCTCCACTCACTGCTATTTTATCCACCAACCACTGCACCTCAGGGCCAGGGCCAGGAGAGAAAATGTCCTTGAGCTGGTCTGGAGGGCAAGGGGCTGGCCTCGAGAAACCCAAGCCTCGATTCACGTTGGCTCCAGCAGCCACTAGTGGCCGCTACTACATTCAACACAGTTTGAAGAAGAGTTGATTGTGGAATCGCGATGCGACCGCGACTGACAACGATTCATCAAATCTCCAGTGGAGGAGGAGGAGTCAATTGTTGCTCTCCTGAGTTTGGACCAGTGGCCGGTTATGAACCGTGAGGACACGTGGACCATGACACGTGTACCACGACACGTGTACCACGACACGTGGGAAGGGTATTTGATGTGCCATTCTAATTGTGTAGAACTTTGTTCTTGGGGGAAGTTTGCATCGATCCCTTCACTCTTCAATCAGGACCAAACTCACTTATTCGTGTCTTTATATCATCCCAATGACTAGTGCCAATGTTAACCCCAAGTTTATGGCTCGGTATATCGCCACGTAGTGACTTTAACAACCTACCAGAGGAGCACGTGATTATGGTCACCTCACCTTGTCATTGGCCCCTTCAATCAGCTGGTGCAAGTCGACATCTGATTTCAAAGTTCCACCCGTACAGTGTCCACCCGGCTTTAGGTGAGGTGTGAGGAACCTTTTTTTTATATATACTGAGGGTCAAAGTAGGACTTTCAGATACATATACTGAGAGCAAAGTAGGACTTTCAGATACATATACTGAGAGCAAAGTAGGACTTTCAGATATACGTACTGAAGGCCAAAGTAGGACTTTCAGATACCATTGGTGGGCCACACACGAGCACTCACTTTGTTGGTCACATCTATCACTGCAAAGGGGCCCCTTGCAGGGACAGAAGTGACTGATCACGCTAAAATTAGAAACACAGTACTACCACCAGGTCAAAAAGCATTGCCCTTTTAGTACCTGATTAGTGCGGCTAAGATTACCAGGGGCTGTAGACTCCCTCCCCCACGCCTGCATTTCGTCTTCACCTTGCCTGCTGACCTCTAGCTGCCACTTGAAAGCCTGCATCGGGGACGCGCTCTCCTCTGTCCTCCGAAACACGCGTCCCACCATTCGCCACACGTCCTTCCCGATTGCACCTGCAACGTTTGTCTCCGCACGTTCTATTCAATTGTGATCTTCCGTTGCTTAGCCTGGCAGAGAAGTCCTGGCATCTTCCGCATGCACCCACACTGAAATGCTCGAAGCTTCCTGTATAGTACGTAAACATATGAGCAATTTATCCATACCGGATTCTGATGCAGCATTTTTTTGTTTTTGTTATATCAAACAAATTGGGTACGTCGTGTTCAGTACAGCATTTGGGTTGTATTAAATGAATGTCGAATTCATTGCATGCACTGATAAAGTGAGTGGGGCATCATGCACGTCTGTGAATGCCCTCAAAAAACACTCCGTGCGTTGCATTTGGATCAATCGCAATTGGTGGGGGGGGGGGGGGGGGATTGCACCATTCTTATATCTTTCCATGATAATTCAGCATCAATTGCTGAAAGGATGAAAGCTAAAAAAAAGGCCCGAGTAATATGACATCGTCGCTGTGCCTCGCGTTTGGCCGTCACAGAAAATGACATCTTGAACTTAGACAGAATCGACACCAATCCCCTGTCCTATTTATTTTAAGCTAAAAGTAGATTCATTGAAAAAGCCATCCCATTTGACCTTGGCGGCGACGAGGGACAGGATGGGAGGGGAATGGTTCACGGGTTTTTGCTCCCCTCCTTAACGGGGTATTGTCGTCGTGCTCATTAGACCTGCGCTGTGTGTACAATGTACGAAGGCGGCTTTAATTGGCTCCCTTAGCGCTATCTGGATACAAAGCGCCAGATTTATGAAGCTGCTTAAGACCCTAAACAAATTTCATCTGTGGGGCTGGGCGTGCCGTGTTGTGTGCCCGCTCGGGTCGCCGAGGCAAGGCGTCACTGCGTCACATCGTGCGAGAGACACGATAACACTGGTCAACACACTTTTTCTGGCATAAGGTATTCCAACGGTTTTAAGGTAATTTTGGGGTGCCGATTCCAAATCTGGTATCAGGTTTTGTCTATCACATCAGGTTTTTGAGATTTCAAATATTGCATTTTCAATTAAAACTGCAGAAGAAAAATATTAAATGAATGTGGATATCTACATAAAATGATATTATAAACACACTATCCTAAAAATACAGCACCATATTTTAACACTAAAGCAGTCACTGACTCGCAACAACTGGTAATCATAAGTGACAGAGTTAATTTCGGGTAAAATCAATGAAAATGGGGTATGCCGATAGCATAAAATGAGATGTGATAGAGCAAATCTGAGATCAGATTTGGAATCAGCACCCTGAAATTATTCTAAAACAGCTGCAAAGTCCAGGCCAGAAAAAATGTTTTTTTTTGTTGACCAGTGTAATCATCGCATCGTCCCTTTCGCACAAAAAATATCGTCGCATCGTGATGATCGTTTGGTAATATTTTCCATTTCCCGCACAAAACGTTAATGAAACATGGCACTGAGTCGTTACAATTGTAAATAAATACCGGCCATCGATTAAATTACCACTTACCAGTAAGGTATTTTCGAAAGTAATTGACGGAATGGCAATTATATGACATCATCATCATACTCTTAGTTCTTTCGGTAAAGTCACGTAGGTAAAAAATGAAATTAAAATTAATCAAAATGAAATAAAAATCACGACTTTTTAGGAGGCAACACAAGTCTCCGTCATCAGGTGGGACCGTCACAGCCAGATTTGCTGCAATATTTGCTGCCGTCACAGTCAGATTTGCTGCAATATTTGCTGCAAATCTGGCTGTGACGGTCCCACCTGATGATGGAGACTTGTGTTGCCTCCGAAACATCGTGATTTTTATTTCATTTTGATTAATTTTTAATTTCATTTTTTTTTACCTACGTGGCTTTACCGAAATAACTAAGAGTATGAATCATTGCAGTCACGAAAGCTTCAAATCTAGACATCATCATCATCATCCTTGGTGTTGGTCGAGTTATGTAATCGATTTTGTACTTACACAGACAAGTAACCCCCATGTACATACACAGACAAGTAACCCCCATGTACATGCACAGACAAGGGAAGGTAGGGGAGAACACACGCACAAGGGCCCATGCCGCCCTGGTTATTGCTGCGGGTGTAGTGACCGTAATAGTACCAACGTGGACGTTAAAGGTTCTCCTCATCTCCTGTGTGCCATTCTCAATAGTATGCCATTGTGTGCTGGCACGAAGGTCTAATTTCTACAAATTCGAAAAGAACCCGCAAAATGATTCCCACGTCTCTGATTAGCATGGTTGGCTATGTCCCGTGCGAAAGAAGTTCAACATACATATGTAGAGGTGTATTGGTACGGATGGGAAACAAACACAAGGGGCATGTCTTCTTCTTGGTTCTTTCGGTAAAGTCACGTAGAAGGGAAGTAACAAAATAATACAAATAAAACATAATAAAACAATTCTCACGACGTTTCGGCCACAACGCAAGCAGCCGTCCTCAGGTGAAGAATGAGACAATGCCAAGCTAGGAGCTTATATATAAGCTGCGTTGGAGGTGGAAGAAAGGGCGCCTTAACAAAAGAATGTGCATATGAAGAGGAATTTAGCATATACATGGAAAATGCGTAGGAGGTGGGCGGGGAGGTTTCAAAGTCATATTATGCCCATGCATTATGCAGGATCAACAGCACCAAGGGGGGGTGCAGGGATTAGCAGTAACAAAGGAAAGGAATGTTAATGATATGTAGCTGCAGTTACTCAACAACCACGTAGAAAACTAAAGTATAAACTACATAAAAAACTAAAGTATAAATTGCATAGCACAATCAGTATACTTACTATACTCTACACTAAGCTGAGTTACTAACAGCAAGTAATACATTACAATTCTACGTCGTAAAAATTATATAATATGCTTCCATCTAAACTTTATTCTATTGTATCACACGAGCATATACCGTACTATATACTGCCAACATTAAATTATATACTGTATTGCTCTAAACCAACCTATACCTTATACATTTAATATAACACTATGTATTAT
This sequence comes from Lethenteron reissneri, assembly GCF_015708825.2. Classification (NCBI taxonomy): domain Eukaryota; kingdom Metazoa; phylum Chordata; class Hyperoartia; order Petromyzontiformes; family Petromyzontidae; genus Lethenteron; species Lethenteron reissneri. The sequence continues at coordinate 7,321,702 of NC_083789.1, read as the reverse complement.
TCTACCCACCCTAATGTGTGTCGAAATGGTTTATTACGTCCTTCCAATGATTGCTAAGCCAGAATCCATCTTCTCGGTTAAAATTGTCTCTGTGTTTGTATATGTGGATCGCCTCATGAACGAATCTCTCATGATAGCCAGATGGCTTGCAGAGAACCTCTGTCTTGGAGAAGTCAATATCATGTGAGCCCACTGAGTTGTAACAGTGATCTGCCACGGCAAGGGGCATGGTTATGGCCGTACGCAGAGAAGGTGCTTACATCGACGTCCGCACCTGCCATCCCCCACGGCCCCCCTGGGGGGGGGGGCGATTTCTATATAAGGTGGTGAGCCGGAGGGCTCGAGGTCGAGTGTTAGCTTTAACCAGCGAAGATTAAAGACCAGTTAGAGTAGGCCCTGGAACTCACCTGGCTCGCTGTCCTTGTCAGGACCGACCAGGGAAAGCCGGTGGCGTGGCCCCGAGAGCCCAGACCGATGTTCTTATAAGAGGCGGTCTGGAGACTCAGGGTGCCGTAAATTCCAGCTTGACCAGGGCTGGGATAGATAGCCTCCCTTAGCTCTGTAGTGGAGGACCTGGGAGTAGGCTAGCCGGGTTAGACGTTGGGTCTCCCTGTTAGACGGGTGAAGGGGCCGATACCCCTTCAAGTGTTGTGTATCCCCGTCTCTGTAATTACGTTTGTGTTAATAAATACGTGTGCCTCAAACTACGTCGTCCAAACCTCCTGCAAATTACTACACATACATACTCAAGTGGAGTAATACACAGCCATCGTTGTACCCTACCAGCAGACTAATTCCCAAAGGTCACTCTTACCTAGTTAGACAACATAAACTCTTGCAGTGCGAACCTCAACGGTACTCACTAACAGCTCTTGTTCTTGCAGCCATAGAGACTGATTATTGGAGCTGTGTCTTTCTGTGTGTGTGCCTGCATCTGTTTCTGGCAATGATTTTTTTCTCGTTTTGATATTTCCCAGGATTGATCGTAAACGTGAAAAGGTCGAGAAGAAAATCACCGAGAGCCAAGAGAGGGCCTTCTGGGATGTTCACAGGCCAGTGGTAATATCTGTTTTTTTTTTTACAACTGCCCTCCTCTGTCTGTGTTGTTTGAAAGTGGTGTTAACACGAAGAATAAAGTACAAAAAGATCGATTTTAGAAAGTGCATTAAGCGCATACTGCAGTCCATCTCTGGGTTAAGGCTTTGTAGTATCCATGAGTTGACACAACGTAGCATTCCTTGGCTGGATAATTTATAAAGCAAGTTCCGCTGTGTGGGAAGTCAAGAACAGTTAGAAAGACTGACCTCCACCATGTGAATGTGGAATTTCCACCACCGGCTCCAATGCTGCCAATTGAGAAGTGCTTCCCCATTTCTCATAAAATAGTTTACATCCCTTTACTCTTTTGAGAAGGGGGCAATTTATCTCGATTAGAGTGCTTGCTAAAGTAAGAGTATAATAGTTTAATTTGCAAACCTTTGTCAATAAATTGCTGGATTAAAGCCTCCCCCCCCCCCCCCCACACAATGCCAGTATGGGAGTTGTTTGATCATACTTCACGGCGCTGGTCAATGTGCGATGGTCAAGGAGAGCCCTAGACCAGTTTATATTTCGCTCACCCGTGACGTTAGCCGTGGCCGGGAATCGAACTCAGATGGCCAGGGTTTATAGCGCAGTGGGCTCTCCGCCATACCACTGTGCCGCTGCTTGCTTAAGTATATGGACACATCAATAACAATGAAAACAAGTTATTTTGTTGTAACAAAATCTTTAACATGCTAACGAGCAATCCATACCAGGACAGTCCTTTAAAAAAATCTTCCCGTCACCGGTCCACCCAGCAGTATCGATAAGTTCACCACAGTCAGTCGGACAGCAGGCCTCATTTGGTGGGGTAAAACATGGGCACTCCCACCGTTTTCAAGACGTCTGGGCAGCGTGGAAGAGTAGACCAAGGGGCCGTCCATAAATTACGTTACACACCTGGGGGGGGGGGGGGGGGTCAGACATTTGTGACGATATGTGACGAGGGGGGGGGGGGGTTTGAGAAATGTGACGTCACGTCAAAATGCGCAACTTTAAATAAATATAGACAACACGTTCTACTTAATTAAATAGACGTTTTAATAAATGTGTTCTCCTACAACATAAGAGTGCAGCGCCACATTAAATACGCACTACAATGACAATAATTTAAAGCGATTTGAAGCATGTTTTATTTTGGGTGGGGGGGGGGCAGAGCTTTGTGACGTCATATTGAGGGGGGGGTCTGACTTTTTGTGACGCCGTGTGATGAAGGGGGGGGAGGGGGGTCAAAAATCGTCCAAAATCGCGTGACGTCATTTATGGACGGCCCCCAAATTGCCCTCCAGAGGGGCTCCCGAGTGGAGGCTTGAGTGAGCAGTGGCGTGAGTGAGCAATTGCAGGGTTCCGCAGACGTTAAGGTGCGCGCTGTAAATACGTGGAATGCATTTCTGCTGTGCGTTTTTCAGTCTCGTGAGAGATTGGCGCCGTGGTTGTGCGATTAACTTAATAAAAAAAATCTATCGAAAAATCCTAATCATACTTGGTTCATCAATCACAGTGACTCATCCAGGCGTCCACAGCATTTAGCTCTGGCTGACGATGATCTGTATCTGGCCACGAGGTGTGGCTATCGAGTGCATGGCACGTGGTTGGAAGGTTGCGAGAGTGCAAATCCTGGTCGAGGGTCGGCTAAGGTCATCGTCCACATTCGGTTGATAAAAAATAACAACCGCTCAGCGAGGAAGTCAAATAGCTCGGCCATATAAATGTTGAATTTTCATCACTGCCTCAAGGCTCTAAACAGGCATTGATCGCTGTTAGTCGATTCAAGAATGGATTACTTTTACGCTCTTTCTTTTTACCGTCTTGTTTGTATTGTGTGTACAGTTTGATCGCTTTATTAACCTACTACCACTACTGATTATTACGATATTAGCAGGAAGAAAAAAAAACATTCACAACAGGTGTATTTTAGAACTGTGGGTCATTGTAAGTTGCCTACGTCTCACCAGACCAATGTATAAATGGCAAAAGCTCCAAAAGACAACTGAGACTACTTGTTGAAGAGCCCAAGAGTAGTGCAATTCACATCTCAAGCACCCCAGAATGGCTTCATTGCTTCTTTAATTGATTATGTATCCTCTATAATGCATGAATTGTGTTCAGTCTACTCAGCCAGCATTTGCTCCAGAATCCCCAGTGTTTGATTACAGTGAAGCGAGCCTCTTTTAAATTAGCCGTGTTGCTAAAAAAAACTAATTTATTATCAGTTCCCTTCACCCACCATAATTGTGTTGTAAAATAACTGGATCACACTTCAGAGGTGGCTAAACATAGCAGAGAGGAAGCCAAGAGCAATTCAAAGTTGTGCCGAGTTAATCAATCACCGTTGAGGTTTAATGGTAGAGGAATATTTCGTAAAAACGCGACTTGCTCATGCGGTTTGTTGGCCTCTAAGTATCCTCCTTATTGAGGTGGCTGGGGTGATTTAAGGCGTCGGAGCACTGGGCTGGCACCACTGACACCCTGGGCTGGAATGAGTAATGAGTTGATGGTCTCAGCCCCTGGTCGCCAAAGTACCTGCCCAAATTAAACATCGTTCCGCACTTCATTTAGATGTACCATTCCAGCTCTGAGAATTCAAATATTGCTTGGGTTGCCATGCCACAAACATTACTTCCTGTATGCAGAGCGGGTGGGTGAGTGCTGCCCTCTACTGTGCGGACCAGAGATCACTGGAGGGGATTTTAAGCCGTAGCTGAGATGCCTCAATGCACGCGGTGGCACGGTGCATGGTGGCACGGTACGTGGTGGTACGATACGTGGTGGCACGTGGTAGCATGGTAGCATGGTACGCGATGGCACGCGATGGCACGCGGTTGCACGGTGGCACGCGGTGGCACGGTGCGTGGTGGTACGATACGTGGTGGTACGATACGTGGTGGCACGTGGTAGCATGGTACGCGATGGCACGCGGTGACACGGTGCCACGGCACGACCGGACTTCTGGGTGAACACCTCCCAGGGAAGTGCAGCTGCGTTCCGGAGCTGTGCACGCGCGCACGCGATCAAGCTGACAGACAAATGTAGCCATTAGCACGGCCCGTTTATTACGCCATATCTCATTATTGGATCGGAGGAGACAGCAGCAGCATCATTACCTCGGCTCGCTCCTCTCTGGTTACGCTGTTTTGTGTTGCATGAGTGGCCAAATTCAATTAGAGCCGGCACTGAGCATACATCCACCACCGTGTTTATTCATTGCAAGCAGTTTATCACTTTTTCTAAAACCAAATATTTTAGTTCTGTATTGTTCACATATGCAATAGATTTTAATAAGTGTCGTGCTTTCCCCAGCTAAATTTCTATTCCAATCGCGCTATCCTGCAGTGTCGTGTAATGAGACAAAGCAAGCGTCCACTTGGACTTCTCGTAGAATGAGCGCCCGTCCCCTTGCGTGAGAGAATGGTCCGTGGAAGGGGATGTCAGAACTACTCCTGAAGATCCTTTCAAACGACCTCGAATTCACAGCCATGGGAAGCTTCACTTTCCTGCCACACAACTCGCTGTGTTGTATTTGGAAATGCTAATCATAATTGGGTTCCTGGTGCAGTCGTCTGTGATCAGGTTGGGACCTTCAACTGACTGCACCTGAGAACCTGGTTTAACCACAGGTGGCTGAAACGCAGATTCGAGCCCAGGATCTTAGCGGCGTCGGATTAGTGCTCCGACCCATAGCATTAAGGTGGTCATGACTTCTGCATTAATTAAAATGTCTGCTTTGCTGTGCAAATGGGATTGTCGATAGGTATTTATTTTTTCTGGAAATGGTTCAGTAGTCTAACAATCAGGGCACGTACCTTTCGATTCGAGATTTGTCATTGCAATTAAACCTCGGCCCTATGTTATGTAGCGGTGAAGGCAAACCCCCGTGATTTTTTTGCAATTCCAGGCGGGCCCTCTGTGAGTAGTCGGACAATGATTCTTGTTCGAGTCTAGCCGAGGGTTCATTGTATAACGATGCAAAATACATTTTAGTGTGCCCAGCTATATTTTAAAGACATCAAGGCCATGCTAGAAGTTTTACGTAGCCCTACCATGTAGGTAGAGCCTGTTTTGTAAATCCACTGCTGGATGAGGTCTTCCCCACGCCTTGCGGGCCACGAGGCATATTTGACCGTACTTTTCCAAGCTAAATTTCGATTTAAAGCTTTCGTGACTGCAGGGATTCATCTTCTTGGTTCTTTCGGTAAAGTCACGTAGAAGGGAAATAATAAAATAATAAAAATAAAACATAATAAAATAAGACACCGTCTCCCCAACAGACCTGGTCTTCACCTGAGGACGGCTGCTTGCGTTGTGGCCGAAACGTCGTGAGAATTATTTTATTATGTTTTATTTTAATTATTTTATTATTTTATTATTTTCCTTCTACGTGACTTTACCGAAAGAACCAAGAAGATTTACCAAGCTAGTCAGGGGGGGTTGTAACAAGTTGGTGGAGTTTAGAAGTAAAATGGGTTTCGCTGCACTGCCCTCTACTGCCCAGAATGCCTATGGCACCTGACTTTACGCACTGCGGTCGCCCAGTCAGGCACTGAGGCTCAAATCCTGTTTAACTTTCGAGATCTGACGTGATCGCGCCCATTCTCGGTAACTTGGGTCATTGACTCAATATGTCACTAATAATCGCTGTAGTTTCATATTTTCTGGCAAACGTATTAATTCAATTGTTTTGTTTTAAGTTACGAGGGAATTCGCCGCTCGTTGGGTTTCTTTTATACATTCATATTTTACAGCGAATGTCAAACACCATTGAAAAACACAATGTAAATACTGTAAACACATTTCAGAAGAGTTTATGTGGGAAGAAATGAGATTCAAGTTGTTACAATGTTTTAAATTAGGGATGTGCGCCGGAAATATTCGATAACCCACAGAATCGACTTGATAAAAAGTGCACTTTCATTGAGAGTATCCAGATTCAGTGAATGATAAGTACAACAATAATTCTAATTCAGATTCCAAAGAACACAGGATGAGATGTTACTATCCTTTGTGCAAGCACTTCCAAGAGTTCATGAACAGTGAGCCTGGTGAAATTTGGGGAGCGCATCGTCAGTAGTGACCCTTTGGTTCCTAGGGTGTTTCGGCCTTTCACACTATACACCCTCCCCAAAGGCGGCCAGCGACAGGGTGATCAATCCTGCGCTTGCGTCCCATTCCCAATTAGTCATAGGAGTTGCCTTGTTGTTGGTAGCCAACATCCCATGGGACTATGCATGGCAGGGGCGTCCTCCTCCCTGAGTCAAGCATTGTTGACTGCATACCTCCTGGCCCTCTCACTTTGGGGCCCAGCTGGGGTCTTTCCTCTTCATCCAGAGCCACTGACTGCTGCCTTCTGCCGCCTCCGATACAGCTTTGATTGCCGAACGCTGGCTCTGGCCCTTAATTCCCAGGTCTCTAAGCAGTCTGGTTGTAGATGTTGCCACAAAACCTCTACAACAACATCGATAGCGCCGTCACATGGCAAGCCATCACAAGGGTCCTGAACAAACACTTTCAGGGTTAGTCATTAGGCATTCGTCCGTTGCAGTGAGAATGAGATGTAATATCGCTTATGGCTCATGGCGAGATGAGGAGGTGCGAGTCCTGGAATGACGCCAGATTATTAAGGTTATTTGGCTGCTATAAAGTTTAACGTGATAAGCCACTTAGCTGAGATATAATTTGTGGCTAGGTTGCTTCTGAGAAAGAGGCCTATTGCTCTGTGGGCTTTACCTGGTAAAATAAAAAAAAAATTGTTTAGTTTGCCTTGTATTTTTTTGTAATTTGCTTACATTTCCTATACTTTGCACTCCTATTGTTGACCCAGTTCCCCTACTGGACATCTGTGAAAAGGAGCTTTATAGCTCATCGGATTCTTCCAGTACAAATAAATCATTCCGATTCGAATTCTGCCCCAGCGACTCGGACGCCCAGTGGCAAGGATCGTGCCAGGCGTGTAGGCCGGTACAAGCACGTGCCAGGCGTGTGAGCCGGTACAAGCACGTGCCAGGCGTGTGAGCCGGTACAAGCACGTGCCAGGCGTGTGGGCCGGCACAAGCACATGCCAGGCGTATGGGCCGGTACAACCACGTGCCAGGCGTGTGGGCCGGAACAAGCACGTGCCAGGCGTGTGAACCGGTACAAGCACGTGCCAGGCGTGTGGGCCGGTACAAGCACGTGCCAGGCGTGTGAGCCGGTACAAGCACATGCCAGGCGTGTGAGCCGGTACAAGCACGTGCCAGGCGTGTGGGCCGGTACAAGCACGTGCCAGGCGTGTGGGCCGGTACAAGCACGTGCCAGGCGTGTGAGCCGGTACAAGCACATGCCAGGCGTGTGAGCCGGTACAAGCACGTGCCAGGCGTGTGAGCCGGTACAAGCACGTGCCAGGCGTGTGAGCCGGTACAAGCACGTGCCAGGCGTGTGGGCCGGAACAAGCACGTGCCAGGCGTGTGGGCCGGGACGAGCGGCTGCGCAGTTGCCGAACATCGATTTCATTTTTGGAACACAGATGACAAAGGGGATGGGGATGCAGTGGAATAAAATGTTATCAAATGTTATCACAAAGGGAATTGTTAAGCGTGCAGATGAAGCTTGCATGGGTGTATGTTGGGTATATATATGTGCAGGTTTGTACGGGACAACCCTCAAATGATATATTATTCTGGTAAGAAATTATTCTGGTGAGAATTAGTTATGCGTATTGATTGTGGAAGGTTTATGCGGAACCTAATTGATGTCTGCCATCTTCGCCGTCACTTTTGTAAATAATATGCACATGTACATGGCTGTATGCTGGTTCAATGAAATGTATTATTTAGATTTTTCCGTCTCGGAATATGATTAAATATGCTCAGTGTTCTGCAACATCTTTGGCTGTACGTGGCAGCAAGACATTATTATCACCAAGAGCGTGCCATTGTGTATGCTCTTTCTGTGATTGTTTTTGTGTTGCATGGAATTTTTTCATTTCCACAAAGTTTCTTGTAGGACACTCACCCAAGTTAAACATTCAAATGCCGAGTTCAATTTCTTTCTCCGGGCTGATGTTGCTGCAAGACGTTATCACTTGGCATGGTGGCAATTTTATATAAATATACTTACTCTATTTAAAAAGGGATGATGATATACCTTTATTACCATTGCGTTACAGCCCTTTGTCTATCCACTGCAGCCGCATGAAGGCCACCGCCAGGTTTTATTAGTCAAGTTATTTGTTGATGTTGCATTGGCAGTGGTGCACAAACCCAACATTTAAAAAACACATTAGCCAATAATACTGTGGCCTTAAAAGAAAAAAATATATAATCGGCGATGTGTTTGGCAACATGCTATGGGGAAGGGCCATTGCCCGAAACGTTGCCAAACATGCATATTTTATATCGATGGATATGTCGAGTTTGTTTGGTGTTTGACAAGGTGCTTTTTGACCGTAATTCGCCACGCTGGACTGTGCGGGTTGGTGTAGGGCAGGGGGTGGCCAACCTGTAACAGACCAAGATGTCCCCTTGAGTTCTACATTGACAGTTTTCGGCACAACACGGGAGACATTCATTATTAATGATCGCTTTGCTACTACTGTGATAGTGTATTCTACTTCTTGGTTCTTTCGGTAAAGTCACGTAGAAGGGAAATAATAAAATAATAAAAATAAAACATCATAAAATAATTCTCACGATGTTTCGGCCACAACGCAAGCAGCCGTCCTCAGGCGAAGAACAGGTCTGTCGGAAAGACAGCGTCTGAATGAAACACCACCAGGCTTAGCAGCGTATATTTAAGCTGGGTTGGAGGGGGAAGAGTGCCTTGACAAAATAATTTGCATATCAATAGGAATTTAGCATATTTATGGCAAATGCAGATATGGGATTAGTCACTACTTGTGGAATGCGTAGGAGGTGGGCGGGGGGTTTCAAAGTCATATTATGCCCGTGCATTGTGCAGGATGCCCCCTTCGATAGAGCTGCACGTGGTGGATTGAAGAGCCACGTGCGGCTCGGGCGACGCCGGCTGGCCACCGTTTATTATATCACTTGCCACTGATGTTAGCCGTGCCTGGGAATCGTACTCAGCTAGCCGGGCTCACAGCGCAGTGCGCTAACCACTCTGCCACCGATCCACCACCGCTGCTGCATTATTCTACCCGGTTCGTGTTTGCCTCCAACTGACAAATGCTAAAACACGTTGTACAGGCGTGTAAGGGTCCACCGATGCATTGAATAAAGTCGATCATTAAGCTCACGATGCACGTGTAGGATCGCCCGTGATATGTTTTTGCTAATGGTATGCAAAACGGTACGATCATATTATACTTAACTAAAGCTGTACAAATGAGAACAGGAAAAAAAGAGAGACGCAAATTAAAACCAGACTGTTAGAGAGGACACAGGGGAGAATTTATTCTCGTGTAGATCGGTGCTCGTGAATCATTGCACAAGGCATGGAATCGCTGTGGGGTGGGGAGTGAGTTGGGGGGGTGAAACGTGACATCTAATATTTTGTCAGTGCAAGGAACCATGAGGTATGGCTAATGGTGTTTTCCTTTATTCGATGTAATCACCGATTGCTTCACTGCATCCTGCTGACTTGACGAAACCTAATTTTCAAGTCGCATCGCCGATAGCACCTTTTTAAACGTTCTGCTTTAGAGTCGCGAATGCTGTGCATTGCGAATCATACAGCGTCGCCATCAATTTATTTCAGCTCGTTGTTGCAACAATGAGCTGTATCTCTTTGCACAGTGCGCTGGGCTGTAACACCCTTCACGTTGGCTCGAGAGAGAGAGAGAGAGAATTGTAGCGGGCAACGTTTCTTGCTGAATATATATTAAGCCCAGCTCATTGGGTTTAGACACTTCTCCAAAGTGTAACGATGGAGTGTTAAGATGCCATTGGGGTTTTTTTTAATGCAGCCAGATTTTTACGAGCGTTCTGTCGTTGTAGATTCACCCAAGTCTCTTTAGATTTAATAACGAAAGAATGCAGTTTCGAGTAAAGCAACAGGGCAAACATCGAGCCTACAGCAAGACCAGCCAACAACTGCTCCAAACAGACAAAGCCGCCAGTGCGGTCTGAGGTCAGAGGTCATGCCCATCTCCCATGACACCTTTCAGTCACATGGCTCTGCAGCCTCCTTTGACAACCTATTGGGGACTAAAATGTACATTGCACATTGTCCACGATGTCTGGCCAGCTTGGGAGAGTCGGTCAAACGCCCTCCTCAGGAGAGAGACCCTCCTGCAGGCAATGTTGAGAGCAAGCAATTGCGGGGTTGGACCTTTAACTTTTAAGTGTTGATGTGGAGCACTATGGGTAATAAGTAAACATTATTTTCTCTCTCTCTCTCCACATACAAGAAATTACAATGTTTTAGCCCCAATGGTCGACTGGCCTGCTGGTCTTGCGCGAGCCAGGCCTAGTGTCAGTGCACCGTAGGACGCAGCGCTGTCCTCACCATACGGGATCGTGGGGATTGTTTGACCATACTTCACCATGCTGGTCGGTGCGGGTTGCTAAAGGTGGCAGCGGAGGCATAGATGTGAAAGTCTTGTAAAGTCCAATGGAGTTTTCTGTACTGCCCTTTGCTGTACACATCCTAGCCCTACAACAGCAGCCTATAGCAACATGGTCGTGCGTGGTAGTCAACCAGGCTGGAAATCCTGCCGCGCTTGTGAAATCTAACCAGACGGGGTCTATCCCGGATGAGGCCGTCACCACAGGCACATGCTCAAAACAATGTCCTCCCATGTTTATGTAAAAGCGCCCAGTGAGCGAGGCGGGAAACGAACTTTCGCCGTGTACTGTAACTGCAAACTTTCCGACAGGCGACTGGCAAGGTCGGTAAAGGCCAAACGCCCAATTTCCGATAATTGCTCCACCAAGGTGGGGTGGGGGGGAGAGGGAAAGACACATTCAGAAAAATTGATGTGACCCATCACTCGGTCTGTCCGTGCAATCACAGGGTGAGCAGCGCTCTGCAAAGTGCTCGTGTAAAGAGCCGTCGTTTTCACGACGCCTTTTCTCAAACGTTTCAAGGTGCCCCATCGACCTTGCAGAGCTTTGGAACGTTTGTTGCGGGGGGTGAGCTTTTTCCATCGCACCTACGAAATGTGGATTGATGTCCGTAAGCGATTGCCAGCGGCCGCAGAGTTGATGATGGCTCATCGGGGGGCCCGAAACAGAAAATATTTTTGGGGTGCTCCCCTCCCTACCCCTTTCAATTTATAAACTCGTACACGTGGGTATTGTGAGGGTCTCACAGGTCGACCCTGTGCTTGCTCGTCCACCCAGAACTTGCCAGCCGATGTCATCAAGAAAGACGACCGAACGCTCGAAAATGCCCTCCCGGTCTGAAAAGCATGGAAGCACAAACATGTCTACCAGAGGTCAGAGGTCGCAAACGGGTTTTGATTCCTTACCCGTACCCGGCCGCACCAGGGTCGCAAACGGGTACCCGTACCCTACCCGATACCTGGCTACCCATACCCGGCCGGGTATCGGGTAGGGTACGGGTACCCGATTGCGACCTCTGGGATGAAGCCATGTTGCAGGCGCGGGTGGGTTGATTCTAAGAACTTGAATTGTGAGAAGAGACAAGACGTTGGGAAATGAGTGACAAACGGTTACTCACCAGTGACTCACGGCCTACCCGTACCCGTACCCCGCCGCACCAGGGTCGCAAACAGGTACCAGTACCCGGCCGGGTATCGGGTAGGGTACGGGTATCAGGTACCCGATTGCGACCTCTGCCAGAGGTCCTTTCCGGGGCCAACGAACTAACCATGATAGGTGAGCCCAGCATTCCGTATTTTATCACCTCAACGCCGAAGACCTATCCAGAGCGAAATGTGAAGTCTTGTCAAAGGAACTTGCGTAACGAGATGATGGAAGGGATGTCGTTTTAGAGATAGAGATGTTCCGAGATGAGAAAAATGTCGATAAAAATGACTTGTCGAGGTGTGATAATAATGAAAGGCGGGAGACACAGACAAGGTAGAGATGGAACGGCAATTGAGGTGCGATTTCTATTAGGGTTTGAGCTGATAATTTGGATGCACCCCATATATTGACGTAAATCAAAGGCCCTGTGCTTTAACTTGGTTTACTGATGCATATGGCCACCACCGCTGCTCGCTGCAGCCACACGCCAGCGGCTACGTGCTGTGCAGGCGTTGCACAATAATCAACGGAGTGGCCGATTCGAATTGATTGCAATTGGCGGAAGCGCCGATGTTGTCTTCGTTTCTCCCTTGCCCGTGAGGACTCCCATCTCAAAGGAACCCTCGTCCATTTGCAAATGAAGAGCGCAAGGCAAATCGTCAGCACGCTCCCCCAATCGAGTCATCATTGATTACGAGGGCAAGTGCTGTTCGTGAGCTCTTAGGAAGCGCCTTTTAAGTGACTTCTTGCTAAGACGAGTATATGGGGGGGGTGGCAGTGGGGAGCGGGAGGACAACACCAAGTATTGTGGCTGCTTTTGTTGTCCGCAGTGCTATTATTGAATGCACTGCACCAGATACCTGATTTAAGTCTGAGTCTACCTAGGTGAGGCTCACTCCTGGTTCATATTTCACACGCAACTGATGTTAGATGCTGGCCTGGCAGGGTAAAGCTCACACACACCACAAATAAAAGACACAGATCCCCCATTAAGCCTTTAACATACTGTTGGCAAAAGTGATGTGTTACTGAACACGATTAATGCCAGCATGGCACATGAAGGAGTGGGTAGCCAGCTCCACCCACCCGCCTTTGTTTCCCCAGTGCTGATGTTTACAAAACAACGATGTCAATTAGTATCAAACCTTTGGGTCCAGGCCAGTCCACTAGGTCGGTTGAGCCAACAGTGAATACTTGTTACCGTGTGCGCATGTACATTATTACATCAACAATGGAGAGAAAAAGTGGTTAGCAGTATATGGTCCTCACTGGGACACTGTCTGTCTGTCATGCCGGTCTTACTAGGCTTGCATGAAAAGCACTAATCCTGTATATTTGTGTAAACGAGGGGCGCGTTTCGGATTTCATGTTTTGGATTTGTATATGGACAAGTCCGCTTTTTTTCCAGATTATTTCATAGTAATAAATTAAACTATTTAAACAACTTTTTTTTTTACCAAGTAAGGCCCACTGAGCTATCTCGCTCTTTTTCAGAAGCGACCTGACCACAAATGATATCCCAACGACGTGGTTTTTTTCTTCTTAAATATGCGAGAAAACCAGTGAACCCATGCAGACATAGGGGAGAGCATACAGACTCCACAAGGAAAAGGCACCCGAGTCGGGAATCAAATCCAGGACTTTCTTGCTGTGACCTAGCAGTCTGTCATCACTGTGCCACCCTGCCGCTCATGTTTATGTGGGGAGATGAATGTAAGGGAAGTGTGGTTCATTCTTTGTTTTAATTCCCTGTGGGAATGACAGCTGTATTGAGTCACCAGGCATGCAGGAGATGGTGTTCGATAGTGCGATCATGGGAGCTTTGTTCGCAGGGTTTGTTCCTGTGCAGGAGGATGCTGGGAGGTGGTGATGGGGCTGTCAGGTATGGCGGGAGGAGGCGCATTCGGATCTGCTAAAAAAATACAAATGCCAAAAACCTTTATCAGCTCAAGCGAAGATAGCGAGGAAAGAAAATGTGTGTGTGCATTAAATACCGCGGGTGGGACCATTGACCGCCCATGGTGACGAGATGAACCGTTGTGATTCAGGCTCGTGGCTAAATGGAACACTCCAGTGAATGTTTGCACCACTCGTGACTTTAGCGGTGACACAATTACTTATTTACCCAGAAAGCCACATGCAGCCTGTGCCCATTACATACGACGTAAATACCATTACAACTCATTCGTTTTTTTCTGCACGCACAATTCCACGTGTGTATCGTGAGCTTCCGAATCTATATCGATGGATGGTCCAAGTGAAGGCTCCAGACCTTCTTCATCTCCTCTGCCTGTCACTTGAGTGTCTCATCTCAATTGGGTTGCTCGGTCAATGGCCAGGGTCAACGGCGGCGTGGTGTATTCCGCAAATATGCCCGACTGTGAGGGCGGGCACAAGCCGGCGTGAGTAGGTTAAACGTTGAGTTTTATAAGGGCACCACGGGGTGATCAGCCCCTCCTCACCCTCCCCACCCAGCCCCACCCTCCCCATCCAGCCCCTCCCCACCCAGCCCCTCCCCACCCCATCCCCACCTAGCCCCTCCCCACCCCCTCCCTCTCTACCCAGCCCCTCCCTACCCAGCCCCTCCCTCCCCACCCAGCCCCTCCCTACACGACGGACACAATAATCCCATGTGGGCTGGTGTAACCAGGAGGTTCCTACCAGTAACAATACAAGTAAATATACCACTCATCCTTTCTCATGGTGAACATGTCCCACTGTTCTGTACGGCGTAGTTGCATTCAGATGCCAGATACATCCAGTTTCATGGTATTGTGTTGTAAATCTAGAGATTCATGAAGAAACATTCGAGTGCAACTTGTGTTTTTTTATGTGGTCTATATAAATAATACAGAAGGCATTTAAGTAAAGCCAGGATATTGTCAGCATTTTCCCCACATTTTGCCTTGAGCGACATCAACTTGCACAGTTTCCTCTCTCTCTCTCTCTCCGAGCCAAGCAGTGTCCCCATACAGACCATACAAAACACATAACGATGCAATGCCCGATCCACAAACACGACGGAGACATCACAGCGATACACTCCGCTGCTCCTAACGCGGCTGTCTGGCTTGGCCACCTGAATGTGAAATAGCAGTTGATGCTCTGCATCTCCATCAGCTCCTGTTCGCCGTGTCGGCTGGTTTAACACAAGGCTTGTTGATTCTGTTTGGAAACTGCCTTCCTGGTTACAGATGTTTTAGCAATGCGATCGATGCCCAAATTACATCGTCCAGATATAACAGCTCCGCCTTTTGGAATTAGGTTCTCTCGCTGGTAGAGAATTACCCTGTGATGGGAGTTGAGAATTAAATTGGGTTTTATTTTTCAATGGAAGACCGTAGAGAAACATAATAATACAATTGTGGTTTCAATTACAAATGCTAATAAATAACTTGTGAAAATCAGCCAACTAACCGGCTATTGAATAATTTAATAGAAAACACTTGCTGCAAGGAAAATGCATGCTGTACAGTACTCCAAAAATATCATGTCACATACATGTGTAAGCCGAGGTTTAATTTGTGGAGTGCATTGTGCGCTGCACGAGTCGTGTGTTTTTTTCGGTTGTTGTGATTAGCGCTGCGGGGAAACATCCGCGTGTGGAATTTCACGTAACGTGCACGTTCGTGTGCGCGCGCGCGCACGCAAATGTCGCCAACATTCTCAGCGAGGAAATCAGAATTCGTGCAGACATCATCGCAAAGCAGTGCATGTGCCGGCTCCAATTTGTCGGCAGTCACTGCACCGCAATCATATCTCTCGTTCAGAGCGGTCAAACACGGGCCCTCTGATCTTTGCGCAAGGAGGCAACACGAATCTAACATATGAATGGCACACACACAGGCCATCACTGGGATTGATATCCACCTCAGACCTTTGTTGTCCTTCCCCGGCACTTCTGATTAGCATGGTTGCCTACATACGGTGCGAAAGAAGATCAACATACATTGTACGATGCACCAGGAGCTGATTCTATCTCTCAATCTCCCTGGTGGATGACGTCAGCTATTATACCTCCTCGCTGTAAATAAAAACGTGTCCTATTTGCTTTAAATTTGGAGAATATCATTTTATCATCATGCCTTTGCAGTGCAACATTAATGCTCTTGATTTGTTTTGGATAAATTAGGTGTCCAACTTGAAAACGGACGGGTAACTGGTTTGATCATTACTGTATCGCCAAGGTGGGAAATGACAGCGCTGAAATAAGAATTTCTTCAGCTGTATTCCTGAAGCCCAAAGTACACAATATCCAATACCGCGTTACACCACAGCATGTACTATGTGTACCTAAATTAACCACCACGAAGTAAAAATAATAAAGTAAAGATATGCGAAGAGCAAGTGAGCCATTCCGTTGATAACATACGAAAGCAACACACAAGTGCACCACATTCCATAAATAACTGTATAATGAATTGACCATTGCTACAAATAGCATTGCCAAATGCACAGTATGTTAATTACATTGACTGTGCATGCCACTTTACACAAAAAAATAGCATCAGTGGACACTGAATATTGCGTATGGCAGGAGCGTTAACAATATGAACTAGGCAACCTGAGTTCGATTCCCGGCTTCGGCTAACATCAGTGACGAGTGATATCTGAACCGGTCCTGGGTGTCCCATCTGTTACCAAGCTGCACTGACCAGCGTGGTGAAGTATAGCCAGTGTAACATCTTAATCCAGACAAGGGGCTCTAAATATGATTCATATTCTCATGAAATATATAGCAGTTGCACACTCAGACGATATACCATTGGCATGCATTCTTTTAATTATTAAAAAATTCACGGAAATGTTTTGTTTTATTTATGGATCCACATTGTAAAAATGCACGTCGCTGAATGTGTATACGTTTAAATGCACAAGTAGACCAGGGTGGTAGAAGAAAAAGAAACACTTCTCAGCACCAGCACAAAATGTACTACTCTTTTTATTTGTTCGTTTTTCCAAAGCAAGGGTTTGGGAGTCTTGTGTTAAATTAAAGGGATTTTTCAAGAGCCGGCTCAGCGGGGAGGGATATTGCTCAAGCTGTTTGCCTGAGAACTGAACCATCGACTCTGCAGTGAGCATGGATAGTGGGCACACTGTATGTGTAAGTAATTGACACCTGGGCAACCCTTTTCTTGGACTGAAGGCCCTTATTTGGCCCAAAATAGCAGTGTAAGTAAAGTAATCTCTCTTCCATGCTGTACAACTGTATTCGTTTCGTGACAAGGGCACGGGTCCGTTACTCTGTGAGCCTCGTAGAGAATTGATTCTCATATCAGCACAGCACAGAGGGGGAACTCTTATTCTTGATAGCTGTCAACCAAATAGCACGCGTGTATTTACTGTTCCGTATCGTGTAAATCCTGGTGGAGTGGTGGCGCATCAGTCAGGGTGCTGCACTTTAACCCCGGCTATCCGAATGCGATCACTGTCTCTGACTAACATAAGTGTCAAGTTGATATCTGAATCGCTCCTGCCCCTTTAACCAACGCGCACTGACCAGCATGGTGAAGTATGGTAAAACATATGTTTACCCATGAATCATATGGCATGGGTAGGCCCTCATCCAGCAGTAGATTGAAAATGGCTGGAAATATTTTTTTCTCATTTTGATACTGTAAATCCATCCACGTGGCTCTGTGCTTAGAACCCTCAACCAAGCAATCAGAAGATTGGAAATTCAAATCATGGGAGATGTTCCACTAAGTCCATCATTATCATCATCCCTCCTGGGATTATATAAATACCATTTAGTGGGGCATCAACAGTAGTACTCCTATGGACAGACTCGCCGCTGTGCAATTCACACTGGTGGCTGTGGTTTACCAATCGAGAGAGAGAAATGCCCTGTTGTTATATCACAGAGACTTGAACGAATATTACATTGAAAATGTTTAAGGATTGCATGATACACAAGTAAATAAATGTATCGTATCAGTGCATTATATTAGTATATTAAATGGCATTGTCCGACATTCCAATGCAGGACCCTTGAGACTCAGTGAGGCCTTGCTATGTAAGGGATTTACATTTCACTATTGTCCTGTACACAGCTTAATGATCCTAAGTCCCGCTAAAGCAGTGGTTATTAACCTGGGGTGCACGCCCTTTCTGGGGGTGCAAAAAATTATGTTTTTAAAGGTAAATAATCGAAAAAAATAATTGAACACGGGCACGTAAGTACAACTACTTTGTTTCATCGAACCGATGTACTTATTAGCATTTTACCTTTTTAACGATTGAGAACCAAAGGGGTGCAAGGCTGCATGCAGTGAAGGCGAAGAGCCACTGCCAGAGACGATTGCGTGCGTGTGTATAATGGAGACTGTTTTGTTGCAGCCAGGGTGCGTGAATACCACCGAGGTGGACATGAAGAAGTCGTGTCGGATCCGGGATCCGCACAGGATACGCAAGGCAAGAGACGCTCGCAGCGACACACACACACGTCGAACATAATTCACAACAACAATAGCAGTCCCCGCCATTCGAAGTGGTGGTGACGTCCCCACGGCACTTGTTCCAGGCCACGTGCACTCTGATGGCACGTGAAGTGTCGAAGACTCGCTGACAAGAGGTCACGGGACAGACTCAGCAGGTGCCATGGGTTGACCGACTGAGATGACTGGGCGATTCACCACTTGTGGCCCCCTACTGTGCCAACGTGCTGCATTTTAGCAGCCTGGCGATCCTCTCGTTGTTGTGAGCGTCGCTCCTCTGCCCTCCATTGTTGTTGGAGGGCGACTGCCTTCAACTGCCCAGGAGCGACTGAGATGACTGGGCGATTCACCACTTGTGGCCCCCTACTGTGCCAACTTGCTGCATTTTAGCAGCCTGGCGATCCTCTCGTTGTTGTGAGCGTCGCTCCTCTGCCCTCCATTGTTGTTGGAGGGCGACTGCCTTCAACTGCCCAGGAGCGTCCTCCATAGAGGTCGATCTTGGCAACGCTGGTACCAGTTTTCGGCAAGTCCGCTCAGCTCAATAACCTCCTGTACCGCATCAGTCCATCTCTTTTCCAGCCCACGTCGTGCCCATTTAGCCCCCTCTATCTCGCCAGACAGAAGCCGTTTGGGCATACGGTAGCAGTGCATGCGGCTACATAACCCAGGCAACGCAGCCTTGCCCGACGGAAGAGCTCACAGATGGAAATGTGTTCAGATCTTTCAATGATGTGTGAGCTCACCACGCAATCCACCCTGGTTAAACCCAGGATGGATAGTAGGCAGGCCAGCCTGAATGTTTCTTACCGGCAAAGATGTTCCATCAGAGTGTTCCACGCTTCACAAGCACAGAGAAGGGAGGGATGGCATGACTGTGGTCGAGAATACTCAAAGCTTCGTGTGAAGCGACAGACCAGGTAGCTTCCACATAGTGTTACGCAGCCAGTGGAAAGATAAAGCCATCCGAGTGGTTCGGAGTGAGTGAGACCTCTGCTGTGAAACCGGAGCTGGCCATAAGCACACTGCCCAGATATGGAAAGCACTCCACTTTCTCCACAACCGACCCATCACCAATGGGGAATTGAGGGGGTGGAGTGTTTGATGGCACAGAATACTCAGTTTTGGTGGGGCTGATAAGGCCCCACCTCTGAGTGACATGGTCCAGGTTCAGCAGCAGTGCCTCCAACTCCTGCTCTGTGTAAACATTGCCCAGTGGCGATGCTAACATATCCCACCAGGTACTCATTTGAGGCCGAGTCAACCTAGAGGAGGAGGCCCAGGCCCAGTTCAGATAAACATCACCGACGTTGGTCGCGCGCGGAAATCGAACTCGGGTCACTGAATTTGTAGCGTAATGCACTAAGGCATGCAAATACATGCAGACACACATGCACAGGCAAACACACACAAAGACACGCATACATATGTAGTGTACTAATTCAGAGACACTAGTAGGAGGCGTTGTCCCTCTTGTTTATTCCGGCTCTCACAGCCATAGGGGATAACTCCAAACCGAGTCAGGACAGCCAACATGCTTCCAGACCCACAGCTTCAAGAGGCGAAGACCGCGACGACGGCAGCACGACGAGTTCCATTCCCGATGGCAGCAGCCCCGACTGCGAGTCGGAGCTCGCCTTTTATTCTCCCCAGCGTGGCCAGGCTCCGCCCTCGGCCACGCCCACTTCTGGATCCCCCAGAAGGCTCCGGGCTTGGCCCACGGGTCCAACTGCTAGAACGCGCTGCTACCCATAATCCCATTGTCTACCAATCTCCCAGCGCCACACTCTACAGTGACTCATTCAACGTCACTGCACATACATAGGCATGAGAACGCACAGGCACTTATCCACGCATAGGAATACACATGTGCACACATACACACACCCAACCAATTACCAAGTCTCTAAAGCAACTGCACTCTCACCCTGCGTAACAATGGACCGGGTACAGTGTAAGATGTTGCTCTTTGGCTGTCGGGTATATAGAATTTGACCTTATGCAGTGTACATTTTATGCATTGTGTAGGCGCGCATTGATTTTCAATATCAGTCAATTCCTATCGCCCCAAACTCAAATCAAAACGTACATTCGGACGCATGCATCTACACACAAAGACAAAGATCCCCCATCTTACCTTAACAGACTGTTGGGACAAGTGCTGTTAGCGAGCATCTATGAAGGCCCTGAATGGGAATCGAACTCGGGTCGGTGGCATCGCTAACCGCGATGCCACCGCTCCCCACACACATATACACACACACCCACATTGTCGTCCGACAGTCTGTGTACGGCTTGCAGGATGAGTGCACCGGAGGAAGTCCACCCCCAACTCCACCGCCCGATGCCAAGAAGCCCACGATGGACGAGCTACGTCGACGGGTTCGTGCCAATCTCACTCGACCCTCCCCACGCTGCCTCTGTTCAATGCGAAGAAGATATGAGTTCAAATGCCAAACAGCACTCGGCCTATTGCTTTTCCAATTTGGTCGAAAGTCAACAGTGGTTGTCTTTTGAAGAGACTGGCCCCTGCCATCGCAATGTGTTATTTCTACCATTGGCTTGGGGCTGTCAGCGTAGTTGAGCTCCAACCATTGGTTGTTTTAGGGCGGCGATGTGTTCCAGCGGTAGCTCGTTTGCCATTTGTTGCAGCGGTTCAAGATTGAAATCTATCGGCTGCCCCGGTTAATACTGCGGGTGTATTAAACCGTAAAAATCCACACCGTATGCTTCACAGTAGATTTTAAAGATCCCGTGACATCAATCAAGAGTAAGCCATTGCGTGCCATTGGGGGTTCATGATACAAAAATTATAAAATTACCCACAAAATATACTCAATTGGGATCCACAAAGCAATCATCGCCCCTATTGCCAAAGCTTGGCATGTCCCTTCTGAATTTTTTTTATTAATTTCACACTGGCACCAATATCAGAGAAAATTGAGCAATTGCCATCACGTGGCACGGGTCCAAACGGCGCTTGTCACTGTGGTATTAGGAGTTTAAGTTGCTATAGAGCCGCATCTGGTTTTCACGTGCCTCTCTGCCCTCTACAGGTGGAATTTCTCAACACTCAGCTGAACTGGCACTGCATGAAGACATCCAAAGTGGCTGAAAGGTAGTGGGGTGTGACTGTGGTCTTAATTATTAGGTATGTGACAATTCTTTGTTTTTAAAATTGACTTTTTTTTTAACAGTCTGCCTCGGCAGCAGACCGTGCTTTCCCACCTGATGACGGACGCTTGCGTTGCGCCTGAGACGTCGTGATTTATTTTATTTTATACCTTTGTGACTTTACCGAAATAGCCAAAGAGTATGGATTCCTGCAGTCACGAAAGCTTCAACTCAAGATTGGGTCTATACGGTTTAAAGCTGGGTAAATGAGTGGGTCTATGATCAATTAAGGGCATGATGGAGTTTAGAAATAAGGGCATGGAGGTGTATACGTCAAACTAAGTGGCGAGTTAATAACGTGGAAAGTGATTGGTTTCTGACCAACAAACCCAGCCGGATTATTTGTATTCATTTGTGAGGTTTTTGTGAGTGCTAATCCAGCTAAGGCCACGTTGCCTTATTACTATTATTATTTACATGTTCAATAGTCGAGCTGCAAAAGAAAAGTACTTCGTACACACTTTTGTGTGGGCTGAGGAAAGCTAATGTGTTAGAAATGATGAACAATTAGGATGTGTTGCATGTAGCAAGTACATTTTTAAGCCTATGTAACATTTAGGCGAAGGAGAAACAAAAGAAAAAATGTACAAAACCGAAAAACTAAAAACTCGGAAACAGCACAAACGAGACGGTAAAAACGAGAGAAAAAAAACAATACACGTTTAGATCGACCCATTATTGTGACAATTCAGTGTTGTCTTGCATGGTGGGAGAGGCAGGAAGTGAATATCCACATACATAGCAAGTAAATGGTGGTCATTGATATTCTGCAAAATAAAGTGTTCATCCATCATCAAATAATACTGTTTACATATCTTAATCCCTTACAGCTGGCTTAGGTGGAACTAAGTATAATGAAAACAAGTCTATAATATGCTCTCTTTTGGCAATTGTTGGTGACCAGGCTGACACCAATCAAACCCTCGTGCTGGAGAATCTGATTTAATCAAGCGAAGTTAGCTAGCCAGGATACAAACATTGGCTCCCGTCGGTGCTTATGCATCTTTAATTATGAGCTCCCTAAGCCATCTGGCCATTTGTTGTGCCAGTAAGTTTCAACGCAGGTCTGTCTGTGTGTGTGTGTGTCTCTGTGTGTCGTTATCACTGATTTAGCCTGATTGGATACTCAGAGCAGTACATGGAATATGATGCTTTCCTGACTCCAACGGAACCTTCCAACCCCTGGCAGTCGGATGACCCCACGTTTTGGGACATGGAGGTCAGGTAATGGTCCCGTATAATAACTACTCTACATCAACCTCACATTCACAGCACTAGTATAATTATACTTGCTTACCCAGGAAAGTTTCACTCAGTCCCGTGAATATATTTTTCAGGAGGTTCCCGGCACATTATCGCAGTATGGCAGCAATGATTGCTATGGATATTAAAATTTTAGTCACTTGCAGGACATTGTTCAGATTGTGACCATGATACACTGGGAACACTAATACGGCCGTGCGTGGTGCTGGTCACACCGACCTTTAGTTGTGTGTCGTGCTACCCTTCATAGGTGCTCGATAACAGCTCTTGCGCCAACCGCCCTTGGAGGCTGTACGGGGGATCTTTGTCTTTTTACATGTGTGTGCGTGTGTGTGTGTGCGTAAGTCTAGCAAGGATCCGAGCCAGCAGCAGGTGAGGAGGTGGGGCTTCTCCTTCGATGAAGTGCTCCATGACCCGGCAGGACAAGATCGCTTCCTCCGCTTCCTCCAGTCCGAGTTCAGCTCTGAGAATCTGGAGTGAGACGCTCTTCCAACACAGTGTGCACAGGTCACATTCAGCCCTGTTGACACGTTCATTACAGCAAATAAAAAATATATATATACAGGGTGCTTTAAACATTTTTTTATAAGTTATGAGAATTTGCAACAATACTGCAATAAATGTGCCTGCCGGGCTCTGGAGACCACCTGGAGATGATTCCAGGCATGTGTTGACAATGATGAGTTACATACATTTGTTATGATCTTACAGTGTATTATCCGTTCATTCTCAAAAACGATAGTCCCATGCAAGTGTAAAAACAAATTCTAAGCGCCCCGTATACAACCAGAGAGCCAGATTGTCTCTACATTCATCACAGAATGTAACGTCACATGTTCCCGCCAGGCAGTGCATATGTAGTGGTGATACGCGCTGGGATTAGGGATCGTATGCCAGCGCGTAATGATTGGCTGTGTATGTGGTGACGCGCGCTGACGGTGGAGGATCAGGGGTCAGCGCGGGGTCGTGGGTTACGGGGTACTGATTGGCTGTGGGCCGGTGACGCGCTGAGAGGGAGTGACCGGGTGGCAGCGCGGTGTGATTGGTGGAGTAGTGTTAACACGCGCTGGGGAAAACGGATCGTAGAGAGAGTGCGTCGTGATTGGTTCACTAAGGAGCGATGCTCACATCGACGTCCGCATCAGCTCCGTCTCTCGTGAGCAGGGGCTATAAAAGGGGATGCACACAGGCGTAAGGGCAGTATGTAACCAGCGAAGAATGAAGACGGGGATGAAGACCTAGGGCCCTGCGGTACCTAGTCCCGCTGTCCTAACGGGACCGGGACTCTGTGTAACCCAGAGGCGAGTGTATTGTGTGTAGCCATAGGCATAGAGTCTACACGAGCCGAATGCATTGTGTGTAGCCAGAGGCATAGGGTCTACACGAGTCAAGTGTGTTGTGTGTAGCCAGAGGCATAGGGTCTACACGAGTCAAGTGTGTTGTGTGTAGCTAGAGGCATAGAGTCTACACGAGTTAAGTGGAGTGTATAGTCCAAAGGATAGAGACCACCCGTTGTATTGTGATACGTCAAGATTTAATAAAAGTGTGTTACCCGTCAAGAAGTTCCTGCCGTCAATTCAAATACTTCAACTGGCGTCAGAAGTGAAACGGTCTTCCAAGCATGGATACAAGGAAGACCCGTCGGACCCACGGGATTGACCGCGGGGACAACCTCGACGACTCGGGCCAGCTGGCATCGAGGGGTGAGGACGAGGAATTGCCCACGCTGCAGGATCCGCCGACGGCGCCGGACGAGCGACGGGGGACCGACGCCGTGCTCCGCGAGGCGCACTCCCGTCTGGCGGAGCTGCTGCTCGCCGCCGCGTCCATCCTGGCGGAGATCAGCTCGTCGGGAGGAGCGGGGACGGCGGCGGACGTTCTACAGGGTCGCCCCGCAGATTCCCGCCAAAATGACTTGGCGATTCCCGCCATTTCATCCGCGCCGACTTTTGGCGGGAACGGCCATCACCACGTGGCGGCGGTTCTCCAAGCGCGCCCGCTTACGTCACCAACGCGCGCTGCGGACCGCCATCAAACACCCGCCACTGGGGCCGCCATCTTACACACCAACGGGGCGGCGGAGAGGAAGCACGAGGAGGAGGACGACTTCATCTTTCAACAGCGCCTTCCCACGTTGTCAGCCTTCAAGGCGGAAGGCGGGGACTGGGGCCAATTTCAGCGCAGGTTTTTGGCGCATCAGGAGATGTCCGCCTGGTCCGACGCTACGGCACTGCGGGCACTGCCTGCCATGCTGGACGACAACGCGCTCGCGGCCTTCACGTCCGCACGCAGGTCGGACCGCTCCACGCTCAAGGATGCGCTGGCTCTCATGGCCAAGGTCTATGGTCCTCCCTCGGCGTGTCGCCATCATTTTTATGCAAGACGGAAGGCGGACACGGAGACCGTGCTCGCCTATCGCACGGCGTTGCTGGCTCTCGCCGACGCCGCGTTCCCTCGTATGGACGAGGAGGGCCAAGATGCGATGGTTTTGGAGCAACTGCTCAAGTTGGCGCAGGACCTGGGGGTCCCCATCAACACGGCCGACGAGACCGATATTTCTTCCTTACGGGTCGCTACGAGCATACAAGCGCACGAGGTCCTTCAACGTAAACAGGGGGTCATCTGCAACGCTGCCGTGGCCTCAGCTCCGGGCCCGGTAGTCACCGTGCCCCAGGTCGTCAGCCCACGAGAGGAGGCGTTCATCGCGGGACGACCGGGGGACTGGAGGTCGGGGGGTCGTTCGCCTCTGCGATCGGCCTGCAAGCTGGAGCAACCGAGATCTCCGACGACTGTCATCACGTGTTATAACTGCGGCCTCCGGGGCCATGTGGCCTCCGGTTGCCGCGCCCCACGTCAGCGCGCCATGGGACCTTGGCTGGACGACGACCAAGGCCCCAAGTCATCCCTGCAAACCCCGGCAAGTCGCGGCACCTCACATGCTCGGCCCGCATACTCGACACGCATGGGCCGTCGCGTTGCGGCGGAGGAGAGCCGAGTAGGGTTCGGGGATTCGGTTCGGCGAGGGGGGTTCGGCCGGGACCGGGGAGACATTAAATGGTCAGAGTTGGGGCACAGAATAGTGGCTGCCTCAGCGGGTTCATCCGTCGTTACGGGATCTATTGATGGGGTCGAGGTCAGGGTGTTAGTGGACACGGGGGCATCGGCGACTATTATATCGGACCTCATTTATAACATTCTCCCTGTACAATGTCGTCCGCTTCTTCCGGTAGATGTGCCATTTTACGCCGCTAACGGGGGATCGTTGGGCATTATCGGTCAGATTAGGGCGTCCATTTGCATTGGAGATATCAAATTGTCGTGACCCGTTTTCGTTTCGTCCTCCCTGGCGGTTCCTTGTCTATTGGGCACTGATTTTTTGGCAAAAATGCCCATCAAAATTCTCATTGATCAGCGTTGCATTGAACTACCATCGGGTCGCCGTATTTCATTTTTGACGAGCCCTACTGAAATTCGGACGGCGTGCGCTACGATACAAGCGTTAGCGACACAGACCGTGCACGTGCCCCCGGGTTCACAAATGTTAATTCCCCTCCGGTTGCGGAAACCATGGGTGAGGGAGGCCTCGGAACAAGGCATGCTTTTGGGTCCTTCTAATAGGGCTGTTGGAGGTCTCGATCTGTCGGTGGCTCACACTTTGGTTGGGGCTGACAGGGATCCGTTTGTGATGGTTTTAAACGCTGGGTCGCGGCCGGCCGTCATTCAGCAGGGCACCGTGCTAGCTCACGCGGCGCGGGTCCCTGCGGAAGAGCGGCTGGTTGCGCAGGCTGATCCGAGCCCCACGCAAAACGTAAAACCGAAGGAGGACCTCGAATGGGTCGATTCGCTGTGCGCGGACTCTGACGATTTGTCAGCGGTACAGTTGGGTGCGCTGCGCGGGTTGCTGATTGAATTTTCGGATGTCTTCAGTAAACATAAGTATGACATTGGGTGCACGGACCTGCTACGCCACCACATTGAAACGGGCGATGCGGCACCGGTCAGGCTAAATCCCTTCCGACTGAGTCCTGCTGAGAAGGAACATGTTCAGTCGGTCGTTAACGATATGCTAGAAGCCGACATTATTTCGCCTTCTTCCAGTCCTTGGGGAGCACCTATTGTGCTCGTTAAAAAGCAGGACGGGTCCTTGCGATTTTGCGTCGATTTCCGTCGCCTGAATAAGATCTCTGTGGCCGACGCGTATCCGCTCCCCAGGATGGACGAGTCCCTCGACGCATTGTCTGGTGCGCGATACTTTTCGACTCTTGATTTATTATCCGGATTCTGGCAGTTGCCACTCGACGAAGAGTCTAAGCCTAAGACTGCATTTCGGACTCCAGGGGGCCTGTTTCAGTTTAACCGGTTACCCATGGGACTTCACTCCTCTCCTGCGACGTTTCAGCGCCTTATGGAGTTGGTTTTGTCGGGCTTGCAATGGGATACGTGCCTGATTTACCTTGACGATGTCATTGTTTTCAGTAAAACGTTTGAAGAACACCTACAGCGATTGAGAGGGGTGTTCTTGCGAATGCGATCGGCTAAATTAAAGTTTAAACCGGCCAAATGCCACCTTTTTCGTAAATCCGTTAGATACTTGGGTCACATTGTCGACTCTTCGGGGATTTCTACCGATCCTGCGAAGACGGACTGTGTCAGTTCGTGGCCGACGCCCACGTCAGTTTCGGACGTGCGCAGTTTCATCGGTTTTGCTTCTTATTATCGCCGATTCGTTGAGCACTTCGCCACCATTGCAAAACCCTTGCACGCTCTGACGGCGAAAGGAGTGAAGTTCCGATGGGGACCGGAGGAGGAGGCTGCATTCTGCTCCCTCCGGGACGCCTTGGTAGGGGCCCCACCCTTGCGCTATCCTGACTTTGCGAGTCCCTTCCTGCTTGACACGGATGCTAGCAACACGGGCATTGGGGGGGTGCTGTCCCAAGTCGTTGGAGGGGTCGAACGGGTGGTCGCCTATGGTAGCAGGGTGTTGTCGCCGGCAGAGCAGCGCTACTGCGTCACCCGTCGCGAGCTGCTTGCCATTGTTTTTTTCGTACAACAATTCAGACCATATCTCTATGGTCGTCACTTTACGGTCCGGACGGACCACGCGGCGCTCCAGTATTCATTGCGGGTCGCCCAGCCCTCGGGCCAATTGTCGCGGTGGTTGGAAGTCCTCCAGGACTATCAGTTCACGACTACATACCGTAAGGGGTTGCGACACACAAATGCCGATGCCCTGTCGCGGTTGTTGCCTTGTCACAAATGTGCGTGCTTATCGGGATCGGCGCGCTGTAAACCGCCAGTTACGGAAGGTATGGAGGCGTTGGTTGCGACCGCGGGCACACCAATTGGGGATGTTCCCGCTACCCCAGGGGGTCAGGACTCGCTGCTCTCACTGTCGCTGATTGAGTGGGGCCGTCTCCAAATGGCGGACAGCTCCCTGCTAGCATTGCGCCGCAGGACGGGGGGTTCCGAAGGTGACCATGAACGAACTGGCTCCTACGTACTTAAGCAAGGCCTATTAATGAGATGGGACAGTTTGTCCCGGTGGCACGCGATTGTGGTGCCTTCTGCTGTGAGGGGGAAGGTTGTCTTGGCCGCACACGAACGCCTCTTGCATTTGGGAGTTAACAAAACGCTTGCCCTGCTTCAGCGTGACTATTATTGGCCGGGAATGGGGAGTGACGTGGTGAATATTCTGAAGGGTTGTGTTGAGTGCGCCAGACGAAAACCACCGCCCGTGGCAGCTAATCCACCGCTGCAATCTATTCAGGTCTCGCGCACTAACGAGCTCGTTGCACTCGATATTCTGGGGCCTTTTCCAGTCACGCCTAGGGGTAATAAGTACCTGTTGGTGGGGGTCGAATATTTTACCCGGTGGCCTATGGCGTGGCCACTCGCCAACCAGTCGGCGGCGGCTGTGACGGACGCCTTTGTCCAGGGCTACGTCCTGGACAAGGGGGCTCCCGAACGCTTGCTGACCGACCAAGGGAAACATTTTTCGAGTAAATTACTGCAAGAGGTGTGCGACCTGTTGGGTACTAAGAAGGTGCGTACCTCCCCGTACCACCCGCAGACGGACGGGATGGTGGAGAGGCTCCACAGGACATTGACTTCTATGCTGTGCCAGCAGGTGTGTGAGGCACATGTTGATTGGGACCTGCAGGTCCCTGGGGTCCTCGCCGCGTATAGAATGGCCCCCCATGCAGCTACGGGGTTTTTCCCGTTTAATCTGATGTACGGTCGGGAAGCCGACCCGCCCATGGAAACGCAGCTGGGCCTGCCCGCACCGCGAACTAATTCGAAATTGGCAGAGCATATTAAATTTAATATTCATAAGCTGACAGAGGCAAGGGAGGCCGCACGGCTTAATTCGCGGGCTCGCCAAATTGCAAACGAGCGGTTGCGTGCACGGAAGGTGTCCGTGCACAACTGGGAACCAGGTGACAGGGCCTGGCTGCATTGCCCTCAGGCACCTTTGGCTACGTCGCCTAAATTGTTGAAGCCATGGCGGGGACCCGTGGAGGTCGTGCGGGTTGCACGCCCCCAGTGCGTTCAGATAAAATGGGAAAACGCCGTTGGTACGTCCACCCCTCCCGACTGAAACCGTTCTCGCCTCCATATGGCCTCCCCTTGTGTCGTGAGGGCCGAGCATGTGACGTGACCGACGACCCTAAGGGGGAAATGTCTTTGCCTGATCCTCACATGTCTCCGCCTGATCCGCTCCCAGGTGTCTCGGAACTGACAACTGCCGACCACCGGCGGCCGAATCTTCGCGGCGGGGCCGGTCCTTCCAGGCCCGATCCGCGCCGTCTAGAGCTGCCGGAGCCACCGGACGGTCGCCAGCGTCCCGTCCCATACGACGGACCGGCCAGACGGACTCGCGCTAGGTCGCCCCAACTTTTTATGACCTACCACGTGAGGAGTCGAGGCAGCCGGAGCGCCTCGTCACTGCGTTTAGTCACAGAGACACTTGGCGCGTTCGTTTTCTGGTGTTCGCTTTTATTGTGTTGTTCGTCGGGCTGTATATTGCTTCTTAATTAAGTGTTGTTGTTGTTGCGTTACGGGGCACACTGGGGGGGGATGGGGTTCTTTTTTTTATTATTGCGTTAACGTTGGGTTGTGTTGTTGGTTAACAGCCGGGCCGGCTGCAAGCTATGTGGGAGGGGGTGATGTAGTGGTGATACGCGCTGGGATTAGGGATCGTATGCCAGCGCGTAATGATTGGTTGTGTATGTGGTGACGCGCGCTGACGGTGGAGGATCAGGGGTCAGCGCGGGGTCGTGGGTTACGGGGTACTGATTGGCTGTGGGCCGGTGACGCGCTGAGAGGGAGTGACCGGGTGGCAGCGCGGTGTGATTGGTGGAGTAGTGTTAACACGCGCTGGGGAAAACGGATCGTAGAGAGAGTGCGTCGTGATTGGTTCACTAAGGAGCGATGCTCACATCGACGTCCGCATCAGCTCCGTCTCTCGTGAGCAGGGGCTATAAAAGGGGATGCACACAGGCGTAAGGGCAGTATGTAACCAGCGAAGAATGAAGACGGGGATGAAGACCTAGGGCCCTGCAGTACCTAGTCCCGCTGTCCTAACGGGACCGGGACTCTGTGTAACCCAGAGGCGAGTGTATTGTGTGTAGCCATAGGCATAGAGTCTACACGAGCCGAATGCATTGTGTGTAGCCAGAGGCATAGGGTCTACACGAGTCAAGTGTGTTGTGTGTAGCCAGAGGCATAGGGTCTACACGAGTCAAGTGTGTTGTGTGTAGCTAGAGGCATAGAGTCTACACGAGTTAAGTGGAGTGTATAGTCCAAAGGATAGAGACCACCCATTGTATTGTGATACGTCAAGATTTAATAAAAGTGTGTTACCCGTCAAGAAGTTCCTGCCGTCAATTCAAATACTTCACATATATACAGTCATACCTCGACCGCTTTGGAATACGTCGAATTTGGTATACGTCGTGTTTTGACGAGAAAAAAAAAAATGTCTTGGGATATGACGTCTTGCTTGGGATACGACGCGCTTGTTAGAGCTTGTATGGGTCAGGATGGGTCACCGCGTACCCGCGTAGACCCCGTTCACGACTCCTCCCCTTTCTTACCACCATCCTCGTAGGCTATCGACTCCTCTCAGCAAGGTAAAATGATGTTAAATTGTATTTTTATTTAAATTTATTTTAATTTATGTACGCATTTTAGTAATAAGTAGTGTCTAAATTATTTTATATAACCCCATTAATGTATAATATGCCAGAAAAAATATCATTTCTTATACTCTGGAACGGATTATTTCCTTTCCCTTTATTTCTTATGGGAAACATGCGTTTGGTACACGTCATATTCGGTATAAGTCCTACCTTCTGGAGCGAATTAACGACGTATACCGAGGTACCGCTGTACATCCAAATTGACACGACCAGATAGACCAGACGACATGGCACAGGCCTGCAGATATCCAGACATCTACCCAGCTAGAGGCGACAGACGAGTGGCGGACGGTGCCGCCGCAGGTTCTGGCAGGCGGTGCAGGAGCTGAAACGACGGCCGCTGCGCGAGGTGCCCGAGCATGTGCAGCGCATCTGGGAGGAGTTCCTGGCGCCCGGCGCCCTCAACTCCATCAACCTGGACTCGCACAGCTTCGAGCGTACGGCGCAAAACATCCGCGAGCCGTGCAGATACACGTTCGAGGACGCTCAGGTGCCTGCCGCGCCGCCCGATAGAGGGCACGGTTTAATCCCGATAGGCTGGAGTAGCATCGCTGACCGTTGGCCAAGGCATACTGGATGTGGTGTGCTGGGTGCGGAAATATCTTCTAGGTTGTTGGTAGACTAGAGAGTAGAGCTGGTACAGTGAGTCCATCGAGTCAATTAGTAGATTCAGGAAAATAATCGACTGCTTTTTTGTGGTCGATTAATTTAGCCCCTTTAAAATTGGCGGCCGCCAATACATCCTGCGTCCCAAAGGCAGGAAACCCCCTACAAGCCACACCCAGTGTGGTGTGGCTGATGATATCGATGACACCACCAAGCCCCCACCCATCACATCCAGTCCAGCGGCACACGTGGAAGTGAGGTTATACTTTACTTTATATATTACTATTGTTATCTGATTGGTCGGATAATGGAACCGACAATTGGTAGAGCAGTCGGTAATTGCATAGCCAGCTCTGGTATTATGACTCAATAGGCTTTCCTGAATAAAGTATATCTAGTTACTATTTATATGAATGGATAATTTGTCAGCCTCCATTGATCTGCACGGGTAACATGGATTTGTAGTATCGCAAAATCGTGGGAAAGGCGACTGCACAGAGATGCATTTGATCAGCCCTAGATAGATAACGGCTGATGACGATCACCTTGTTGATGATGATGATTATTACAAAATAATGATCCACATTCTTGCTCTACTTGCTGTTGTTGTCTAGGAGCACATCTACAAGTTGATGAAGAGCGATAGCTACGCTCGCTTCCTTCGCTCACCCATCTACCAGGAGGTGCTGCTCACGAGGAAAAAGGTTTGTCGTCGGGCAACCATCCAATCTCTCCGATGTGCTTTCGGGTAGAGACGCGTGTTTTTTTTCTCCACACGATGTCCACTGTCCCTTAAGAACTCCAGGAGAAATTTACGTACGAATGAAACTTGCACTCGTTTACTTTCTTTGTTATTATTTACATTTAGTGCCTTGCTTGCCTTTCCTATACTTTGCACTCGTATCGTGTTTTCGTCTTGTTCGTTGTTGCTAAGTTTCTGACCCGCCCCCTTACTACTGAACATCTTTGCAAAAGAGCTTCGTAGCTCATCGGATTCTTCCGGTCCAAACAAAGGAATCTGATTCCGAGTCGGAACCTCCCGGCACGTGGGGTGGAACATCGCGCCTCGTTGGGGATTCCACCCGAATCCAGAGAGATGCGCAGCGACACGAACCGCAAAAAATTAACCCGTAAAAACAAAGTTTTTCACTATAAATCCTTTATATGCGTGGCATCGGTTTTATTTTATTATTCATTTCTGTTTTTCTTGAGTAAGAGTTTCATTTTTATCACATTGGTATTTTAAATTAAATATGACATTTTATTTTTCCCTACAAAGTGGAAAATTTTTTAAACATTTTTTCACGAAAATAAATTGTCACGCACAACGAGTCTGTGTGCAAAATGTCAGCTCGATTGGATCACGGGAAGTGGGTTAAAAAACGACCGAAAGATTTGCACGGTCGTAAGCAAGCAAGCAATCAAGCAAGCAAGTGAACTTAATATAAAGGATTTAAAAACAAAAACCCCCCACGCTCGGTAACCGTTGAATCCCTTTAACTTTGGTGTCTTTCCTCTGACCACATCGGAGCCCACTAAAATCCATGAACATCCTCGGGGGACAGAGAGGTGCGTGACTGCGGTTGCAGGCGGGAAGTGTGCTCCCCTTTTTCGTCATTTTGAAATGCACAGACAGGAGAACTTTTACGGTCACCGTTTTTGACAATGAGGTTTGGCGCATAAGTCCTCAATGGCAGAAAGTCACACGTGCGTTTTGTGTGTACCGTGCACAATACACAGGACACGTTGATAGAGTTTTAGCAGCAGCTGCTTAGTTTGTTCTTTATTTCACGTGTTTCTGGTACCCGATATAGTGCAACGTAAAATTACCCTCAGGCACCAGTCATCCGTTTGGCCTTTCAGCCATTCGCTATGATCATTACTAAAAATGACTTCGCCAAATTAGGCTCTTATTCAAATATACACATATATATAAAACATTCACTCGTTATAATCACTCACCCCAAGGCATATTTGGCACAGGCATTTGAACGTTATTAATCTGCTCATATGTTTGTATTTGTGCTTGTGGTGATCTTTCCGTATGACGAAGACTAATACAATGTTTACTACTGCTCTTTTCAGTTAATTTGAAATAATGTTAAGCGTGTCATAAATTGATGGACGATGTGCTGTTTATGCAAGAAGCATTTTATTTTCGTTACCAGTCTGAATACAACCAGGACCGCCGGACCTCATTTGAGAAGTTCACCAGGAATGTGGTGAGCGCGCGCACGTGCACGTACAAAGACAAAGATCTCCATATAGCCTTTAACAGACTGTTCGGGCAAGTGCCGTTAACAAACACCTATAACGGCCGGCATGGCACACCAGGGGGTGGTGTGGCCATCACCATGCCCAGGCCACCTTTGGCTCCCCAAATGATGTTGTTTATTATACATTGCACCAGGTACTCAATTAAGGCTGAGTCATCCGAAGGGAGGCCCAGGACCGGTCCATCTATTCGTTACCGTTGTTCGCTGTAAGCGAGAATTGAACTCGTGTCGCCGGGTTTGTAGCGCGGTGCACTAACCACTGTGCCGCCTCTCCCCATGCACGCATGCACGCATACGACATGTATGATAAACGCATTTGTTTCTCACAAACCCCTTGGCGTATTATTTTATGACAACTCAGAGCAATGGCCATTATTCATATTCGAACCAAAACTTTTTTTGGATGTGCCTTTAAGAAAAATCCTTATTTAGCTGTTTTTTTAACCTCATTACATTTATAAACTTTAATAACATCTACTGTTTGATATTCCAGTGAGGAGGGAGAGTTAAACCCCAAGGGCAAAAGTTACAATAAAAACTGAAAATTTTTAAACACCTTTTAGAAAGAAAGAAAAAAATACAGTAATTCCAAATGTTATTGTGGTTATCTTCCACCCTTTGCAGAAAAGTATGAACTTATTTTGAGGACATAAAAAGACGTGGAAAAGAGGTAATGGTCGTTAGACGTTCATTGCATTCTTCTTCCACTCTGTGCCCCATCCGTGGAATCTTTGAAAGTGGCCACTCCCACCCCATGCTTGAATCACTTGTGTGTGCTTCTAACTCTCCATCCATGACTTCACTGTTGGTGATTCATACAACTATTCATCTGTGCCGGGCAAAAAGCGAGAAGCATTAATTGTGTGTATTATATGTGCCCTGTCATCGTGTAATTAGGTCAAACAAATAAGCCCACATTTTCCATTAAATTAATATGAACCTTTGCTATATGAGCAGGTGATGCAATTATGAAATTCAGAGTATATCTTATGCACTAAGAGAACTCTCGCAAAATACTGGTAAAAGGGACAACCTTGCAACTACTTGCTCATGCAGGCAAACTTGGCAAGACCCTCCTGGAAAAAGAGTCATGAGACTCAGTGAGGCTTTCCTTGGTTAAGCCGCATAATAATAATACTACTACTACGTTTATTGTATTAGCCATTATGCCATGGCAGCACCGCTCTGCAAAGGTTTAATACTGGGCCTTTGCTTTATGAGCAGGTGAGAAAAAGTTGGCATTCACGTGTCTCTTATGCATTAAGAGAAATCTTGTTTGCAAAGTGCAGGGTAATAAATAACATTGCTAATATTTTTAGTGTAACTAAATGAGAGCCCATTGAGTCATTGTAAACAAAGACTTGGCTGAGCGATGTAATATCTTGGGAGTCGTTTTAGTGATTTAAATGTGGCTAGTTTTCATGCAGGAATATATTTTGTCTTTACATTTCATGGACATAACTGTTTGCGCTGTGGACGCTCGTCATTTCCAAATTAAAATTGTGCATGTTTCATCAAAAGGGTCAATATCTGTATGTATGCAATATAATCTAACGATCAATAATGTAGTGTATTTGAATCTTAAAATGGAAGGAAATTAAACCCCTATTGTTTGAAAATGGTTAATATTCTTTTGAGGAGAATTATAACTGACTATTCTGAGTGCATGCTATAGATCTGCAAAAAAAACCTAACAACATTTGCTGCAGTAATTAAAACCCGCCCAGAGTTATTGCTCACTCCCGCACAGCCCACAACACCTTATGAGGCACTGCATTGTTTTAATTGTTGGCAAAACAGATGATGCTTTTATTGAAATGTATTGTTTTGGAATCTTCATGTACGGAACAATGCCACATATCCGACCTTCACAAGCTCCCATCCCCTGTGAACAATGAACCACCCACACCCAGTGCCGTAGCTTTGCCTGGTGTAACTGTAAATCTCTATCGTCGTTCACAAATCTGACATTTTTACAAATATAATAAAGATTTTTAGGTTAGATCGCGTAAGTATAAATGCGTCGCAACCCTCCACCACCCGACACGGCCAATCGGTAAGAAATGTGTCACGTTAACAAAACGCCAATTTTAGATTTGAAGTTTTCGTGACTGCAAGGATCCATACTCTTTGGCCATCAGACGGAAGCTTGTGTTGCCTCCGAAACGTCGTAATTTAATTTGTTTGTTTTCTTTTTTTAAACGCCAATTAGTTACTTCTTCAGCCCACCGGTGTGTTTGAAGAGTGAATTCAAATTGTATTACTGATTGGCCGTGTCGGGTGGTGGAGAGTTGCGACACATTTATAAATAACGCGATATAACCCAATAACCTTTATTATGAATAATACTGGTCGCGAAAGCCTACGTGTTAAAATTTTCACAAATAGTAATTCATTCTTAATATCGCGTGCATTCGCTTATTTCTAAAGTGTTGTATGGTAAAGCGTTTTCCCATTTGATTGTTTTTGTCCATTAACCTACAGCGTCTGTGCATGATATCTTACTTTCTATCGATGTTCACATATAATAATTCGTTCATATATAGTGTCATTCATGCAAATTGCATCTTAAAACCGCTGAGAATGTTGACCTACCGTACAAACGTCTCACGGTACCAAAAACGAACATCACAGAAAAGGTTAAAAAATAAAACCCTCCACAAATAAACAAAAAGAAACCATGACCAAGAGCATTGGGGCGACACAGAGCATAGACCACGTGGGCCAAAATCAATCAACTCAAGCGCTCAAGCTCCCAACATCGTTTCACGTTTCTGTCCATTCCTCAGTCCCCAGTGAGTCGGATGTGTGACGTCGTTGTTTTGCAATTATCTCTGGGTGGTTAATTAAACGGATTCAGTAAGTCTTACGTTGTTCACGGTGGTTATGCTGGCTGTGATGGCGTTATGTGTGCGTGTGTTGTGTGTGGCTGTGTTTGACGCAGAGCCGGTCTCTGAAAACTCGTCGAAGATTGCCTTCCACTTCTCGCGATCCAACAAGCTAGAGAACGAGAGAGAAAGAGAGACACACACACACACAGATGAATAGAGAAGACCGAAACTGGAGGATTTCTCAACAATTCTGACTGTCGCCCTGATGAGGCTGGTTGTAATTACCAGCGAAACGTCGTACTCGAATTGCAAATG
This sequence comes from Lethenteron reissneri, assembly GCF_015708825.2. Classification (NCBI taxonomy): domain Eukaryota; kingdom Metazoa; phylum Chordata; class Hyperoartia; order Petromyzontiformes; family Petromyzontidae; genus Lethenteron; species Lethenteron reissneri. The sequence continues at coordinate 7,284,873 of NC_083789.1, read as the reverse complement.
ATGTCGGTTTACTCTCCAACACACCGGGTGTACTGAACTAGTAACTAATTGGCATATTTTGTTTACGTGACAAACCTTACTAATTGGCTGCATCGGGTGGTGACGGGGTTAACAACACATTTACAATTACGCGATCTAACGCAAAAAAACCCCTCTTATGGATAATATTGGTCGTGAAAGCCTACTACGTGTTAAATAGAGAATAGATCACTTAAAAACAACACATATGGGGCAATGATGCTGGCATTAAAGGGCCACTTCTAGGGATTCTACAACCAAGTTGGGGCACAATGAGTACATATTTTACAGTCTCGCCAGAGGTAAGATCACTCCCCTGTCCTGTATATTTTACAAATTTGCCATATTGCTTGTCAATTAAAAAATTCTTAATTTCCGTGTGATGATGCAGAGAAATACATAGCTTGTACTTCCTAAAGCCCGCCTCCTGTCGCCACACGAAGTCTCTATCGATCAGCCTCACCTGAATCAACTCACGAAACTCTCTACTCTGCTTTGATTTTTTCGTGGCATCGGTTATCAAGATACAAGTTTACCAGTGACGTGCTAAAGTTCCAGCTCACGCAGGCAGGGGGCACTGGCATAGCGTGGTTGTCATGAGCCCTGGGTGCAAATAATGGATTGGTACCCCATGTCTGCCGTCATGTGCCTGGACCAGAGGTCGCAAACGGGTTTTGATTCCTTACCCGTACCCGGCCGCAACAGGGTCACAAACGGGTACCCGTACCCGGGTACGGGTAGGGTACGGGTATCGGGTACCTGATTGCGACCTCTGGGATGAAGCCACGTTGCAGGCGTGGGTGGGTTGATTCTAGGAACTTGAATTGTGAGAAGAGACAAGACGTTGGGAAATGAGTGACACACGGTTACTCACCAGTGACTCACGGTCTACCCGTACCCGGCCGCACCAGGGTCGCAAACTGCTACTCGTACCCGGCCGGGTATCAGGTAGGGTACGGGTATCGGGTACCCGGTTGCGACCTCTGGCCTGGACCAACCTCCGGCCAGTCGGTCCCGGGTGCAGTTACACCGCCTGCGCACAGGATCGCTACGCCACTTGCAGTGGCCTCCGTCTCAGGGTTTTCTAGCCAAGAAATCCATGCAGCCTCTTGGGGAGGACAAGGTCTGGTGACAGTCAACGTTAGCAGCCACTGGCACATGATACATCGTCTTCACTTCTTCTGTTGTACACTCACAAATAAACCATGTGCTCATGCCAACTGCAGTTTAAAAAAGAAATGGAGCTCGCTGTCCACCGGTTCTGGAGCCACGGTGACATGCCACTACATTGTACACACCTTCGTCATATAGTCCAGTATATGTCACCAGCTTGTAGTTCCAGTTAGAGAGTAGTGTTCTTACAAATGTTTTAGAGGGGGTCACTTTCGCCGATAAGACATCAGTGTGAGGGCCGCCACACCGCATGCATGCAAGGAGTGTTTTCACATTTATGTACAGAGGTCGCAACCGGGTACCCGATACCCGTACCCTACCCGATACCCGGCCGGGTACGGGTAGCCGTTTGCGACCCTGGTGCGGCCGGGTACGGGTACCGGTACCGGTAGGCCGTGAGTCACTGGTGAGTCACCGTTTGTCACTCATTTCGGGTAGGGTACGGGTAGGGAACGGGTACCCGTACCCGTGACAAACCTTACTAATTGGCTGCATCGGGTGGTGGCGGGGTTAACAACACATTTACAATTACGCGATCTAACGCAAAAAACCCTCTTATGGATAATATTGGTCGCGAAAGCCTACTACGTGTTAAATAGAGAATATATCAATTAAAAAGAACACCTATGGGGCAATTACCCGGCCGGGTACGGGTACTTATTTGCGACCCTGGTGCGGCCGGGTACGGGTACGGGTAAGGAATCAAAACCCGTTTGCGACCTCTGACTGTCGGGGACAGCACGCCAGGGCCCACACTAAAGGCCACCAGGGGCCGTGAGTGGCCCCTGGTGGCCTTGCAATGAAGAACACTGAGTTAGAGAGACATATCCTGAGAGCAGGGGTGGGGTAACCCACGGACTGGTTGCCACACGAGGCCAGCATTTTAGCTGCACGAATTGGGTACTAGAGGGGAAGATGTTTCGACTTGGCAAACAACGCCGTTTCTAATTTTAGCAGTCTTTTCACCTGTAAAAGTGAGCCGTAATTCTATTACTGTTATTGAATAACGCTAAGGCGTGTGTTAACGTGTGGCCCTATGCCAAAAGTTGTTTGAAAGTCATATTCGGCCCTCGGCAAGGAAAAAGTTTCTCCACCCCTGCCTGGTAGAGCTGAACACCTTTAAATAAGACGAAGGCCACGTCGCTATATGGCAATACTTAACCATACACTGTAATGGTCTCACGTCACTAGGTGTGACACTTTTAGTCTTTATATTATTCAGAAAAGTTTTTGTTAAATGTGGATATCATGTTACAGTATTTGACTTCCTGCTAAATCGCACAAAATGTATTTAATATGTTAACCTTCCGGAAAATATTTCCATGAACATAAGGTATATGATATAGATGAGACTATACTGATGCTTTGCATATATTAACCAAAAAGGACTTCAAGTACGTATATACAGTATGGTAATAACACGATAGATCAAATTTGCGTTCTTGCTTTCATTCGGCATTGCATTATTATGACAGATATTGCCTTGCAAAACGTTGAACGATGGAAAACACTCAAAAAAATCTAAAGATAAAATTGTCTCCCTGCGGAAATGAGGTGGTCGCAATCTTTTCCCTTGGTGGTACTGAACCATTGGCAGAAATTCCACATTCCTATGATGGGTATCTGTCGCAACTTTGGTGTACATTATTTGAATGAACTAGCTACTTTAGCTAAGAACAATCCAAGGTACCCTCTCTTTTGAAAGTGACTTTTTTAGTGTGACTTCTTAATTCATTTTTATACACAGTACTGTATACAAATGTAAACTTCTATTTGTTGTTTGTTTAATTTATAATTACCTGAGGAGCCTGTTCATAACATCTATAGCATTCACAGTTGAGTGCCTCCCTGCTTAAACTACCATTGGGGTGGCACTCATCTCTACTGCCAGGCCCGTGTCAGCGGTGCAAATTCTACATTCCCATGGCAGAGCCAGTATATCCATAGGACAACCACTGTTTACGTCCCATGAAGTTGTACGGGCATTTATTTTATCAACCCCATAAGGATGATGGGCTAAGTCAATCCCGAACGGGATTGTTCCAACCCTTCAATCGTGACATGAGAATGTCTGTCAAAGTGCCATCTGGGTACTTGTGTTTACAGTATATGACAGGCAAGCCTTGTGAGAGATTAGGAATGGGGTACAACTTCTACTGGGACTCCAAGCTCAGGGAGACCCCAAACAAATTATAAGATTTTTATTTATTATTTTCATAGAAAATTATGAGGCCTCCCAGTCAACATTTTGTACCATTGCCCCAAATTTCTGTTCACGGGCCGAATGACAAGTGGTGAAAACATTTAAGAGTCATAAATGAAGAGGAGGCCAGATGGTTCAGGGGTGAGAACTGGCTGGAATCCTGGGTTTGAATCCAGATTTTAGCCTCCACTAATTAAACTGGGTTTTAAAATATAATGAATGTATGGTTTCAACCTGGTCAATAATGCACGAAAAAACACAAAGGGAAATTTAGCTTTTCATTAAATTTGGCGACATCCTTGAGAGTTAAGAAAGTGATGTACACATCTCTATAGTGAGGCATGTATTTCAGGACCCTGAGTGCCGATAAGAGGGCACTGAAAGGGATCTCAAAAGTAGTTCTATTATATTTGCTTTTGTAGTCCTTTCTATAACCAGTGCGCTGTTCTGCGAAAGTTGTGAATGGACATTTCATCTCATGATATGATGCTGAGAGCACAATTGAAAAAAAAGAAAAATGATTTCTAAAAAAAAACTTCGGCTTCATTTGAAACAAACCGAACAATCATTTGGGCTAATGTTTTTGCCTTTTTTGAATATTATATATTAACTTTAAAAATATGACAATAAAATAATTGCATTCACATCATCGTATTCTGTTAATATTTAATTTATTGCTGTCAAATGCTTTGGACCACCCCGAACATTTGGACCACCCCAAACATATATGCTGTATATTATCAACATTAGTGACCATTTATCCACTAACAGATGACGGCCTCTCCTTATTGTCATTGTCCTTTATGAGGTCCTGCAATGCCACAGTCCATCAGCTGCTCATGAGCTGATTTCATCGCTCCATTTCCTCGATGGGTCATCCTATCCGGCGTGCTCTCTCCTTTGGCTGATATTCCATCACCATCAATCAGACATCATCTCTTTCAGTGATGTGTCCTGGCCAAGCCTATCTGCTTTCCTTAACGCTTAAACATTGTGTTATATGAATATGAATGCTTTCAAAGCATTGTGATTCATAATTCATTAGGTGAGATTTTTTTACAGCATCCATTCAATCAGCAGTGCTAACATGCCATGCATGTGCTGTCATATGCAGCTGTGCTTTGCAGCAGAACAGTTAGTATGTACTGCAGTGCTTGCCAAATTGATATCCACAAACATCATAAACTGATAAACAACTAATGTTATCAAACGCATATTCATTTAATTATTTTCCAATGGAGCCAAATGTTGTAGAGTCTTTGGTATTTATTGCGATATTTATAAGATGCATCTAGCCATACGCTTAAACATAAACATGTCCTCTGTTTGCCCAGGAACGTTTCACTCAATCTCAATAGCCTTCTGGGATGTTTATCTAACTCGATTAATGATTAGCCTGTTGAAGCAAACTAGAGTACCTGGAGAAAACCTCATACAGAAAAGAGAGCATTACAAAGTTCAGTTAAGAGTCGAGAATCCATTGCTCTACTGCCATCTCCTGGTGACCTGATGCTTACAACACTTGGTGTTCTCAGGCAGTCGCCCCTCCAAGTACTAAACTGACTCTGCTTGGCTTCCTAGGTCTCGTAAAATCATAGCTTGAATAAGCAACACAAGGCGTGTTTATTATACAAGCTATGTTTATATATATATAATTAGGGAATCCTGCTTATTAGATTACAGTTGGTTTATCCATTGAGCATATAATGGAATGTCCTTGCACTGCCGTGGAAAAAGCACACCACAGGAGCATGAACCTGTGACGTTGGAAGCAAGCGTTCCTACCACTTGGCCAGTTACCCATCCCTATTATTCATCGCTGCATCCTAGCATCGTGATTGTATAATATCGCCCTTGCTAGAAAAGGTTCTGTTCTAGACAATAACTTAGCCCCTATTGCAAGGAATGAATAAATGGGGATCCACCTGGCCGTCTTCCCTCCTCTACGTAGCTCGGCGCCTGAGCCCTGCAGATGCACCGTCTGCACACTCAATTCCCACGCTACTGCTCCTATGGTAACTGACTTGCTGTCTTAATGTTTTCAGTGGCATTCACACAATACTGTATAGCTGCATGAGACTAGCACAAGCTTTGGTATCCCATCTCAATGAGCCCTTATATGTGAGGGTTTGCATACGTGTATCACACACTGTCCTATCTAAATATCCATATATACAGCAGGGTTGTCTTTTTTTAAACTTCCATGGCACAACCTCCTATTTTCCAAGAACTGACAACCCCTGTGTAATTTGAAGTTCACAACATTTGCTGTGTATTTATATTTATTCAGTCAGACTGACTTGAGTTTTCGTTGACAAAGCACTTATTACAGGGCTGGAACCAAGCGTGAGAAACAGCTGATGAGTTGTATAAAGGAAGCACGGTTTCTCGACTTGAATATAGCCTGGGAAGAAGCCTGCGAAAGAGAAAAAAACCCAGCAAGCAGGTTATACAAGCTACGCTCATAGGACTGTGACGAGATATGAAAAAAGACTGGACAATGTTTCTGATTTTCCGGCAGTTACGCTGAGGTGGAAACATGGTTGGTGGCTATAATTTGGAATGCTTTGACTGACCACTCACAACGGTGTGTTTTTTAAACGCGAACATGGTACATTGTTGGCAATTCATGGTTCATTGAATGGTGAGTTACGTTTGCAGTGTTTTTGCAATGTCATTGTTTGTGACTAAAGTCATGGTGATATCATTAAAAAAAATACACAGATGCCTTTTGGAGGTCTTGGCCCCATGTTAACAGCAATTTACGCTTAGAGGTCTTAATAAGTGTACTGGGAGGTAGTCAGACACGGACATAATTGGGAAAGCAGCGATGTATCATTGTGCAAAACTAGATATGTGTTTGTTGCATGAATTCATATGCATTTAGTGTTGTGTGGGATATGTTCCGAAAGCATTAGTAAAACGGTTAAACAATGGGCAAAAAGTGTACGCAATATTGTATATTCGAGTGTAATAAAATGCTGGGATCACATTGTAAATGATTCACTTGGTGTTGTTTTTTGTGCAAATCAATAATTACGTGTTCAAATGTTGTAAAGGCTGCCAACGATAAACAAATATCTAAATGACGATAAACCCCCATCAGAAGATAAAACGGTGCAGGCCAGAAAATCACAAGTTTCAAACACACATAAACGTATACCTAAAGTGCATGTCCTCGTGCATGAAGCAAAAGCCACCAACAGTTCCTGCAGGACTGCATTGCGGCCCTCTTGTCTGAGGCCACCTTCAAATAGGAACAAATGCCACCAACTGACAGGCATCAGCGAGACAATTGTTGGCCAGGGGATTATTGTGTCCGTCCGTCGTGCATCCAAAGAAGGGAGGGGTGGGGCTGGGTGGAGAGGGTGGGGAGGGGCTGGGTGGGGAGGGGCTGGGTGGGGCTGGATGGGAGGGATGGGAGGGGTGGGGCTGGGTGGGGAGGGGCTGGTCACCCCGTGGTGCCCTTATAAAACGCAACGTTTAACCTACTCACGCCGGCTTGTGCCCGCCCTCACAGTCGGGCATATTTGCGGAATACACCACGTCGCCGGTTGACCCTGGCCATTGACCGAGCAACCCAACGTTCCTACCAGCTCCCTCCGTAGGAGGAATGTGTTTAGGAATCGACACAGCATGGTCAACAATTCTCACTGTTGTCAAGTTTGTCCCTGGGAACCACATAAACAGTCAAGGCTCTTACTGGCAAATATATAAATGTAGCTGTACTACCAATCGTTTGGATGAAACTGCTTGCCGTGTAGAACATTAAATGTGAAATAGGCCAGTACACATACAATACCCCTGTATCATGCGAGTGTTACGCTACCTAATTTTCATGCTATCACTTTGACTAATCCCGTCCACTCAACCACTCGCCCCACAGAGTGGCCTTCTAAGACGTACCTATGTTGACACATTCATATAATGGTCAACCTATATCTCTTCAATGTTTCCGTTAACTTAATAATAATTGTACTGTGGCCGGTATCATAAAAATGTGACCGAGCCGACTTCATTGACCACCGATTTACGTTCGTGGAATATTAATGATTCCTCATGTGACGCCCGTTGTTTTTTGCTCCGATTTGTATTGACTTCATTAATGCACTTTGTTTTACTTTTGTAATTTGATGACCCGGATCACTCATGTAAATGAGACTCAACCCGGAGAATTAAAAACACATTCCTGCGGAGGGAGCTGGTAGGAACGTTGGGTTGCTCGGTCAATGGCCAGGGTCAACGGCGGCGTGGTGTATTCCGCAAATATGCCCAACTGTGAGGGCGGGCACAAGCCGGCGTGAGTAGGTAGAGAATTAAAAACACATTCCTGCGGAGGGAGCTGGTAGGAACGTTGGGTTGCTCGGTCAATGACCAGGGTCAACGGCGGCGTGGTGTTTTCCGCAAATATGCCCAACTGTGAGGGCGGGCACAAGCCGGCGTGAGTAGGTAGAGAATTAAAAACACATTCCTGCGGAGGGAGCTGGTAGGAACGTTGGGTTGCTCGGTCAATGGCCAGGGTCAACGGCGGCGTGGTGTATTCCGCAAATATGCCCAACTGTGAGGGCGGGCACAAGCCGGCGTGAGTAGGTTAAACGTTGAGTTTTATAAGGGCACCACGGGGTGACCAGCCCCTCCCCACCCAGCCCCACCCCTCCCACCCCCCATCCTCCCAACCCAGCCCCTCCCCACCCAGCCCCTCCCCACCCCATCCTCCCCTCCCCACCCACCCTCCCCTCCCCACCCAGCCCCTCCCTTCCCACCCAGCCCCTCCCCACCCTCCCCTCCCCACCCAGCCCCTCCCTGCACGACGGACGGACACAATAATCCCCTGTGGGCTGTGGAACCAGTGGGTTCCTATCAGTATAACCAGGGGCGGTTTCTTCATTAGGGCGATTGGGCGACGCACCACCAATGTCATTGAACCACAGAGTCACGCTAGCCGTCACTGCAGCCTCTGGATATAGTCCAATCAGCGTCATGTCACGTTCTGTGGAGTACCGCCTCTTTTTGGGCGATTTCACTCCGGCTGAGAATCGCCCCGAGTGGTCCCATAGACTTACATTCAAATATGTTTTTTTTCGACCGGGGGGCGCTGCAATGCATTCTCTATGGCTTCCGGGAGGGCTCGCCCTAACGTGCTTACGTCATCATACGTGCTAACGTCATCATACGTAAGCACGTTTCATCCAACAATATAATTTGTGGCCACCTAGTGGAATCTTTAATAAAAGAAACTTGAGTGGTTTGTTTTAATAGTGAGTATAGAAACAAACAAGATGTATTGTAAGAGTCACTTTATTTTTCATTAATATTAAAGAAGTGAAGTTGCCTTTACATGCTTAAGCTGTTAATTTATCCATTGCATGGGTGGACCTTATCCTTATCAATCATCCAGACATTTGCCCCCCCTGAGAGATTTTGCAGGAGCCGCCACTGAGTATAACCATCCTCCCATCAACCACTTTAAGGATCGCACCGTATTCACACCTGTCCACCCTTATTACAGACCAATTCAGACCTTATTGATCACCCCGTGTCCCTTATAAATCTCCAATCACAAGGGAGAAACACACACAAGTAGACAAAACACAATGTTTTTGCCCGTATTGAAACATCTGTACGCCGTCTGGACCTGAAAACTCTATTTCCCTGTACAAAAATACTGGGTAAACCGTATGGGTTGACAGCTATGAAGTTGGAAAGCTGCACTTTGCACCGTTAGACTTGATGCGAATTAAATGTTTTTAAATGCCAGCTCACGTAGAATACGTACAGTGGCCAACTTGGGCACTAACGCCGTATTATATAAGACGCACCGCAGATTTGTGCCGTACAAATGTAGTGAGTGACAACACACACACGCGCGCCTATCGAATTATAACAACGGAGAGGAAACGTGGGAATTGGGTACTCATAACAATTCTAGATTTGAAGCTTTCGTGACTGCAAGGATTCATACTCTTAGGTTTTTCGGTAAAGTCACGTAGGTAAAAAAATAATAATAATATAAATAATAGAAATATAATAATTATAAAATAATTATACAATAATTCGGCAATTATAAATAATTATTTTATGTATTTCCTTATTTCTATTATAATAAGAAATAATATAAATAATATAAATTAACTAACTATAAAGTATTAACTTTATTTATATAATTATTTATATTTTTTACCTACGTGACTTTACCGAAAAACCTAAGAGTACTCATAACAACATTAACTAAAAAAAACATCTCCATTATAGAGAATGTTTTAAACCATCGAGGCTACCGTAACTCAACCCACAGCAGTCGCGTGCGTTTATTATTAGTTTCGTTGTGCGAAGTGCACGTTTATCAGTTTGAATCTCATAGTGCACATCGGTATACGCCGCTATTGGCGACAACGCTGAGCGACGCCTCGTCCACGTGAACAGCGCGGCCGCCTATACGATCTAGCAAATCGAGCTACGGGAACTCGCGCGGTGGGGGGCGGTGTTCATTTTTCGCGTTTGCGTTTAGAGCGGCGGCGACGACGGCGGCCTCGCCACCGTACAATCGACTCGAGCGAGCGAAGCGACCGTGCATTATCTATACGTAACTCCGATAAATAACAATCAAGCTATACTCTACCAGACTACCGCGGCTAAACATGCGCGGTGATTAAGAGAGGCGGTGAGAGATTGAGCGAGCGAGCGAGCGACGGTGGTGGTGGTGGTGGTGATGTAAGCACGTGGTGGTGCTGGTGGTGGCTTTCGCTTGACGCCATGCCCTTGACTGGGGCGCTGGGGGCGGACAGGCCTCGCTCGGCGTCGTCGTCGCTTTAACGAGTGGAGCGAATTAATCTGTAGCTTGTGACACGTCGTTGTCGCTCGCTCGTCATGCTGGCGAGAAGCTCCAGCCTGCCTCTGGGCTCGCTGCTTGCCGGCTGTCGATGTCGAGGCTTCTGCGCGCGGCCTCTGCCGACTCCGAGGGCCTCGTCGTGCAGAAGATTCGGTGAGTCCAAAGTGTTTGCTCGTCGTGGGAACGTGGAGTGTCTCTCGCTGGTGTTGTGATGCAGCGAGGCTGCGACAGAGGTGGTTTCTAGTCAACCATGTGCCGTGTACAGTCGTGTTGTGTCAGTCGGCCGGTGAAGGGCCTCTGCGTGAGTGGTAGAGGTTATTTGACCACGCTTCTGGCTGGTCAACAACGCCTATTGTTGGTTAAATGCGGAGAGCATCGAGGTGGAAGCAGAAACGTGTACGGTGGAGAGAGAGAGATAGAGAGAGGAAAAGTGGCGTTTGCTGCTCTATTATTCCGATAGCCTAGCGGCTGGGAATACTGGATGGTCGGGGGGGTCACCCTCGCAAGTGCCTGTCCAGGCTCAGGTTTGACGAGATGGATCGGGCGCATTCTGAGTGACTTTGGGTCATTTAATTTTACGTGCAAAAGTCTTCGTTGAACGCCGTGCTCCCCGTGTGTCCTTCGTAAATAACAAGCAGGGCCCCATTTAGGGTGAAATGTCTCTTTTTTTAAGAAACCACACTACGAGAAAGGGGGTACGGGTACTGCAATACCCTAGGTCACGGGGACCCAGGGGAATAGGAGGTCATCGGAGGTAATAGGGCAAAAGTTATCCATGGGAAACATAATTTAAGGCCTGCACTTAAAAGTGGAAGTGGGAGAAAGCAATACGGGCAAAGAGGAAGGTCCAGACCTTTGAGACAGCAGAGGAGAAGGGGCCGACCACGAGAGTTGTTGAAACTAAGACGAAGAAGTGCAGGGAAAGTGTTCTCAGTGTGGGCTTGTGAACGGGCCAGAGGAGGCCTTGTGGGGAGGGGAATGCCAGACAGTAGGAGCAGCAGAGGAGAAAGAGCGACCATGGGGGGGGGGGGGGGGGGTAAGTGTTATTGGAGAAGTAAGTCTGCTACAGAGGGGGAATTGGTCTTAATCTCTGACTTGAATAAGAGGGCTTAGTCAGCAGTGGCAGGGAGCGATGTGATCAGAATCAGAATCTTTATTTAGACTGGAGGAATCCGTTGAGCTATGGAGTTTTTTTTTCACTATTGTCCAGTTCTGCTTATGTGCAGGAGCGAGATGGATTTTTGCATCTCAGGCCGTGAGGGATAGAGACGACGAGAGAAGGCCTTCCTTCATCCAGCAGTGAATAAAGCATGTGTGATGACTGATCTTAATTTTAAAGTGTATTCGTGTAAAGCATAAACGTGGCCTGAATGCGTGCCTATTCTAAATACATTTTTAAGTAACAATTTGCTGCCAACGTTTGCTGTTCGCAGTAAAGTAGATCTTAAAACAGCCTGTTGGCAAATTAATGCCCTGGCAGTATGCTTTCAAAATAGGCCAACATTGCAATGCAGTATAAAATTAATACATTGCGGCCATTAGATAACCAGGCAGGCTGTCACCGTCTCTCCTGTAGATATTAATAACACAGTAACGGTCGAGTACAGTCATGAAGGTGCTGCGTTTCACGTAGTTTGCAGAAATTTCACTGTCGAGGACAATGTTCCCATGTGTAAACCCAATTGGATGATGTTTCGAATTTGCCAAATTTTGACCATGACACAGGCACACAATGGCCTACTCGTTTCGAATGACGTCAGGGAACCTTTCACGTCCACTCCGAATATTTGATTTTTATATACTGCAGTAATGACCAGGGCGGCCTATTGGATTCGAACCATGAACTTTCGCAATAAATGAAAAAAGCACTGGCTTGGTGATGTCCCCGCCCCATTCACGTTAGCATTCTTTACTTGGACATGTTATGTGCCCATTCATAGGAATATATCATTTACACCACTGTTTAACGACTGTAAATTATGTTGAAGTGCCAGGTGTACCGATCAACAAATTATTATTGGGTGGTTCACAATTTTAATTGATGATCCAAAGCAAGTGGTGGAAATCCTATAATCTTATGCCAGGAAGCAATTTTTGAATGATTGAATTATATGAACCAGATAACATCAGTGAATCTCAAGACTCTTATTCTTAGGTTTTTTTGGTAAAGTCACGTAGGTAAAAAATTTAAATTAATAAATTAAAATAAAATAAAATCAAAATCACGACGTTTCGGAGGCAACACAAGCCTCCGTCTTCATGTGTAACTGTCACAGCACGATAGCTGTATCAAGTGAGAGAAATTCCAAGAATACAGTCCTTGTATATATACTGGTTGAGGGTGGGAGGAGCCAAGGTAGGCCCTGAATATTATTTGTTTAATTAGGAGTCTGAGAACTCTTTAGCCTGTATTGGAATGTTTGATCATAAGCTTGAGTGAGTATTTGGCCGGTGATAGGTTACCCTGAGAAAACCAATACGTTCAAGGGGATAACCTGCTTAAATGGTTGTAAATACATTATCTATTTATTTATCTTGTTTGGCTTACCACAAAGTGGTTCTAATTTTTACGACTACGCTGTACACAGCTTGAGTTTTTTTTTTCTCCAAACCTTGGCTCAATTACAAATGTATATTTGTAAAATTCATAATGAATTGCAGTCACAATGTAATTGTAAATGTAATTGAAATTAGCATTGGAATTATAATTCTCCCCATGTCTGGCTTCTTTGGGGTCATAACTCTGTCTGGGTACTCATTGTTTTTTGGCCTTATACACCACACACAGGGCTGAGTCTAAGCACTTTTGCACCTAACTAAACCCCTCTCAATCTCACAGGATCTGGAAAGTTAAGGCCGTTGTCGGCGGTGACAGGCTCGCTTCCCATGTGGTACGTGGAAGGTCTGCGTGGCACGTCACACTCGCGCCTCTCCTACCCGGATGGCAGCGAGCTGCAGGAGGTGGTGAACCAAGTGGGCGACCTGAATACCAGGCGCTGCTTCATCACGGAGCCGCGCGTGGCCCATTCTATCACTGAAGCCCTGCAGATCAACGAGGGTGACGAGGCCGTCGTGTTTGATTGCTCTGCAGGTCGGTTTCCCGGCAACAACAACAGCACCAGGGAAAAGGGATAAGGCTCTAGCTCTCATTGCTTTTGGTGAAAAGTATGTTATAGTGGTTGTCCTGTGGAGAGACCTGCCACTACCATGGAAGTGGGTTTTTCACTGCTGGCCTTATTTTAAATGCTTAATGTCATTGTGGGGAGTGGTAATGCAATGGTTAGAGCACTGGAATTTGACTGTTGTGACCGAATTTTATTTCCGGCCATGGCTAACATCAGTGGTGAACGATATATAAACTGGTCGTAAACGTCACTTCCCTTGCACCAACCGACACTGATCAGTGTGCAGAGGTATCGGGTGAAACAACCTCCATGACTGACATGAAACTGGAATGTCTTTGTCCAGGAGTGGATTGACAAAAGGCCTGTAAGTTTAGAATAGGAGTTTTTTTGGGTTCGATCGCGTAAATATAAATGCGTCGTTAAACCCGCCACCACCCGACACAGTCAATTAGTAAGGTTTGGCTGTGTCGGGTGAACGGGTTTAATGACACATTCATATTGACACGATCTAACGCAAAAAATACTCTTAAGGGTAATATTGGTCGCGAAAGCCTGCATGTTAAACTGGCCTGTAAGTTATTGTAGAAACTGAAAGCAGTTTTAATACAACTTGAAAGTTAAACTGATTCCATTACACACATAAGTGTGTATATGTACTGTGGAATGAGTTTTTATCATAAATATTTTGGCATTTAGGCTTTCAAACAACTTTGCGCTTTTTATTCTAGCAACAGCTCTTTTTTACATTTAAAATGTTGCACGTAAATGTATTAAGTTCATGGCAATATTGGTCATACTCATCAAGTTTGCTGGTGGGCAAGTCCGAAGACGATAAATTGCTTGGGGAATGTGATTTTAAATGTTAAGCTGTCTGAAGCGTTAGCTAAAAAATATCTGCTTCTATAAAAAATTTCAGGGCCTGGAATTTTAACAAGAGCACTCCTTAATTCTGGAGCCAATCGAGTGGTGGTACTGGAACGGGACAAGTTGTTTCTTCCTCCCTTGCAGGTGAGCCTTTTAACATGAGATCCACAAAGCTGTTTCCACGTTGTAGATTCAGCCTTGTGATTTCTAATAAAACAAACAAATGCGGGCGAATTGCTACTTTTGTGATCTGTATTAATGGTGTCTCTTGGAATTACATTGAAAGAGGAACACTTGGACAGAGAACATCCACAGGTAAATGACATCTTTGAAACTGGCAAATGGGCTTTAACAAGACACGTTACAAGGGCTGATTCACGGTCGATGATCTATTGGAAAAACACGGCAATCATCGCCCCGACAGCAAACTTAGTAGGACCCTCCTAAAAGAGTCTCTAGACTGAGGTGTTCCTGGGTCAATGTTGCGTAAAATATATATTATTGTGATGCTGTATCGCCCCCTCCTGGCTACTCAATATATGTACATAGCCTGGCACAAACGCCGTGGTGACGTCACCGGCACTTAGTGGCGAATGACGATTGTTGTATAATATCTGGTAACCCCAGGCAATTTGTTTTGTAAACTTGAACTATTTAAAAGCACTCAAACTAAAGCATGTGATGTTTGTGAAAACAACACGCAGCATTACACGAAGGTACATTTTTTTATGCTTACCTGAATTATAAATGTTCCATATTACTTTTTAAACAAAACATAATGTTGCGGATCATATAAGCAACAAAATAAATAAGCAGACATATCTTTATAAATTTGTCCATCCACATGAAAAATAAGTGTTTTTTACACTTCCTGTCAACTACAATGCCTTTATAGAGTTCATAATTTCAGCCACATTGGTTCAATCTAAGCAAATTAAACCTGTTTCCACATTCAGTGTTGCATCAGCAGTGACAGGCTTTTTTTAATCAAACTACTGAAATATTTCCGTGAGATATGGTCCATTTGAAATGGTATTTATCTCTTCGAAAGCTCCACAATGTAATGCTGTGCCGTTGGTGGAATAACAAGCATTGCGGCAGCATTGTTCAGCAGTGGATGCACACAGCACCTGTTGATTTGCAGTAGGACTCGACCTGTCCAGTGGGCAAACAATCACAGCGCCTCAGGTTAAAATAGAACTGTGTGCTGCGTTTTGATGAAAGCGTGTTGCTGATTCATGGTGTTTTTGACAGCCAAAATGTTTTTTTATTCCAGGAATTGGAGGAAAGTGCGGAAGGGCGCATGAACCTCTTTCACTGCGATGTCTTCAAGCTGGACACCCATGATGGGCTGTTGCGGCCACCCTTCATGAGCTCCAAGCAGCTGCAGGTCCAGCTGGGCCTTAAAGAGTGCTCTTGGAATGATGGTAAGCCAAGTTGGTGGCGTTGCATGTGGACAGTGTATGACAGTAGAGCCAGTAGGTTTGTTAACTGTATTCACAAACGTTTGAGTGTTTGCACCTGGAATTGTGTGGGTTATCTCCGGGTGCTCCTGTTGCCTACAAGATTAAAAACACCTCTTTAAAAAAGAGCTCGCCAAACATCCCAATACAGAACCCTCCCAAAAGTGTTGAAATTCATTGAGGTGGTTTTGGATAAGTTACATTATTTTTTATATAACAAATAGCACTATAACACAAACGTTTTAAAAGTGATTCCAACCTTTTCTCTCAGGTCTTCGAATATTTATATGCCACAGCTTAGGAAAAATTGTTCATGATTTCTGTATATGCCATATCATGCTGATCACAATGTCTGCTCTCCACAGAGATTCCCATTCGTCTGGTGGGCATTCTGCCTTTGAGGAACCCTCGTACCATCCTTTGGAGGCTCATCTATGCCGCCTTTCAGGGAATCTCGGTCTTTCGCTTTGGAAGAGTAGAGCTCAACTTGTTCATAAGCGAGAGAGAATTGCAGGTAGGATGCACAGCCACTGCCAGCCAACTGTATTAACTATGACTACACTCATTAGACCTCCTTTGCCAGTACCAAAATAAAATAATAGGTGTTTTCCACTTTTTTCTGGCAACAAAACTGAAACCTTTTTACAAGGATTCATGTCTGCATCTACCACAAAACTTGCAATCAAAATGCAAACAAAAAACACCCTCTGATAATATATGCATTGTCCTTGAAACTGATTGGTCCACACCAGAGACAGCTTTCTTTTGAGCCTCGTCTCAATTGGTGCTCGACCAGATGACGCCAAAAGGCGTACAGTTTAAAGACAATGCACTATGAAAGTAATTAGGGCTCGGGGTAAGCATCTACATCATTAGACCACCTTTGTAAAAAGGTTTCAGTTTTGTTGCCATAAAAAAGGGGAAAAACCCTATTATTATGACTTACACTGTAGAGTCATAACCGTGGTTGTCTTGTGGTGAGAGCCCAGTGCCTTTCATGGGAATGTGGAATTGCCTTCATGCTCGTATGAGCAGGGAGACTGACCTTTGGCTTACACTCCTTGATAATAACAAACTTAACATATGGCAGGCATGTGTGTTGATTGTTAGTGCCAATTTAATTGGAGTGAATTTGAGAGATATTTAAAAAATATAACTGGTGTGGTAATTACCATAGAAAAACATTGTGTGGCACAAAAGATCCATATCGATGTTTTTCATATTTGAATACAATGCAGTTTTAAGTGGCTACGTCCCAGGACAGCAAGTCCCCGCTTGACGCGGGGGTTGAGGTTCCTGTAATTTTCCGCATAAAACAAATTCGCGTTCAGCGTGAGTAATTATCCCATAAGGAATCATGGGTAAAGGCGGGGGGGGGGGGGTGCAGTTCCAGCCTGTAATTTTAAGATCGTTTTCATTTGACAGTACACTGTTTTACATCTTTCTTTGTAAATGTGTTGTGTTTATATAGTAGTTCTATAAAAAATTCTATTTGTGACGGTCATTTATTTAAATATAAAGTATGTTGTGAGAGAGATATGGCGAGTGAAAAAGATGAGAGAGAGCGACAGGGATAGTTCACAATTGGTGAAATAACGCTACGCACACAAAAATGCGGAACGAAGAGTGAGGCAGAGGAAGGCGGCACATTGTGTACCACAGCGCGCATCAGTACAGTCGGTACCAGCTCCCAGCAAAACCGAACAACGCTGTCAACACCCATGCCGCTCATAAAAGTAGTCCGTCACACGCTAGGATTGCATTATAGTGGGCACGTTAAGCGGAAAACTGTAAAAAAAAACCGCACTAAAGCGAAAACGCGTGATGCAAATGCGTGTTCAACAGGGATTCACTCTACATAATGGAATACTTGCGAACATTTGTTATGGTAAATACCTCAAATGTATTGTTGGTGTGCAGAGGTATCAAGTTAATGGTGTATTTTTTGTACAGAAAATCAGATCGTCTCCTGGCGGCAAGAATTACAGTTCACTCAGCATATTGTGGCAGATAATGAGTGACATTACAGTGATTTACCAGGTGAGCTGTTTCTCTTGTACTTTCATATCCTTGGAACTTTAAACTTTACATCTTTTCATGCTTTAATGTTCAGTGAAGTGCATTACATGAATGTGAAATTTTGGTGAATTGGATGCCCTGCAGGAAGTAAACAGGTTACTGTGATCATTACTAGTCAATTACTAGCATTTCAATTATTCTAAAGAATGTGTAAACACCATTCGATGACATGTCCAGCCCATGTAGTATTTTCAGGTGTTGCCTTTTGTATAAATCTCAATATGTGAAAACTAAATATTTACCGACTGCACCAACGTATGTACAACGTGAGTAATGCTTAACTTGCGTATGCATGTGGTTTCAAATCATGTCCGTTTTGCATCAGTGATTTTTCAGCTTGTTTATTTTTTTTACATGCTAAATATTAACTTTTTTTACATGCCAACCGAAACGTTGTGGAATAATGCACAATAAACCGTATGTCGTGGAAAGTTATTTTATGAGCCTATGTTCGATTTCAGGAGTCTTTGACTTCAGTGGTGACATGTTCAAATAAAGCCCTGAAAACGGACTTTTTTTCAAATCATGTAAGTGCCACCTATTACAAATACACACTGTGTTTTAGTTGTAAGCGAAGGTACGGCATTGAAAGTTAATCTTCCAGTTTGCATAAAATTTTTCAGCATTTATTAATATTGCAACACATGCGTATTGCTATAACTCAATTGCCAATTTAGCTCTTTGATGTGGTTTTGGAGTTGATGTTTGAAATGTTACTCTACATGCTGTGTGCTTCAGGAACTGAGTTTAGTCTTTCATTTTCAAAGCTCCCAGCATGTAGAGAGAAATGTCAGACATCGTGCTGAGCAACATGTTATACAACCCGAACGCACATCGGGACTATACAGAACAACCGCAAAAAAACTTGTGTAGTCGTATGCTAAAACATGCAACTCTTCATCTGACTTAGCAGGTCCAGGCTGGAGAAAAGCTATGCCTCATGCAGCTGAACCCAAGGCGTGAAATCACCAGTGTCCTTAACTACCACAGCATGGACCGGTTCATGGCCATGATAAATCACTGCCTCTCTCGGCGCAGGAAAAAGCTCGAGGATATACTCAAGTGAGAGGCACCTTTGAGATATTTGCGATGTCGGAGGAGACCTATATTGTCAATTTAATTCATGTTTTCCAACTCGGGTTGAAAATGTTAATGCATAAATCTGTCCATCTGTCTGTAATGGGGGGTGAGGGCATGATAACGCATATTTAAAAATAATCCAATATCAAACACTTGTGTTGCTATTAGGGACTTGCTCTCTTGAACAAGAGCCATATTGATCAAATGGTTTCCCATGCCCTTCCTGGCAGAACTACAATACGAGCCCTATTAACTCATTGCTGCCTATGTGGACATACTGCTTCATGCATGCCTGTATATGTAATGCAAACAACTATTGGTAATCTTTTTTGATGGTTACATTGCTTGTAACGTTAGTTATTGTCATATCTGTTGTATTTTAAGCCTTTAATATAGCTTTTTGGAAAAATTAATCATTCTGTATCATAATAAAGGTTTCATTAAAAGCTTTAAAAAGTGTATAGTTTACGGTGTCATGGACATTTCTAACTTGCACGTGTGGGTGCATGCGTGTGCTTCTCTCCAGCCTCTGGAATCCCGGGAGTGGTGCACTTGTCATGGCACAACTTGGGCTGTCACCAGAAGTGACCTCGGGCGCAGTATCGCCCAGAGACTATCTGCGACTTTTTGAAATTATTGAGCTGTCGGAGGGCTTCCGCTCCAGCTGGCTTTACACGGAAAGCATGGACAAAGTGATCTATTAATGGCTGTGTGCTGAAACCACCGACGTCTCTGCAATGTCATTGGAAATTCGGAGAATCCCAGTCAGATGGAAGAGAACGTCTAAAATGACGTTTGCAGGAACTTTCCCAAGTGATTAAGATGGAACACTTGGTATCCCTACAAGTGTGGATTTCTTTTCGGAGTATTGTGCGAAGCTCCTTTTGATAGAGCAGTGTGCTCACAAAAGGATCTACATTGTAAAAAGGAACTCGTCCGCAGGAAATGGACAGTGAAAATGTAGCAGTTAAAAACCAATGAGTACAGGGTTTTCTCTGCCATGTCGACAAATCAACTTCAAGAATGCTTCGATAAATTACTAGAAATAGAATAAATTGCACATGCTGAACTGTACCACTGATGTTATGAATGGGAACTTGAAAAGATGGTCATCTTCATACCTTTGCCAGGTCCTCAGTGCTGCACAAAACGGTGGGCGATTATATTTTGCTGGACAAATAAGGCGTACTATGTTCATGGTTCACAACTCATTATTATGGGTTGTATTGTGTCATGTTAAACATGTATCTGTTTACCAGATGTTAGATACCGTTATTCAGTCTAGGTTTGTGAATGTTATATTAAAGTTGTGGCTATAAAATAGTGTATTTTAAAATTTGCTTAGGCTTTATTGTCTTTTTTCAACATTTACAAACCATGACTTGATCGCAATGGTGTTAACCAGAAAATACCCAGTGTAAGAAATTGCTATGAATTAAACAAAGTATTGTAATCGTCAATGTGGCTGTACTATTGCAGGATGTAGTGCATGCTCAAAAATAAAACTGCTTTCATAGGATTGAATCCCACAGATGTGCAGTAAATTTGTGCAGCATTGAAAGTGTATGCTACCTGCTGTTGGTGGCCAATAAAAGGAGTATTGAATTTGTAAATGTATGCTTTTTTGCCATTGTCATGTGACAAATGCAACTAAAATATAATATAATATCAGTGGGATAATCATCCAGGTCTTGATAACAGAGAATATATTGTATTCCAGCAGGTACTTAGCTGGTTCTAAATAAATAAATGACGGTTGTGTTAAGTTTGAATCGCTGGCAATTTTTTGGTGGATAATGACACGTCTGTTAAACAGATTTTCATCCTTCATCAACTATGTACTGCAATGCTATTATTTAGATCGTTGAATACTGAGCTATGCTATAATAGCTAATTTTTACAATATTCACCATAAACTTTGCCACTGGTTGAAAGGTTGTGACCTGGAATTGTGATGAAGGATTGCTGCACGGTTGCTAAATGCCTTTGTAATGTCGAGCAAGCGTTTGCTTTTTGCAAGAAACAGCATTTTTGTGATTGTTTTACCATGTGTGGGAATAAAGCATAATCTCGTGCTTTTTTATATGGTGCATAAACATGTGATGGTGTTTTGTGTGGCTTCGTGAGCTTGCGGATTAAGTTTAGTATGTTGAGTGTGTTTGCGGTTATACACGGCATTACAGCTCTTTGTCACTTCACTGCTACGTAAAGGTCACCTTACACCATATGGATGTTTTAACAATACACGTTTAATTCGGTGCGTGTTTGTGACCGTGAGAAGCATAATAGACCTGGAGGCATTGAAGTACAAAAATTGCATATGTATGTTGAATTTATTTCGCACTGTACGTAGGCATCTGTGCTAATCTGAAGTGCACATGATTACAGTGGCTTTTGCAATGTCCTCTGCTGCCCATGATGTAGGAATGCATTCTGCTAACATGCTTTGCATGGTGGTTTTCCATTGCAGCCGTGAGATTGCGTGCAAGGCCCAGGTGATTTTTGTCATACCCTTAAGGAAGACAACTTACGTTTATAGATTGTTTTCAAAATAAACAGTCTCTTTATCCATCTCTCTGCATTGCAAAGGTCTTGCAGCTCCGCAGCATTAACTCAAGACACGCATACTGCATTGGTTTTGACACTGTCTCAGCAAAATCTGTGCTGGTGAACTGCCAGTATTGCTGTAAGGAACCCCTTTGCGATGTGGGTCGTAGTACCATGTGAATAATTAACTCTCCGTTCAATTGGCATTGCAATGTTTTAAACAAAATTGTGTTTTTGAAGATGCTATTTTTGTAGCTATGTGACACTACATATTAACTGAACTTGGAAAATCTACTTTTGGAAATCTGAAATCCACTTTGTGTCAACATTTAGGGTATGCATAGTTTCAGAGCCAATGAATAAACATCTCAAACAAAGCTGGGTGAATTTTGGCATATTTAATAACACCATAATATTTTCATTATTAGTCTTGTGTAGGGGTGTTAAAGAGAGGGCCCGTTATGCATGGCAGCCTATGGAAAACAAACACAGTGGGCGGGGCTACGTAAGTGCACGAGGAGGTGCCCTCTACGACGTCCGAGCCAGGCACCCTGGGGGGGGCTGGTTCGAACGTTATGATCCCCCGGGGCCCCACCCCTCAGGGAGGGGTTGGGTATAAAAGGGGATGTTCAAAGGGCTCGAGTCAGTTATGTTTAAGCTAAGGGAAGAAGACTGAAGACGTCTTAGATAGAGCCCTGGACTCCCCTAGTTCGATGTCCTTTTCAGGGCCGGACAGGACTGAGCCAGCGGCGTGGTCCCGAAAGCCAGAGCCGGTGCTCTTGTAAGAGCTGGTCTGGAACTCCGGGTACCGGGCCCGACTTACCAGTGTCGGGCCAGTTAGCCTCCCCTAGCCCATTAGTGGAGGATTCGGGGCTAGGACAGAGTTAGCTAGGGGTGTATCCCGAGTTATACGGGTGAGGGGGCCGATACCCCCTCGAGTGTGTATATGCCCACTGTCGTATTGTGAAATAAATATACGTGTGCCTCAACCTCGGCGTCAAGCGTCTTCACCGGTACTTCAACTGGTGTCAGAAGTAATTCGAACATGGACACGCGGAAAACAGCGCGGGCCAAAGTACCGCAGGAGGAAGACACTGCCGAGATCGTCAAGCCCGAGACGGCTCCACAAGACAAGGTGCAGCCGGGGCCTGACGCCTCCTTACCGGGGCATCGAAATGAAGAGGGGCCGCAGCCAGACGCGTTACGGCTGGCTCACGGGAGGCTGGCGGAGCTGCTGTATGCCGCTGCCGCCACGCTGGAGACCATCACGCGACTAGGGGCCGGTGATCCAACACGGGGCGAGGCGAGCCAACGACCAGGGCGCCTTCCCGCCATTTCGGAGCAGTCCGAATTTGAAATTCCCGCCATCGACGCTACAGCTGTTCGGGGCGTGGCCAGCCTAGACATCTGCTCCGACATCGCCGTCGCTGAAGCTGCAACGTCATCACAAGCGCGACAGGCGATCCCATCGGCCGTTCGCACCGACGCACAGCCGAGTGGTGGTGACATCAGCCTGCGGGAGTCCACAACGACCGCTGCGCTTCATCAGAGACTGCCCCCGCTGAAGGAGTTCATCGGCGCGGAGGGGGACTAGGCCGGTTTTCGCCGACGTTTCCTCGCCCATCAGGAGATGGCGAAATGGTCCGATGAGGAGGCTCTCTGCGCGCTCCTCGACGGCGACGCGCTCGCCGCCCTCACATCGGCGCCGAGAGAGAAGCGGTCTACGTTACCGATGGCACTACAGCTGCTGGGCGGGGTCTATGGACCATCGGCTGAATGCCGACAGCAATTTTACGACCGCAAGCGGGGTGAGAAGGAGTCGCCCCTAGCATATCGGACGAGCCTCCTGGCGATGGCTAAGTCGGCCTTCCCTCGTATGGACGACGACGGCGTGGACGCGATGGTCACGGAGAAGATCCTCCTCCTGGCAGACGACCTTGACATCGCGGTCGTCGCCCGGGAGGACGAGGAGATGACATCGCTCCAGGCGGCGCGGCTCCTCCACGCCAACCTCCTGTCACTGCGGCGGAAAGCCAGCAGGGCATCGGCGGGGCGTGCGGTGGCTGCAGCCACCATCCCGACGGAGGAGCTCTACGCCGTCGACCACCGACCGCAACAGGCAACAGGAGCACGGTCGGGCCGGGACGGGCCGGGCCGTTTCAACCATCCGTCTCCTCCAACGGCGCTCCCGCGGTGTTTCAACTGCGGCGTCCGGGGCCACGTCGCCTCGGGGTGCTGCGCTCCTTGACAGCGCGGGACGACACCTCAACGGGACGACGGGCCTCATCACAAGCTCCACCATCATAACCCGGCGAGTCGCGGCACCCCACATGTTTGGCCCACGCACACACCCGTCACGCACTCAAACACCGCAACGAGAGGGGGGCCGATATCGCGCACCATCGCACCATCACGCACCACCCCGGGTACTCATATCGAACCCGGCCAGTGGTCCGTGCTGGCCGATCGTGTAGTAGCCGCATCGTCGGGGTCGTCGGCCGTTGTGGGGCACATCGACGGGGTTGAAGTGCGCATCCTGGTCGATACGGGAGCATCGGCGACCATTATTTCGGAGTTGATTTACAATATTCTCCCTGTCCGGAGTCGTCCTTTGATGCCTGTTAACGTACCATTCTATGCGGCTAACGGGGGCTCACTTGGCATCATCGGACAAATTCGTGCCCAAATTTGTATTGGGGATATTAAATTGTCTGGGCCGATTTTTGTTTCCTCCTCGCTGGCGGTTCCGTGCCTGCTGGGGACGGACTTCCTGGCCAAAATGCCGATTAGGATATTGATCGACCAGGGATGTATTGAGCTCCCGTCGGGCAGACGCATGGCGTTTCTGCCATCGCCTGTTACGACTCGGACAGCGTTCGCGACGGTGCCGGCATTCGTAGAGAGAACGGTGCGCGTACCTCCGGGGGCGCAAATGTTGATTCCCTTGAAACTTCGGCGGCCCTTCGCTAAGGGTGTTGGGGCCCAAGGGGTTCTGCTGGGGCCGTCTAGGGCCGGGGTTAGTGGACCTCATTTACTTCCGGCCCAGACCATAGTAAGAGGGGACGGTGAACCCTTCATCGCGGTCCTCAATGTGGGCTCGCAGACGGTGGTGGTCCCACAGGGGACCGTGCTTGCTCACGCAACGCCGGTGCCATGTGAGGAACCCGTCGCAAATCACGTCAGCGTTGTCCCTGCGCCGCGACCGCATTCGGACAGCGATGAAGGGTGGCTCGAGGCGCTTTGTGCGGGATCGACGGACCTGTCAGATTCAGAGCGTCAACAACTTAAAACACTACTGCGGGAATTTTCCGACGTTTTTAGTCGGAATAAATACGATTTGGGTTGTACTCACCTGCTGCGTCACCATATTGACACGGGTGACAGCGCGCCAATTCGCCAAAATCCGTTTCGGTTGAGTCCCGCCGAAAAGGACCATGTCAAATCGGCTGTTGATGACATGTTGGCCGCCGACATCATTTCTCCTTCCACCAGCCCTTGGGGAGCGCCGATCGTCCTGGTTAAAAAGCAGGACGGTTCGTTGCGGTTTTGCGTTGATTTCCGGCGTCTTAACAAAATTTCGGTTGCCGACGCATACCCGCTCCCTCGGATGGATGAATCGCTGGACGCCTTGGCGGGAGCGCGATTCTTTTCCACACTGGATTTACTTTCGGGATTCTGGCAGCTTCCTCTGGACGATGATTCAAAGCCTAAAACTGCTTTCCGTACACCGCATGGCCTGTTCCAATTCAACCGGTTGCCGATGGGCTTACACTCAGCGCCGGCAACTTTCCAGCGTTTGATGGAATTGGTTTTGGCTGGATTGCAATGGGAGTCGTGCCTCATTTATTTGGATGACGTTATCGTCTTTAGTAAAACTTTTGACGAACATCTCCAGAGGTTGCGGGCGGTTTTCCTAAAGATGCGGGCTGCTAATTTGAAATTCAAGCCCCAAAAATGCCATTTGTTGCGCGATTCGGTGCGTTATTTGGGGCACATCGTGGGACGCTCAGGTATTGCTACCGATCCCGCCAAAACGCAGTGTGTCAGCTCCTGGCCGACTCCCACCTCGGTGGGAGAGGTCAGGAGTTTCATTGGGTTCGTGTCGTATTACCGACGGTTCGTCGCTGATTTTGCGACAATTGCAAAACCCCTGCACGCTTTAACATCTAAAGGGGTTCGGTTCCACTGGGGTCAAGAGGAGGAGGCTGCTTTCTGCTCCCTTCGGGACGCCCTGGTAAAAGCCCCTCCCTTGATTTACCCAGATTTTTCTAAGCCCTTTTTGCTCGACACCGATGCGAGCAACACGGGTATTGGGGGTGTGCTTTCCCAGGTGGTTGATGGCGTGGAACGGGTGGTCGCGTACGGTAGTCGGGTGTTGTCTCCTGCGGAGCAAAGATATTGTGTCACCCGTAGGGAACTGTTGGCAATTGTCTATTTCATCCAACAGTATCGCCCATATCTGTACGGTCGGCATTTCACCGTCCGCACAGATCATGCGGCACTACAGTATGCCCTGCGAGTTCAACAACCATCGGGACAGTTGTCTCGATGGTTGGAGGTTCTCCAGGACTTTGATTTTGAAACCACCTACCGTAAGGGCGTTCGCCATACGAATGCGGACGCTCTGTCGCGCATGCCAACCACCTCCGAATGTGCATGCCTCCTGGGGTCGGGACGTTGCAGGCCTTCAGGGGACGCATCGGTTCCGATCTTGGCAGCCATCGACGACGACGAACCATTGGTTACTAATTCGATCGAACAACAGGGAAGAGATTCCCTGTTGGGGTTGCCCGTCACTGAATGGGGGCGCCTCCAAATGGAGGATACCTCCCTCCTCGGGTGGCGTCGTCGCGTCGGGGGTGCTGGGCGTGTGAAGGGTGATTCGGATGCATGGGAAATGGTGCAAGGTCTGCTGATGCATTGGGACGGCAAATCCCAGCGACATCGGCTGGTGGTCCCTTCTGGGTTGCGAGGCAAGGTGGTGTGGGCCGCGCATGAGCGCCTATTACACCTGGGGACCCAAAAGACTCTTGCACTGCTACAACTTGATTTTTTTTGGCCTGGCATGACGAGGGATGTTGGGGATCTATTGGGATCATGCCCTCGGTGTGCGCAACGGAAACCGCCGGCGCGGGAGTCTAACCCGCCCTTGCAATCGATCAAAGTGTCCAGAATAAATGAGCTTGTCGCGCTGGACATTTTGGGCCCATTTCCTGCCACCCCCAGGGGCAATAGGTATTTGTTGACTGGTGTCGAGTATTTTACACGCTGGCCTATGGCCTGGCCCCTGGCCAACCAGTCGGCAGCAGCCATCGTGGAGGCCTTTGTTCAGGGATACGTCCTGGACAAAGGTGCTCCGGAGCGGCTGCTGACCGACCAGGGCAGAAATTTTTCCGGTAAATTACTCAAACAAGTCTGTGACCTCCTAGGCACGAAGAAAATTCATACCTCCCCGTATCACCCGCAAACTGACGGGATGGTCGAGCGCCTGCATCGCACCATTACGTCAATGATGTCACAGCAGGTCTCGGACTCACAGACTGACTGGGACCTGCATATTCAAGGGGTCTTGGCGGCATACCGGATGGCACCCCATGCAGCTACGGGATTTTCCCCCTTTTACCTCATGTACGGTCGCGAACCCGACCCGCCTGTTCGCGCCCAGCTGCAGATCCCCGAGCCGCAAGGGAAAACTAAATTGGCTGACCACGTCAAATTTAATCTGGCCAAATTAACAGAGGCGCGGGATGCTGCAATGCTAAACTCGGACCTCCGTCAAAAGGCGAATGAGCGCCTCAGGCTGGGTCGGGCGCACATGATACAGTGGAAGCCGGGGGACAAGGCATGGCTGCACTGTCCCCAAGTGCCACTGGCTACCTCCTCTAAGCTGGTGCGGCCGTGGCGGGGCCCTGTGGAGGTGGTCGAAGTTTTGCGACCACAGTGCGTGCGCATTAAATGGGGGAAGCGGCGATGGTTCGTGCACCCCTCTAGGTTAAAACCCTTCGTTGCGGTACACAAACCCACTTCACACATGCGTGGCCAAACGTGTGGGGGGTCGACCGACTCATTGGGTCCGTCTCCGTCGTTCTCACCTAATGCCTTGCCGGCCGTGCCACCTCCAGGTGCATCAGGACTGACGGGCTCACGCCCGACCACCCCTCCTGGGGATACCGACGGTCGCGCGGCATCGGATGAGGACTCACTCCGGGACGGACAATTGCCACCTGACGGTCCGCCACCCGGGGTTACCCCGTGTGAGGGGCCCGCTGCAAGGACGCGCGCAAAAATGCGCAGACTGTTATGAGGCCGGAAGATGTGTACATAGGTTGTGTTCATTGTGTGTTGTGTGGGTGGTGTGTTCCCTGCCCATTGAAATGTACATACGTTGGGTTCACCTGGTGTTGTGTGTATGGTGGGTTCCCTGCAAATTGTATATAGGTTGTTTTTTTTACGGAATTCGTATTTATTCAAGGGGGGGTGCGTCGGGTTGTTTTCTCTTCTTGCTGTTGCATTTTGTTGTGTTCTTGTTGCTGTTCTTGTTATTGTTGAAAAATAGTGAGGCACACGCGCGGTCAAGGTGTAAATGCACTTTTATTGTCATTTTTGTATGTTGGCAGCCGGGACGGCTGCAAGCTATGCGGGGGGGGGGGGGGGGGTGATGTAGGGGTGTTAAAGAGAGGGCCCGTTATGCATGGCAGCCTATGGAAAACAAACACAGTGGGCGGGGCTACGTAAGTGCACGAGGAGGTGCCCTCTACGACGTCCGAGCCAGACACCCTGGGGGGGGGCTGGTTCGAACGTTATGATCCCCCGGGGCCCCACCCCTCAGGGAGGGGTTGGGTATAAAAGGGGATGTTCAAAGGGCTCGAGTCAGTTATGTTTAAGCTAAGGGAAGTAGACTGAAGACGTCTTAGATAGAGCCCTGGACTCCCCTAGTTCGATGTCCTTTTCAGGGCCGGACAGGACTGAGCCAGCGGCGTGGTCCCGAAAGCCAGAGCCGGTGCTCTTGTAAGAGCTGGTCTGGAACTCCGGGTACCGGGCCCGACTTACCAGTGTCGGGCCAGTTAGCCTCCCCTAGCCCATTAGTGGAGGATTCGGGGCTAGGACAGAGTTAGCTAGGGGTGTATCCCGAGTTATACGGGTGAGGGGGCCGATACCCCCTCGAGTGTGTATATGCCCACTGTCGTATTGTGAAATAAATATACGTGTGCCTCAACCTCGGCGTCAAGCGTCTTCACCGGTACTTCACTTGCATCAGCGTGTCAATATTAATTGGTTGTTTGGCCTCGGTTGTGGGAATATATATATCATGGCCCAAATATCCGAATATTAACAAGAGAAATGCGTATTGCTGTACGGTATTTGTATTTTGAGTACATTTGCAGCAGTCTGACAATCCGCTACTGGATGAGTATTCTCTCCACCAGGTGGTTCGTGAGGATTATTTGGTCATACTTCAGACAGTCAGTCTCCAATACTTCAGTCTGAGTCAGTCTGAAGTATTGGAGGCACAGCAGACGTTACGATGTTGTACCATACAACAATACGTAATATAACAGTCATTGTCATCGTTGTATAGAATATAAGTAACAATGGTAAGCAATTATCAAAAATATATATCATAGACTTGTCTGCTACGTCGTCATGTTGTCGTTTTTAGGATTGAATCTTATCTAATGACCGTGTTTCTAAAATGTCATCGGTAGTATGCACTTATTGAACAATTTCTTTAGGCTCGTTGAAAAGTGCTCAAATACGCGATGTATAGGTGCATGTTTTGAATTGCTTTTTGGGAAAGCAAGAGGAACACGTAAATTAGAGGACATAAGACGGTTAAAGGTGTCGTTATGTAAAGTCTCAATTTGAGCATGACATGTCGGATGGTGGCCGGTCAAGAAAAGTAACTCATCCTAGAGGACATCCACTTAGGAGATTGAGTGAAGAAATCGGCACATGTGCAGGTGGAAGCAATGTTAATTTTTCATCGCAGAATCCTCGTGGGAGATATTGCATGGGTGAGATGTTAACTATCTCGCTAGGTAGACAGGAGGTCGTGGGTTCGATCCGACCCTAACGCCGATATATTTGGAATTCGCATGGATTTTTCTCTGGATCTTCCGGTTTTCCCCTCCACATTTTAGCAACATGCGTTTAATTTATAATCTGTAAATAATTATTTACATTATTTGGCTGCTATAAATTTCCACGTGAAAAGCCACTTCGTTGCGTTATTGTTTGTGGCCAGGTCGCCTCTGCAAAATAGCTACACAGCCTTAGCTAGTAAAATAAAAAATTAGTCGGGCAAAACCTTCGTCCGGGAATGTATATTTTAAACGTTAGCTCCTTTGCTAAGACCAAGTGGCCGCATGCGAATAACAGTATTTGTAAAACAACAACGAGATATATTTGAACAATCGTATACTTGGTTAATAACAGCTGCATCTGCTAACTCTTGCCAGCCACGGTAGTTTATGCAATGAATGATTAATGAACGGAATGGTGCGGGGGTGAGTGGGACGGGAGACACTCGCTGGAAACAAAACGCCACCGCCACGTGGCGTCTGCGTTGGGCAAACCAACGTGGGACCCCCCGTGGTGCCAAAGTAGAGAGATAGAGAGAGAGAAACATCTACCATCACCGGGCGTGGTGCTGACCACCCACCCCCTCGTGTGCCGTGCCGGCCTTCATAGGTGCTCGCTAACAGCACTTGCCCCCTACAGTCTCACAGGCTACACGGGGGATCTTTGTCTTTAGCTTGTGTGTGGTGGTAAGGGGGGCGGGGCAGCGATTGCGTAATCGAACCCGGCGGCCCGAGTTCGATTCCCGCTCACGGCCGGTGACGATTATTTGAACCGGTCCTGGGCCCTCCCCTAGGTCGACTCAGCCTCAAACGAGTAACTGTTGTGGCGTGTGAACATCGCCACTGGGGAGACAAAGGCGGCCGTGCGTGGTGAATCCAAGTCCTGGGCGAAGCCGGGTAGTTAAGTCTCGTTAAAAATAAAACCAGGCAGGACAATTGGATGTTGGTTCAAGTTCATTGATTAGGTATAGCCCTGTGAGCCATTCGGCTCTTGAATCGGGTGCAACCGCAACAAACAAAAAACAAAAACATGAACAAGAAAACATCTTAAAGTAATTATGTGACTATGTGCAAACAGAAAAGCCAAGAAAAAACAGCAAAATATTGCAGAAAACCCACCGTACATCAACGCTGTGCAAAAATCCCAGTGGGATGCAAGTCAAATAACAACTAATTCTAGATTTGAAGCTTACCTACGTGACTTTACCGATAAAACCTAAGAGTAACAACAACAACCACAAGACAACTTAGATTAAGGCCATCAGTCTAACTCTGTACTACCACAAACAAACATGGCCAAACCAAAAAACTTTTCGAAATCACCAAAATAAAGCCATGAAAGCAAATGTAACAGTGATCATAGGAACTGTGACGGAATGTTCACAATAAACGACATAAACAACATGTACCACCAAAATACCCTGCAGCCATAGCTGGCTGTAATATGCGATAAGATTAATATAATTCCGCAGTGTGATTGTATATTTAAAACATCTCTGTGCCTTTTAAACCAGGTGAGGGCATCATTCCTTAGCCGGTCAACGTGTCCTGTGATGTAATATTACGCTGATGCGGCTCTTAAACCCGACGACTGCGTTCAAATCCATCTCGAGTCGCTGTCAAGCTTGGGTATGTAAAGACGAGTAGTTGCAGTGACTTGTCTTTGAGAGAACTTCACGTGTTTATTTGATTTTATTTAATTTTAAACAAAACACGATTTTATTTGAGAGTGCTTTGCTGTGTCGTGCTGTGCATCAAGGGGGGTGGGGCGAGGCACAAATAATCAAACCTTGTAAGTTTAATGCCGTGTCGGACGTGTAAATAAACATTCGATAATTGATGTTTTGTTTAACAATAAAACAGCAATTTGAAGGTATTAAAAAGGCCGCGTGTGGGTGAAGGGAAACGCAAATTAATACGTTGACGACCCACGACTTGAGTTTGTCGGGAGCCTTCGATTTTCCTAGGAGACCGAACCGGCGAAACGCCACCGGTTTCGGTAGCGGAACTAGGCGAGGAGGGGTCAAGTCCCGACGTTGTGTTGTAGGCCCTTGCAGTTGAAGGCCCCCCCAATAAAAATGTTTAAGGTTAATCTCATGCTTTGCCGTGTTTAAAAATATATATATCTCCACGATGACTTACGCGTCATTCACATACCTATCGATCCATACGGTTTACCACGTATTCTTGTACAGATAAATTTAGCTAGCTCCATACGGCGTAAAGACGTTTCAATACGGGCAACATTTTGTATTGTCTATTTGTGTTTCTCCTTTGTGATGGGGCTTTGTAGGATAAACGTTGCGATTTATAAGGGCACGGGGTGGCCAGTAAGGTCTGAATTGATCTGTAATAAGGTAGGGCACTGATAAGGTTCGCATTTAACCATCATGTTTAATACTCCTGCATTGGATGTATGTTTAACTTCGTTCGCACCGTACGTAGCCAACCGTGCTACGATTGTTGGGTATTTCATTACTTACACGATATATTTGCAATGCTGTCTGGTAATTTATGTGCTTTTAACAAGGGCCATTGCCTGAAACGTCGCCGATTATACGTCCCCTCTGAAGGCGGTGTTATTGATGAACGTTGGAGTTTTTGGTGTTTGTGGAAATTGGTTCTTTACAAATATTGTTTTCAAATACGGCGTGTACATAAATGCAGTCGGCATAAGGTATGATTGACAAAACATTCGGAAAAATAATCCCTTAAAACTGTAAACCAAATGCCCATTGATCGAGTCAAAGACACGATGTCTTCTATGGAAAGGGTATTTTGCATAAACAGAGTATATAGCAAGAGTATAGCAAGAGTATTGTTTTATATTAATATTATTTTATTATTTCCCTTTTACGTGACTTTACCGAAAGAACCAAGAATAAGAGTATATCACGTTATGTATTAGCTTAAAACTGCACCTACCAGCGTTAATCATTCCCCAAGGCCGACACAACTTGGGGATGCCTTCATCCAGCAGTCGATTTAGAAAGGGCTGTAATTCATCATTGTTATTCCTAAATATTTGTTTACAGTGTTACCATGACCATCAACCCTCCAGAGATAATTTTGTGTTTTCTTGCTATGCACTGCAAAATATTAATCTTGTACCGCTTCGCTGCACGAATTAA
Source organism: Lethenteron reissneri (assembly GCF_015708825.2). Taxonomy (NCBI): domain Eukaryota; kingdom Metazoa; phylum Chordata; class Hyperoartia; order Petromyzontiformes; family Petromyzontidae; genus Lethenteron; species Lethenteron reissneri. The sequence continues at coordinate 7,252,280 of NC_083789.1, read as the reverse complement.
GTGCTGTTGTGGTTATCTGCAGTGTGTCATTGTAATGATCCTGATTTGTGTTTAGTATTGCATTATATTATTTATGGTCTTTATTTTTACGTCCTGATACGTGTTTTCTTGGTCCCATGCATTAAGGTGAGGGATGGGGGATGCCTTTTAAACGCATTTTTTTCACCAATAATAAATATACAAACCAAGTGGAATTCCACGTAAGGTGTTTAATGCAACCAGCCTCAATTGCATATTACAGAAGGCTGATATGGGGGGGGGGGGGGGGAAATCACTGTGTTGTTTAAAAAACATCATATGACAATTTGTTTTTCGCTTTTTCCTTTCATGTTACAGGCGGTTTCATCATAAATTCCAGTGCTGAGATCTTCACAAAATTCCTTTGAAATGCCCATTCAAAGAACCTTCATCAAATGGAGTCAGCCTTTTTATTTCAACCTCCTTGGACACTATGCCGAATGGTCAGCATTTTGCTGTATTTAACAGAACTTTCAAAATGAAATTTTGCCACTGTGTACTGGAGGTGTGAGTTATACTCATTACCCTCCTGAAACTTATTTTCTGGATTTAAAATGCTAATGATTTTGTTTTTCAACTCATTGATTTGAACATATTACAGGCAATTGCAAAGCCAAATAAAATTTTGTAAATCTAAAATATGCTATATATTTATTTGTTGAAATATTTCGCTGATTTTATTATCCCATAATTGAATTGAGACAAAAATAGTAAAAATATTATATAACTCTGACTTTGTAAGCTGTTATTGAACAAGCTACTTTACTAAAATAGCTAGAAAATAAAGTTTGAAATGGAAGCCCAAGACAAGAAAAATGTGGAATCCAAAATTAAGTCATCAAAGGGCAAAAAAGGACGTTTAGAACAAATCAAGGCTATCCAACCTGCTGACGACATAAATCAGAATGATGTTCAGAAAAGCGTCCTGTCTGTGGAAGCACCTGTTGGTACGGAGGACTCTGGCATGGCTTTAAAGGCCTCCCAGTATCAGGTCGATGTAAAAAGAGGACCTGACGACCTCCTTAACAACAACAGTAGCAGCACCATGAGCTTTCCAATCGACAGTGTGGTGCTTGGGTTTGATGCCGTAGAAGATGATGGCAGTGATAGCATGAAGATGGAGGATGAGGAGGAAGAGTCTGGGTTGGCCAGCATTAGTGCCAGCAGCCACAGCCTGGCAAGCATTTGTAGCAGCGCAGACGTGGAGGCCCTGCTTGCGGAGGCGGCCAGCGAGTGCTCGCCTGAAGCTCCTGCAAGCGACGCCACGTCTCGTGCGAACGGTGACCCTGTCGCTGGTGGCGATGGTGCTACTACCTCCGTTGGGCCAGTGGCTGCGAGCGCTGATCTCTCAGGTTAGATCACCTAAACATGTAATTGATGGAAGTGAATTGTGATTATTACATGAAATGTATGTGTATTGTATGTATGCGTAATCACTGCATTGGCTAGGTGGTGCTTTAGTTTAAGTGCTCCAATTAATTTAGAAATGTGTGTTTCAACTTGATTGGGGGTTCACTAAGTCCACAATTTATCGGTGGTCAATTAAACACCACGTTGTAGAATAATTGTGTTGCGGATGGACTATAAGCTTACGTGGAATGTGTAGTTGTGCTTTTTTATTAGCTATATTGCAGATATAGATTTGTAATGAAACCTCTGTGCTGTGGTTTCAATCTTGGCTCTTTGCTGTTTTCATTATACCTTCTATCACTTGGCAAAATTATGTCCAGTTTTAATTTTGTCCACAAATTTTTTCAGACCACACTTAGCTGTATATTGCTATAGACTCCTATGAACACAACCGCACTGTCCACTGCTCTTCTTTCTTGCCACGATCTCATCTGCATTAGTTTTAACGTTATCAAGGTAAATGTTGACACATCCGAGATATTCCTTACAGGAAAAACGGTCATAATTGTCAAAAAAATCCAGTTTCAGCGTGCACCTACCAAATTCCTAAACTCTAACCTGCAAAGAGTGTGCAGAAACTTAAAGTTGTCATTGATCCTGAGCTCCTGATTTCTTCCCACATATCTCAAATCTGGAGGATCTCATATCTTCATCTGCACAACATGTCCTGCATTCACCATTTCCTTATTCCAGCTACATCTGAGACCCTGAATCAATTACACTAACTTCACCCTCCCCAAGTCCTCATTTATAAATTCCCAATTATTTAAAATGCTGCAGCCATGCTCCGGTTCAAAATCCAAACTGGCTCCAAATCCAAATACAAAGATGCATACATTTCAAAATCACACTTCTCCGTCGTAAAAAGGTTCCATGGACTTGTCCCTGCTTACCTCTTCTATTTGACCTTCGTCGTATCCTCCACCTACTCTCTGCTCCAGCAAGCAAGACCTGTCAAAGCCTCCCCGGTCATACTTTTTTCAATGGGACGTTGATCTTCTCTGCTGCCCCCATAGTCTGGAACTTAATTTCCTTCAGCCATCTGTGCTCTTCATTCCTTGCCCTTATTTTCCTCGTCCTAAAAAAAATATCTTTGAAATAAATAAAAGTTCCTCCTCTTGTATCTCCTTAACCCCGATTTGGAATTGATCTCCACAGTATCTTGAGATATGCTTATATTTTGATTATATGAAGCTAAATTGTATTCTAATGCACACTCACGTGTACTGTTTGTATTGACACATAAGGGAGGGTATTCCATTGCGGCTCTTTAGAGACCAGAAGCGAAAAGAGTTGCAATAGATAAATAATCTGTTTCCAACTTAAAAATGAAAAGCACAGCTTTGTTAAGAAGACCTTGGCTTTTATGAATATGTACTCTAACCCTTTATAATATCGGTTAATAAAAGAAATGATTATCGGTAATTAAAGTACTTATAAGTGTTTATGGGTGTGGGTTAGGAGTGTGAAGGTGTTGTTTTTTTAAGGTACAGTCAAGATTGTTGACTAGCCAGTTTTTATAACTCCGTGTTCATCCTTTGTGTAAATCTTTTATTCAACATAAGTTAGTTGCTGTCACGAACTCTTTTTGACCACTTTAGATGAGTGAAGCGTATACATTATTCATGAATCACGCTTTCCGAATGCTCTGCATACATTATGTAAATATTAAATAGCATAGCGTGCGAGCCTCACTTTGTTCAGGTTATTCTCTTCACCTATGAAACCTTTTGTCTCTCTCGTTATCAGGCGCAGCAGTAGCTGGTGGACAACCAAGGCTCGACAACAAAGACTTAAGTTCCAGTGGAAAGGCCCAGCGTGATGATAAAGTAGACGGCAATGTGGAGGCGGCGGCCACGCATCGAGGAAGTGAGATGGAGGGGTGTGGGGTGTCGGCACAGGAGGACACAGGCGGCGCCCTGCAGTGTTTGCTCACTGGACTGAGAGGGGTGACGCAGTCTGCTGCCGACAATTTTGCTCTTCCGCAACGCGTCCACCAGGTAACTCAAGTGCGAAGAAAAACCTTCACATTTGACCCTTGAACTCGTTTTGGCAGAGCAGACGGATCGCTTGGCAAGCAGGCTGCCCATTTGAGCACTGTTGTTTGTTCCACATATAAATCAATAATAGATTTCTTTCTGTAAATTTGAAATGGTTCACAAGATGCATTATTAGTTGAGGCTTTTATTAGCAATGCGTAAATAATTGCTTTATGCGGTTTGGTTAACTGTTCTAGACAAAATGTATTTTTGTGTCCAATGAACAGCACTATTTTGTGCTGTTTATAAGTTACAATTTTAAAACTTTGCACTCACATGATGGTGTATTGATTGTTGTGTTCAGTGTATGGAACATGGTTCAGTTCAGATTAGCATCAAAGCTCTGAGTCACACTTTATGGATTCTGTCCTAAGTTCAGCAGAGGCAAGCTTCTCAACTGTGATTATGTTAGTCTAAACAAGTTGTTGACCAGGTGCCACTAACGTTTTCTTGCAGATCGCTGAAGTTTATGCCCAGAAGCAAGAGTGTATCCTTTATTCGCCATCCTCACTCTACGAAACATTTCCATTCAAGCCATTGTTGGCTTGCCACACTTTGCAGCACATTGAACTCCGTCATCATGTTGACACTCTCCTGCATGTTATGCGGCTAACTGTAGAAGGGCATGACTCTAATAACGGCAAGCCTGTGCAAGCACACAGGCTAAGCATAAAGAAAATAAGCCTCAGGTCAAATGTGCTTATCTCTTGATACGAACATTATGAAATGGAAAGCATATTCAGTGTGCAAAATTCCGGTCTTGTGCCTTATTTATTTTAATTTGCTAAGCGTTAATGCAGCTAGCAGTAATCTTGCTTATGTTGCAAAGAATTACAAATGAATCCTGCTAGAGTAGGAAAATGGACAGAAATGTGAAAACTGTCATGTTTACAGCACATAAGCCAAGACATTAACCATGTATACCTCGGGATGAGTGTGGTTTGATAAAGGTTAGGGCAGTAATTTATTAGTTCTAGTTGAATTTGTATTTATCTTTTACTCTAATTTGATCCAAATTGCATGTCATGAGAAAGCTAATTCATTTGGAGCTCTCAGAGCAGTGCATCGCCCCATGGTAGAGAACGATCCACGGAATGTGATATTACAGAACTACTTCTGAAGTCTCAGTGACCTTTTGTCCATACCAGGGGTCAGAACTTTCTCACCCGCCATACTATCGTAGAGTATTTTTTTCCGCATGGCACTCAAACTGTTCAAAACCAAATGTTACGTGTTTTTTTGTGTATGTGTGTGTGCAATCGTTGGTTACTAAATTGAGAACATCAACTTCATTTGAGAACCCAGTTTAATTACAGGCAACTGTCTAGATTAAAACCCAGGATCTTATCAGTGCTACCTCTGCATTCTGACTATTGAACCACCTGGCAACGTTTGGGTTAATAAAATATAATACATGCAGCCACCGTCTCTCATAAATATCAACTCCGAACACAATTTACAGAAGTACAGCATTTCATATCCTGCAAACGTATCACTTCATTATTTTAATTGACCACTTTTTTTTGGCATTTTCAATTGCACGCTTACCTCCAGATGACTCGCTCCCCTTGAGATTCGATAGAATTTCACGATTTTATGAAAAAAATGTTTTTATCATAGTCATACATTATAATGGTTTACACCATTGGAACCTCATTTGCCAGTAACAACATATGATAATTGTTTTTTTACTGTCAGTTTTGTTGCCAGATAAAAGGGTAAAAAAACAATTATCATTATAATGGTTCTGGAGGCTGCAGGGGTCATGAGTCTTAATTACAACCAAGTAGAAAATAATATATTCTCATGTGATGGGATATTTTTTTCATTAGAATGAGAATCGATTTTAATCACTGAATCTGTGCATCGTTACACCCCGTTACTATGTCCATAGTCGGTATTTTTCACCGGTGTTTGAAAATTCTGCTTTCTCGAGTCTTCGTTTGACGGCTAATTACAGTAGCGACAACATTAACATGAAGAAGCTCCAAAAATGGTCCAGTGCCGCTCCCTGTCTAAAAAGTATGAGGGCAAAATGTGTGTTTTGGCAGGACTAAGCATGACCGTTTGGCTGACTCGGCACACTGTAGTCATCCAAGCTCACGATATCCTTTCCTCTCCGCTTGTGCCAGATTGAGAGCAGCGTGGGCTTGGTTCACAAAATGAAAAGTCGGGCAGAGGGACATTAAGCACTACAGGAGAACACATTCTAATTCATTTTTCTTGGTATTTTGGTCTTTGAGTACCTTACAACCTTTGTTTGAATTGTTCGTAAAATGCTAGACAGTTTGAGATTTAAAGCCTCTGTGAATACATTCTATTTTGGGACATTTTGCAGATTGTAAGTAGGCGAAGGTAGGAAGGTCAGAAAAATATGGGGGGGTGGTGATGGTGGAGAGTTTACATGGGGGAAGGAAAAACAAAATGTAATGCATAAATAATTATTCACTTTCGTGATGGAGAGTAATACGTTTTGTTTACATGCACATTTGGAATTGGGCTGGCCCAGTTCACCCATTGGAAGAGTAAACTTAGCTCGGATTCCCATGGCAGTCTGCCTGTCAAATGTAGCCTGCATTATTTGAGCGGATCAGCTCATTTTGTGAAGGGAGTTGTCCACTTTCAACTTGGCCACTCTTGGAAAATGCTTGTGACTTAATGGGGTCAGTGCAGAAGAGGTGCACGCCGATATAATGGCATCTCTTGCAGAGGTCTACTCTGGCACTTGTATTTAGTTTTTAAAATCAAGGCAGAAAATTACAACAAAAATAGATATTACGTAAAATAAACATGGCGGGGTGGTGTTCAAAATGTACAACAACTTAGAATTGCTTCCCTCTGACCGCAGAGGGAAGGGAGGGGTACATAGTGGGAGTGGACAGAGTGGACAGCCTGCACCTACAGAGCAACACGTTGCAACATGACCGGAGTTGTGTCGAGTTATTCCAGGATCAGCAATGCATGGGTTGGGTCAGCTATTGAATGGTGCGGAGGAAAGACTGCTTCAGCCTCAATTTCAACAAGGGGAGGGATTCAACGATGAGAATGGCGAGAGGAGGATGTTATAAACAGTGGCAGCATGGCAGGAAGGAGAAGAGCAACCTCAAGTGACAGTTCAAGTTGGGGGTATAGAGACAATTATATGGATTATTTAACAGAGGGCATGGAGAGGAGGTGGGATATGAGATGAGGTTGGAGACTGAGGCAGGGGTAAGAAAATACAGAGTCTATAAAACTGAAGGAATTTTCTAATTGACCTCTGATTGGATTAAAATTCCAGTGGAGGAATCTTTCCAGTTTATGCATTGTGTAACGTAGGTAACACTGCTCACCTGCCACGCTCATTAAATTTTTTAAAAATGTCATGTTAGTGCATGGGGGAAAGTGCAGTGCCCCTAGTGTGGGTAAAATATCACTGTTAGGGATCTCAGAAGTAGTTATGTGATATCACCTTCCATGGGTTGTTCTCTAACACAAGGTCAAAATCTTTATTTATCCAGCTATGAAGCTATATATTTCACAGATGTCCATCAATGAATGTACTGTTCTGTGAGTTCTGAACAAATAGTTTCGTGACATGGAATAAATCACACAATTTAATAAACTTGGAGAGAAAAAAAGACAATAAAAATGTATATGTTTGCTTTGCTGCCATCACATATGTTATTTGGTTTGTCTTTTAAAAGAAAGTAGTAAACAACTTGACCATTGATATTTCTGGGTGCTCGTTTGCATATTTGTAAAGTTAAGCAGATATGCAGTGATTCACCAAATCCACGATTCTACAAACTGTCTTGAAATTGGGTTACGATCTTACTCTAGATTTGATTTTTTAAGTTTCATTTTCTGCTTCATTTATATTCCCTGTCTTGTATGTTGTCTTTTACTCTTTCATTTTGCTATTCTAAACAGTAACATTTGCAAACAATGTTTATTTAACGTGTACTTTTAAGCACACGATTATATGCATGTATCACACGTGTAAGAAATTAAGTTTTATCTCTAAAACAATCGTTACATTCCACTTAAGCCAGGACATATCTGACACCTAATTTATTGAGCGGTTATGCTAAAATGTGAGGTCACATGACAGATGGTACCTTCTCAATAATCAGGAGATAAATTATAAAAATAGCATTGCATATTCTCAAATGCATTATTACTCATGCTCGGAAATTCCAGGCCATTAAGTCAATTGCAGTTTATATGTTTTTAAATGCCTAAAATTAACAGAATCAACTCTACATTGATTATAAAAGCAATTAGAAAATAACACTACCCGGGAACAAAAATATTTTTAAAAATGTTACAGTGTTATCACTGCATATGCAGTGGATTCAACATAGAATTAAATCACTGGCAAGATATGTTATGGACAAGCGAGTAAAGCAAACATTTTTGTAATTAATAGATAATAGTTCAAATAAAGCAATTCTCAAATGGGATGTATTTTATTTATCCGGTATTGGTGAATTACTCAAGGCATTATCAACAGAACCATTAACAAGTCCTAGTACCGCCGAGTAATTATGTAGCATGATGTTGGTTTTCTGTGCGCAAGTTTTTGGGTCGACCTGCTGATCTCTGAACACACGGTCACACGAGCCCACATTGTTCTGCAACAGGGTCCCCACCCTCACCCCCGCCCCCACCACAAGCTGTGTCCTTGACCGTTGCTGCGATCAGACGACGAGGCCATTCGATTCATTGAGGCGGAACGTCTGTGGCTGCAGCGTGCGCTGCAAGGGCTGACCACCACGCTCCAATGCTGGGGTAACGAGCGCATCCGACCACCCGCCCTCCCTCGCAAACAATATTGAAACCGTGCCAGTAGCCCACTCTGTAACCCCGATCGTTTGAAATTGCCAATGACTATAAAAATAGCGGTACTCCTGTTGTTATTGCTACTACTACTTCTACGGATACCTTTAAAACCTCTATCGCAACTGCAGTATTGTACTACAATACCCGCTTTTGAAAAACAAAAAAACATTCCTACTGCAAATCCCACTTATGCGATCACCGCTACTATTACCACCAAATACTGCCATGGTTTAACGGTTCGCATACCGTGCGATTGAGTAGAGTGTGAGTACTGCCAACAATTCCAAAGTATCTTGCTAGCATGGAAGAGTAGGCCAAATAACCTTATGTACAGCTTCCTCTCATGGAGCCCCTTCCACTAGCAGTGGTGTGAGCAAGCAGTTGCAGGGCTGTACCTTTACCGTCTACTCGTAACATCCACTTATAACGCTCGTGTCACTTTTACAGTTACCTCTTTCATCAATTATGCCAGTACTACCACTGTGACACTTCCTGGTATTATTGCTGCTGCTGCTAAAACTTCTACCGATACAAGTAATATAGTCCACCCTGCCTTGTTTTCCCGTCAAATCTATTATCCATTGCCATAATCAATATTTTAAAAATAAATTTATCCGCAGATGTATTCTTCATATTGTCCGCATCTTTTTATGGATAAAAAAGGGTCAAGCCGAGGTGGCGGGAACTTCATCCTATCGCTGCTGTTGCCTTGCACATAAGTCACACAGGAGTGTCTACAGGAAGCACTAACTGCATTCTGCTATCCACTTTATTTGTGGACAAGAATCCCCCGAAAATGGTGACAGATTCATCCAGTTGTCTGCATTTAATTTACTGGATAGCAATCAATCCGAAGTAGTCTCCTGGCAGTACTGCATGTATCCGATTGTCCATGTCTTTTAACAAATAAGAGGAAGAATTATCTGAAAGGCACATCAAATTCAACTGTGTTTTATATATTAATAATATTCCCTCAAACGTGGTGTTGCATTTTTGCATGAATAGGGGTAGATAATAGTATCTGCTAATTGTGCCTCCCATGTTTACACGGATAAGAGAAGTTTCACTGGTGTAATATTACATGTTGGCTATAAATAATCACTTATAATTGATCTACTATATATATCACTGCAATAAAATGCTTACAAAACTTTTCAACGATGCTGCTACTTGGGACTTTCGAATAATTCAAATTACCATTATAGTATACAGCTGTTGATTGCCGATGCCGCTTTGTTAAGTTTACGATACGCTTTTTAAACATGTTATAACGAGTACAGTGGCTGTTCGCAAAACATTTTTGTTGGTTTGCCATTTAATATAGAGGATGCAAGGAAGGAGCTGGGAGAGGCAGCTCGGAGAAGTGGTGCGGGTGGAGCACCTGGCAGCTCTCTCCCGACTCTGCCGGAGAACGAATTTGAGGGACTTCTTGCTGCGTGTCGATCTCATCGCCGGTAAGTCCATCGTTATTTTTCAGAGTTGTATTTCTGAACAGCCCATTCACGCAGCATTCACAGGGTTGTTGTAAATTTCGATGTAAAGCTTTCATGACTGCAGGGATTCATCTTCTTGGTTCTTTCGGTAAAGTCACGTAGAAGGGAAATAATAAAATAATGAAACTAAAATATAATAAAATACAATTCTCACGACTTTTCGGCCACAGCGCATTCAGACGCTGTCTTTCCGACAGACCTGTTCTTCACCTAAGGACGGCTGCTTGCGTTGTGGCCGAAACGTCGTGAGAATTGTATTTTATTATGTTTTAGTTTCATTATTTTATTTTTTCCTTCTACGTGACTTTACCGAAAGAACCAAGAAGAGGGTTGCTGTATGTGTGTCTTTTTGTATGCATAGTGGGGAGCAGTAGTGTCGCGGTTAGCGCGCTTCGCTCCAAACCCGGCGACCCAAGTACGATCCCCGCTCACGGCCAACATTAGTGACGAATTATCTGAACTGTGCCTTGGCCTCCCTTAGGTCGACTCAGCCTCAAATGAGTACCTGGTGTGTTGTGTTAACATCGCCTGGGAAGACAAAGGCGATCGGGCGTGGTCCTGGCCACCCACCCTCTAATGTGCCGTGCCAACCTTCATAGGTGTTCGTTAACAGCACTTGCCCCAACAGTCTGTTAAAGCTATAGGGGGGTCTTTGTTTTATTGTACACATCAGATAAAAACACAAGCTAGGATTCCCGGCCACGGATAATATTCGTGGTGGGTTTCATATCTGAATTGGTTGTGGCCCCCTCCTACTTCAATCTACAATAATTAGTGCTGGTGAAGTATGGTCAAACAACCTTCACTGACGACACGACATGGGGAGGCCTTCAGCCAGCAGTGGATTGATAAAGGGCTAGTAATTATAAATATTTAAACCAACTAGGCAGCAAAAGATACCGTTTTTGCAAGGGGGACCTAAATAAAATGTAAGATAGTTTTACGAAAAGTGAATCATTTCAATAGTGGTTTTAGAACTTGGCAACAGAGATGCTTACTTGGTCATTTTACTTCTAAAAATACACCCTGTTCATAAATATTACATTTAAGCTGTGAATGGACTAGAAATATGGCATTTTAATGATGGGGAAAGAATCCATTCTAAAACAAGTTTTTCCATCAAGATTAAATATTTTATCTGAGTTGTTTAACGTCATTTGCATAACTTGGAAATCTTTAACATGGCATGTTGAAAGTACAGTACAATGCCTTTTTTAAAGTAGATTTTCCAGGCATGGGATTTTTGACGATGTGCTTAAGTGCAATTATTTTTATGAATTGTCATATTGCACTCGAGAGCTTCACCTCTCCGATTAGAAAAATCCCGCACACCACCTATTTCTTTTTTGATGTCACGTGCATTGAATTAATTACCTTTTTACCACATCGCATTCAGATTTGTTTACTTTGAGGCCAGTTCTTTTCTCTCAACTTTTTTGACGTTACCATTTTCCACCCAAGCAAGGCGGGGGGGCGGGAGGGGCCCTCTACCAGGTTTAGTCAGCCTGAAATAATTATCCCTTTGCTTTGGAGTCCAAAAAGGCAACCGTGCGTGGTGCCGGTTCGCCAAGAAACAAGTGTACACTCGCAGCACTCCGCAAGCACTACCGAATCTTCTTTCCACTTCTAATGCGCAACAGCTGCTCTAGGTAAAGACTAACAGATCGGGCACTTTTTGGCTACATTGGGAAAACTCGATGCAGCTGCTGCTGCGTTGTGACAACATCCATTGCTATGGTGGGGGAGGCTGATTGGAGCACCATATATGTACAGGTTTTCCAAATAACCTAAACAGTACTCATCGCTTAGCCCGAATTACACTGATTAAGCATGATGTGGGTATTCTGAAAAACCCGGATTGGCACAATTGGTTAATAGCCAAGAAATCCAGCTTCGTCCCGGATTGTGGAATGTATAACTGTATTGATTCGTCGCATGTACAGATTAACAATACTGTACTTTTTGGGCTTCCACTATATTAGAGACCATATCACGAAAGCATGAATTAAATGGCTTACTTTAACATGTTGACCCAACTTATACAACACTAATGCATTGTCTAACAGTTGCTGGAGTGTATGTCTTGTAATTGGGGTATTTTCTAAACATCGCCACATGTAAGATTGATCTTTATCTTGATATCCACGTGACCTGTTGACCACCCAGTGCTTCCTGTGACTTGCGTGCACAAGGATTGCTCGTTGCCAGTCGTGTTGCTGACTAAATGATTCTTGGGCTTTCGGTGCCATGGAACAAGTGCCCGGCTTATAAGCCGTGTCTTTATATCGATTGATGACCGTAACGTTAATACATTTCAATGCAATTGAGATTTATACGACGCATTAACGCAACCACATCACGAGGCACTGTACTCCAGAAAGAGCGGGTATGTTAATCCTTTCATTATTTATGGCCTTATCTTTCATCAAACATTAATTATTTTTACATATTACAGCAGCCCATGGGCACAGGCTTTTGCTGTGCTGCTGCCACCTATTGCTCATACAAAGTGCACAGTCCTGGTGACAGGACCAACTGGCCATAACCCCACTTTAATCCGACTTTAAAACCCCGCTGCCAAAGGAAAAATGGTAAATCTGCGATTTTAATGTTGTTTGCGAGTCCCTACGTGCACAATATTTTTACTTGTTACAAGCAGCAACATAGTTAATTATGGCCTCGAGGATGTGGTAGGTTGACGAGGGTTGGAGTTGGGGGGGGGTGCTTGTGGATGGACAGGGGGTGGGTGCTGATGATGGTAGTGGGTTGGCTAGGGTTGTGGGGGGGGTGTAAGGCCAGCGAGCGGTTGACGAGGGTTGGAGTTGTGGGGGGCAGGGGTGGTGGTGCTTGTGGATGGACAGGGGGTGGGTGCTGATGATGGTAGTGGGTTGGCTAGGGTTGCGGGGGGGGGGGGTGTAAGGCCAGCTAGCGGTATAAACAAAACTGAACGATTTTTCCATTAGAAGGCTCGACCGCAGTCCGAGCTGCTGCCCAAACGCACGCACGGGCGCAGGGCGGGCGGATTTATTATCGGGCGAACATCTCCGGGGCCTTTCCTGCGCATTCAACCGCTACCTCCTCGCCTTCCACCACCACCACCATCTCCCCCCCCCCCCACCCTGGAAACATCGCTTTCTGTTTTGGCCGTGGCAAGTTGACTTTGGAACCATTCTCTTCTCTACAGCCCTCGGTGTTTGCGCGTTGGGAGAATTCTGCGTTTCGTCTTTTCATTTGTAACGTGTGTTGCTTTTTGACTGTTGACACTTCACATTGTCGGTCTGCTTTTGGATAGTGTTTTTTTTTTAAACATTTTGTTTATGGTCAGTTAGAATATTTGCTATTGTTGTTGTTGTGGCTTTATGTATGTATGTATGTTTTCCTGCATGTAGATCTTTCTTGATATTTGTTCAACGCTCTAGGTTGTAGCCGAATGTCTCGCCTTCAGATGCCTGTTCCTCTTGTAGTATAAATATACAACGATGTATAAGTTTTGTTTTCATCTGCTTGTTTACGTTTATGTGTGTTCATTGTGTATGTGCTGTACATATATGATAGCCTGAGTGTAATATAGCATATGACTATGTACATACACATCAGGTTTTGTGTGTCCGTGCATTTAATTAAAATAGAATATACAGTTTTTTCAGGAATATGTCAACTATAAAGCATGCGTGTATAACAGTGTTATGATATTATTAAATGTTTATGTAATAATCTTACTTATGCAAGTACTTTAATATGTATTATCCATTACCCCGGCGGCATTAGTTTATGGTAATCTACACATTACCATTGCTTAAGGCGTATACATTTATTTTCTAAATGTTATCCGCAACAACGTTCACATTTAATGTGATGTCTACGTGTTCTTGCATCGTTCGTGTTAAGCACGAGTTAAAGATATGCGTGTGGCGGTGTTTGACATACAGGGGTTTATCATTACACGAAGGTGAGGTTGACAGCTTGACAGCTTTTACGGCAGTCATGTAGACAACTTGTGGAGGGAAGCTGGTTGAACATTAAACGAAGACTGGCGCTTCTCACATTTGTTTTTCAGAATTCACAATGCTGCAGATACAAAGGTAAGAATGGATTTTCGTTTTGTCCTTCCTGTGTTGAATACGACCTGTTGGTATACAAATCCAATGTATGATGAAACCATTTCATTTTAACAAGGTAAACACGCGTGTATGGTCAGAGTGAATAATGACATACCCACATCTTCGGTTTATGCACCAGTTCAAAGGTTTGGGTCTGTTAATTTGTTTCAACTCTTTCACCATCTGCCAGTGTTTTTCATTGTCACATGTCCGCACTATTTGACAGATATTCTATGTTTGTTTTCATTTAAAGTTGGTCACATTTTAGCTCCGGGCTAGTCGGCGATAACTACAGCTCCGTTTCGTTTAACGGCACACGTTTATGTTATTTGATTTGTCCCTTGGGAATACATTTTGGAGGTAGCATTTATTTCTCACAGACCTGAAAAAAAAACACTACGAAAGACGATGCAATTGAGAGTTTATTCTCAAAATATACAAATTAAACTACTGTATATTCAAGTAAACAAAGTAAATTGAACCTCATGCTCAATCATTGGGTGCTCTCCATTGATGGGCTTGATCCAGTGGTAGACATGTCCCTGTTCCTTTGCTCGGGACCAGTCTTCTCCAGAGACAACCTTTTGTTTCCTTAACACAAAATTACGCTTATCGGTAGTACTAATTTAACCGACCCACTGACCCGGGATAAATGATTGTGATAAGTCAATCCTGTCTGGAATTTCTACTCGCGTTGCCACTGCTGGAACCTTGCCCTACCAACTAAATCTATTGTGTTTTTTGAGGCGTAATTTACTTTCCCAACTCTATTATACGATGAATTGAAGATATATGGATTGAGTAAGCACGAGGTCAGTAGTGTGGTTGTTGGAGTATAGCACATTGGCTATAGGGAGACGACTACCAGCGTTCGACTAACTACAATCTATTTACGTCATTGTGGTCAGGGCAGTGTGTCATTGTGAGAGTGGGAGCATGGTGCACTTGTTTCTTGAAAAATTACGTGCAGAAATATTACTTTGTTTTTGGACTGATTGCTCTGTCCACTTGCACGCATGCATGTTGAACACCTGTACGCAGACGTAGAAACCTCAATTTTCACTTGCAAAAGTGTGCGTGTGACAGCATTGACAAGACTCCGGCACATTCCTGTTTATGGATGTTTAGAATGTGGATACCTAGGACAGGTATTGCGGGTGGACCGAGATCAAAATTATGAACTTGAGAGGTGGATGAAAGCAGTTTGGATTGCTTTTGAAAATCCCAACTTGGTCATGAAAATGAAAACAGCAATGTAACTAAAGAACATTTCTTTAATCGGTGTATTTTACCTCCGGTGGTATATGGATCAGAAACATGGACATTGGCAAAAAATGTGTGCAAATAAGTGTGTAGAAATACATGATGGGAATTACATTGAGAGACAGAAATAGTAACATGGATTAGAGAACATATGCATCATTTAAACTGTCAAGAAGAATTAGTGGGCTTGGGAAGGATACGACGCTTGAAGTGATGATGGCCAGTGGTCGAGACTGACGACAGAGTGGCAGCCAAGGGATGGAATGTAATGGAAAGAACGTCCACTGTGGAGATGGAGTGGTGGAATTAGCACGTGCGCAGGTGCTGGGTGTGGAGTGTTTTATTGCAGGACTGCATGTTGGCAGCTTGGCCTTTATCCAGATTCCAAAGAACACAGGATGAGATGTTACTATCCTTTGTGCAAGCACTTACAAGAGTTCATGAACAGTGAGCCTGGTGAAATTTGGGGAGCGCATCGTCAGTAGTGACCCTTTGGTTCCTAGGGTGTTTCGGCCTTTCATACTATACACCCTCCCCAAAGGCGGCCAGCGACAGGGTGATCAATCCTACGCTTGCGTCCCATTCCCAATTAGTCATAGGAGTTGCCTTGTTGTTGATAGCCAACATCCCATGGGACTATGCATGGCAGGGGCGTCCTCCTCCCTGAGTCAAGCATTGTTGACTGCATACCTCCTGGCCCTCTCACTTTGGGGCCCAGCTGGGGTCTTTCCTCTTCATCCAGAGCCACTGACTGCTGCCTTCTGCCGCCTCCGATACAGCTCTGATTGCCGAACGCTGGCTCTGGCCCTTAATTCCCAGGTCTCTAAGCAGTCTGGTTGTAGATGTTGCCACAAAACCTCTGCAGCCCACCTCCACTGGTCGGACTTCTGTGTTCCAGCCATGATGCCGTGCTTCGGCAGCTAGATCGGCATGGCGCAGATGTTTTCGCTCATAAGCCTCATCTACTGAGTCCTCCCAGGGTACTGTGAGCTCAATGATGAAGACCTTCTTGAGCGAACGGGACCAGAGCACCATGTCAGGTCTTAGGGTGGTGGTTGCGATCTCCGGAGGAAACACAAGTTGCCGGCCAATGTCAGCTAGCATTTTCCAGTCGCGGGCCAAGCGCAGCTGGTCTCGCTCTATTGGTGTAGAGCCGCTCTTCGGTGGTTTAGCCCCTTCGCGGACAAAGGTCGTCCGTAAGGGGTGTGATGCTGCTGGGGGTGGTAGGGAGTTGGTGGCAGCTCGCTTGTCCTCCAGGGCGGACGCAAGGTTTTTAAGGTCTTGGTTGTGACGCCAAGTGTAGCGTCCTTGGGTGAGGCTTGTTTTACACCCTGTGAGAATGTGCCTGAGGTTGGCTGGCATGGAATAGAGGGCACAGTCCGGATCTTCACCATACCATTGGTGAAGATTAACTGGTGTTGGAAGGATGTCATATGTTGCTCTGATGGAAAAGCTCAACCGCCTCGCTTCCATGGCCCACAGATCCTTCCAGCTGATCTTCAGCAGTGGATTGATCATGGCTGATGGAAATGTTGATGACTAAAAATGTAAAACTACAATATAGGCCTCACAAAGTATTTCTACACGCGTTCCACTCGCGTCATATCCCCGCCAACATTCTACACACACCTCGGACAATGACAGAATTCCAATAAAGTAAAGTTTACACGTGTACTGTCAGAGATTTAGTACCGTGGAAAAGCACTTCCAACTTTCAGACGAGTTCAGACGACGAGATGGCTAAAGAAAACCATGCAGAGTTCGTACTCTTGACCCAAAAGTTTCTGCTGTGTATTAATAACGTCAATGGCAGTGTTGACCAGCCTTTCCACTAGTTACGTAGTCCGAAAGAATTGGGTTTTTTTTGTCTTGTCCTTGCCATGTTATCAACTGCTAGCAATTCCTAAAATGGTGTTTTGGACAAAGTATGTATATTTTAGAGAGTTGAAAAAAAAATCTTTCCAGAAGACCACGTGCAACAGCTGTAAATTGTATTCTTTTTTTGTTGGATGAGGGGTTGGGTGGAATGGTGAGATGTGAGCATAGATCGGGCAAAGCTCAAACATTTTTCATAGGTTGGTATTCGTAATTTGTTGTAATTTGTTGAGCTGAAACAAATTGGCAGTGCCCGTTACAATTGTCTTAAAAAATAACACAAACCTGAAATGGAAGTCGTTTTTGATTGCTTACTCAGGTATTTATACACAGTACTGTACCAGGTTACTGATAATCCCCCCAGTCCAAGGATAACCGAAAATCAATAAATGGTCATAACATATATCATAAACACGGAACCTTTTTTTTCCTCACGTAACTACGATACCAGGGCAAAAGATGCTCGTGCTGCAGTGCTTTATTCTGCTTTGCTATCGCCATGACAAACGGTTCAAAAGCCCAGGGTGTGTAATGAGGTGCAGTTCTTAAAATACCTCGCTCGCCTAACAATTAGCAAATTGCCACATGTATGTACAGTACTTAACCTGTGGAAAGGTTCACTTGAACCTCACTGGGTTTTATTACAGTTCTCTGGTCATGCACATTTACACGAGGAATGCGTAATTAGGAAGAAGTTGTGCATGTGACCACACTGCCTTCACACGTTACGTGAGCGATGTTGTGTTCAGTTCTGATGTCGAATGTTTACATGCTCGCTTTGCCTATTGTATCACCGATGGTTGCTATTCAGAGGTATACTGCACACCTCATGGCAGGGTTCCACTGTCATATAAAATGTTTTCAACAGATGGGACATCGTTTACCT
Organism: Lethenteron reissneri; assembly: GCF_015708825.2. NCBI lineage: Eukaryota > Metazoa > Chordata > Hyperoartia > Petromyzontiformes > Petromyzontidae > Lethenteron > Lethenteron reissneri. Next base: position 7,234,372 of record NC_083789.1, on the reverse strand, counting down.
AAATGATAGGAACGGGTTGATTCGATGGATACATTTCTTTGCACACTGGGATGGATCAACGGGAGACAATTAGCTTTCGGAGCAGTACTGACGCTACCACCGCCGCAGAGACCATTTAATATTAATCAGGCATGAAGCTTTCGTGACTGCAGGAATTCATACTATTTGGGTCTTTCGGTAAAGTCACGTAGATATAATTTTTTTTATATCTACGTGACTTTACTGAAAGACCCAAAGAGTATCAATGAGGCAGTTTAACTGTCGTAAGTTTTGCAGCTTTTAAATTGTCCCCAGGCCAGTTGCCGGCCATTTTTTTCAGACAATTTTAGTACATGCATGTGCTTAATGTCACCCTTTCTCAATTTGTTTCTTTTTCGAATTCGACTTGTAAGTTTGAAATTCGCTGTGTTTTCATTAATAGGAATGAATACCGCAGCAATTACCGCCTTCCACATTTCCAACCCAAACATTCAAATGTGCAAATATTGACAAATTCATGGGCAGTGGGGGTGGGTTAAATGCACAGGAGATGCCTGGCTGGGTGGCCATAGTAGGTGGTGGCCATGTGACTATATTTGAGCTTGTAACGTGGGAGGTCACGAATTTGGGCCACACGTTGAACAAACCAAAAAGAGCTTTGCCTACCTTGAAAAGAGTTTGTGTGATCTGCCGTTTTGCTGGAGTCAGCTCAGTAGCTGAGTGATCGAAATTAAAATGTGTGTATGTGTGTGCGTATGTATTTCTGATGTATAAAACACCACGTGAAAATCGGTACAAATTGGTCCTATTGAGCTTTCAGAGTTCATTAGCACTGCTGATGCAGAACAAGGAAGGTTGTTAAGTAATAAACATTGGCTTTGTGACAAGTCTCGTCATAAACGTTATACTCTTTGGATCTTTCGGTAAAGTCACGTAGATAGAAAAATACTTTAAAGACCACGACGTTTCGATCAGGTGAAAAGATACAGCAGGCGGACTGCTGCCTCAGCAGTCCACCTGCTATATTTTTTCACCTGAAGACGATTGCTTGTGTTGCGATGGAAACGTCGTGATTTTTTATTCTTTTTCTATCTACGTGATTGTACCGACAGACCCAAAGAGTATTAATTCCTGCAGTCACGAAAGCTTTAAGTCAAGATATAAACGTTATAGTCAGTACGACAGGCAATTGGCACACTGGTTAGAACAGTTTTATCGCATTTTAAAGGTTTCCAGTGCAAATCATGGTTGGGACAAACTCAGCCGAGCATCTCTCCGGGGGCAATAAAATTAATTCCAATGTGTGAGAATTCATAAGTGGCCTACCCTATGGACAGACTGGGCCTCAATGGGAATGTAGAATTTTCACAACTGACTCAGGGGCCACCAATAGAACTGACTTTGATTAATTATACGACAACAATAATTGACATTGGTGCACAAATAACAAAAACTTTCATCAATAAATCTGCCCTGAAAGGAAAACAAAAATGGGGTTTTGGCCAATTACCCTTCGTCATAACAGATCGAGCATGAATAAGGACCTTTGCCCAAAACGTGACCTGTTTTTTTAATATATTTTCCTTTTAGAGTTGTTAACGATGAATTGTGTTTGAGAAGGTTAAGAATCTTCAATGAATAAACAATTTCTCGATTGCAGTGTACTTAAGTCATGCATATCATACATTCAATCTCCGTATACCTTTGGAATCGTTTGTTATAACAAACCGTTGGTTATACCCTTGGAGCCATTCACAAAACACATGTTTGGATAATCAATCGACAAGATTTATAAAATTATGTAACTAATCCAGCACCTATTTTAAGTCGGCATATTTGTCGTGAAATCATCCAATGTTTACACGCAAATATATTTTTTTTTATGTGCCATCAGTACTAACATTAACAAGTTGGCCCGAACGTAAATACTTTTAAACGCTGTTGGGCAAATGATGTCACGCTGCCCATAAAAAAAAAATCTTCTGTATTTGGACATTGATGTAAATACTGTTTTAACCAGGGTGGTCCTACGTAGTTATGCAGCCTTTATTTAAACCAGGTGAGAGTCAAGTGAGACAAATTGTTCAATTTGCGAGAACTGGGGAGTAGGTCACTTCTGTAAATTAACAACAAACGGGGAGAATGTGTCCTATGTATGTATGTTGAACTTATTCTGCACCGTATGTAGCAACCGTGCTAATAGGAGCTCAGGTTTGACCTTTCAACACCCAAATCGGTGGCAATTAGGGTTCTCGTCAATCTACTCTGCACAAAATAAGTATGTACAGGGATGTCATTTCTTGCGCTCAGCTGGGTTTAGTGCTGACCCCACCACCCACTCATGTGGCTCCTTGACTGAAATGTGTGTTGCAAAATGGCACTCAACCTAACATTTTTAATAGTGTTGTAAATTAGACTTTTGTCTTTACGTGTACTTGTATTTAAATGAAATTGAGTACCCATGTGTTGTGATTTTGGAGTAAATGTTTAATGTATGTATGTATGTTGAACTTCTTTCACGCGAACGTAGCCAACCATGCTAATTGGACCTGGGTTAAATTTGTGACCTGGGTTAAATTATAATTTTTACCATTTCATTTGACGTCTAGCAAACCCTCTTAAATCAGATTGTATGTATATACCTCCTATAATCACCCAGGAATGTCCGTCCTTAACGCTCGTGACGTCACTCCACATCAACCAGCCCCCCTCATTAATATGCATGAGCAGGTGACGTCCTCCAAATGGACACCCCCTCCATTATTATTAGTTACTATAATGAGCCAAGAATGTCTGTGTGCAACGCTCGTGACGTCACTCCACGTCGACCAGCCCCCCTCGTTAATAATCATGAGCAGGGGATATCACTCCACATGAAGCACTCTCCCCCTTATTAATAATCATGATCAGGTGATGTCACTCCACATCGTACAGCCCCCCTCAATAATTATAAGGTGACGTCCTCCAAATGAACACCTCCCCCCCCATTCATAATAATTAGCGGGTGACGTCACTCCACAAGGGGGCCGAGGCGCCTCCTCCCTCCTCCTCGGCGTCAACTTACAACCCTCACTACAAAGGCAGAACCCTGACGTCATCACGTGATCTCCCTAACGCTGTTGAGACATCAAAGTAAAAAGGACGTCATGATGAACAAGGGATTATAACCTTAAAATGAAATAGGTCTGTGTCACCGCGCCCTTACAATAGATTGGTGCATTTACTGAAGCAGTTCTCAAAAGGGTGAACTGACCAAACATCCTCTGCAGGACCCATCTGAAAAAAAGTTTTGACTGTTGATGTCTTGCATAAATAAGGACTTTAGCAAATGAATGAAATATCCACTTAAATTAAATCTACATACTATTTATTGTCAATGAAATACATGTGTATAAAGATATAATATATGTTTTTGTTTTCGGAAGCATTGCATTAAAAATACATTGTCACGCACATTTCACCAAACCTGTGATATCTGGTGTACCAATATCCGAATGTATAGGCATACTATTTTAAGACAACCCATACATATTGTAATGTTAAACCTCCTCACTGATTTGACAATGGGACTTGATGTCCTGGACCTTGAAATGCAATGCATTGAAGAAAAAAAACAAGTACTCTTAATGTTTTGGAGATTGTTAAATTACTGACGGGAATTAATGCACGTCATTCGGTCCAATGTGCAACACCTACACAACGCCCCATCGCATCCTGTGGTGCTGCGATCGCATCCTGAGCTGATTGTGAGCCTGGAGAAGAGTGTTCGTGTGTTTGTGTGCGCACAGTTTTGCCGTTCGGTGTGTCGGCGTGTGGGTTGTTAATTTTGTTGGCACATTTTGCGCACTTATGTTCTAATTATGTGTGTATGTTGAATTTATTTTTCGCACCGTATGTAGCCAACCTTGCTAATCGAAGGTGCAGGTGCGGGGGAAGGACAAGAAACTAAACACAAAAAGCAGTTCTAAAGAAATACGTTTTCAATCTAGATTTAAAAGTGCATAGCTCCAGTGGCTTCCTAATATCGGAAGGATGATCATTCCAGACGACTGCAGAAGTGCATCTTGTCACAAGTGTGTTTTTCTAGCTGCGATTGCGTGATTGCACCCTTGTGTTTGTGTGTTGTAAGTTACTTTCTGTTTTTTGAGTATGTTAGCACACTAGGAAGCAATAATTCCACATCATCAGGAAGTAACAGGCGTCTGAACCTGGCATGGGCCATCGGGCCAACTCGAACCAAAATCAGTATTTATAGTGGGTACAAGAGCATCAACTCGCAGGAAAACACTATTGGTCTTGCCGACCTTAATAGACATTTATTTACAGTACTTGCCTTGACAGTTTTCTCTATGGCTACATTGAGGTGGGGGGGGGGGGCGATCTTTGCAAGCACAAAGGAGAGTGGGTGTATATCTGTACTTAGTATGTCAATATTTGTACGCGTATTTGAACAAGTGTACCGTATTTGCGTTTGTCAGCAGGAAGAGACATCTGGAGAAGCGTTGGAGGGAGTCGTGAGTTTGGAAACTGCCACCCAGTCCGCTGCCACGCAGTCCGCTGCCACCATGGCCACCCAAGTGAGCGGTGGGTACCACACCTCTGCCGAGAATCTTGAGTAATCCATAATAAAGTTTTTTTTTTGGGTTAGATTGTGTTAATATGAATGTGTTGTTAAATCCGCCACCACCCGACACAGCCAATTAGTAAGGTTTGTCACGTATACAAAACGTGGCGATGTGTCCGAGAGTAAAGCCAAATTCCACCTATTGACAGTGAACCCAAGAGGTTGCATAAACTTTCTCTGCAATTTCATATTTTATTCAAATAGGACTGTTTAGTCAACAAAAGTTAGTTGGAAAATCGAGTGGGTGCATTAACATTTAATATTTTTCTTCCAAAAACGTATCTCACTCACAAATAGGAAAAAAACGTGTATGCTATTTGGATTTTGGAAAACATATATATCCATATGGGACTTAAATAAGCCATATATGATTATTCTACCCAGTTATAGACACTGCATAAATTACAGAAAAGTAGTGACCGTTTAAGGATACATTCTTTAGTAAAATGGAAAATTACTCAACCTTTTTATGAAAACATGGCAGTTTTTATTTCATTGAGTGGAGTTATTTCTCTTGCTTCTTTGCAAAGGTCAAGTAACAGATGATTGACATTCATCCCCTCACTTGTTTGTCCCTGCTCACGGAAACCTAACGAAAACTCTTGGTCATTATTTTGTGTTATTGTACGTGAACCTCACAGGGTGGTGTTGCAATTGGACTGCCCGTTGTGAGTTCAAATCCTGCTTAGTTATCTGTTCAGCAGATCATCTCTCTAGCTTTGAGTAAAGAAGTGCCACTTTTTGAGACCTCAGCAGATGTTATCATGCGAGAAATATGCTCCTGCCATCGGAATATGAAACTTTCACTCCTGGCTCAGGCTGTCCATGGAGATGAGTATTGCCCTGCGTTTGCATCGCTTGAAAAAACGTTACTACCAGGTTATAAGACAGTTTTTCCCTCCGTTGTAAAGCAGAAGTTCGGGGGTTCGTCTAATTATCCATTAGATGTGTGCCTGTATAACCTGATTGACACTCCGCACAAGTTTAGGTGTTGGCTTACTTTGAGTAGCATCTTATAATCCTGACAATTTGGTATATCATAAAATATATCATGAAATATTACAATAATTGCGGTGAACAAAGATGGTAGTATGTTTTAATTGCATGAAAAAGCTTGAACATGTGTCCTTTTCTTGGGATAATGCTGAATTGTGAACTATTGATGGCTCAACTGTAGTGTGTTATCTATTGCCGTAGACAAATAATGAATCAAGTGCTTTAACAATTGGTTTAATCCCTATTACTGTCATATCAGCATGTGGCTACTCCCTTGTGTTGGTTTAGGAACAGCATTAGCTGATACTTGCCTTTTCCTCCACGTAATATTTGTCTACTTTCCTGCTTTAATACGCAGCAGTCTGGCAAATAAGTAAGCCAAGCCACCATTTGGCGAGGCGTGCATAATGCATTCTAGATTTGAAGCTTTCGTGACTGCAAGGATTCATATTCTTAGGTTTTTTTCGGTAAAGTCACGTAGGTAAAAATAAATAAATATAAAAGATTAATTCTAAAAATAATAGAAATAATAATAGAAATAAAATAATGACATCCTTCACAGATGGCATCTCTGGAGGAAGGCCAGCGTCTCGAGAAGCTGTGACTTCTTGTCTCGTTGTCTGTTAAAAACTCTTAACTGGTGAAATTCCTCCCCGTAGAGGGTATTAATTCTAGATTTGAAGCTTTCGTGACAGCAAGGATTCATACTCTTCGGTTCTCGAGACGCTGGCCTTCCTCAAGAGATGCCATCTGTGAAGGATGTTCTTATTTTATTTCTATTATGATTTCTATTTTTATTTATTACTTATTTTTACCTACTTGACTTTACCGAAAAAAACCTAAGAGTGTGCATAATGCATTTTGCCGATTTAAAAGCACAATTATAGAACACAAGTTAAATAACTTTCGGTGTTAATTTGCACAACGTTTGTTGGGCTCATCGTACCTTCCTATAATTTTCAATTGGCACACAGCAACTTGACTATGGTGGGTTGTCTTTTCTTATTTAAACAGTTGCTGTTCAACACAGGAAGTCCTTACATACTGTCTAATATAGGCATGTAATGAGGCGTTCATTCATTGATGGCCATTGATTCTTCATCTCACAAATCCTTCATCGAAGCGTTGTGCATTGGAATCTCAGGTGCAAGTGACCTCCTCCAGCCACTAGACGCTGCTGCATTCACCACTAATGAGGAAAAAAATGCTATACAGTAAAACCTTGGATTGCGAGCATAATTCGTTCCGGATACGTGTTTGTAATCCAAAGCACTCGTATATCAAAGCACTCATGTATCAGTTGTGATCACGTGACGTTCGGCAGACAAAGCGTATACGTGCTACTCGTATTGCAAGACCTCGCTCGTTTATCAAATTCATATTGATTTAAAAAATTTGCTCGTCTTGCAAAACACTCGCAGACCAAGTTACTCACAATCCAAGGTTTTACTGTATATAGATTTAATCGAATCGTAACCCTAAATGACGACAATCAATTTACGTGCTGTGCAAAAGAAGTTCAACATACATTCATTGTGTCACCCAGTTATGAAGGACGTTGCATTTGATATCTATTCAAATCAGTGTCCAATATGCTGTTGTTCTTGCTTATAAAATCACATTTGTTTACGCATAGCTGTATGTGAAACCGTTTCAAACAAACTACACAACAAAGGAATGTTACCATGTAACAAAGGAATGTCTGAAAGAAATATTGAATCCTGACCAAGTGAACACATGTTCCTCTTAACAGCAGACGCAACAAAATCAATATCTTCGCCGTCTTCACCACCACAGCTGCTGGACGACAGCCCTCCTGGGTCTCTCCAGGATGCAATGGAGAGACCGGCTGTAACGGAGCCCATTAACGGAGCTTGCAAATCGCTGGACACCGAGAGAATTTCGACGACCACCGAAGAGCAGAGGGTAGCGGTGGCGCAAGCGGCCGAGGGGTCCACCAGCCTCGCACACGTGAATCACGTGGCAGCGTGGGACACGGAGCTTTTGGACGCACAAACATCACCAAAGGTTCAAGGTCCTGCCGAGGACCAGAGGCCCTTGGAGTCGACGGTGAAATCCACGGACCTCGGGAGCGCTCTTCATGCACCCGGGGAAGTGACTGTGTCGAGTGTGGCGGCCGGGGCAGGAGCCGCCTCACAAAAACCGCTCCGCGACGGAAGTCCGCCCGCGTGTTTGGACGTGCGGTGCGGGGAATTCGGCCACGTGATGAGGATCCCACCACCCGCGTACGCGCTGCAACCGGAAGAGGCTGACGAGGCTCGTGAAGTGCCACCGGAAGCACTGGCCACCGAGCCCAGTTTCCCATCCCCGGCGGCATCTGGAGATGGAATGGTAGAGACGGCTTGCGGTCGCGGTGAGAGTAGAGGCAGCCGAGTAGCTGGGGCCACCATCGACAGCCTCACCGGGCCAATGACAGGTGAAGAGGAGGACCCGGAGCGAGCGGAGGAGACGAAGGAGGAGCAGGAGGAGGATGAAGAGGAGGGCATGGAGGCCGAGGCGACGGCTATGTGCACATTGGCCACGAATGGGATGCGCTTGCAGGAGGGAGATGAAATGGCGGAACTGGACGAAGAAGCCAAGAGGATCAAGATCGAGCAGGTAAGGAGTTTTTCAGGGTTAATGTTAAATAAAACATGCTAAAAGAATGTAGTGTTTAGGTTTAGCGTTAAGCGGGTTGACTGTAGTGTTGTCCTTACCAAGGGGTTTTGCACGAGCATGAATGTGTCGCATGATTGTGACCTTGGCAGCCACAGTCCGGCAGAGATTTGTTTTTTTGTGGTAGCATTCCAGTTAAAATTGTGGCGCGAGAAGAAAAAATACCTCCTTTTAAGGCAGCATGAAGATATCACACTCGCATAACCACTGGGCTGCTATGAACACACCAGACAAATAGGATTGTGTCTTGTGTTGTGTTTTTATGTCACGTAAATATCTTTCTCCAACAACTCTCCCGATATCTTGTGAAGATATTACTTAAAGGGATACCATGTCTCATTTCCAAGTGGAAAATACCACACGTCTGCTGTATGTTATGCGGTTGTTTTAAATTACTTTTCATGTTCTGTCATATTTGTTTTATTAGCAAGCACATATTGTGTCTGCTCGAATCATGTCGGGGAGGTTTTAAAAAACAAAACATCAATGAGGTATTGATGAACTCTTAACCTTGGGACATTAAGCGCGCATTGATTTTTCCCTAATGCTGTTGAAAAGCGTATACAGTGGGCTGTTTATTACATGCGATAGATGCACATAAAAACAAGTGCGTTGCTATGTGGGAGATGCGTAAAAAGCAGATATTCATTTGATAAAATTGTGCACGTGACATCCCCATGGGATTATGATCAATTAGCAGCTTGAAATGTGCTGTTAGGTAGACAATTCATGCCCATATGATATAGTTTACAGGTAGAAATATATATTTTTACGGTGGTGATTGCCCAACTTAAAAGAAATAAAATAAAAATTACCCACAATTCGATTCTAACACAGGGTAAATCAAAATGTCATGGTGTCTTACAGCTCATATAGCCAGTTGAGCGACAATGACCAACAGTTCACCACCGTCAAGGGAAAATCTCCAGGCAGGATGGCAAAAAATAGAGAGAGGTTTAAGAAATTTTACGAGCTACACAGATGCCGTTAAAACTAAAAAGGGGAGATAAATACAACAGTGCTGTTATATTGTGAAGCTGAAGGCCGGCGAGACTTGGATAGCATGGGCATGCGTTGAAAAGAGATGAAGAGGATTCCAGAGGTGGGACAAAGTCATTGTTATGCAAGTCCAAGTCGAGTCTGAAGTCATCAAATTCATGACTCGAGTCTGACTCGAGTCCAAGTCACATGACTCGAGTCCACATCTCAGAGGTGGGACAAAGTCATTGTTATGCAAGTCCAAGTCGAGTCTGAAGTCATCAAATTCATGACTCGAGTCTGACTCGAGTCCAAGTCACATGACTCGAGTCCACACCTCAGAGGTGGGACAAAGTCATTGTTATGCAAGTCCAAGTCGAGTCTGAAGTCATCAAATTCATGACTCGAGTCTGACTCGAGTCCAAGTCACATGACTCGAGTCCACATCTCTGGAGGATTCAGTTATAAGAGCTACAGAGATGTTGTTACAGAGCAGGAGGAGTAGAGGGAGACCTGAGGGTGAGGTGAAACGAACGAGATAGGAGAGTGGATGTGATTAAAGAAGAGCCACAGAATAGAAGTGCGTGGAGGAAGAAATCCAAGCAGCAGACCCCACGAAAAAATGGCACTTTTGACTTCGTTTCAGTTTCATTTATTTGGTATAGCCCTGGGAGCCATTCCGTTCTTGAATCGGGTGCAACCGCAACCAACAAAAACATGACCAAGAAAACATCTTAAAGTGACTATGCGCAAACAGAAAAATCCAGGAAAAAACAGCAAAAAATCTTCCAGAAAAAATACACGAAAGCTGTGTGCAAAAATCCCAGTGGGATGCAAGTCAAACAACAAACAACCACAAGACAACTTAGATTAAATCCATAATTCTAACTCCGTACTACAACAAACAAACATGGCCAAACCAAATAACTTTTCGAAATCACCAAAATAAAGGCATAAAAGCAATGTAACAGTGATCATAGGAACTGTGACCGAAATTTCACAATAAACGACATAAACAACATGTACCACAAAACCCTGTAGCCATAGCTGGCTGCATGACTCACTCCACAACAGTAGGAGCATCAGTTGGAGTATCAAAAAATTTCAATGCACCTTTAAAGATTAGCACACTAAATCTAAACACAAGATCATACTTTGCAGCAGTCATCCGGAGCGAAACATTTTGTTTTAGGCCACTGAATAGCAGTGGCAGCTAGGGGTGTACAACTCCTCTAGAGCGAGACTCGGGAGTATACGAACCACTGTTGACGGATGACAAAGTGGTCCTCGGATTATAGAGGGATGACGCTTGTCCTATAACTCTGTCAACTGAGTTTTCTATTGTGTGAGAAGCAATCTCAGCTGTATCTCGCCTGAAAGAAATACGGGTCATTTAATGTGTTGCTTGTCAGCAAATGCGATCCAAAGTGTGTGTTTCGTTGTGTGTCGGCACCGTCTTGGTGACACCTTGCCCTTCGCTCCTTTGCTCGCCGTGTGGCTGGTGCTGTGCGTCACGTGGTGGCGGCCAGTGGGCACGTCCGCAGAACCTCACCTCCATTCTGAAGAAGCGTGGGAGCGAAGGCTCTGTGAAGGACGGGGCGGACCGCGGCCGCACGAGGAGGCGCGTGCGGTTCTCCTACCCGGATAACTCCGCAATCGAGCCAGGTGCGTGTTCTCTCAAACTATTTAAAAATATTTTTTTTTATTTTTCCCAGATCTTTGCTATTTCTCAGATGCGACCTGGCCGCAAAAGATTGCTCAACGAAGTGGCTTATGTGGAAATTTAAAGCAGCCAAATACTCTAACGCGTGTTGCTAAATGTGGAGGGAAAAACTGGAGGACCGAGAAAAAAATCCACCTGACTACAGGGAGAGGATACAAACTCCAAATATACAGCAGCAGCAGCAGGCGTCAGGATCGGAATCGAACCCACGACCCCCTGCATACCAGGCGAGGGAGTTAACATCTCACCACCACCAATAAGTGGCAGATTTGTGCCAGAAAGGCGCCGCCACGTATGTAAACAAAAATTTATTTTACTTGACCATAATCCACTTCTTTATTCAACCACCTCGCTCACTCATCTAACTCTCACGTAACTCGCATTCTAACTCGCTCGCCTAGCTTGCATTTAAATTCACTCATGGATGTTGTGTGTTCTGGTTCTTTCGCTTTCAGTTTTCTCAAGGCGAGAACTGTCTTTGAAATGAAATACTGTGCACATTGGCACTGACTCGTATAGAACTGATCGTATAAATAGTATGATTTAACAATAACATGGCATTGTTATTGTGCCCACTTACATGTTGAATGTTCTCTTGATCACCGTTAGTGATTTGTCCTCCCCCAGCTCCGATTAGTCCCCTCCCCGCACCTCTGATTAGCACAGTTGGCTGCTTACAGTGCGAAAAAGTTAAACATGTTCAGGAAATTTCTGAAACTAGTCATCTCCAGTCAAAGTGGATGTCACAAAGGTACTGTGAATGCATTCCAAGACTAGATCATGATGTGCCAGCTTTGAAGACAAAATCTGAAGTTTTTATTTTACCTGCATCTTAAATGAAATAAAATGTAGATTTTTTTTTTGGGGAAGTACTTTAGCTGAGAAGATGAAGAGATAAATTTATGGTTTTTAGCTGTCAACTTGGCTCATCAACTCTCCAGAATTAATACAATCAATACAACTTTGTTGAATATTAAGTTCTTATTCTGTGCAGTGACTAGTCGTAGCAGTGTAGAATTTCCGGCACTACCTCAGAGCCACCAACAAACAACATGGATACCGCCCCACGCTCATTTGAGGAGGCAGAAACTTTTCATTCCATTTTGCCTTACATTTCATGCATCCTCTTGCCCGGACTATATCCTTCCCAGACACAGAGGAAGGTGGCGCCAGCTGCCTGCTACTGCTGCTGCTCATGCTGGGTACTGTGTTGGTGAGCGTCCTGGGCACGGCCTTCTACTGCCACCTGTTCGCCGACAGCGACGTGGAGCGGACGTTGGGAGATTCGGACGCGGCGGCAACGGCCCAGGCGTGCGCCGACTTCCGCGCGCAGACCAAGGCCTACTACGGCCGCGCGACTCGCTGCCTCTCGGCCACGGCCGAAGCTCTGCAGCATTGCCTCTCGGCTGCGTCAGGGTGGCTCTCATCGCACCTCAACGCGACGTCGGTTTGACAAAAACAACCAAACCCTTCCCACCCCCTCACCTAAACAACTTCGCGACGAAACCCACTGTTGGTCCCGTATGGCTGCCACCATGGCGACTGATTCCTGCGCGAATGGCTCGCGTGAAGAGCTCACGCACGCGCCGCCTCTGTTTTGCAGCCTCTTGGTGAGATTTACAGCAAGCGGGGAGCACCAGCGTCACGGAGGGATGTCAATGTGAACATGTTTAAAGCGCCTCGTGTGGGAGTGGATGTCGACATCAAACAGAGTGCTTTGTTGGTGTGCTCCAGAAGCACTTGTAGCAAGCGTGGACATAAATGGAGTTTTGGACGCAAAGTGTGAGGGAGGGGTGGATGTAGTGAACCAGCAGTTGGGGAAGAAAGATGGTAAATACACATGGAACTTATGTTTTTCAGCCGTTCAACCACAACAACAACAAGAAACAAACATTCTGATTACATTTTTATACATGTGTAATTGATGTGTTTTGGATATGTTTTATTTTTGTTTATTTAATGATGGTGTAACTGTGCATCGTGGTTTGGTAGGAACTGTCCTGTTCTATATCAGCGGTGGGGGGGGGGGGGGGGGGGAAGAGCTATGCGTGTGCTATATTGTTGCAGAGAGCCTCCTGGGAGCTGGAGAAATGCTTTACGGGAGCGATGTTGGAACACGAGTTAAATCGTCACGAGTTCCGCATTCTAGATGGGGCACCTTGGGAGTTGCCCCTGTGACTCAATTTTTATATTTAATAGTTTTGTGAACCTTAAATTTGCACGGTGCTGTCTTGGTTCCAGAATAATTCTTTAGAGAAGCCACGTGCAGGCCGTGATAGTAATTGCAATCATAGATGGATAATACTACATGTATTAAATATGATCATTTTATTAAGTAATTTCTGAAAGTACTATATTAGATTGTGTAGTATTTTATTCCTAATCGTAAAGATCATGAGATAAATATAATTAAGGAATATTATTGTTATCATCAGAGAAATACCGCTAACAATAAGACATTGTTGATTGGAATCCAGTATGTAAACATGACATTTTAATTTACAAACAGAATAATCAATAACTTTCCAATTATAGCATTCCTGATTTGAACATTCACATCAACCTTATGGAATGCAGTCAGGGTGGGTGGGATGAGAGAACTATCCACCAAAATTGACGTAGCCAACGAAAGTGCAAGAGTGAGACATTTTGTACATCCAATTCCATGGGCCAAAGTGGGGCTGTGTACAGGAAGGTGCGTAGTAGTGTTAGCGTCTTGTGAGGACCCACCTTAAAGTCAGCGAGGATCGCAAAACTTTCGTTCCCACAAACCCGGGGGGGATGGGGGGGAGGAGCGGAGGGGGGGGCGACCATTGCAAACGCTGGAATAGGTTTCACTGCAGCGTAGGGCTCCCTAGCTGAGCAAGCCATCCTGCAGAGTCCCAGACGCTAAACATTCACACAAAACTGCACGTTGGTAAATAATGGTAAATAATATTAAATAATATAAATTAATATTATCGAACCACTCCTGGATGAAGACCTCCCTGTGCCACACATGTCGTAGGGCGCTGTTAATATCACAAATTGGGTTGGTGAAGACGGGGAGCCATAGACGTAGCCCTTATGGTACAGTACAATGGGTTTTCTTGCACTGCTCTCTGCTGACACCTTAGCCGCGTAGCAGCCTACAACGTCTGTATTTATGCATGGTGGTGGTCACCCGTGGGGGGTTGTTTGGCCATACTTCACCATGCTGGTCCGTGTGGGTTGACGAAGGGGGGCGACGCCCTGGGCTGGTTCATAGATCACGTGCCCCCTGATCTTAGCTGTTGGCCAGGAATCCCTCCTCGGGTTGCCAGCTTCGTAGCGCGGTGCGTGAACCACCGCGCCAACCAAAACATGCACCGGTATTGGACTTTTAATTGATTTAAAATAACAACCCTTAAAGCAAGCTTGGTCAACGATAAGTGTGACCTTAGGAATTATTGTGTGATAAAATGAATGGAATTTTGGGAGATTTTGATCGCAGTCCGTTTTAAATTTTGATCGATATATCTTATATACACACACACATACACACAATGTGTATACATTTATACACATCCACTGTGTATACAGAACATAATAGCTGCAAATGAAAATGTGTGTGTATATGTATATCGTATGTAGTAGTACAATTAAAACCGATTAAATTGGAATATTATCTTGAGCTGCAACAAAGGAGTGCCCCATTTCCTTGGGCATTCCTCAGATATTTTTGGTTTTCTGAGCCCTCTGCATAGTTGCTGAAATATAAAAACTAAAACTGAATCATATTGCACACAGTTGTGGTAATGTCCAAAACAAATATGTTCATGACACATTGACCCATTTAGCTGCTGGGACATTGTTCACGTTTTTAAAGATAACTTAAGAAATATATATTACAAAAAGGACAAGCTTACACAATCTCTTCCCGAAAAACATTTGTTTTCTCCTTCCATGTCAGGAACACGTTTAGGTGTCTCTAGCAGTGCTGTACTAAGCAGTAGAGTTGTAACAATTTTGAACCGTTTCACAACCCCTGAAATGAATTGGATGAATTGTTACGATACGGAGTCACGATGCGATTCTAATTATTATTATTTTTTTTACACGGCCGGTGAATGTAGCTGCCACTAGTTGTAACAATGGCTCCGTTACGTACAAAACGTTTCTAAATATAAATTGTTACGGGCGTGAATCGATTATAACGGTTGCATCCGGTGCATTGTCACAACCCCGGTTGAGTCACTTCTTGCCAAGTTTCATCAGGATGGGTCCCATTTAATGATGGATTTGGTACCGATCACGTGGTGGATCTGAATATCAATCCAGTTATCTGCAAGTTCACTTGAAAAACACTTCCCTACCGTGTTCAATAAAGCTCCTTTATTTTAATAATAAGAATACATGTTGACTGCTCGCGAGCATCTCCAGCAATGATGCTTTTGCATTGAAGTTAATTTGAGATAATTAAAGCAAATTTTAGAGTACTGTATTTTTACATTTTAGATAATGGTCCTTTGTGAAAACCATTGACCTGAAGAATTTATTTTCTGCGCAAGGCATTGTGAGTGAAAATGTTAGGTGTTTTAGGTCTGCTTCTCCACTACCAGTAGATCATTAAGAAAATGCAAACTGCTGTATCCATCAGCCAGCTCCTACACGAGATCGTCAGTTTCTGTTAACGAGCAGAGCCTTTTTTTTGCACCCCCTTGATTATCCCAGGTTGTTAAACATGAAAGCACGAACAGTCCTCGGTTTACGTACTCTGTTCTGCAGCTGCCTCTCAGCTACAGCCGAATTAAGATGCCAATTAAGGCCACCTGAACTAGGGACAGTTTATCTGTCGCTGATTTTCACTTGGTGGTGGGGGGAAGCGGAGCTATTTTTTTTCTCTGAAAATGTGGCTTTTACTCGGCTCACTTTGTGGTGTCCAGTCAATCTTTTATTTTCAGAAATGACCTTTAGGGTCGTTGAAGAGATTATAAAAGCACGTGCAACTATTAATTGTGAACAATGGAGATGTTTGATCACGTACAACCAGAACCAACTTGAGTCTCGTGTGGGACATTGAACATCAATCTAAAACGTAAACCCCTCAACCGGTACCGTAACACCTAAAACCAGCAAATGTGGTAAGATGCCTAAAAATACACAATTGTAAAATAGCGTGGAGTGCGATGTGGGGAGAAGTGTACAGTGTAAGTGTTCAGGGATTAATTTCTCTCCACGGTCACGGTGCTACTGGCGGATATAAAAAGCCCCTTCGAAATGTATGTTGTGCCCCAAAGGGAGGATCGACTCCCAGGCCATGTTTAGGCAAGACCCTTTGATAAGCATGTTTGTGGATTTATCATTTATGGCTTGGTGATGCACTTCGCGTCCTTGTGCAGGTTTTTATATATTTATTTGTGTGTACCGCTTGGATGGATGTTTGCTAACGCTGGCCCGGTTAGAATGTGGGCAGCTGCGGTCCAGATACTTAATCGTACTGCTAGACGTTGGCGACACCTTGTGGGATTAATCAGTGCTGCGTCCACCGCACCCTGTACTGTGGCCGTTTCACTGGAGGGTTTTGTGAACATGTGGGTGGTATTGTTGGTATGGCATTAAGCGCACAATTAGAAGGTTGAGAGTTAAACATCTTCGTCAGATGGTTGATAAATTGATAACCACTTTGTGGAAAGTCAATTAAAGTAATTTTTATTTTTTACTAAACGTGAGCAGTGTAGATGAATGCCACCCAGTTGAGTACGGGACACTTTAACTGCTTGTCAGTAAATACATCACATAGCATGTCTTATTTTACTTTTTACAATTAGTCACTTTTTAGATCACATGTGTAAAATGTTTAAAAAACTCGACACGAATAAATTCCCATATTCTAAAATCATATAATGCATGACATTAGTGAATGAATTGAGGTGCCACTCCCCTCCGTGCTTGCTAAACACAGCGCACAAATATTACAGCAAGAAAACGGATCGTGGTCGCGCACGTGCAACTGCTCATGGTTGCACCGAGGCATTTGCCCAGATGAACTTTGGGGGTTGTGTGTTATTGTGATCAGCCGTGTCGCTAGTCTCTACACTGCAACTTAAACTTAACAGGGAGCTAAGTTGCTGCACTTTGTGAGTCGTAACGTTTCCAGATAACGCGAGTGTATGTGGTGTGTTCACATTGTATTTATTATAAATATGAGCGAACGTCTTTAAAACACACGCACTCTTATTGTACATTACTTGCTGGATCTTACTGCCGAACGCATATTGTAGTTATTAAAATTAAAGGACTACCCACCATATAGTGCATTAGCTGATATATATATGTTTCAGGCAATTTGTAATATCTGCTTAATTTAATATATATTTCTCAATATAACACTCCCTGGTGTATATAAATGTATAAATAGGGAGTTTTGCGTGTTGCAATGAGCATATATTTAGGTAGAAATAATTAATGTAATGTACAGAGCCAATCTAGATGACACAACATCAAATGCATAGACATACATTGTAGTGTAACAAAATGTAATTTTGCATAGTTCCACTTGCAATGTTGTTGCCACCTACAAAGGCGAAATGAAAACGATGTTTGTTTGATTTACTCATGGCAGTTTTAAACGATCGCGTGGGAATGCCACCACTGGCTTGGAGCCACCAATAGAGATGACGGATGCCCTCTTGCTCACTTGAGTCGTAGACATTTTGACTGTACGGGTTATATAATAGAAATTGACTTAAAGCAGTGTCTTGGTAAAATGACTTACGTGCAAGTAGACGGTATGTTTGTGTAATGGTAAATAAACCTGACCACGTGATGTATTTGAGTGAGCTTTTCACGTCACTCCCGAATTGTCTCGTGTGAGAGTGTATTGTGCTTTACGTGTTATGTGTATGTGCTTTATGCTGCGTGTAAAGAAGCAAATGTCTACGTTTCTGAACTTTCCATATGGGTTACTCACTTGCAAGCTTTTAAATCTTAATATTTCCCAATTGGTGACTTTTTTTACATCTGTAACTCATATAGGAGACTAATATTAAGGCTGTTTTGAACTCGATTCCCATGATGATGTGTTTTTGTAATTTTGTGTTAAAAGATTTTTCGTAAATAAAAGACCCTCCACCTGCAATATCTGTATAAATATAAAGCACACCACTGGGCTTGTCTGCATATACACATGTAATGTTTTTGACTTTGCCATTAAGTGACAAGGAAAATACTTGTACCATTTCTTCACAGCGTACAAAATGTAGATTATCCTTTTAGTTTCCTCCCACTGAGTATAGGAGCAGCCAGCTGAACCCTGTGGAGGGGAGGTGGGTGGCACGACCCGACTTAAATTAAAAAGTCAGCCTCTTTCCCCTGACATGGTGGTGGTGAATATTCAGGGATGCGTCAGGAGTACAGAACCGTACGTCTACAGAGTCAAATATAACATTGCTTGAACTTCCCCATGTGCTTGGAACAAACGTCTCACTTTGTTTTTACATAAAATTATTGAGCGCTCCTTAACATGTCCCCCCGGGGTGTCACTCAGACGTTAAGTTTGTTATTTTCAAGGTCGCATGCCTTCTGGTTGCATTCATTTGCCTGTTTAACCCATGTGAGACTAGGCTCTAAGGAAAGCTGTCTCGGGTGTGGACCAATCAACTTCAAGGCAGTGCACATTATCAGAGTTATGTTCTTTTGTCTGTATTATGACTGCAGGTATTGCGGTCTATACAAACATGACTCCTTGTAAAAAGGTGTCAGTTTTGTTGCCAGATAGAAGGGTGAAAAACCAATTATCTTGCCTGTTGAACTGAAGCCACTGCGAGTTGATGGACAAACCCTCAATATTCACTGGTGCTCACTGCATTCTAGTGAACTAGCTGTTCTAACCGGGACTTGGATCCACCACGCGCGGCCGCCTTTGTCTTCCCAGTGGCGATGGTTCACACAGCACAGCAGTTACTCGTTTGAGGCTGAGTCGACCTAGGGGAGGCCCAGGAGCGGTTAAAATAATCGTCACCGGTAGTGGCCGTGGGCGGGAATCAAACTCGGGTCGCCGGGTTCGTAACGCAGCGGCGCGCGAACCGCTACACTACAATGCGCTACGCTTCCACGTGCGCGGGTCACATAACAGATTTAACGTCACCGCTCACTTGCCGTGCAAAAAATATATGCATTATTGAGCTCCCCCCCCCCCCCCCCCAAAAAAAAAGTGTATTGTAACAATTTTTGCATAGTGTACAGTCTGGTAAGTACCCACATGGCAAATTTCCAGTTTGTTGCATGTCGGGAAGTAGGCTAAACATTTTGAACAGACTCACACATTCACAGCTTTGCCTTTTATATATATGGAGATACACATGGTCATAGTGGAGGCATAGCCACATAGAAGATGAGGGGGTCCTGAGCTAGCTGTAAATATGAACAGACTAACAGTGACGTTCTCAGCGTTTGACTTCTACTCCAACAGAAATGCGGCAAGAGGAGGGTGTGATCCTACAATTCCTAACCCCTCACTTCTCCGCACACATTTAGTGGCATCCGAACTAATTTCCACACTTATCACACTCGGCTCATGTTTTCACCTTTAAATCGTTTCTGTCTCTGAAGCGGTCTGCGTAGAAGATCAACTTGAAATGCTCGCACGGAGAAATAATTAGCAATAGAGGAGTGCGCGCTGCCTGACCTCCCATGCACGAGGATCAATGTCATCCTTTCATCGTCAGTTTTGAAACCATTTCTCTCTGTATGCCACAAGCATTATACCGTATACAGCACGGTCCTGTGTTAAACTAAACCTCTCTTTTTTATTTGACCAGATGAGGCCCACTATTATTATATTTTGGTACTGGCAAAGGAGGTCTAATGATGTACTCATTACTTTCATAGTGCATTGTCTTTAAGCTGTACGCCTTTTGGCGTCCTCTGGTCGAGCACCAATTGGGTGGAGGCTCAAAAGAAAGCTGTCTCTGGTGTGGACCAATCAGTTTCAAGGACAATGCATATATTATCAGAGTGTGTTTTTTGTTTGCATTTTGACTGCAAGTATTGTGGTTAATGCAGACATGAATCCTTGTAAAAAGGTTTCAGTTTTGTTGTCAGAAAGAAGGGGGGAAATCCTATTATTATTATAAGGCCCACTGAGTTATATAACTCTTTTTCAAAAGCAACCTGGCCACAAATAATAGCTCACCGAAGTGGCTTATCATGTGGACATTTGAATCTGATGGCGGCACCCCGGGGGTTACCAAAGAACCCCGGCTCTCGCATAATGTCTGTGATGCAGTAATTTTTAGTCTGCTGATGGTAGGCGATGCGGCAATCGACTCATCTCGACGAGCTGTACACGATGCACCACCACGGTGCCACGTGCGAGCGGTTAGGGTTTCAGCGCAATCGTCCTCGCTGCGTTTCGACATCGCGGAGTGTGGCACTGATGTCGGATTGATTGGTACCCCAGTCGCGGAGTGAAGTACACCCCTGGAAAAAAAAGTGTCCCAGAAATAAAATATTGAATTGCCTCGGTCATTTTTTATTATTTGGAACCCCGGGGTATCGCCATAAGGATCATTTATGGCAGGCAAACACTCCAAACGCGCGTTTCTAAATGTGTCAGGAAAAGCCGGAGGACCCGGAGAAAAATCCATGCGACCACGGGGAAATGAGACACGCAAACTCCAAATATACAACAGGCGCCAGGGTCGGATTCGAACCCGCGAACCTCCTGCATACTAGGCACGGAAGAGAAGGGGCCGTCCATAAATGACGTCACGCGATTTTTGACGATTTTTGACCCCCCCCCCCCTTCGTCACACTGCGTCACAAAAAGTCAGACCCCCCCCCTCAAATATGACGTCACAAAGATATGCCCCCGCCCCCCAAAAAAATAAGACGTTTCAAATCGCTTTAAACTATTGTCATTGTAGTGCGCATTTAATGTGGCGCTGCACTCTGATGTTGTAGGAGAAAACATTTATTAAAAAGTCTTTAATTAAGTAGAACGTGTTGTCTATATTTATTTAAAGTTGCGAATTTTGATGTGACGTCACATTTCTCAACCCCCCTCCCTCCTCGTCACACATCGTCACAAATGTCTGACCCCCCCTCCCTCCAAGGTGCGTGACGTCATTTATGGACGGCCCCTAACGTCTCACCACCGAGTTGCCAAAGTTTCAAAGGTTCTCGAATTTCCGCTCCCTGCTGCACATTGCCAGCGATCGAGTAATTTACCGGTGTGGAGAAAACACTACGTCTCAGCAGTTCGAGTCAACGCCTTCATTCATACGGCCCGTCCAATAGGTCGTCAACCGAGGAGATGGAGTGATGAAATCAATTCCCGTGCAGGTGTTGGGCGGATTGTTACTTCGCTGCGTCGTGAGAGTTGGAGGGGGGGGGGTCCTTAATCCAGCAGTGGATTGGGCGTAGCTGATGATGACCGAGTTGAATCCTATTCAGAAATACAATGCGTCGTTCAAATGAGCAATGCTGTAGTTTATCTTCTTAAGAGAAAGGTTGCAATAACACTTCGGTGGGCTTACTTGGCGTTGATGGCACCGGGCAATGAAATTGACTGTGGTGCCAGCTGGAAATGCTCAGGTTTATCACGTGTTGTGTATCGAGTACCGTTTATTCCTGTTAAAGATGTTTCTGCCTTGCACAAATAAATGTAAGCCTCGTTGTTACATCGGACATGTCAATCGTGTTTAACAAAGTTACGTGCGTGGTCACATTGCTGTTTGTGCAAACAATTCAATGACATAAAACTTTCGTGACTGCAGGGATTCATATTCTTTGTTCTTTCGGTAAAGTCACGTAGAAGGGAAATAATAAAATAATAAAACATTAACTAATAAAAAATATATTTTATAAAAAGAAACATATTTTATAAAACAAATATTTAATTGTTTTATATTTTTATTATTTTATTATTGATTTTTGTTTTGTTTTATTATTTCCCTTCTACGTGACTTTACCGAAAGAACCAAGAATACAATTTCACGACCCTTCTGTCAATTTCATCATGTATGAATAGATGCACTCCTGTGCTGTGTATGTACAATAACTCCCCTTTAGTATTCGTGTTATGAGGTTTATTTACCCAAGATAACCTCGTTGAGTCTCAAGACTTGTTCAGGAGGGTCCTGCCAAGTTTTCGCAGTAGGGGGGGGCGACATTGCTGTATGAGTGTATGTCATCTTAATTTGGTGTTTTGCGGGTAATTTAGAGAGCATTGGGATGCCAACTGCATTGTATATCGTTTTAGTGATGTGAGGAAATCAGAGAACTCGCAGCAAACCGATGAAGAAAACTGTGTTTAGTTTGTTGTCCTTCCCCGCACCTCCCATTAGCACGGTTGGCTACGTACGGTACGAAAGAAGTTCATAATACAAAAACAGGGGCAGGGGGCCGTCTATAAATGACGTCACGCGCCTAGGGGGTGGGGGATCAGATATTTGTGACGATGTGTGACGAGGGGGGGGGGGGGGTTGAGAAATGTGACGTCACATCAAAATGCGCAACTTTAAATATAAATATAGACAACACGTTCTACTTAATTAAATAGACTTTTTGATAAATGTTTCTCCTACAACATCAGAGTGCAGCGCCACATTAAATACGCAATTTGAAGCATGTTTTATTTGGGGGGGGCAGAGCTTTGTGGAGTCATATTTGAGGGGGGGGGGTCTGACTTTTTGTGACGCAGTGTGACAAAGGGGGGGGGGGGGGGTCAAAAATCGTCCAAAATCGCGTGACGTCATTTATGGACGGGCCCCAGGTGCCCGATTCTGCAATCGAACCCAGGAATGTGTCTTCCTGTGAGACAGACGTACTGGCACTAAGCCTTGTTTTGCCATCATCATCGGGTTGATGTGACCATTCTTCACATTATACCGGTTTGGTGAAGGCACGGCAGGTGTGGGAGGTGTAGGGTACCAGGACTAACCCATATGTTGACTCGCCACTGATGTTAGCCGTTGCAATGTTTATGTCAACGACTACGCCGCCGCTCCACCACAGATATCAGTGTGTAAGGAATGCATCTCCAATTCTATAATGGCAGTCAATGGACAAAACGGATCGATTTACGGAGTTTCGCTTGACAGACAACTTTTCAGGAACGTTATCTGTTCCGTATATCGAGGAGTGCCCTGTGTATGTAACTGCCCAACGCTGTGATTTTGTGACTCGCGCCGGCTGTGACTTGGGACAATGGGGGGACGTGAAGCCATGTAGACAGGTCCGTCATGTGCAGTATACGTGGTACTGTATTTATTATTTTGAAATAAAGACTGGAACAACACCACGTGGTGTTGTTGTTACAACAAAACCACGTGTTGTTGTTGTTACAACAACATGTGGTGTTGTTCCAGTTTTCATTAATAGGTGCTCACTAACACACATGTTGTTCCTGTCTGTAATACAGGAGGTGCTAATAGTGCCATGGGCCCTCCCGTATACTGAAATTGAAATGCGTCTAAACCACTGTAACGGTATAGCTAGCTGTTGGTCAATATATCGTCCACGTCAATACACATATTGTGTGTTTGTGTGCGTTCTGACACAAAAGTAGAAGGTTGTCAGTTCAAATCCTGCTGGTTGGGAGGTTGACTCATCATCATCATCCCTCCCTCCGGAGTCGATACAATGAGTAACACTTTGTCGGGAAGTCAGCAGTGATTATCTTATGGAGAGACTCCCCCCCCCCCCGGCTATAGGAATGTGGAATTCCCGCCGGCCACTTTCTCTTGGCTGTTGATAGGAGATGAGTATCAATGCCTCGATACACAATTTAGCAGAACTACTCTCTGGCACATGCGCGTGTGTTTGTACCAATGGCAAAAATACAACACAATGACTGCTGTGTGATGGGGCTGGGGGAGTCCGTTTTTTGATGTGGGTAATCATCTGAGTTGCGGCTCTTTCCGCTGTAAATGCATTTCTCATCCGAGTCCGTCCCGTGACAAGGATGCCACGGGTGGGGTGCAGGGTGTGGGGGTGTGGGGCCCCAAACTCCAGTAGCCTCCATCCATCTCCTCCATCCACTCCCCCTATCACTCTCCTCCCCACCACCACCATCATCGTCAACAGCAGCCAGACAAACAGCACCCCGCTAACTTGCATCCTCTCGCCCTCCAATTATTCCTCCTCCTCCCAACATCTATCCCTCCCAGTTTCCTCCTATCCACACTTTGGCAATCTCTCCATCAAACATCACCGGCGGTCAGACGAACCGCGCCCATAAATTTCCACCCTCTCTCCCTACTACCCACTCTCCCCCCACCCCCATTGTCTCTCTCCTATTCTCCACCACCTCCTCCTCCTCTCACGCTCCATCATCGTCAGCGTCAGAAGCAGCGGCCAGAGGAGGCAATCCCGCTAACTTTGGCCGTTTGTGGTGGACAACATCACGGCCCAGCAGCGAACGTTCACAACAATCACCGCTGCGTCAATAGTTGCAGAGAGCTCGGTCGTTTTTTGTGGGGCTATTGTCATCACCAGTAGATTTTTGTTGTTTGTTACCAAGCTCGTAATTTGTTTTTATTGTCGAGCGCGCATTTACGCATTTTAGAAATATATACACGTGCTGTGGTATGTATGCTGAACTTCTTTCGCGCCGTACGTAGCAAATCGAGCTAATCGGAGTTGCGTATAAAACATCTTACACGCGCCCGTTGCGTATTCGCGTTGGCAAACTCAAGAGAGACACAGACCGTGGGCATGGCCAACTCCGTGCTCTTCGGCCAGTGCGCTGCCTACGTACTGGCAATGATCTTCGCCTTCTTCGTGCTCGTGCCACTGGCACAGAACGGCAACGACTTCAAGGGTCGATGTCTCCTCTACACGCAGGGCGCCTGGCAGCGTCCCAACCGCACGCAGCTTGCACGGCACCGGTTACCACCGCCACCGCCTCCGACGGTTTCTCTCATCATGCGGAAGAAATCTGAAGACACCGAACCGACCGAGCAGCCGGAGCAAAACCAGCAGGATCGTGATGACTACGACGTGGATTACTTTATCGATGGAGTGGCTGAGACTAAGGGAGGAGGAGGAGTGAGATCCTTCGCTCGTGCACTCCCGCCCCTGACCTCCCTGGCCGAGTGGGTCACCGGTGATGCGAGTTTCGTGGTGGCCATGTGGGGAGCCCCTTCTGCCTGTCAGTTCGCGACGTTCACCGGGATCGTGTCGCTCCTGCTCGCCGCCGTGCAGGCGTGGAGGACCATCTTCTACCAATGCAAGGGCCACGACGAGTGAGTAAAGGGAGGTGACTGCTGCTGATGATGATGCCTCGTCACAATGCGCGCGGGTTGTTCTCGTGCCACTGTGCGCCTCCCGTGTCTCTGTTGACCGCCCCTGATTGAGCGCAGCGGCGGAAATTCCACGTTACGGTGTTTGTTGTTGTTGTCACAGTGTTATAATGGCAGGGCCCAATTCTAGACTGCATAGGACAACTACTTTTAGATGGTATATGTTTTTTCTTATTGTATAAAATGTGTATTGTTAACGTTGTAAGAGTGTTATTAATGTGACGGCGCTTTTTAGTTGGCAGATTTGTGCCAGTATTAGGCACGCCACGTGTTCTTTTCAGCATTAATAAAATAAAATGACTCGTGACTTCCTAGGAAAAGTGTAAAGTGGTACCTATCTATAGACTTTGTTGTGTAGTATTTTTTTTGTATTACTTTATAGTATAAATACATGCTAATTTTGATTAATATGGTTTTTTTCTGACTTTATGTGAACGAAAAGACATAAATTCGCCAATTTTCTCATTGAAAAATAGGTAAATTTCTAAATATCACTGTCCTGGTCACAAAAGCAACGTTTGTGGGGAATAATAGCCATTTTCTATACTTTTTAGGCATAAGCAATTACGAAATAACATTTACTACCCAGGAACCAAAATTGTGTTACATAGTGTAATCGAAAGGTGTGTTTGTGAAACCACATCAAACTCCTATTAAAATTAATCTATGCCTCGAGTTTCCTGGCTGGCTGCTGGCTGGGCTCCTGTTCACCCCAACAATAACTGTTGTTAGTGGCTGCCACGGAAACTAGCTGGGTAACTGGCTACGTGGGCAGGTATGGCAGCCCATCAAACGACTACGGTATTAATAATATATCATGATGATCTACACCTCGAGTTTCCTGGCTGTCTGCTGGCTGGGCTCCTGTCCACCCCAACAACGACTCTGTTGTTAGTGACTGCTGCGAGCCATTGCCACCGAAAATATCTGGGTAACTGGCTTCACGGGATTTTCTGTGGAACAAATAAACATTGCATTGCATTGAAACGGCGGAAGGAGACGTTCAGAAGACGTAACAATCATAGCAATAATAATAATAGCCACACCGAAAAGGTGGGAGTAACGAAGACAAAAGACTAACCACGGTTCATTTTGAATCGCTCAAACTTTTACATTTGTCCTATTATTATTATTTAACAGAATATTTTTTTAAGTGTAGAGAATATAAAACAAAAATAACCTCACGATAAATATTATCTTGGAATTTCAGTTCGTAAAAATGTTTGATTACCTTTAGTGCTGTGGGTACAGGAGGATTGTGAGAAGAGTGAAAATCGTAGCTATCTCGTATTGTCCGTTGCAGAGGAACGGGTTCTCGACAAATCTTGAATTAAAGCTTTCGTGACTGCAGGAATTCATATTCTTTGGGTCTTTCGGTAAAGTCACGTAGATAGGTTTAAAGAAAATAGCGAAAAACGACGACGTTTCGATCACGACACAATGACGATCGCTTGTGTTGTGATGGAAACGTCGCAGTTTTTTTGTTAGTTTCTTTCCACCTATCTACGTGATCTTTGGGTCTTTCGGTAAAGCCACGTAGATAGAAAAAATCAAAATAACAATATCACATTTCGATCGCAACACAAGCAATCGTCATCTTTTTTTTTACCTGATGACGATTGCTTGTGTTGCGATCGAAACGTCGTGATATTGTTATTATTTTTATTATTTTTTCTTCTATCTACGTGACTTTACCGAAAGACCCAAAGAACAGGGTTCTCTACAGTTCGTATAACTTTATAGACTCTGGCCACAAGCTATCCTGGGCGTCCCATTATCCGGAAAATGTGGCACAAATTGAAATTTGGCTGCAATTTTAAAGCACAACCACATGATGCCAATATTTTCCAAGTCACTGCACATGAGAAAAACAAAGACTGGCACACAGATGCATATTAATAGTAGCGGAGATAACATCTATGACTTCATGCGATATCAATCATGGCAAATATAATTCTCATGTGACTAGCCTGGAGCTGATTAGACACAACATTGTGATTTTTTTTTACCAAGACCTCTATAACATACATTGTGTGCGCTTCAAGGCACTTAAAGTTGCAAAATAGAAAAATTCAGAACCTCTGAAACTTTCATTGAATGTTTTTCTACCATGTTCAACAACGGAAGGATGTATGCTTAATTGCTATACCACAGTAGCTATTCCAAATTAACCATTCAAAGAGTCCCAGATGTCATGTGCCACGTGGGATCAAAACACGAATGTGTTGACATTTGGCAGTGATGGGGTTGTAATGCACTCTGCTGGCTGCTGTGTGGTTTTTTTTATGTCAGTCTGTAGTGTTGGACAGCTGCGTCTGTGTCTTGTATGTACATGTGTTTAGATCACTTCGATTATTTTTCCTGCTATAAATTTCCACGTGAAAGGCCACTTCGTTGAGCTATCATTTGTGGATGGGTTGCTTCTGAAAAAGAAGCTAATAGTTCAGTGGGCTTTACCTGGTAAGATTTTAAAAAATTGTAGTTGTATTTGTATACTTTTAAGTGATTTGTTTACCTTTCCTATACTTTGCACTCCTTTCGTGTTTTTGTATTGTTTGCTGTTGTAACGTTCTTATCTGTCCCTACTGGACATCTGAAAAAGAGCTTTATAGCTAATCGGATTCCTCCAGTTTAAATTAATATTTAGATTCTGTTTGTGTGTACTGTACACAAAATGCAGTTGACAACAATGGCATTTAATTGCTGGGGTTTGAAACGAGGTGTACCCAGAGAAAAACCTGAATACAAGGGGATAGTAGTCAGAGGGGCTCACAAACAGGACCGACCTGCCTGGAGAATAAAAGTACAGGACGGTGCAGTCCTCTGTGAGAGTAGGAGAAGCTCCTGTGCCTATCTTGAAGAGGCAGCAGCGCAAATCTACCAAGGAAGGACGTGTGGCTGCACCTCAGGGCTCTACATCCTCCCTGACCTGTCCAGTGTGCCACAGAGAATGCCGGGCTCTGATTGGCCTGCTCAGCCATCTGTGCACTCATCAAAACCCAACAAAATGACGAAACGTGCCATGGTCATCATCAACGTTGATGGACGAACAAGAAGAAGAAGAAGTAGTCAGAGGGGCTCGCAAACCAAGTTTCTGACGAGCCTCGTCCACCAACCCTTGCCTGCCACATTGCTGCATTGTGAGCATGTGCCACCCAGTGCCGGATTAAGCTAGTGCAGGGCCTGTAGCACATGTTATAAAGGGGCCGTAAAAATTTTAAAACACGTAAATATTAAAACACTAACTTTTAACTTCCATAGTAAGTAATGAAAAAAAATCATTTGCTATACAGCCAGATAATCCGACAAATCGCTAACCTTAAACACCCAGTCGTTCATAAAAGTTGAAGGCAGTATAGTACTATAGTAATAGAGCAAGTGCAGAATCACTGAACCGGAATTGATAGCTTGAAAGCATTTAGCGCGGGGCCCTTGAAAGTGCGAGGCCCGTATCATATGTTGCTACTAGGACAATCCGGCACTGGTGCCACCTCAACTTTGCTTGAGCATGTGTGCACTTAGTGCACCTAGCCTGGCCACAACAGCTGTGGTGACGTCACCACCGCCACTTTAGTAGCAAAATCCGCGGCTGTTGTTGTAGTTGCATGCATATGTGTGTCTGTGTGTGTGTTTGCAGCACCCTCTTTGCGGCGTTTCTCAACCTGGTGGGCAGCGGCCTGGTGGCGATGATGACCTTCGTGGCAAGCACGGTGGTGAGCGTGGGTTTCAACGTCTGGTGCAACAGCATCGCCATTCCGGGCGGCAAGCCTGACAGGTGTGAGGCCACACGAGGAAAAACAAAATCGACGTAAACAAAAAAAAGACTTACCAGGGTACATCGTGTGCCAGCAGAGCGCAGTCTGGAAAAAAAATACTCAATTGTTGTACGGTACGCCTATGCTTCCATGTCTTTGCTCTCCGTCTTCACCAAACCACACTGACCAGCGTGGTGAAGTGTTGTGAAACAACATCTATGACCCGTATGGTGTAAGTAGGCCCTTATTCGGCAGTTGATTGGCCAAAGGGCAACAAAATACGGCAGAAATCCACAAATTTGTACTCTAATAATCCACGAATCTTTGTATTTCGCGGAAGTGAACAATGAATTAACCCCATAATGCTTACCTAGTAATTATCAAAGATTATGAACTGCCTGCATCTCTGACTCCAGTGTGCTCACCGTTATACTACACACTGCAGGCCCCTATAATTCCCTCCCAAACCCTAGTGTGAGACACGGCATATCCGCTCACGATCTTTAGAGGACACGTCGTTTATCCATGTAAATTGCTGTTGATGAGCTTGGACCACAATGTCCAGGACTCATGTTGATGAGAATACCCGTGTTTTCACCCGACGTCATGTAACGTGCATTGAATTTTTGTTTGTCTACAGCTGTGAGGAGGCTCAAGAAATGAACCTCAATATGGATGTCATTACAACTTCCTTCTACACGCACTTCGGGGTAATCCAGGTACAGGATTTTCTAAGACAAAGTAATTGATTTTCGGGATTGATTACACGTAACAATGCTTTCAGCAGATGCAAGAAGCTGCCACGTGCGGAGATGAAATGGAAGTGCCAATACCTGTATTCATACTGGTTTAGAACCGTGGCTGGGAAAAACAAAATCAATATTACAGGTCTATTGTTTTTTTACATTGTAAACTGGCCTACTGCATTCTCATATCACAACGAAGACAATTGTTTCATCTGTATGCAATTTGAAACGTAGCAAAGCCTACACTAATTGCACCAAAAGTGAGACTGCACCATCGTATATGTTATTCATCACCGAGATTCGCAAAAGATTGTTGGGTTAGGCCACCTACCCGTCTGGCCAAACGTACACCGAGGAAAGTCCTCCTCCACTCGACATGCACCCTAACAGCTCAAAATGTCACGCGGCGCTACAAATAACGTATGTTTGTTGAACTTCTTTCACACCGTACGTAGCCAACCGTGCTAATCGGAGGTACAAGCATTTGCAAACATTTATAAGGCGCCAATCATAATTGTTTCGGCTGCCTCACAGAAACAATGCAAAGTGGGGTTTTAAGAGTCGCAGAAAAATTCCCACAACCACCATTATAAATTAGACAGTTAAATATTATTATTTTTAGTAACTAATCTTAAAAGTATAGATAACAAAGGGAATTGTTAGGATGCGAATGGATTTATGAGGAACAATAACAAGAAATTGCCCTTTTGTTTCTGCGTACAAAATGGCAGCCGAGACAAAATGGTGACCACTCTGCAGCAGCGCTGCACGTTTATCACACCGTCCGTTTACACGTAGCTTTTAGAAACGCACGTCGGCTGACATCAGCAGGGCCAAGTCTCCAGTCCCGCTCTCATTCATGTCAGCTGCACACACTTACCGTGTGCGTTTTGGGAAAAGACACTTCCGATACGATAATGTGTTTGTACCCAGTGAGTTCGTTACCATGTGTTTTGAAAGGAGGGTAACAATCGACGCAAAATTGATCTTAGGAGTCGCACATCTGTCCTCGTGTGTGCCTAGAAAGCACTGAGAGTGGCCACATAGTGATGCATTAGAGATGGCCCATAACACCATCGAAAACAGTTGAGTGATTTTAAATATTCATGGATTCACAGAAGGGCCACAGCTGAAAGCTTTGAAGTTACTATCTGACAAAGGATGTCATGTCTACGTAAAAAAATATATCAATAATGTCATGAGGTGGAATGCAACATTTTGGTCTTTCTACGTAAAAAGATGTGCTAACCTTCTTCATCTTGACTTTTCGAAAGCTATTATAATCGCAGTATTAACGTGGTGTTTACATTCAGACTCCCTACAGTGACGATGTGCATGCAATAATTACAGCCAATTTCAACCTAAATTGCTTGGAATAAACAATTCAGCCAATTTAGGACCAGAGAGATCATTTTAAAGAATACCTGGCCCCTGTCATGGGAATGTCGAATTTCCACCACTCTCTCAGGGATGACAATTAAGATGACCATCACACCTTTGTTTTTTTGAACAGAGAGACTGGACGTGACTTGACCTCTACTCCCTCAACCCCTCCTGGATGTTTAACCTGCGATGGTCAAGCAGTTTGTGGGTGGAGTCCAGCCGCCAACTCCATTATATCTCCACCCTCTATGTATTTTGAACTTCCTTCACACCGTTGTAGTCAACTCCTCTAATCGGAGGTTCCGGTGAAGGACAACAGACAAAACACAAAAAGCAGTTCTAAAAAAATGAGTTTTCAATCTCGATGATTTAAAAGTGCGTAGCTCCAGTGGCTTTCGAATATTGGACGGAAGAACGTTCCAGACGGCCGCAGAAGCACATCTGAATGCGCGCGATGCAATGACCTGCTTTGTTCGATGGTTAGCCAAAAGCTGCTGCAGGGATGACCAAAGTTCGCGCGATGTTTTTTTCTCCTTGACGAGATCCACAATGCATTGCGGTTCAAGCAAGGTATTGTGGTTCACCGTTAACCCTAACCAACTAGCCAACTAGCCACGATCACTACTCCTCACACTGCCCTGAACCCCACCCTTAACCCCGCATTCAGTACCTCTCAGGGCACCTGCTCGTTATTTGTTCACCTCTCCACTGTTGGTGTTTGCAGCGCCCATCCCTCTGTCAGTCCCCAGGAGAGTGTGGGCACAGTCGGTCGATTACTTTGGTTTTATTTTACCGGTTAAAGCCCACTGAGCCACACAGCTCTCTTTCAGAAGCGACCTGGCCACAAGCGAGTGGCTCATTCGTCACGTGGACATTCTATAGGCAGGCAAATACTCTCAACTAACAGCCTTCTGCCCCACAGTTCGGGCTGTGGTGCGCGTGGCTCACGTGGGTGGCCCTGGCTGGTCTCGCCTTCGCCAAGGTCTACCGCAGCCACCGACAGAGCGACCTCCTGCACAGCCTGGCGCGCGAGAAGGAGCTTCTGATGAACCGAGCGGTGACGAGAGGCGGCAGTGCAGGGCCCACCTCGGCCGAGCGACGCCCGGCGGCTCAGGCGGGTGACAAGCAACCCAGCGCGTTCATCTGAGGAGCGCCGCCGTGGGGCGGAAACACGCGCAGCTCGCTTGCGCTTTGCTGCCCGCTAACGTTCCTAAAACGTGTGTGTCTGTGTGGAATGATGACGATCATGATGATGATAATCACTTAATTCATTCGATATATTCGAGTCATTATAAAGCAAGGCTATAATGAGGGCAGCATGTTTCATGGATGGATGTATTGTAGTCTGCCAGTGAGGGGGGCAATGTTGATAGTTTTACTAAATTAGGCGATTTGGTCATTTTTAAATGTGAACTACGTGTATCGATTCATTGATTAAATTAAATTATTGCGCTCGTGATGCAGGCATCGAATTGTGCGTTCAAGAATCGATAATTGATAATTAATTGATATTTGATGAGAATCGATAATCGTTCAATTCGTCTACCATGTGGTGGGTTCACGTGATCCCTGCTATGACGAGAGGCCTCTACAATCGCCACAACCGAAATAAAAAATATGAATTGGCTGTGTCGAGTGGGGGAGGGTTTTACGACACATTTTACTTACGTGATGCGACCAAAAATACTTTATGAATCATCATATTGTGCATATTCTCTGGGGAGCACAATAATATAAGGCTTTGAAATAAGCCGATTTGTTTGGTTTAGTATGATTTTTTTTGCATCTTGTTTTCAATTTTTTTTTACCGCTGCTTGCATGTGAGCACAGCACAGTGCCGTAGGATAACAGGTCAAAGCAGGCGTCCTACTATCTGCTGTGATATGTAGTTTAGAAACGTGTTCGTTAGCAACAAAAACGTGGAACAGGAAGTAAAAAGCGTGTCTACCGTGGAGAAATGTATGCCTGTAATTACATTTAGAGAGACGGATGAACACGTGGATTCGTGAACATACACAAGTTATATTGACATGCATTCAAACTGTCAAGGAAAGTGAGTGGGTTTTGGGCAGGATGTGTTTTTAAGAGAGATGATGGCTGATGATCAAGAATATTAACAGAGTGGCACACAAGGAATGGAAAATATCTGGGAGGAAGGACATATGCCAAGGTGGTTCGTCCGTTTGTTCGTTTCTCAATCCGCTTATCCTGGTGAGGGTCGCGGTGGCAGTATGTTGAGTAGTGGCGGTCCAGACCTCCCTTTCCCTGTCGCCGGACTCCAGCTCTTCCTGGGGAATTCCCAGGCGTTCCCAGGCCAGCCGAGTGACATAGTCCCGCCAGAGTATCCTGGACATGCCCGGTAGAGTTCCAGGGGTAGCCTACCAGGGGAGGCATCATTACCAGGTGCCCGAAGCCGTTTTTATTCATAAAAAAACATTGTGAGGACAGGAATTAAACCTGGGTCACAGGGATGCTTAATTGCGAGCACTCACCACATTAAGAAACATGTCTTTAGAGTATTTGGCTGACATCAATTTCCACGTGATAAGCCACCTTGTTGAGCTATCATTAGTTCGCTTCTGCAAAGGGCTATAAAGTTCAGTGGGCTTTACCTGGTAACCTAAAATAATAGTTGCGTTTAAATAGTTTCGTTTAGTCACCGCAAGCGGTGTTTAAGTGTATCATCGTTCATTCTCGTGTACGGCAGCAGTTGGGTTGTGGCACCTGAGCACGACCCGTAAAATAAAAATAAAATACCAGTCGCAAAGTGCACTGCGGGAGTTGTGGTCCATGGCGTGAAGCAACTTGTAGGCGCTGTTAGAACGAAGCCAAGCTATGTACACTTCTTGCCGAGGAATGTCAGCCCTGTCATCCGTTCGGGGTGGCAAGCACAGCGTTAAAACTTCGCGTAATTCGTTACGTCGTGCAAGCGTTTTAAATGAAACTGGAAGATAAATGACACAGTCTTGGACTATTTTAAAAAAGTGTGACAGCATGAAGTAGACTATGCATGTGGCTGTATTTTTTTTAAAATAATATCGGAACACATAATCCTTTGCAGGGTCTCACACTACTAATTGCAATTCAACAACATAACCCAACTGCTGTATAATGTTAGTTTGCATTACAGTAGAAGCTGGATATGAGGGGCACATTTTACAAGCTCAGTTCTAATATAAGCAAAACTGTCCTTTGCATTGGTTGGGGGAGGTGAAGGATAACTACTGATACAAGCACTCTACTCCGGATATAAGCACGTGTGCTGGCTCCCAAGGGGATGTGCTTATATCAAGCTACCACTGGATGTCATAAGTGTCTTATTTTAAAAGTGTAACATGTATTGACTTTATTTTACTCGTGAGGATTGTCAGGCAGGCGATAACTTTCCTGCCTGTTACTGAAATACAGACATATATTTTAATGGCCAAAATTAGCATTTCCTCTTTTTAAGCCCTGTTACCAAGTATTGTGCTTATGACATAATTACGTTGTGAGATGTACCTACGTGGCTATGTACTTGTCGTGATTTAGCACGACACTTAATAGTTTGACAGTATTACAATTATTTTCATCGCTCATATTACTGTATCAAATTATACACCTTAAACTCGCAAAGTGCAGCGCCGTCTCGCTTTCGACTTGCCAAGTGTCAGCTTCTTTAGGTTTTTAAGGCTAACGATTCAAAATCACCGCATGCTATGAGCATTAAGTTCGCCTTTTAGTAGCCATCGTTCATGACTCCGTCTTCGTTTGGAATGCAATGAGCGTCACTGTCAAGCCGATTAAAACAATAACAAAACTGCACAAATTGTGACGTTGTGTTTGATGTGTGTTAAAATGTTATGGAACTGGGAAATTCAATGGAGGTTAAACAGCAATAATCGCCCTCCCTCGCGATGTTAACTCCCTCGCCTAGTATGCAAGAGGGTCGTGGGTTCGATCTCGATCCCGACGGATTTATATTTGGAGTTTGCATCTCTCTCTCTCGCTCGCTCCGTGATCGCGTGGATTTTTCATCGAGTCCTCTGGTTGTTTCCCTCCACATTTCGAAACGTGCGGTTAAAAGAGTATTTGGCTGAATTCGATTTAAAGCTTTCGTGACTGCAGGGATTCATCTTCTTGGTTCTTTCGGTAAAGTTACGTAGAAGGGAAGTAATAAAATAAAAAAAAAAACATAATAAAATAATTCTCACGACGTTTCGGCCACAACACAAGCAGCCGTCCTCAGGTGAAGACCAGGTCTGTCGAGGCGACAGCGTCTAAATGAAACACCACCACGCTTGGAGCGTCTTTTTAAGCTGGGTTGGAAGGGGGGGGGGGGAAAGTGCGCCTTGACAAAAGAATCTGCATATCAAGAGGAATTTAGCATATTTATGGGAAATGCAGGAATGCGACTAGTACTACTTGTGAAATGCGTAGGAGGTGGGCGGGGGGGTTTTCAAAGTCATATTATGCCCATGCATTATGCAGGATTAGCAGCATCAAAGGGAGGGGAGTATTTGGCTGCTATACATTTCCACGTGAAAAGCCAACTTCGTTGAGCTATCATTTGTGGCCAGGTCGCTTATGACAAAAAGAGCTGTACAGCTCAATGGGCCTTTCCTGGTAGAATAAAATAATGTGTTTTAGTTTGAGTGTAGATGAATGACCCAGGTCACACTCTTGCAAATGAGACGCATCCTGGTCTCTTGAGGTCTCACCTTCGTAATAAGCAAAATACGCTTCAAACTGTCTTTTCTTGGATTTTCTGTTTGCACTTAGTCACATATTCACTTTAAGATGTTTCATTGTTAATGATTTTGTTTTTTGTTTGCTGCGGTTGCACCCATTTCAAGAGCCGAATGGGTCACAGGCCTATACCTAATCAATGAACTTGAACTTGAGGTGGGTGGGGGTGGATACTCGTGAGTAATATCATGGACAGAGCTGCATGGAAAGCCATTCTCGCTGACTTATTTGAGTAAGGACATGGCACGTAGAGACGGCTCGTGAATTACACTGCCGTATTAGGCTCAAAATAGTGCTTTAACACCTTTTAGAATTAGCCCTGATTCGAATCAAACTCAGTGAGTTGGGGGGCCATCTCTACACCAGGTCCCAGAACACTCATTACACTCATCACGCATAAATTGCGTGCCACAAATGAACCACAATAACTTGCTGAACTCGTAAAAGAGCATAAACCATCACGCGAGCTCCGCTCATCCTTCGCAGAAGCTTTTGGCTCAGCCATCGAACAAAGGCGGTGGTCACCGCATCGCGTGCTTTCAGATGCGCTTCTGCGGCCGTCTGGAACGCTCTTCCTGTCGATATTAGGAAGCCACCGGAGCTATGCGCTTTTAGATCTAGATTGACAAACTCATTTCTTTAGAACTGCTTTGTGTGTTTAGTTTGTTGTCCTTCACCTCCGATTAGCGCGGTTACGCTACGTACGGTGTCAAAGAAGTCCAACACGCCTCAACTGAGGCGTCTTTGACTTCAACATTGCAGATAGTTTCAACAGAGAGCCAAATTTCCCTTTTATTCTTTATTAATATCGTGTTAATAATAAAATGATAAGACAGTTATAGTCCCTTGCAATCAACTGCTGAGTGAAGACCTCTCCCCAATGCCGTGTCAACTATGTGGGGTTGTTCGACCATACTTCACCACGCAGGTCAATGTGGCCAGGAATGAAACGAGATTAATTCGGTATACAACAACTGCACCCATAATGAGCGTATCGGGAACAAAACCAACTGCACAGCACTGATGATGGTGCCATTCAAAATGTTTAGTTTCTTAAGAACATGGGGGAAACTGCGCTACTAAATCTCACCAATAGGTGGGAGTACAGGGCAAAACAAGATCAATTATCTTTCGAATCCTTCAACAACCCATTTCCTCTCCCAACAATTGTCCAGCCTCCCACTCCAACATCTCTCCCACCCGCACGATCTCTCCCCCTATTGCCCACCCTATTATTTTCTAACTTGTCCTAGGGATAAACACGGATAAGTTCGCTCCTCCGGCAGGCAAAGGTGTGTTGGATCATGTAGCCAAACATCTCCAGCCACC
Source organism: Lethenteron reissneri (assembly GCF_015708825.2). Lineage (NCBI taxonomy): Eukaryota > Metazoa > Chordata > Hyperoartia > Petromyzontiformes > Petromyzontidae > Lethenteron > Lethenteron reissneri. Next base: position 7,197,188 of record NC_083789.1, on the reverse strand, counting down.
GCATGGGGCCCTGATGAGAATTACATTTGAGTTCCCCGTGTGTTTATCACGCTCTGCCTTAACTCAGTATTTCCGCTGTTCCTCGTGTACCGTGGAGCGTTGCCCTCGGTTCTACGCCTTCGAATGTTGAAGCGCCTACCTCGTGTTGATTTTTTAAAAAATGATTCTTGTTGTTCTGTATTTGTATTTACTGGCTAACGATGTGACATCTATCCTAAGGTACCCCGCGGGTCTCTCTTGTAAAGCAGCCTATGGGCTGAACGTTACCCACCCGCGTCACGAAGTAAAACTGACGTGAACTGAGGTTTTTGTTTTTACATGTGGGAAGAAACCAGATAACCCAGAAGTCCCCGTGCAGAACAGAGGAAGAACACACAAACTCCACGAGTAAAGACGCCCTAGGCAGAAATCGAACCCAGGGTTCTTGCTGTGAGCCACAGGTGTTACCACCTCGCCACCCTGCCACTCACTTAACGCTTCCTATTTGCGTTTGTTTCTTAATCCATGTGTCTGTCGGTCTACTTACACAACCGTGCTAATTTGCACACGTGATTTTTCTTATTCTGGCTGTTACGATACATCTATCAAAATAGATTACAAAGCATTCATTAAATCGCACTGGAAAAATTCATACATGCCGTACGGAGTGGAGTGCGTTGAAGTTTCCCTCTGTCACGTCTCATGATGATAGCGTAGCAATGCCGTGCACCCTGAGAAAACACCACTCGCGCTTTGAAATTCCACTCTTGTCATTTTTTTGAAGCCACGCAATTTGCTGCGGTTATGATCGCCATCCCACGCGCGAGTGGGAATCTTGAGAGAGTCGAGCGGCAAGCTGTCGTGTTCTCTCCGTTCCATCCATTCTCCACATTCAGTCTCCCACATTCATTCTCCCACATTCATCCACCCACATTCCCCTCTATTCGTAGGACCGGGAACCCACCGGGATTGGCCGGTTTACTCAACGACTAATCCTCATTCTAGATTTGAAGCTTTCGTGACTGCAAGGATTCATACTCTTAGTTCTTTCGGTAAAGTCACGTAGGTAAAAAATGAAATCAAAATTAATAAAAATAAAAAAACAATAAAATCACCCCAGCCAGCGACTGGGGTGAGGGTCAGGATTTTCTCATTGCCACTGCACGTGGAGATGATTCGTAGCCTCTCAGGCCTCCGAGTTGGCATTCAGCCACTGAACTTATCGCTGCCATGCGCGAGGATATTACACTGGTCAACAACAACAACAAAATTCTGGCCTGGACTTTTGCAGCTGTTTTAGACTAATTTCAGGGTGCTGATTCCAAATCGGCATACCCCATTTTCATTGATTTTACCCGAAATTAACTCTGTCACTTATGATTGCACGTTGTTGCGAGTCAGTGACTGCGTTAGTGTTAAAATATGGTGCTGTATTTTTAGGATAGTGTGTTTATAATATAATTTCATGTAGATATCCACATTTATTTAATATGTTTCTTCTGCAGTTTTTATTGAAAATGCAATATTTGATATATCAAAAACCTGATGTGATAAACAAAAACTGATGCCAGATTTGGAATTAGCACCCCAAAATTACCTTATAAACCCGTTGGAATACCTTATGCCAGAAAAATTGTGTTGACCTGTGTATAATCGTTCCGTGAACCTTGCACCTTGATAACCCCACCGATGTCAAGGACTGCTTTTAACCAGATTGACTCCTTCCTCTTAACCTGTTCTATGTTCGACTGTCCTGTTTCAGGCAATGTCTAATTTCAGTTCGAAACGGTTCTGTAATTTTTTTAAACGAAACATTTTTTTTATTTTACCAGGTAAGGCCCACTAATCAGAAGCGAGCTGGCCACAACTGATCGCTCAACAAAGTGGCTTCTCGTGTGTAAATGTATAGCAGGCAAATATTCTAAACGCACGTTGATTCTAAATGTGCAGGGAAAAACCGGAGGACACGGAAAAAAATCCACGAAACCACGGGGAGAACATGCAAACTCCAAATATATAGCAGGCGTCAGGGTCGGGATCGATTCCCACAACCTCCTGTATACCAACCGAGGTAGTTAGCGTCTCGCCATCGTGGCGTAACTGTGTTAGTCTCACCGCCACATCGATCTCGCCCTACTATGTTTTCCACCGTGATCGTGATGCATCGGTGGTGTCTGCAGCGGTGAGCAAAAACGTGAATTACCAGAAGTCATATTATATAACCATAGGAGGCAATATCAGAGGATTCTTACGGATAAAAAAAAATCACAACAAAAGACGTGTTACGAGATCGAGTAAATAATTTGGTGATGCTGCTCTGTTGGCAGTAGTACCCAAGCACAAATAACAAACAATTAACAAACAGAAGATGCAACACGTTCGTCAATCACACTGTGCCCTTAACACATTCCTCCTGCGGAGGGAGCTGGTAGGAACGTTGGGTTGCTCGGTCAATGGCCAGGGTCAACGGCGGCGTGGTGTATTCCGCAAATATGCCCGACTGTGAAGGTGGGCACAAACTGGCGTGAGTAGGTTAAACGTTGAGTTTTATAAGGGCACCACGGGGTGACCAGCTCCTCCCCACCCAGCCCCACCCCTCCCACCCCCCACCCAGCCCCACCCTCCCCACCCAGCCCCTCCCCACCCTCCCCACCCAGCCCCTCTCCACCCTCCCCTCCCAACCCAGCCCCTCCCCACCCTTCCCTCCCCACTCAGCCCCTCCCTCCTCACCCAGCCCCTCCCTGCACAACGGACGGACACAATAATCCCCTGTGGGCTGGTGTAACCAGGAGGTTCCTACCAATATAAACGACATATATGATGGGCGACGCGTTCGACAATGGCCCTTCTTCACGACACACAGAGAGGCCAGAGAGCTAGGACGAATCGTTCATCTCGAGATGGTTCTTGGGTGGTAACCCACATTATAAATATATCGAGTCACTCTCTCACTGTCGCTCAGTCGCTCCCTTGGTCGCTTTTTCATCGCTACTTCCACGTCCACAGTTCTAATGAACTTCACGTGCCGATGCCAGCATCAAGGGCTCGTTCTACCAGATTATTCATCCGGACTGTGTTCAACCACCACAGGGCAAGGCTCAACATCTCCCTCCTCATTCTTTCCCCGCACTGTTTTGACTTTGGATCTCTCTCTCTCATCGGTCTATTTCGCTTGTTCCTCTCACCTCCTCATAAACTCACTCAAATAAAGAACCGAGTTAGTGCTTGCATCAAAATGTCAATTATTTTCATGCGCACTATTTGATGCTCGTATCATGAGCTTAATAATTGATCTAAATGGTATTGATATTTAAATTAATTGTGTGTGTAGGGGCGGGGTAGAGCGGTGGCGCAGCGGTTAGCGCCCCGCTCTAAGAATCCAGCGATCCTTAATCTTAAATCGTGGCCACGCCAAACATCAATGCCAAGTGATATCTGAACCGGTCACGTGTCTCCTACCTTCACCAAACCGCACTGACCAGCTTTGGCGAAGCATGGTAAGGCAACGCTGCTACCAATACCAGAATCAGAATCTTTATTTAGACCGGAGGAATCCGATGAACATGGGGGAGGCATTAATCCAGCAGTGGATGAACAATGGGTTTAAATGTACTTCATTATTATTACAGTAGTATTATTCTTAGCTTCGGCCTTGGTGGCATCTTTATTTTGATTATCGTTAAACTTTTTACAACTGTATATTTGGAGTTTGCATGTCTTTCCCGTGGTCGCGTGGATTTTTCTACGGGTCCTCCGGTTTTTTCCTCCATATCTAGAAACACGCTTTTAGAGTATTTGGCTGCTATAAATTCCCACGTGATAAACCACTTGGTTGAGCTATCATTTGTGGCCAGGTCGCTTCCGAAAAAGAGCTATATAGCTCAGTGGGCTTTAACTGGTAAACTAAAAAAAATGTTTATTTTTTAGTCAACTAAAAAAATAGTACAAATTTTTGTTTCAATATCTGGGCCTTCAGTTGGATAAACTTTTGGACACGGACCGTGTTGAATGGTCAGCGTGCATTGAGAAGAGAAGGGACCGGGAGTGCTGGAATTGCCTGGTCCCTGGAGAGGGATGGGGTGGGGGGAAGGACGGGATGGAGCAGCTGCTAGAGTTCCTCTGCTGGAACAAGAGGAGTCTTTGTTGGATCTTGCCCCAGGGAGGAGCGCCTGTGGTCAGGACCCCGAGTCGCACCTGCCACGGAGTCGTAACGCCGCAGCCTGCGTGTCAGCCACATCACTGCCACACCATGCCAAACATAATTATACCATCGCTGCAACATCGCGTGAACCATCACTAACATCGCAGCGAATCGCCACACAGCTACTTGCTGCGTCGTTTGTAACATCAAATGAACCGGCGTTTCTTTCCCCGAGCTCCTACAACGATAACCGGCGTTACATCTTATCTGTCACAACTCTGACGGTGTTGTTTGTTGCTGGCCGCTTGGCGTTTTGAGCCTTTGGGCAACTGTGCTGAGCAACTGCGTTTAATACGGCACTGCAGCATCATACAGCCATCACATTGGCACGTAATTTTTTGTATAAATGTTTAATGTCACGCTTGATTTGAGGCTTTCGTGACTGCAGGAATCCATACTCTTTGGTTCTTTCGGTAAAGTCACGTATGTAGAAAATAAAAATAAATTAAAATAAAACAAATCACGACGTTTCGATCGCAACACAAGCGGTCGTCATCAGGGTGGATTTAATTTTATTTGTAACTACGTGACTTTACCGAAAGAGCAAAAGGGTATGAATGTCACGCTTGTTTAACCAGGAGAGCCTCACTGCGTCTCCGTATTGTTTTCAGAAGGATTCCTGCGAACGTTTCACGGAAAGCCGCGATAGTGCTGCTCCTTGCTATCCCAATGTTTTAATTGCAGATGACTTTTGTTGTTGTTATTGATATGGGAGGAAACTGGAGAACTCGGAAACCCCCCATGTAAGAACAAGGGGAGAACATACTAACTCCACACACAGACGTACCCGTGTCGGGAATCGATCCGAGGAAGCTGCTCGCCCCCTCTGGCACGAGTGTAACAACGTCGCCACCCTGAGCAGCAACATCGCATCATGCTACATCACACACTCACATTAACCTCACACCAGCCGCATCACGTTAACATCACGCTCAAAGGTGCGCGATATAAGCCAAACGCTCATGAATGCAGTTGGCCAAGCATCTCAATCCACATGAGCCTCTCGTTAATGATCCTTGAGGAGCATCGATAATTATTCGTATAAACCACTGGTATTTTCATCACTACACCAACACGCCTATCAACGACGACGACATCATCATCATCCCATCATTAGAGTCGCATCGCCATTTCGCCATCACACGAAGACACCTCCGGTGGTTTTGCTCGTGTCAAATGCGTTGTGGTGGAGAGAGGGAAGCTATTTTTAAGTCTAGAATCATCACAATTTTCACTCTTTCCCCCCCCCCATTCTTCCCTCCTCCCCCACTCACCCACCTCTGCCCCCCTCCCTCCCTCCTCCACGGCGGCAGCTGCCACCTGTGTGATGGCACGAAGAGAGCGAGAGAGAGAGGCAGGGCCATATTGGGCACAAGAGCTGCATCGGAGTGCAAGGAATAATAATAATTAATTAAAGATTTGTGTTTACACCGCAAAAACTTCCCTACGCTGAAATCTCGGACCTCGTTTTTCACGAGGCTCCTGCCGCGTTCGTGTGACACCGGAAAAACTCACCACTGCTCAGGCTCAAATGAGAGCAGTGGTGGTGGTGTTTGTTGGTGGCTTATGGACTTCAGCAATGAGGTTTGACGCAAAGGAAGGACGGGGCATTTGTGGTCCTGGCTGCATCACCAGCGGCAAGCCAGGTGACGTCAACACAGCGCTTGTGCCAGGCTCGGTGCACTTTGAGGCCACGTGAAGTGTGTCCGGTTCAACACTGCCGCTACCAAAGATAAAGGCCTCCCCCCCCCCCCTTATCGCATTTAACAGACTGTTGGGGCAAGTGCCGTCAGCGAGCACCTATGATTCGCACGGTTGCCTACGTAAGGTGCGAAATAAGTTCAACATACACACAAGGCCCATACGACACACGAGAGGGTGGGTGTTCATCACCACGCCCGGCCGTCCGTTATCCCTCCAATGCTGATGTTTATACATCGCACTCGGTACTCATTTAAGGCTGAGCCGACCAAGGGGAGTCGACCAGGACCGGTTTAGATATTAGTCACCGAAGTTGGCTGTGGGTGCGAATCGAACTAGAGCCCGTCGGGTTCGTAGCGCAGTGCGCTAGCCCATGAGTTCTTATTCCCGCTCACCGACCAATAACAGTTGTGAATATTTGAACCGGTTCCTAAGCCTCCCCTAGGTCAACTCAACCTTAAGCGACTACCTGCTGCGGAATGTAAACATCAGGACTGGGGAGACAAAGGCGGTCGCGCGTGGTGATGGCCACCGACCCCCTTCGCGTGGTGTACCGACCTTCCATAGATGCTCGCTCACAGCACTTTCCCCAACAATCTGTTAAGGCTACACCGAGTGGGGGAGGATCTTTGTCTTTGCGGTGTAGGATGGCTGTTGATGTTTTGGGGATTGGGGGGGTGGTGGGGGTTCGAGAGATGGGAAAGAGGCGGAGGGAGTGTGCTCCGGGTGGTGTGGGGTTTAAACTTTCACCACTTTCATTTAAATAACACGCGCACGCGCACGGTCTGGTCAGTGCGCGCTGCGTGATGTTCACCGCTGTTGCTGCTACTGCTGTTGCTGCTACTGCTGTTGCTGCTACTGCTGTTGCTGCTACCGCTGTTGCTGCTACCGCTGTTGCTGGTAATTTGTGTTGCTAGCTGCTCTGTGATGTGATGGGTCAGTGTGCGCGCGCACGTAGGTGTCCGTGAGTGTGTGGTGTGTCCGTGTATGTGTTCCTCAATATGCGCGTTTAAGTGTGTGTCCTCCATCATCAGCACCACCACTAAAAAATCTCCAATACCAGCAACACCACCAACTGCACCACCAACCACCTGCTGTACCACCACCCAATACCACCATCATCAGCGACACCACATTCTCCATCACTATTAGCTACACCACTTGTTAGGCTTACTCCCAGCACCACCAACAACACCTCTCACTACGACCACCACCTCCAAATCACCATCACCGCTCATCAACACTTCCTGTACCATCACCATTTTCCGCAACTACCTCCAGACCATCAACACACTCACCACCAACACTACCACTCAACGGCACCTATCACCACCACCTCTACTTCCAGACCACTACTAAACACCACTCATCACCACCACCACCTTCTCCATTACCATTACTCAACACCACCCGTACCTCCAACATCACCACCTACTCCATAACCAGCGACACCACCAGACCACCACAACCACCACCTCAAAACCATCACCACCACCACCTTCTCCATTACCATTACTCAGCACCACCCGTACCTCCACCACCAACATCACCACCTACTCCATAACCAGCGACAACACCAGACCACCACAACCACCACCTCAAAACCATCACCACCACCTTCTCCATTACCATTACTCAGCACCACCCGTACCTCCACCACCAACATCACCACCTACTCCATAACCAGCGACACCACCAGACCACCACAACCACCACCTCAAAACCATCACCACCACCACCACCACCTTCTCCATTACTATTATTCAGCACCACCCGTACCTCCACCACCAAAATCACCACCTACTCCATAACCAGCGACACCCCCAGACCACCACAACCACCACCTCAAAACCACCACCACCACCACCCCCACCAGCACTCCATCCCCCCACCCGGGCCGCGCCATGCCCGTGCTGCTGCTGGTGCGCGCGCTGGCGCTGGGGTTGGTGTCGCGCGCGGCGGGTGCGGCGCGCGCGCTCTGCGGCAGCGGGGGGGCCGCGCGCTCCGCGCTCCTCTCCTGCGTGCTGTGCCTCGTGGACACCAAGCACCGAGGAGGCGGCGACGACGACGACGGCGGTGGTGATGATGATGACCGCCACGGTGTCGATGGCGATGACAAGAACGCGAGCAGGAGGAGGAGCAACAGGAAGGACGTCGATCTCGGGAAGAGCCAAGGCGACGATCGACGAGAGTCGCGCTCCGCCACGGCCCGTCGAGCGGTGCGCACGCGCCGATTTCACGATGATGATGATGGTGATGGTGCTGATGATGATGATGAAGATGCTGAGTGGAGTGGAGATGAGACACCGCCGAGAACACTCTCCCGCACGCGTGCGCGAAGAGCTGGAACTTCCGAACGACTGAGAAGATCGCGTCGCAATGATGAAGATGATGATGATGACGATGACTACGATGGTCGTGGCCGTGGCGACGAGGGTGACTGTGAGAAGAAAAGCTCGTCGCGAGCCGGTCTGGCCCGAGACGCCCTCGCACTGGCCCTGGCTTTCGCCGTGGAGAGCAAAATTCGTGCCAAGGCGACTCGCAAGGACGAGAGGAGACGACGAGAAGAAGAGGGGGAAGAAAGAGGGGGAGAAATGGAAGGAAGAGGAGACAGAGAAGGGGTCCAAATGAGACACAAGAGGGAGACTCAAATCCCACGAGGACATCGCCCTCCTCGCAAGCTCTCCTATGATGACAACGGCGACAATGAAGACATCGTTGATAGTGACGGAGGAGGAGGTGGTGGTAGAGAGGAAGAGGTGACCCCCTCGAGCAAGAGCCGAGTCAATTCGTCTTCATCTCGGAGTGGCTTCGCGCGAGACGCGCTCTCGCTCGCTCTCAGCTACGCGCTCACCTCCACAGACCTTGGTTCGAGCCCGGGTAAGGCGAGAAACTCGGCCACTGCGAGGGGAGACCGGAATAGCGGGGGCAGGGCCTTCACCCCGGAGAAGGGGACACCGCTGCCAGTTCCCCCTCGTGGAGTCGCGTCCGTGAAGAGGAGACTGTTCCAGGACGACGGTGATGGCGATGGCGACGATGGCCGTGATGGTGTCCGTGTTGCTGCTGGTGGTTGTGGTGATGTTGTCGATTGTGGTAGAGGTGGCGATGGTGGCATTCGAGGTGGGGGTGGTAGTCGGGAATTTGGAAGAGGCAGTGGCGATGCTGGTGTGATTAGAGGTGGTCGTGATGGTGCAGGTGGAAGAGGTAGTGGCGTAATTCGAGGTTGTATAATTGGAGGTACAGATGGTGGTGTTGGTGCATCTGGTAATGGTGGTGGGACTAGATGTGGTTCCAATGATCGAGGTGTCTCGTCATCATCATCACGTCTCCAGCCACCACCTCCGCCTTCACCACCACCACCTCCACCACCACCTTGCCAACCACCACCACCACCACACCCTCGACCACCGGTCCTCGCCCGCGCAGGCCCACGTCCTGGACGCAACGGGTCTCGCTCTCTTCAGTTTGACACCACCATCACCACCACGACGACCAAAGGCTCCTCTGGGAGGAACGAGAGGCCCCGCTCGGCCGGGTGTCCACCAGTCCGGGGTCCCGTGTCCTCCTTTCAGACCAGGACCCTCCCTGTTGGGCTTCTGCTGGAGACAAAGAGAGGGCGCAAAGACCTGGCACGGATCGGGACTGCGGTGCAAGCCTCGTCTCGACTCCGTGGCCGCTGTAAATAACACAAAAACACGTGAATTCCTGCTCTGGGTGTTGCTGGTCGTGAAACCCCAGTCGCACCAGTGAATCAGTCGACATCACCGGTATTTAAAACCAGGTGAGAGCGGCACGTGGTCGGGAGGCTAGAGACACAAAGGGGGTCGTGCATGGGCAGAGTTTGCGGGGGGGGGGGGGCACGGGGGAGCAACACCCCGCCCAAACCGGATTCAAAGCGAACTCCTACACCCCCCCCACATATAGAAGTCAAACTCCGGCTATGGGGCCGTGCCAACCAAACGCTACGCCGCCGATGAATGGGGTGGTACTCGGAGATGGGAAGAGATGCCGCGCTGACTGCTCGGACGTTGCTCAGCGTCCCCGTGCCAGCGAATGTTTGAGGGTTTTTTTTAAAGGCGGCACCGAAGGAGGAAGAACTAAAGAATTGGTGTTTTATCATCGTCTGCCCTCGTCATCTTCCAAATTCACGACCACCTGCTCATCGTCACACGTGCATCAGCTCCAGCGACCGGTTGCATACACAACTTAAGTGGATATTCTTGGTTCTTTCGGTAAAATCGCGTAGAAAGAAAATAGAAAATAAATAAATAAAAATAGTTTTAATAGAAGCAAAAAACACACGACGTTTCGATCGCAACACAAGCGGTCTTGTTATTTTCTATTTACGTGACTTTACCGAAAGAACCAAGACTATGAATTCCTGCAGTCACGAAAGTTTTAAGTCAAAATTTAACTTAAGTGGATTTGGGGGGGGGGGGGTTCCTTTAGTTTGGCATTCATAGCAGTAGATGTTTGGGGGGGCACTTAATAAATGTGTTTTGCTGCAACTGCCCAAAGGTGCTTTAAGGACCGCAGCTTTCAATCCAAACGCATAACGTGTGCAGGTCCTTACGCTACCTCTGACTCCAGTAGAATTATTGAAGTCTGCCCGTAAATACAGCAGATTTGGACATTTGTACGTGACACATTTATTCATCAGTCTCACGTTAAGAAAAAAAAGACGGTTATTGCCAAACGTCGTTTCTCCGTGACAGCTCCTGCCGGCTGCAACGCTACCGTCCCACTGCTGCACATTTTGCAGCAATACTCTTGCACGGACCTTCAAGAGACACTTAAAGTGCCCGCCATCATCTCTTTCGCCTGGCTTTTTGAGCGTCGCCAAACTAGGTTCTGCGCCTCACAGAGTCGCGGTCATTTATTTATGTCCGTGAAATATCGTGCGTGTTGTGAAGTCGATGTTGAAACGGTGTATATCGTGTTAAAAGATGATTGATCGAATACTATGTCCATGCTCATAAAAAATACTTAAACCGGGGGTTTAAATGTAAGGCAGATGCAATATTGTGGCATGTGCGAGAAGCTCAATTTTAGAACACTGTCTAAATGTAGAATTTTACTTGATTCACAGCTCGGACACGTGTACACGTATTTTTTTTTGTGTACATGTGTACACGTGAAGCGATGTTTGAAACTCATGGTTTTCCGGCTTGCGCAATGTTTCTGTTCTGGTTACGGTGAGCTTTTCTCACCTTTTACACATTTGATTATTGTTCGTATGAGTCCAGCTAGTGGACTCCATAATATGGAAGTTGGGTGTCTCCGCTACAGTTTCCAGAAGCAGACCGCAGCAAGTAACAAGAACACCACAGTACAATTCTTCAGGAACTGTTTTTGGTTTCAGCATAATGCACAACGGCTTAGTAGTAAATTTTGTACACGTTTCTGTGTGTTGTTTAAAATTATTGAAAATTGGTTGACTTAGCCCATTAGCTTTTGTTCCAGGGTCGATAAATAATCCACCACGCTTTTATCTGGAGATCAGCAGTGGGTTTCTTCTGGTCTATGGAGACAATGCATGGGCTTTTCTTCAAAGCAGGAGAGGCTGCAGACAGGAGATTAGCACCACTGCATGATTGAGTGTGGAAACAGCATTAACTTGACATGTAATAATAGACCCATATTTACCCAGGCGTGATGAAGCATGGTCATAATGCCCCCACGACCCGTAAGGCGAAGGGAGTCCTTCTTCTTGCAGTGGATTGACAGCTGTAGGCGTTGGCGCGAGAAAGGCAGTACCATCCATATTTGGCAGAAGAGCTTCGATAGTAGAGTGATGATGATTATTATTTAAAAACAAACCGCTCTGTTTTAGACTGGAAAACCTCACCGTGGCCCAAGCCTGTTTTTCAGGTGAGTGCTGCTGCTGCTGCTACATTGGGTTGTTTGGCCATGAATTCCACGAATGGGAGTTTTGGCTTCGTGTGGGAGGAAAATCCATCCAGAGCGAGCAGGAACAACGTTAAAACAAACCGCGCAAAACAAGGTTAGCGAGCCACTTGATGTACTGCCATCTGGTGGGTATATCGCAGCCGTGCAGGCGTAGTAATCTCTGCGTGGCCCACCATCCCCACCTACTGGACTTTAAACTACATTTATTTTTTAATTCAGTCTGAACCCAACACACAAGTCGTTTCTTGCCAATCTATTGCTGGATGAGCCCCCCCCCCCACGCCTGTGTCGGTCGTGGGGGTTATTTGACCATAATTCACCACGCTGGTCAATGCGGGTCGGTGGAGGCGGAGAGCATAGACACGTGGAAGCATAGAAGTTCCGTACAACAATGCATGCAGTACTGTCCACTGCTGCTGCCCGCACACAACGCAGCCCGCAATTAATCCCGATGATACCCTGTTTGTAATTCACCTTTATTGTATTCCGAACGCAATTTAGGATGGTCCAGATGTCTTGCGACCCCGAATTAATTAACCCCGAACATGTTTTCCTTTGCATGTAAAATTTCTGTTTTAAATAAACTTTACTTGAAAAGATTACTTTTTTTAATAGAATAAAAATGGGGATCACAAGACATCTGGACCTACCCTGTACAATCAATACATTCTCATGCAATAGACAATGTGTTTAGTTGGTATTGTTATCGTGTTAGTACTGTTCTTGTCATACGATTGCTATAGCCCATTAAACAGTGACATGTCACGCAAACATTGCCTTGCATTCATTCATTTCAATATGAACTGTTAAAACGACGGCATCAGCTGCATCTCGGTGCTGTCAATAAAGTGCATTGTGAACACGCGCGAGAGAGAGAGAGGTCAAAGGTCGCGCCTAACGCGGAAGTGCGACCCACGTGCACCGGCTCACCACGTGCAGCGGCTCGTCCACGCGGCGTCTCCGTTGTGACCGCGTTGGGGGTCAGTGGGTCACTTGAATTCACCCAACAGGAGGGGGGGGTGAGGGTAAGGGGTGGGGGTAGGTGACTCGAGGCCTCTAAATGCGCCTTCGCCTCGCGTCTTTAGCCACCGCGTGGAGCCGCAGCGAATGCCGGGCTCGGCGGGGCTACGATCCGCGTGTCCGCGTCCCTATGCCGCGGAATTGCCTTCAAGGGGGGGCTCGGGGCGCCGCGGACGACGCAGTCTTCAGGGTATCGCCGGCGTCCACCAACGGCCTGGCGACCCCCGCGTCGTCCTTTGTAGCGTCCACCCCAATGGCCTGCGCGGCCGTTTCAAAGTCCACCAATTCGGGCGTCGCAGTCGGCGCGTTGGCCGTATCGCCCGCCGCTGTGTGTCCTGTGGATGACGGTGCATCGACCGATGCCTCGTTGGATATTCTCAGCCCTCCCTGCGTAACGTTTCCAGCAGACGCCGTTGTCACCAGCAGTGCCCCGTTGTCCATCGCCTGCGCACCGGCATCCACCGCCTGTAGCGTGACTGCACCCTGCCACAGCAGTAGCACCATCGCCAGCTCCGCACCGTCCACCACTTCCATTAGCAGAACATCCGTCCCACAGTTAACCTCCAACAGCAGCTTCATTGCCTCCGCAACAATGACCACCGCCATCCCAATGTCCACCACAACTACCACGGTGACCTCCACCCCAGTGTCCATCCCGCTGTCCACCACCACCCCAATGTCCAACACCACCATCCCAATGTCCACCACTACCACCGTGACCTCCACCCCAGTATCAGACCCGCTGTCCACCACCACTACCACCGTGACCTCCACCCCAGTGTCCATCCCGCTGTCCACCACCACCCCAATGTCCAACACCATCCCAATGTCCACCACTACCACCACCGTGACCTCCACCCCAGTATCAGACCCGCTGTCCACCACAACTACCACCGTGACTTCCACCCCAGTGTCCATCCCACTGTCCACCACCACCCCAATATCCACCACCACCCCAATGTCCACCACCACCATCGCAACATTCACCCCACCGTCTACGACCACCACAACCACCGCCCCCCCGTCCACCCGCAGCCTACCCGCCCCATCTCCTCGCTCCTTCACGGCGACGCATTTCTCCGAGACGGAGTTGGTGCTCCAGGGCTCCCTGCGCAAGGTGCGCCCCTACTACGCGGACGCGGTGGCGCACTGCAAGGCGCGCTGGCTCGGCCTCTCCCTGCGCCAAATCTACGAGCGCGAATTCCACTCGGAGACCGTGGCCTCGTACGAGGCCGCGTGCGCCGTGGGCCGCCTCACCCTCAACGGCCTCCGAACCCACCTGGACGCCGTGCTCCGCGACGGCGACACGATCCGCCTGCGGGCCCACAGGCACGAGCCGCCCGTGAGCTCACGGCCCGTGGTGGTGGTGGCCGAGGAGCACGATTTGGTGGCGGTGGACAAGCCCGCGTCGCTGCCCGTCCACCCGTGCGGCCGCTATCGCCACGGCTCGCTGCTGTTCGTGCTGGGCAAGGAGCATGGCGTGTCTGGGCTGCACACGCTGCATCGCCTCGACCGCCTTGCGTCGGGCCTCGTGGTGTTCGCCAAGAGCAGAGAGGCGTCCAGGAGGGTGGATGAGCAGATCAGGCAGAGGCTGGTGCGCTCCCCGTTGCGCGTCGCTCATCGCTCGTCCTCATGAAGATGATTGATGAGGTTCCAATGGTGTAAATGGTTATCCCGAGCTCTCATATTCTGATGGTGCATTTTCTTTGAGTTGTGCGCCTTTTGGCGTCATCTGGTCCAACACCATGTGAGACTAGGCTCTAAGGAAAGCTGTCTCGGGTGTGGACCAATCAACTTCAAGGACAGTGCATACATTATCAGAGTTGTGTGTTTTTTTGCATTATGACTGCAGGTATTGTGGTCTATGCAAACATGACTCCTTGTAAAAAAGGTGTCAGTTTTGTTGCCAGATAAAAGGGTAAAAAAAACAATTATCATGATTGATGATGGCTTAATTTATCACCCGGGTCGCTGATAGACTTAAGATTGCAGCCGGTAGGGCACGCAACTACGAGTAGCAGTAGCGAGGGGGTATACTGGGTGTGGTGTGCCCGGGTGAGAAAATATATTTTTTGTGTGGCCGATTCAGACCCGGCTTAAAGTAAAAAATCCTCTGGATGACACGATATGGCTGTGCGAGTCGGTGTCAGGCTGTCTCCAAACTCGTTCATCCATCGGGACCCACGAACACCGTGCATCGTACGGCACCACACTTTCCGAAGATGAATTAGAAATTAAGTCTTTTCACGCTTGCACCAGCCTGCTGATTGATAAACACGTCCCACTTAAATACGGTCTTTACATTTTAATCGGCGTTAAATACGTCACATGGGACACCCAAAGTAAACGCAGATCCAAGATATTTGTTGCAAGTTGAAGTCGGTGCTTTAGATCGTGTTTAGAAATCATGAAGTAGGTGCAGCCTATATATATAATTTTTGTACATGAAAAATAGGTAAATTCTAAAATACTCGTATAGGTTGATATCAATGCTGTGTTTCATCTGACGAAGTGGCCGAGTGGTTAAGCCGATGGACTGCTAATCCATTGTGCTCTGCACGCGTGGCGGAAGTTTGAGAAAACGTGGTAGAGATTGGTGATGGAGTTTGGGAAACCCTGGTAGAGATTAGAGTTTGGGAAACCCTGGTGTGCATCACAGGACAGCGAGATATGATGCCAGCTTGGGGAGGCCATCCAATAGTGGATTTGCTCATGGCTGAGGATGATGATGTGAGAGTGCCTGATCGGCAATTGGCAGGCAGGTCGTGAGTTCAAATTCAGGCCAGTGGTCAACACAGTGAATTATCCCACCAGGGTCACAATCTCTACCACTGTGAGAAGTCCATAATGGTTGTCATGTAGAGAGATGTGCACGTGTCATCGGCATGTTGACTTTCTACCATTGGCTCAGAACCAACAGAGATAAGCAGTCCCCCATGCTCAATTGGATTAGGGAGACATTCACATTTTTAATTGGCTTACAAATATATGCCTGTGCCTCTGAGCAACCAGCAGGGAATGCTGCCATCCTCGTAAGATCAAGGAAGCTAAGCTAAATTGAACTAGGATTGCGCTTAGATGGGGGACCACCATGCATGGTTATAAGGCTGCAGTGCTATGCTATGCTTAGCAGAGGGCAGTGCAGCAAATCCACTGCACTTGTACGCTTTTGCGTCTATGCTTTCCATGCTTTCCACTTCCACCCCCCCCCCCCCCCCCACGATCCACACGATGTGGTGAAGCCCTCATCCACCAGTGGAGTGACAAAAGGGCTGTGTGGGTGTACGCTATAGCAGCAGTGATCATTGCCTTAACTGAACCCCGACTGATACGGCACGCCCGTCTTTTGTGACCTAACTCTGACACACCCACACAGTTGACACAATTCACAATCTCCGTCATCCTCTATTTAACCCCGAGGCTGTTGCTACAGCAGTGTGCAGCCTCTTTTGAAGGTGGATTTCTCACCCCCGCACACCCACCAGCTCTGTCATTGCACAATTTGCGTTGCCTTGTACAGTATCACTTCACCTTAGCACAGGTGAGTAATGATTCCACTGCAGTCGTGATAACCGCTGCTGTGCTACGTTTTATGATGCAGTATTCACTCGGGGCACAGCACTATAACATGCATTTAATGTACGGTAATGCATCCTGTTTATTGAAAAGAAATCACACACTACACCAACTTACGTGTGTAATGCGCCCCTAACCTAACAAGCGTCTCCGAGTGCAGAAACACAGAGGAAGCATGGGATGAAACAGGAGGAGGAGATAAAGGAAGCGATTAAGGGAGTCCTAAAGCACAGTTGCAGATGAAAGTTGCGGTGGCACACAAAGTACTTGCCACTAATGGTACCTTGCTGATCTCCCCAAGGAATATAAACCATCACGCAAACTCCGGTTATCCTCGCAGAGGTTTTTGGTGAACCATCGAATAAAGACAGTCACCGCATTGCGCGCTTTCAGATGCACTTTTACGTCCATCTGAAACGCTCTTCCAATATTAGGCCACTGCAGCTCTGCACGTTCAAATCTAGTTCAACGTACATAAAACATTTAAATCCGAAATGCCTTCAACCTGTAAAATCCTCCCGGTGGTGGCCATTCACTGACGTGTTGACGCGTTGACCCTGCCGCCACGATGCCGCCCGCAGGTGCACAAGGAGTACTTGTGCCGCGTGGTGGGCGAGTTCCCGGCGGGAGAGGTGGTGTGCGAGGAGCCCCTGTCCGTGGTGGAGGGCCGGCTGGGCGTGAGCCGCGTGGACCGCCTCGCCGGCAAGCCCAGCCGCTCGCTGTTCCGCCGCCTGCGTTACGACGCTGACGCTTGCGCAGGCGGCTCGAGCTTGCTGAGCTGCGTGCCCGTGACGGGACGGTCCCACCAGCTGCGCGTCCACCTGCAGAGCCTGGGCTTTCCCATCCTGCTCGACCCCTTGTACGGGTCGCCGGCATGGGCCAGCGGAGCGCCACTCGTCGACGTCCTCCGGCGCATCGCCGACGAGACGTGCGAGCCGTCTGCGCGCTCGCTGGTGGAGCGGCTGGGCGCCGCCGATGATTGGGCGTGGGGGCGAATCCCACCGGGCACTGGTGGAGTTCGTGGTGGTGGTGACGTCGCGAGTGAGCCTGTGATGGCGGAGGTTGTGTGGCCGGAGAGAGACCCCATCTGCAGCGAGTGCCGGCTGCAGCGGCCAGACCCAAGGCCGCGAGACCTGGGCATGTGCCTGCACGCCCTGCGCTACAGCGGGCCTGGTTGGGGCTTCGAGGTGCCCATGCCGGATTGGGCCGCACCTGATTGGACTGAAGACCTCGCGGCATTTTAAAGTTTGACAGCCGAGAAGTGAGAAAATCTCTCATCTGGGTATGAGGGCATCTGTTTAATACAATAGCCATTCAGGTTTCCCATGTATGATCTCAATTTGGAAATGATTTTGGTGACAAGGTTAGACATACAATAAAACACGTGCACTGTAATGTGTTATACGTTAATGGCTGAAAATATTATAGAACCTGGTTACTCATCTCCTTTAGAATTGGCCAGCTAGTGTAGTGACCTATCATCTGCTGTCCCCTTTATGATGCGACTCGCACGGTTGTAAAAAAAAGATGGTTTTGCATGTTGACGCTTAATAAATTTTAATTTTAACTCTGCCTCTTTGTTTTCCATCAATGATAACACAGGTCAACACACTTTTTCTGGCATTTTGGGGTGCTGATTCCAAATCTGGCATCAGTTTTTGTCTTATCACATCAGGTTTTTGAGATATCAAATATAGCATTTTCAATAAAAACTGCAGAAGAAAAATATTAAATAAATGTGGATATCTACATAAAATGATATTATCAGCACACTATCCTAAAAATACAGCACCATATTTTAACACTGACTCGCAACAACTTGCAATCATAAGTGACAGAGTTAATTTCGGGTAAAATCAATGAAAATGGGGTATGCCGATATATAAAATGAGATGTGATAGAGCAAATCTGAGATCAGATTTGGAATCAGCACCCTGAAATTAGTCTAAAACAGCTGCAAAAGTCCAGGCCAGAATTTTTTTTTTGTTGACCAGTGTAATCTTACATCTGTATTCCAGGATATTTTCGCAGATCTGTTTTACGCGGTGCTTGAAGATCAGGCTTCTATCCATGATAAGCCACCAGATATATTGGAGAGGGGTCACAGTGCACTGCGCTACCACAGAGGGATACATCAAGCGTGGCATCTACTACGTGATTGTCAATGTGGAAAGAGCTTATGGTGTTTTTGGAGAGATTTGGTCGGAGTCTCCAGCGGTGGAAGTATCCCTCCGGTAGCTAGACCCGGGGGGGTCGGCAACCAAAATAACAAGAAGAGACATTTTTCGGTAACAAATAGAACCCCTCAATATTTCAACAGCCGCAACGCGTGTGGATACGAGCCGATGTTGAACGAATAATGTCACGAGGCAGTCCTTAAAGAGCCGCAGATTTCCGACCCCTGGCCGCGAGACCACGGGCGATGATGAGATTGATTGTAGATTTGAAGCATTCGTGACTGCAAGGATTCATCCTCTTAGGTTTTTTCGGTAAAGTCACGTAGGTAAAATAATAATAGTAAAATTACTGTAGCGTGTGAAGAGGCACAAGCTACAGTAATTTTACTGGAGCAGTTACACCTGATGACGGAGGCTTGTGTCGCTTCCGAAACGTCGTGATTTAATGAAGTTATTTGCATTTATTATTATTTTAATATACTTTTTCCTACGTGACTTTACCGAAAAACCGGAAGAGGATAAGATTCATAATATAGGTTGAGATTGATATTGATACGCGTGCAATTACAATACTTGCACGCTTGGTGGCAGCAGATAGCATTGCTCCATTGTTGCAGCGTTGGGAATGGTGGTAGGCGAATGAGAGCGACGGGAATGTTCATACCTTTTTTGTTATGAAATGGAATTTGCTGTCCGTTGGGGAAGGAATATGAAAAAAAAGAAAAGTCATTTGGCTTACGACCGGTGGGAAAACGGGGTGAGGGGGGGGAGAGTATGGTATGTTTAAACCCAAAAAAATTGTCGACGAAGGTGGGATTCGAACCCACGCGTGCAGAGCACAATGGATTAGCAGTCCATCGCCTTAACCACTCGGCCACCTCGTCAGATGAGACACAGCATTGTTATCAACCTATACGAATGTCATCAGGATGAGGACTTTTTTCCTCCATTGGATGGATGACATTTTTAATGATCTTGATTTAAAGCTTTCGTGACTGCAGAAATTCATTATTTTTCTATCTACGTGACTTTAACGAAAGACCCAAAGAGTATTTTGAATGATGTAGACAATTATTTACTGGGGCAATTTAAATACTGTACCGTACTTTACGATGTGCTGCCTTTCGCTTATATTAGATTTACGTCGATTGCTTATTTTATCGCTGCAAGTGCTGTGCAGTTTGACTGGGAAGCCACACAGAGGAAATTGGTCATTGAAACTAGCAGGTCCATGTCGGCTAATTTAATGCAATAAAGTCGTAGCTATTAGTCAAATAAACTCATTTATAAGTAGACTAAGACTCAGTTGGCAATGGTGCACAAATAACAAAAACTCATCACATTTGTCAAAAATACTACCTTACAAGGAACAATGTAGAATTGGTGATGTGTCGGGCAATGTTTCCTCTTGATTGAACAAAGACAGAGGGCAGAACGATAGAATGAATAATAGTTGGAGAATACATTCTACACCATGGGGCACTGATAAATATACAACTTAAAAAATATTTCCTGATGAACGGTTTTCAAATTGTCATATGAGTGAGTACCTATTAGATAATTGACATTAACAGACAAACCGTTCAAATAATAAAAACTAAATTCACGCACGAACTCATATTTGTATCATTCCTCGTGGCCCACGTGCGCATTGCTATTTGTAATTGTGTATTTGCGTGCTATTTCAGAAGGGAAATTGCCCGAAACGTCGGCTTTTTGTTGTTTATTTTAATTGCCACGTGGTGCGTCGAGTGTTATGACGTACATCGCCGCTCTATTGTTGCGTGTCACGTGATCACGGCCACGTGATCACGGCCACGTGCTCACGCCTCAGTCGGTGTAGAGGAATGTTGATGATTATTATTTTGCTGCTATACATTTCCGCGTGATAAGCCACATTTGTGGTGGCCAGGTCGCTTCTGAAAAAAAAAACAAGTTAATCGTTCAGTGAGTTTTACCTGGTAAGATAAAAAGATGTGTATAGTTTCGTTTTATTGGTATGTTTTTTGAAAACGTGATTTGTTTATGTTTCCTATACGTTTGCACTCCTGTCGTGTCTTGGCATCGTTTGTTGTTGCAACGTTCTGCACATTCCTTGGGAAAGAGCTTTATAGCTCATCGGATTGCTCCGGCATAAATAAATATGATTCTGGTGACAATATGGGACCTTTCTTGACAGTATCAAAATATAACAACAGGTTTTACCCTATTATATATAACGAAAGCTGTCTTTGCTTTGGACCAATCAGTTTCAAAGAATGCATATAGTATCAGAGTATTCTAGAAGTATCAGAGCACTTTTGATTGCATGTCCACCACAAACACGCGTGTTTAATGCGGACAGGATTCCTTGAAAAGGATTACGGTTGGATGTTTTAACATCTTAACACAACTGTTTTATTGCCAAGAAAGGGTAAACCCTATTGTTATAATTTGTTATATGATTCTGGTGAAGTGGGGTCACGCCTGGGCTCGCCCCTCAGAGGAATCCCCTCCCGTCTCAACGGGTGGCGCTCCCACCCCATCCACCCCCCAGCGGTCGCTCCCCATTGGTCAATTTGAATTGTAAGGGACCTGTTCCATTAATGTCTGTGCCATATTTTAGATTTGTCGTTGAGAGACGGTTGCCTTTTCTCTAATTTCTCTTTGCTTCGTTGATTGTAGTTTATTGTTTTAACTCGTTCTGTTTTGCCTCTGTCGTTTTGGTGACCCCCCCCCCCCCCAGGCCACTTTTGCAAATGAGACTTATTTTGGTCTTCATATTCTTGGTTCTTTTGGTAAAGTCACGGAGATAGAAAATAAAAATAAAATAAATACATTTTTCATACAGTCCCGACAGCCGGTAATAAAATACAATAATATATAACTCGTTCGCATGAGCGAGTTAGATAGTGGCATCTCATTTCCATGAGGGGTGGTGAGGGATTGACGATGTCTTCATCCAGCAGTGAGTAGATCATGGCTGGTGATGATGAGGTGCGGTGTTTCCAACGTTGTGATTTGGTTTCTGGATTGAGCAACTCTTTTTGGCTTCGCTCGCAACAAAATGAAGTTCAAAGCGACTCGAGAAAATCTGGCAACTTTATTAGGCCAATATATTATACAATTTTTTTTGCGATTCCAGCAACGCATTTAGGAGCCTGTATATATTCAGCACGTCTAATACTTGGTCAATTGTCTCGTGACATTATTTTATCAGTTCACGATGCTTAATGCAGTACCAGTACTTGGTAACTTACAAAGTTGGTGTTGCTAGACTTTCAATGTCAATCTAATAGACATTGTTGCTTATCAGTTGATGTATGTCAGTTGTTGCATGTCATTTGTTGCATGTCAGTTGATGCATGTCAGTTGATGCATGTCAGTTGATGCATGTTAGTTGTTGCATGTCATTTGTTGCATGTCAGTTGTTGCATGTCAGTTGATGCATGTCAGTTGATGCATGTCAGTTGTTGCATGGTAGTTGATGCATGTCAGTTGTTGCATGGTAGTTGATGCATGTCAGTTGATGCATGTTAGTTGTTGCGTGTCAGTTGTTGCGTGTCAGTTGATGCGTGTCAGTTGATGCATGGTAGTTGATGCATCTCAGATGATGCATGTCAGTTGATGCATGTTAGTTGTTGCATGTCAGTTGATGCATGTTAGTTGTTGCATGGCAGTTGATGCGTGTCAGTTGATGCGTGTCAGTTGATGCGTGTCAGTTGATGCATGTTAGTTGATGCATCTCAGATGATGCATGGTAGTTGATGCATGTCAATTGTTGCATGGTAGTTGATGAATGTCAATTTGATGCATGTTTGTTGATGCATGTCAATTAATGCATGTCAATTGATGCATGTCAGTTGATGCATGTCAATTGATGCATTTAAACTGTTGCCCGTGACGAGGTGGCCGAGTGGTTAAGGCGATGGACTGCTAATCCATTGTGCTCTGCACGCGTGGGTTCGAATCCCACCTTCGTCGAACGCGCGAACCTTTTTTTACACTCTCTTCTTGCCAGCTCTTTTTGTAATCCTCCTTCCCTTCACAAAACTGGCTTTGTTTAGCATTGGTTACGTAAGGTGTTATACAATACGGGAACTGTTTGTATCAGCGGCC
Source organism: Lethenteron reissneri (assembly GCF_015708825.2). Classification (NCBI taxonomy): domain Eukaryota; kingdom Metazoa; phylum Chordata; class Hyperoartia; order Petromyzontiformes; family Petromyzontidae; genus Lethenteron; species Lethenteron reissneri. The sequence goes on along the minus strand of NC_083789.1, from coordinate 7,174,526 downwards.
GCTTATCAAAATGCTGTACAGACACACGTGTGCATGTTTATAGACGGAGAGATAAAACCAGGAAATTCTTAAGCCTGGAGTTGAACAGGGCTCAGAATGTCTCGCATGTACGGTTTTGGAATGGGGTTCCACACTCCAGGGACGGAGGTTGAAAATAAACAACGTGAGAAACATGTATTGTATACAATGACATTCATTATTTTCCCATTGTTCTTTGGAATGTTGTGTACTGCACTTAGAGCCGTCTCAATCCACTGCTGGATGAAATTCCCCGCCTCCCTCCTACCCCACAACATTCAGATCCTGGGGCTTATTTGACCATACCTTGTGCAACGCGGATCCATGCATGTTGGTGATAGCGGGCCAGCATAGACTTTGGATCATACTACAGCGCAACAATCGTGTTTTTTTTTTCCTGCACCCTCCTCTGTCAGTGTGGGTAGGTGGTGATGGGAATCCAAGACCGATTCTGATATCACTCGCCACTGATGTTAGCCATGGCCGGGAATCAAACTCAGGTCTCTCCAGGTTTATGGGACATCTGCTCTACGTCAAAGTGCGTGTAAAATGTCCATACATGTATATATATATACACACGCACAGGATGCATTGCCGTACCTAAAATGTACTTTTATAGTGCAGTGCGCAAACATGGCACCATTACTGCATCATAATGGTTGCATTACTCACCTGTGCTACGGTTAAGTGACATAAGGCAATATGAATTGTGCAATGGCAGTGCTTGGTGGGTGTGCAGGGGTTAAAAATCCACCTTCAAGAGAGGTTGCACACCGCTGTAGCAACGAGGTTCGGGGGGGTGGGTGGGTGAGAGATTGTGAATGGTGCGCAATGTGTGGGGTGTGTCAGAGTTGATGTGCGGGACACTTTCACAAAAGGCACGTCACCGATCACTGCCACTATTGTGTCCACCCACACAGCACTTTTGTTACTCGACTGCTGGACGGGGGCGAGGGGAGAAGGGGCCTCACCGTGACATGATGGGGTTGTTTGTCCATACTTCACCACGTTGGTCATTATGGGTGGGTGAAGGCGGGGAGCACAAACGTGGGAGTACGGTAACACGACTGTGTTTATATTCTCAGTTCTTTCGGTAAAGTCACGTAGAAGGGAAATAATAAAATAATACAAATCAAACATAATAAAATAAAATTCTCACGACGTTTCGGCCACAACGCAAGCAGCCGTCCTCAGGTGAAGAAACAGAGCTGTCGGAAAGACAGCGTCCTAATGAACACTGCCAAGCTTAGCATTACTCACCTATGAATCCCTGCAGTCACGAAAGCTTTAAATCAAAATTTACGACTGTATTTGTTATCCACGACAGTCTATAACAGCCTGCTGTGTACGGTGGTCGCCCATCCAAAAACTACCCAGGGTCAACTCAGCTTAGCATTCGAGAACTTTCGAGATCGGGCGCTTTTCGGGTGACTTTGTCATCGACTGCAATGTGAAGGAATGTGTATAGAGTATTGTATTTGTGTTTGTGTTGGGGTTAATACTTCATTTTACAAATACGCAACGACTGTAGTTTCTTGTAGCGAATAAATGATGTAGGATTTTGAACGGTACTGAAAACATGACGGGTTGGGCCTATTAGGGCAAAGACCGCATTTCATTCAAGAGGGACGCGACTGTTTTGCCAGTGATGTCAAGGATGTGACTAATAGACTTTAAAAGGCCATCAGAGAAAACGGGCTGGGTGTGGCAATGGTAACGTTAAGGATGACAGTCTTTGAGTTATCCCCCACACACCACGGTAGCAATACGGTACAATGTTTCAATAAAGGATAAGGTGGCTCGATCGTGAGACCACTAAATGTGGCACGGTGACATAAAGAATGGCAACCCTGTGAAGTTAGTTATCCCAAATACCAACTAAAAACGTGGCCCTATGCAGTGACACATACAAAGCTCAACCACAATATCAGGAATGTTTGGTAGAATAAAATGATGCCCGGGCGTGGCACGGTCAAGGCCGCCTTGTCAGGAAGAAGAAGAACAACAACAAAAACACAGGGAAGACACTCGACGGTGAACAATCGCTTGAGGGTTAAATAAAGGACGTGGTTGGGGTAGTGTGTAGGGGGGGGGGTGAGAGAAAGACTCCCTTGTGGATTGTGGAAACAGAGTAATTAATTGAAGGGGATGTGTGTGGGTGAGTTGGTTGGCGGAGAGAAGAAAGAGTGGTTGGGGGTGGTGGTAGGAGGTGGTGGTGGTGGTAGGAGGGGGTGGTGGTGGTGGTGGTAGGAGGGGGTGGTGGTGGTGGTAGGAGGGGGTGGTGGTGGTAGGAGGGGGTAGTGGTGGTGGTAGGAGGGGGTGGGGGTGGTGGTAGGAGGGGGTGGGGGTGGTGGTAGGAGGGGGTGGTGGTGGTAGGAGGGGGTGGGGGTGGTGGTAGGAGGGGGGTGGGGGTGGTGGTGGTAGGAGGGGGTGGGGGTAGGAGGGGTGGTGGTGGTAGGAGGAGGTGGTGGTGGTGGTAGGAGGGGGTGGGGGTGGTGGTAGGAGGGGGTGGTGGTGGTAGGAGGGGGTGGGGGTGGTGGTAGGAGGGGGTGGTGGTAGTAGGAGGGGGTGGAGGTAGGAGGGGGTGGGGGTGGTAGTAGGAGGTGGTGGTGGTGGTGGTAGGAGGGGGTGGTGGTGGTAGGAGGGGGTGGGGGTAGGAGGTGGTGGTAGGAGGGGGTGGGAGTGGTGGTAGGAGGGGGTGGTGGTGGTAGGAGGGAGGGGGTGGTGGTGGTAGGAGGGGGTGGTGGTGGTAGGAGGGGGTGGGCGTAGGAGGTGGTAGTGGTGGTAGGAGGGGGTGGGGGTGGTGGTAGGAGGGGGTGGTGGTGGTAGGAGGGAGGGTGGGGGTAGGAGGGGGTGGTAGTAGGAGGTGGTGGTGGTGGTAGGAGGGGGTGGGGGTGATGGTAGGAGGTGGTGGTGGTGGTAGGAGGGGGTGGTGGTGGTGGTAGGAGGGGGTGGGGGTGGTGCTAGGAGGGGGTGGGGTGGTGGTGGTAGGAGGGAGTGGTGGTGATGGTAGGAGGGGGTGGTGGTGGTAGGAGGGAGTGGTGGTGGTAGGAGGGGGTAGTGGTAGGAGGGGGTGGTGGTAGGAGGGGGTAGTGGTAGGAGGGGGTAGTGGTAGGAGGTAGGAGGGGTGGGGGTGTTGGTAGGAGGGGGTGATGGTAGGAGGGGGTGATGGTGGTCGGAGGGGGTGGTGGTGGTGGTAGGAGGGTGTGGGGGTGGTGGTAGGAGGGGGTGGTGATAGGAGGGGGTGGTGGTAGGAGGGGTGGTGGTGGTAGGAGGGGGTGGTGGTGGTAGGAGGGGGTGGTGGTAGGAGGGGGTGGGGGTAGTAGTAGGAGGGGTGTGGTAGTAGCAGGAGGTGGTAGTAGGAGGGGGGGTGGTGGTAGTAGGAGGGGGGTGGTGGTAGGAGGGCGTGGGGGTAGGAGGGGGTGGGGTGTTGGTAGGAGGGGGTGGTGGTGGTAGGTGGTGGTGGTAGGTGGCGGTGGTAGGTGGGGGTGGTAGGTGGGGGTGGTAGTAGGAGGGGGTGGGGGTTGTGGTAGGAGGGAGGAGGTGGTGGTAGGGAGGGTGGTAGGTGGGGGTTGTGGTAGTAGGAGGGGGTGGTAGGGAGGGTGGGGGTGGTGGTAGGGAGGGGGGGGGCGGGGTCCCGCGTGGTGTCTCGCTGCTGAACTCTTTATCCGGTCACTCCACCGCCCACCGCCGCCTCGCGCCTCGACCGCTCGTCTCGCGGCTCGTTTCCCGTGCGGATTAAAGCAAAACGACTCGACGACGGCAGAGCGATTTGGCGGGCAGGGACGGGTCGATTCTACCGATTTGTTTGCGCGATTTAAGCGGAAAAGACCGCGAGGCGGGCGGGCAGAAGACGTCGGTCGGATACGGCTTGCCGAGCCCGGTTAGGAGGCGACGAGACTCGCGAGGTTTCTAGGAAAGACCGTAGGCTTCGAGGCCTTTCGCCGGCAAAAAAAATACGGTGTTTAATTTTGCCGATTTATTTTAGTTTTTTATTTAAATAGCTTAGCTTTATTTCGCCCCTCTTTAAACGACATTTAGTTTATTTTGTGATAGAACGGTGTAAAATGTTAGGGTCGTACGCCGGTTAAAATAACTATACAGTGCACAGGGAGTGCTTATTACTGTGTATGGCATAGACAGGTAAGAGGCAGGAGAAGACCGCTAACTTTCCCTCGTGTCGTTCTCAGTTTAGTTTGAAGAGTTTTTTGGGTTTAATAGCACCGCTGTTTGATTAAAAGTGCGGTAATGTGTAAATGTTTTATTTAGGTCACGTGCGTGGTCACAACTGCAGTACCGCATCTCGCGACGACGATTGTCGATTAATTCGGGGCGACGCGAGTTTTTAGGTCGCACGACTGTTTCGACATTCTTCTCTTACTATTCTAACGTAAGTCATTTTAATTACAACACTGTTAGACATCTACTTGCATACAAACGTCTCGATTTCGCCCGCTTTGCGGTTAATTATCCGGCAGGAGTGTACGATACGAAAGGGCGGATAGTTGAGTACTGTACACGTGCGGACCAGCAGTTTTTCCTCCTTTGTAAAAACATTTTTTTTAAATATTATAAACAATTTACATTTTCACAGTGCCGCTGTTTTGAAAGGTAGAACATTAATAGGCGCGCGGCCCTTTGATTTCAACCTGCTGCGAGTAGGCAGCGTTGGTCAGCTCCCTTGCGGCAGTTTCACATCGGCTACCACCCCCGGGGGGGTGGAAATCGACCAACAATGGGGAAATTCCTCTCCAAGATGTTCGGCAACAAGGAGATGCGCATCCTCATGCTGGGCCTGGACGCTGCCGGCAAGACCACGATCCTGTACAAGCTCAAGCTGGGCCAGCCCGTCACCACCATCCCCACGGTGGGCTTCAACGTGGAGACGGTCACCTACAAGAACGTGCGCTTCAACGTGTGGGACGTGGGTGGCCAGGACAAGATCCGGCCCCTCTGGCGGCACTACTACACGGGCACGCAGGGCCTCATCTTCGTGGTGGACTGCGCCGACCGAGACCGCGTGGACGAGGCTCGGCAAGAGCTGCACCGCATCATCAACGACCGCGAGATGCGCGATGCCATCATCCTGGTGTTCGCCAACAAGCAGGACCTGACCGACGCCATGAGGCCCCACGAGGTGCAGGAGAAGCTCGGACTGACCAGGGTTCGTGACCGCAACTGGTACGTGCAGCCGGCGTGCGCCTCCACGGGCGATGGTCTCTACGAGGGCCTCACGTGGCTCACGTCCAACTACAAGTCGTAGCGTGGATGGCGTGCGTGGCTGCTCAAAAGGACTCCATCGTCGCCGTCATATCGTCATCATGATCGGTGGCAACAGATCACTGCACCAGATGCCACGTACCACTATTCAAGGCAACCGGCCATCGTCAGCCCGATAGGTGAGGAACGCACCTTGGACTGCTTGGGCCACTGGCTGACATGTCAATGTGTTGTGCAGTGTGGTATTTGGTGGACAAAACCACTACCGTTCAGCAACATTGTCCGCCCGCTCACGTGGTGAGGAGATGGAGACACTTGGGCCACCGTGGAGCCGACATTGGTTTATCCCCTGTGAACTGGAGATTTGGTGGCTAAAACCGATCGCCAGCATTTTTCACCTGCTCACCGGGTGACACAGAAACACCATCTGCCTGAGCTCAAGTTGCCATCAACTGAAGCAGCAGTGTGATGAATAAAAAATATAAAATCATTACTTGCCACCAACGCCTGCTTGCACAGAGAGCTAACACTGAGACACCTGAATCTGCATTGTTGGTTGCCAACATTTACACACCCTGTCATTCGAGAGGAAACCTGACTGCCTGGGCCTCCCTCATGTGAAGTTGATTGGTCAGGTGTTCGCTTTGTGTGTTCAGTGGAGGTGTGGTCGTCTATCACGTTGCTGCTCACCAACGGAATAGAAAATATTAATATTGATTTGGCCCTAATTTGGGCTGAAGTTTGTTTTTAGTGTATGGTGGCTAAACCCATCACCAACATCGCCGTGACTCACGAAGCCACAATGGGGTCAATGACAAGAAACTTGGTCCACCTTTGTTTCGAAAGAATGAAGTTGATGTCTCATTTACCCCATGTTTTTGTACGAGTGGATGGTGGCCCTATTGCCATATTTATCAACCAAGCTTGGGTTTGTGACAAAGAGTATTTGCCAAGGCATCTGGTTCTGCCTCGTGTTGGAGTAAGAAGGCAGGTTGGCCTTGTCAATGACCGAGAAGCTGCGTCACCTCACATTTCTTCCTGGTGTTTCTGAGACAACGGTGAACCCAGCTCAGCCTTGGGACGTGAACATTTCCACCGGGCAGACTGCTCTGCTCTCCCGTCGTCGACAACTGAGAACTCTGCTGTCTTGACTGACCCCTTTGTTGCTCTCTTGAACTCTTGAGGTGAAACAATCCCTTTCAGGAACAAGGTGGATCAGTGGAGTGGCACCGGTCTTAGAGGCCAGAGGAGCCAGGCTTGTCTCCTGCCACTCGTTGGACCTCTTTGACTACGCTGCTGTGTCTACACCTGGAGTACTTATACCACATATTTCGAATTATGTACGATGTGTTTGACGATGAAAATAATGGTATGACAAGCACATGCGTCTATTTTTATATACGTGTAAAGTTGTACTTTTGAGTGCGCTTCTCAAACAGTACCTGGGTTCTAAATGTGGTTCAGGTCTTTGGCTCTCGTGGTGGGTTTTATGGCCATGCTCGATTGTTATTGTATTCTCTTAAAACGAGGACACACGTGCACACAATCATCACTGAGCGAGATATCTAGTGCAGTATTTGCAGTATTTTCTGACTTCAAGATTTGGGTTTTCATTATGTTGTGTAATTATTAGGACTGACGAGAGCTGCAGTTTAGGCCCATAACGTTTGCTCAGCAGCAGTTACACGATTGCATATTCATTGGTAACCAACAACAAAAAATCCATGTGTTGAGACTGGCACTTAATGACCACAATTGTGTGTGTGTGTGGCTGTGTATGCTCGTGTAGATGTTTTGCGTACATTTGCGTGGGTTGTGTGTATGTATATGCTTGACATTGCTTGAGGTATTGAAATTTCTATCTCAGCCCAGGAATGGTTCTGTCTTAGGTCCACGAAGCTGAAAGCGAGTTCCTGGTGGTGTTGGGTGGTCAGTGTCAGCATAGGGGGGACGAGGGGTTTTCGAGCCATACGTGGTTCTGGCCATGCCCCAACACCTTGTGCTGTGCCGGTCTGCTGAAGAGGTGCTCATGAACCAGCACTTGTCCCAGCAGTCATCAATGATGGATCTTTTGTGTTCATAAGTTCGTGCGTGCGTGCTTGTGTGGGTGTGTGTATGCCTGTTATGTTGGCAGTTGGCTGACTGCGCAACTGTCGGGGCTGATCTCGTAATAGCTCGAAGCACACGGCGACGCAGCGCTGCTGTTGAAACTCTCTCTGCCGCTCGCCAATGTTTCCATCGCAGATCGTACAAAAAAACCAGAGATCGTAAAGTAATAACACAGTACTTAACTTGTGTCCGCACGAGATGGGTCTAAAACCAGCGGGTTCTAATAGACGCTGGCGCAAATAAGATATAGATTTTATTATTAAATGTTATTATTTTAAAGAAATAACTTGTACAAATGGAATTTGAATGTCAAGGCGGCGGTTTAAGGCGTGGGCGTTTTCGATTTGAATGCGGCTTTCTCTGGTTCCCAGCGATACTGGTCAGGAGTGTGGTTTACAGTGATCATTTGGCCCAACTGGAAACCACATTGAAAATACTTGATCACCTTTGTCGTTTAAGTAACACTGCCTTATGATGCACTGAAAGATACGTGGCAAGCTACTATCTCAGTCGGTGGTCTCTTCTTGCTTTGTCATAGTACGGAGCAGACAAGTGCCATCGGCCAAAATGCTAGCTTGCTCCTGTTAGCTTTGTTTTGGTTTATAAGGCTGTGTTTGTCCATAATGACAGTGGCACTTTCAGTCGGTGATTATGCTCTGTTGCCTAGGCAGTCCCTGAAATGTTATTTGCGATGGCATGGTTGCGCGTTACATTTGGCATTTTACTTTTTCTAATGAGTGACGCCACACGAGCTGAAAGGAACACCTTGCTGGCTCGATTTTAATGGTGCGTTTAATTTAAATCTGGTATCATTTGTGGTGATGCAAATCATGGATGAACCGACCCCGCTAAAATGTATCCAATTGGTCACATTGGAGAATTAAGGCAATTGCTATACAAAATAGATTTTGGGAAAATAAATTGTGTGCTTGAACTTGTTTGAGCGAATTAAAACTGGAAACCCATGATCCTGTATCACAAATTGGAGCGATACAAAACATGTAGTAGACCTATCTGATACATAATTGGACTTTTAATTTAAAAAACTGAAATTAGTTTTCACATTCAAAACTTCATTCGGAATGTTAAATTGGATACGCCATTCACTTGTTCACCTGCGGTACGGGTATATGGTTCCCAAAACACTGACGCTTTTGTTATTCCTTATATACCAATGTACATTGACGCTATTAACGTGTCACAGTCGCCTCTTAAGTAAATTGGTTGTGTGTGGGGTGATGCTTACACTCGACTGACCTCAAATGCATGGTGTGTAAGGTCATACTTGTTTTTTAAAGGTCTTCTAACTGGCCAAAAAAATGTATGTTGAACTTGGGGATCATACAACATTACACCATTTTCACATCATGCATGGGGTATTATACACTGTTGCCTATCCTCACACCCCTCGAATTTTCACCAACTTTATTTTGAAAAAAATACATTCGCATGTCTCCCCTCTCCCATCCCATGGTTGTGATTTGTTTACGTGTGATAAATGGTGATGTTGAATGATCCCTAAATGCGCTGAATTTGTGATCGCGAGAAGGCTGCTTCTGCTGATAACTGGCAGCAAAACCACCAGGTTGCTGCTATTTTCCGTGAAGCAGTGTTTCTGTCTTCATGCAGTGATTTTTTTTTTTTACACAAAGTGACAGCCGACCGTTTGCTGCCCTGTCGCCTTACTGTCGCACGGTGCAGCGCTGTGCTCTACAATTTCCAGCGAAAGCTGCGCAACAAAGGCGCGACGATTGTCGATGGGCTATCGACAACGAGTATGTTGTCATATCCTGCTTTGGCCATGTAGGGGAGTGCCATTAGCAAGCGAAATAAAAAGTGATGTCATTATTAATGGCCTGTGCTTTTATAGACTCAATTTGAGGCCATGGTAAACGGGGAAATTGTCACAGACTGGTTACTGGCAACACGTTTAGTTAAAGTTTGTTCAGTTGATTATTGTTTAACCAGCTGAGAACATGAGAGACCAAAATATTCTTATTTGCAAGAGTGATTTGGGGCATTAATCTGCGATGATTGCTGCTATATATAATCTCGATTTGAGTAATTTTACAAGTAACTTAGAATTCGACAAATTTCAATCCTATTGCGAATGACGACAGAGGATCTTTACCGTCCACTGTTGAGCAGATGGTGCGTATTGTCGTGGTTGTTACACCCACGGTAATAACCAGGGTGGCCGCTGAATTCGACCCGTGAACTTTTGCAACAAGTGGCGAATGCGCCACCGCTTAGGCCATTCTACTATTATGATGAGCAACTGTGGCAACCTGGTACACGGCAGTGGCACAGAGTGATGATGGAGTTTTGTTCAGGCATTGGAAAAATTATTGTTTGAAGACGTGATGAACATTCAAAGGTCATGTGTTCGTTTTTAATCTGATTGTAAGTGTTCATCCGAGTTGCCCATTAGGGGAGCCAGCAATCAGATTCTTTCATATTTTTTACAATGCTTTTTACAATGGAACTATTACTGGTGAAATTGTCAGACACGCAAATATTATTCTCAAATGTTCCCACTGTTATGACCTTTGGATGCTTCGGGTGACAGTCGAAGTGAATTGCTGGTTCAAAAAGGTGACTAGAGGCTTACCTGTGGGAAATTTAAATGGATGTGCTTTTATTGTGGCTCTGGTTTTCAGTCAACTCCATGTAAACACTCGTTGCATTGGCCTTTCAAAACCACCTTGAGATTGTCTTTTCATACATTGCTTGCAGTGAACATCAATCGTTTGGAAGTTCCACCATGAGAAAACGCTTATTTGATTTGGTGTCCGCTTTCTGTTGCTCTGGGCTGCTCTGTAAAAACCGTAATGTGTGAGCTAATACGCGTTCCACAACTAGACAAAAGGCCCGATTTGTAAGGCTTTAGTGATGGGGCATTTTAGTGCCATAATGGGCACGAAGGTCATATATCGGGACTGGTTTTTAATCTGCATCTCGGATTTAATCGCTTCATTGTATTGTTTTAATTTCCTCACTTTTATTTTCTATAATCTCATCACCATTACTGCCTTTTAATGTATGGATCTTTAAAAAAAAACTTTCGTTGCAAAGTGAATTGAGGCTTGTTATTCTGTATCAATAAGTTTATGATAATATAAAATAAAATGCAACAACCCTGTTTCGACTTAACCTGACAGGTCATGCCTATCTTTCACCCACCATGGTGTAAAATGTGCCTCGCAGTTATGCGAGCAGAACGTTGGCCTCCACGTGGTGACCTGCACACCAGTTGACCCATGTCACGTTGGGGTGTATCGGTGCTCGAATGTTCTCTAACTCTAGGCCCTGGGACCCACCAACCAAACCAATCTTTCCAATCAGACCGGTAGAGAGAGTGTGTGTGTATGTATATATTGTGAACTTCACATATCGGCCAATGCCCTGCATTTCAAAGAGTAACATTGGTAGACTTGGAAAGTTGGAGCTTTGGTGGTTCACCAAGCCTGGACTTAAAACTGCTGCTGGCTGAGAGTGGTGGTGGTGGCAGCATATACCCACCTTTTGTTAATCCAGCGACTCTGAGATGGGATTGGTAGATCGTATAGGAGTTCTGAATTTCTGCTTCTATAGCAAGAGATGTGGTGATGTGCGTAATGTGCCCATTTGCTGGGCTATAGGATGGGACTGTAGGGGTGTATACAGAAAGTAGGGTTGTCCTGTTATTTGCAGAGGCTTAGGGCCAGATTCACATCTTGACGAATCGTTCAAAATGCGTGACCTTGGTGGTTGTCTCCAGAGTTATTAATGGAGACCTGGCCACAATTATGTACAAATAAAATCGGTTAAAACAAACATTTTCCAACATGTGAACTGAGTCCGTAGTATTTTCCTACGTGTGGATTTTCTCCACGTGTTTGTTTCCTTCCATAAACAAAAAAACGCCAGTGAAACAGTAATTCCTTAAACGTGTTAAAAGAGTCTTAAAAACTCTGTGGAGCTTTCCAAGTGAAGAAATATAAGCCATAAAATCTGATCTTTCGCACCAATTTGGTCGCAAAGCATTGTTCAGCGGGTCAGTGTTTTTTTTCATCTTATTTGAAGACTAAAAAAAAAAATTCCGACACCTCAACTTTGTACCGCAACTTTGGATGTTAAATAATATTGTAACGCGATGTTTACATGCAGATGCTTGCATTCATTTTCCGAAGGGTTGAGAGAGTTGCTTTGAAGAAAGTAATACATGGTTTTATGAGTAACGATTTTGAGTGTGAGTTGAGTTTGTGCCCTGTGCTTTACCAGTGAATCCTAATTCTTCAAAATACATGCTTGGATTTGGCATATTAGTCCTAACACTTTTACTGAATATTAAGAATCCTATTCGTCAGTGGCTGAAAGCCTTGCTTGGTATTATAATTATCACCGAACCGTAGCCCAGTATGTATGTTGAACTTATTTTGCACCGTACGCAGCCAACCGTGCTAATCTGTGTGATGGTGGATACCTGTGATCCGGGAAGGGGTTGTGGATCACGTGGATTTGTGTAACTCCCAAACCTGCTGGGTGGCCACGAGATAGCAGTACAGCAAGTAGGTTCATGAACAGAGCTGTGCTGGAGCTTTGAGTGTCTTCTTACAGGTGTGGGGGAGCAGTGGCTATGGCGAGTAAGTGGTGAGTGATATCAGAATTGGTCCCGAGCCTCCCCTTTATCAACCTGCACCGACTAGCATAGTGAAGTATGGTGAATAAACCCCCCCATAGCCAATGTTGTGTGAGGTCTTCATCTAGCAGTGGATTTATCAACAGCTGTATATTCGTATTATTTCTTGTCAGTCTCAGGCACCATTGAATTAAGTTTTTGTTTTTTTAAACCCATGCCAACCAAAACACCTGTCATGAATGCATTTCTTACTCTGAAAACTGCAATTGTACGCCAATCTTTTTACAATATGACAGCGCAGTATGGTGTCTGGTAGAGACCCGAGGGATAATTGATGGCATTTGTCAGCTTCTGGCTGCCGATTTTAGCAGAAAACAATTAAACCCGTCACTGCAAAATCGTTGTAACGAGTGGATGCGAATAGCCCTGCTGTTAGTGTCGTCACAGCGCAACACTCCAAGCCACTAACTGCTGGTGAGATTTACTAAATGGACGCAAAACTACATTTTTCCGTTTGTATATCTGCCAATTATATTCCAACTATGGTATCGGCGTTACGTCACAAGACGAGGGCATTTTCATTCAAACGCCACGCAGCTGGCAGTACCCCACCCTACGTCAAAGAACGGGCCGAGATTCGTGGTCTTAATTGCAGCCCTGACGAGCAGGCCCCGACAATACACAACAAGTGAGAACATCACCCCATCATGGCAGTCAAACCCAATGGTTTCAAATGTGGCGGCTCTCACACACTGATGTATTATTGGCGAAAGTGGCCCTCCATTGAACATTTGTGGAGAACACTGCCCCAGATGATGACTTCACAAACGAGTGAAGTGACTTCAGGAGGTCCTCTATCTACGTGAAGGGCACACCGTGTAAGGGTAGTGTGCTTCTAGTTGCAGACAACTACTCACGGCGCGAGTCCACGTACCTCTTGGCACACTGCAGTGGCGTTACGAGTGCCATAGTAGTGCTCCAGTCGTTAGATTTTTGGTTTGGTCTTTTCCACAAATTGTATAAACTGTCATGCAGAGCAGTGCACCACCCCGTGTCGGAGAATGGCCTGCAGAAGAAATATGCCCGAATTAGTTTGAGAAATGTCTTTCGGTGACCTCTTATCTACAATAGGGGGCAGCGTTTTCGCACCCGTCCTGTTCTGGAGAGAAATGTTCCTTGCATGACAGTTAACCCGATTGGTGGCCGGGCCCGAGACCAGAAATTCGCTCCACTTGACAATCCATGTTAATCGCATCCGGCGGCCCATATTTAAACCCAGAATATCAGCAGTGGCAACTTAGCGCTCTGATCACGAAGCCACCTTGGCCACCTCCCTTGCAAAAAAATCTAAGTAATTTTAACGTCAAACTGAACATTTGATTCCAAAGATGACCGTTCAGTTACAGCCGGCTGAAAGCCAGGATCGAGCCCAGGATCTCTGCGGTGCCAGCTCTTTGCTGGCCGTTGAGAGTGATGGCCAGGTCAAGTGGAGGCAGAATTTCTGGCATAAATTTGAGTGCTCGCCTGCATGCATGTACTCGGATTTAACTTTTTATGCGGTCACTATTGGTGACCGCATAGAATTCGTAAATATATCGGGTTTTTAAAAATGTTCATTTATGCCACTTAAAAGGGCAAATTCATGGAAAATGTGCACCTATAGGTAGACTAAATGGGGAAAAAAACCGTCACGGTAGTGACTATGCACGTTTTCTACCTTTGCTGTCCCATCACAAGTTTTCATTTATTTACGTACAACTTCTTTCCCACCATACGTAGCAAACCGCGCTAATCGGCGGCGTAGGAAAGTTTGAAGTTATGATAATTATAAGAAGAAGACCAAAACGACTTTAAATAGAGGTGCAGGAGGGCATTCTACCGACGTCAGCACAAGGGTCACTGGATGTACCGCAGTCTCGCTGCCTGCGACGTCACTGATGATAACACTCCAGACAGTCACTTTAGAGTGTTTTTCTTCTTCATCATTAACGCGCCTTCAACAATGCACAGTGCACGTGTATTTCTAGGAAGGAAAGAATGTAGTTTTTTTCGGTTCTGACTTCCTTCAAGTTGGTTATGTGCGGATCGCCACTGGATTTCACCACTTAAATCCAGTTCTTTTGGTTCGGCAAGGCCATGAAGCAACATTTTTTGCGTGTATTTATATCTTGATAACTGCTTACTAATTCCAAGTCCCACACGTGTAAACGCCACACACACACAACACATGCTCATGACATCACTGCTTGTACAGGACTTTTTTGTCAACCCACTGCTGGACGCAGTGGCCTCTCCATGCCACGTAGTACTGGATATCTGTAAAAAAATAAGCTTGGTAGCTCATCGGATTCCTCCAGAAGAATTAGATATTCTGATTCTGAGATCGTGAGGTGGGGGGGAAGGGGATATAATGACCAAACTTCACCATGCTGGATATCAATGCGCACTTAGCCAAAAAAAAATCATATCTCTAGCACTGATCAGTAAATATATATACGAACAAAAAATGGAACTTTGTTGTGAACAAAAAAAAGCCGTAAGCAAGGTGGCAAGCTAAGATCAGGTGCAAAACGCCGATAGTGGAGCGGTCAACTTTGCAGCAACACACACTCCCGAGGTCTGCGCCTCCAAACTCCGCTCGTCACCTCCAGGGTGTGCTGCTTATTTATAGCGCCCTCTCAGAGAGAGGCACGCTAGGACATGGCAATTAGCATAAAGCAATTAGGAAGAGGCATGACATTGAGAAGCTGATGAGTTGGGGAAATTCTTTTTAATGAATGCAAGCTATTGCATGTTACAGCACACTGCGTTGGAAATACAGCTGACAGGGCTGTGGTAAAATCGGTGCCAATAAAGCTGCAGTGTTTTATTATATTCTCTACGTGTAAGACAAAAACCATAACCGATATCTCACACCGTACAACAACACACACTATAAGAGGTTTGTTTGTTAGATTGTGTAAATATAAATGTGTCGTTAAACCCGCCACCACCCGACACAGCTAATTAGTAAGGCTTGTCACGTAAACAAAACGTGGCAAATTTGTTACTTGTACAGCAAACCGGTGTTTTGGAGAGTAAACCCACAAAATTGTCAATTCGAGTACTACAACACATTGTGGCACGGACCAAAACCACACGACACAGTCCTAACAAACACCGAACACACAGACACAAACTCCACACGCCAAATACGTTTAACACACACTACACACCTCACTCGCACAACACAATATATACACACACACACACTCAACACTCCAAACAACTCGCACGCACACACAATACACACTACACACCTCACTCGCACAACACAATATACACACACACATTCTAGATTTGAAGCTTTCGTGACTGAAAGGATTCATACTCTGTTTTTTTCCGGTAAAGTCACGTAGGTAAAAAAAATCAAACACTTAAGCGGTTGTGCTTTCGCTACGTTGTCCCCACCTGAAGAAGGACGCTTGTGTTGCGCCCGAAACGTCGTGATTTAATTTAGTTTTCATTTATTAGATTTTCTTTTTTACCTACGTGACTTTACCGAAAAAACCCAGAGAGTATATATACATACACACAGCACACACACTGAACACTCCAAACACCTAGCACATACACACCTAACACACAGTACACAAACCCTAATCCGTGCAGGAAAATGCAAGCACAGCTGAACTGCCCCGATAACAGCAAGGCCGTTCCAGAAACCCGCGGCAGCACCTGAGCCAAGGAGAGAGCCCTTGTGAGAAAGAAATCCGCGGCAGCTCCTGCCACCTGAGCCAAGGAGAGAGCCCCTTGTGAGAAAGAAATCCGCGGCAGCTTCTGCCACCTGAGCCAAGGAGAGCCCCTTTTGAGAAAGAAATCCGCGGCAGCACCTGCCACCTGAGCCAAGGAGAGCCCCTTGTGAGAAAGAAATCCGCGGCAGCACCTGCCACCTGAGCCAAGGAGAGCCCTTTGTGAGAAAGAAATCCGCGACAGCGCCTGCCACCTGAGCCAAGGAGAGCCCCTTGTGAGAAAGACATCCGCGGCAGCACCTGCCACCTGAGCCAAGGAGAGTCCCTTGTGAGAAAGAAATCCGCGGCAGCACCTGCCACCTGAGCCAAGGAGAGCCCTTTGTGAGAAAGAAATCCGCGACAGCGCCTGCCACCTGAGCCAAGGAGAGCCCCTTGTGAGAAAGACATCCGCGGCAGCACCTGCCACCTGAGCCAAGGAGAGCCCCTTGTAAGAACGAAATCCGCGGCAGCGCCTGCCACCTGAGCCAAGGAGAACCCCTTGTGAGAAAGAAATCCGCGGCAGCACCTGCCACCTGAGCCAAGGAGAGCCCCTTGTGAGAAAGAAATCCGCGGCAGCACCTGCCACCTGGGCCAAGGAGAGCCCCTTGTGAGAAAGAAATCCGCGGCAGCGGCCACCGCAGTAGGAGTTGTCGAGGCCATGCGCGATAACTTCCGCATGTTGTGTTGGTGGTCTTCATCAGATAAAGCAAATGTGTCATGCTGCAGATTGTTCAAATGCCCAGCGATACAGGTGTGTCTAGGACAGACATGTCATCCGGAATGCGAACGGTGAGGCTTTGCTGGTAGAGTAAAAATACTACAGGGTGTTTGACAAAGATGGACCCGATTTGAATTCGCTTTGCTTTGAAATTGGGTCCATCTTTTTCAAACACCCTGTACTTTTTTTGATATCAAAATCCATAGAAGTAGAATGCAGGTCATTCATTGATCCTCTTCAGGTTGGAGAGCAGACGGTTGTACCGACTTCTGAGATCCAAGCACCAGCTTTGCTTTTTGCCGACAGTGATATTTTTTTTCGATGAAATTATCTTGCTTTTTAAATCCTTTATATTAAGTTCGCTTGCTTGTGTGCTTGCGTGCTTGCTTGCTTGCTTGCTTACGACCGTGCAAATCTTTCGGTCGTTTTTTAACCCACTTCCCGTGATCCAATCGAGCTGACAGACTCGCTGTTTAGGGAAAACAAATTAAAAATTTAATTACCAATTGCTTAATACTGGCAGACAATCATCTGACCCATAGGTGGCAGCCATCTCAAGCCAGAGGACGAGAGGACTCTAGCCGCCACGCATATAAAGGATTTATAGTGAAAAACTTTGTTTTTACGGGTTATACTTATTAAAGCCGTGCTTTGTATTTGCTGTTGTCATGAACATCCTGGAAACTGTTCGACCTCTGGTGGACACAACTGGTCTTGCGTGTAATCACCGTGCAAATTAATCGTCCGTCCTGCTACTGTCTCATATAAAAGTCAAAGTGATTTCCTGATCAAATGAGTATTGATGCGGTGCTTATCTCCCGTTAACAGCCCCGGGCCAGTGATGGAAATTCCACATTCCTATGGCGGGGGCGAATCTATCCATAGGACATACACTTTTGGCTTACCCCCGCAAAGTGGTACTGCACTTACTCTTTGGTTCTTTCGGTTCTTTCTCTGTGTGCCTATGTATCTCTGTGATATCTGTCTGCTTATATGTCTGTCTATAGTTTTCTGGTTAGATTTTTGTTACTATTTCATTTATACCTGATGATGATTGATTGTGTTGCAATCGAAACGTCGTATGCTATTATTTAATTTATTATTTTATCTTTATACGTGATTTTACCGAAAGAACCAAAGAGTAATTCCTGCAGTCACGAAAGCTCCAAATTAAGATTGGTACTGCACTTGTTTTTGTTTATCACCCTCGCAAGGATGATGGGCTGAGTCAACCCCCACTCACCTCCCTCCAAACTAGGCATTGGTATTTTAAATTTGAGCTCGTCACCTTCCGACATTCAGCCGCTCACTTTTACCGCCGAGCCACGTGGACCGGGTCTGAGCTTCTGTGATAACTCGGCCTCAATGTTCAGTCTGTTGAGGATGGTGGCCTTCAAGCAAGGCCGCGTGCGTGTGTTGTGATGTTATGGGAGACATTGCCAGGCGTGAATGGAGGAGCGAGCCCCAGGGTCACAATCGCACGGTGGTTTTTTTTGCTGTCTAGAAATCTAACTTTGCCCATAACAAAGGGGTTTTTTTGGGGGTAAGATCGCGTAAATATAAATGTGTTGTTAAATCCCCCCACTGACCTGATACAGCCAATTAGTAAGGTTTGTTACGTAAACTAAACATGCCAATTCGTTACTAGTTCAGCACACAAGTGTGTTGGAGAGTGACCCCACAAAATGTACCATTCGAATGATCGAATGGTACATTTTGGGAAGTAAACCCACAACGTAAACAAAACATGCCAATTTGTCACGAGTTCAGCACTGCGGTGCGTTTGAGAGTGAACCCACGAAATTTACCATTCCAGTACTCGAATTGTGTATTTTCGAGTACTCGAATGGTAAATATTGTGAGTTTAATCTCCAACATAGCAGTGTGCTGAACTAATAACGAATTGGCACATTTTGTTTACGTGACAAACCTTACTTATTGGCTGTGTCGGGTGGTGACGGGCTTAACGACGCATTTATATTTACGCGATCTAACCCAAAAAACCTCTGTTATGGATAATATTGTTCCCGAGAGCCTCCGTGTTAACTAACTGTGCCCAGCCTGTACTTACGATTCAGGCTAATGAGTTTCTCGTCATTTCGGTAAAGTCACGTAGGTAAAACAATACAATACAATAAAATAAATGAAAAATAACTGTAGCTACAGTTAATTTGCTGTGCCTTTTTTACACCTGATGAAGGAAGCTTGTGTTGCCTCCTAAACGTCGGGATTTAATTTAGTTGTTTTCATTGTTTTATTTTATTGATTGTTTCACCTACGTGACTTTACCGAAAAAACCAAAGAGTATGAATCCTTGCAGTCACGAAAGCTTCAAATCTAGAATTCTCGTCACTGACAGAAAGTGTTAGAATGAGTTTAAATTATCGCCGAGCCACTTCCCATCATGTTTAATTTCACTCTGGAAACGTTCCTCTAACGCCACCATTTATTCACTCGCTGGGCTCCTTCAATCGGAAGCTAATGTACCTATATTCGTTCTCACCTGGTTAAATAGAGGGTGCCATTTATTGAACCAGCTGACGAATCTCATCATGGGCTCTCACCAGGGTAAAGACGTCAACAATGTAAGACTTGATTCTGAGTCTCCACGGGCTCCCTCGCCTGGTTAAAAAATAGGATGTCACCCACAAGAGTGAAATTCATCTTTAGGGCTCGAGAATGCTTGTAGGACGTACAGCGCAATAGATGGATCCCCTTTGGGCTCCCTCGTGGAGTGAAATAAAGGTCCCAGCATCTGTAATCATCCATAACAGAGGTTTTTTGGTTAAATCGTGTAAATATCAATGTGTCATAAACCCGCCACCAACTGACACAGCCAATTGGTAAGGTTTGTCACGCTAACAAAACATTACAATTCGCTACTAGTACA
Organism: Lethenteron reissneri; assembly: GCF_015708825.2. NCBI lineage: Eukaryota > Metazoa > Chordata > Hyperoartia > Petromyzontiformes > Petromyzontidae > Lethenteron > Lethenteron reissneri. The sequence goes on along the minus strand of NC_083789.1, from coordinate 7,155,180 downwards.
GCACACCAGTGTGTTGGAGAGTAAACCCACAACATTTAAAATTCGAGTACGATGTTTCGCCTGCAATTACAACCAGCATCATCAGGAAATAGCCAGAGTTATGGAGAAATCCTCCTGTTTCGGTCTTAATTCGAGGGATAAATGTGATGTCACAAATGTGATATTATGGGTTTACTCTCCAACGCACCGGTGTGCTGTACTAGTCAATGATTAGCATTTTTTTACACGACAACCCTTACTAATTGGCTGTGTCGGGTGGTGGCGGGTTTAACGACACATATTCATGTTATATAACCCAAAAACCTCTATTATGGATAATATTGGTCGTGAAAGCCGACTACGCGTTAAACTGATCGATAATCACCTCGTCGGGCTTGTACAGATGCTTGTCGATTGTGAATATCAGAACTCATGTCAGTGTGTGTCACACAGCAACCACAATCCTTGAAGATGTCATGATGTCGTAGCCTACTCATTAATTAATGCACAAAGGTGCCTCAGGCTCTCTCTCCTCTCCATCTCACCTCTTCTCTTTTGCCCATTCTCTTCCTCTTCCCTCCCCTCCACTCATTTCCGTCCCTGCCCTACTCTGCCGTGAACCCTAAGTACCCCTAGATCGCTCTCACTCATTCCTCAACTCTTGCACGCCCCTACCTGCCATTTAAATCATTTTATATTCTTTCACCGTTTTTTAAGCTATCTCCAGCGCCTTGAGTGAAGGAGCTCTCCAAATATAAAATTAATTTAGAGCTTCTCGCTTCATTGCTTGGACTTTATTTAACTTATCACGCTATTTGGTGCTCTGCACAGCTGATGGACCACAACACATATTCTATACGTGCAGAAAGGACATAATTCTGATTTTATTTAATGCATTGAGCTTCTTGTTCCTGTGCTTCAAGGAAGACCTAAGGAACAGCATTTACACTATTGCCACGTGTCCCACTGTTGTATACAATATCATCATCACCACCACCACAATCATTATTATCATCACCATGAACTTTATAAAACCGCGAAGGCCCATTTGGGACACGCGATTTGTGGCAACGGAGATCTGGGAAAGCAAAGTAAATTCTTAACATCGATCTTATCGCAGAGAAAAAAGCACAATACAACCAAAACAATTACAAACATAAACAATTACCAGAAAGCCAATAAATAGTGATAATTGCAGCCCATAATCAGACCACGGCTGGATGAACGCCTTCCCCAACGCCGTGTTCGGTAGTAACGGATTTGTTTGTTTGACCATACTTCACCATATTCATAATCAACGTTTTTGGGTTTAGATCGCGTTATTTATAAATGTGTCGTAACCCTCCACCACCCGACACGGCCAATGCTGCTGCTCTATATAAGAACAGGAGACAGAGCAGAGCCTCACCATTCTGGCGAATTGCCCGATGATGCTGGATGCAATTACCAGCGAAACGTCGTACTCAAATTGTAAATGTTGTGGTTTCACGCTTCAACACACCGGTGGGCTAAAGCAGTGAACTAATTGTCCTTTGTCAACGTGACACTTTTTTACTGATTGGCCGTGTCGGGTGGTGGAGGGTTACGACACATTTATAAATAACGCGATCTAAACCCAAAAACGTTGATTATGAATAATATTGGTCGCGAAATCCTACGTGTTAAACATACTTCACCATGCTGGTCAGTGCAGATGGTTGAAAGGAATGGGCTGTCATGGACCTGTTCCGATATCACTTGCCACTGAGTGTCAACTACGGCCGAGAATCGACATCAGATCTTCGGGTTCATAACGCACCATGCAAATCATTCTGCCGCCGCTCCTCCTTCAACCCGTCCCTCCTGTTATCACTGATGCACAGACACAACAATAATGAAAGCTCAACACATTCATTATGAGATATCTCCTTTGCCAGTAGCAAGATATTGTAATAGGTTTTTACACTTTTATCTGGCACCAAAACTGACACCTTTATACAAGGGATCATGTTTGCAATAGCCACAACACAAGCAGTCAAAATGCAAAAAAAAGAGACAACTCTGATAATGATATGCACTGTCCTTGAAATTGATTGGTCCACACCCGAGACGGCTTTTCTTAGAGCCTAGTATCCACTGGTGTTGGGCCAGATGACGCCAAAATGCGCACAACTCAAAAAACAGCGCACTATCAGAGTATTTAGAGCTCGGGGTAAGCATTTACATTATGAGACCTCATTTGCCAGTAGCAAGATATAGTCATAGGTGTTTACCCTTTTATCTCAACACATTCGTCAATAGCACTGGCTTTGAAGTAATCGGCGAAGTTACGGCCAATGGCCCTCATTCATTGCAAATACATAGTGAGGGCAGAGAGGTAGCATAACACGGCGATCTAATATCATCTAAACACATTCCTGCGGAGGGAGCTGGTAGGAACGTTGGGTTGCTCGGTCAATGGCCAGAGTCAACGGCGGCGTGGTGTATTCCGCAAATATGCCCGACTGTGAGGGCGGGCACAAGCCGGCGTGAGTAGGTTAAACGTTGAGTTGTATAAGGGCACCACGGGGTGACCAGCCCCTCCCCTCCCAGCCCCTCCCTCCCCACCCAGCCCCTCCCGGCACGACGGACGGACACAATAATCCCCTGTGGGCTGGTGTAACCAGGAGGTTCCTACCAGTATTCATATTTATGGAGCACCTTCACTCAAGGCGCTTGACACAGCTTACTAAACTATGACACAACGGAATGATGGAGTTGACAGCGGCGTGCTACGAGCATTGAGGAATGAGTGACAGCGATCGAGGGCTCTCTGTTGATGTTTTATGAAATGTCGCCTTTTTCATTTCAGGTTGAGGTTGTTTTTGTTACACGCTTTTATTTAACTCACTCTGCCTGTTGTCATTGTTGTTGTCGTTATTGTTGTTGTATCCTCAAATCTTGTAACTCAATTTTAACCCACTTCCCAATGTGGTATCGACTGCAAACTTGGTATACTTACGTCATACTGATGACATACATTTTTTTTTTGAAACAATCTTTTTTATATGTTATGTTTCGGCTTGGGTCTAATTGTGCACGGTCAACTGACGTTGGCTGTAATTGCCCACGGTTCCTTACGTTATGGCAAGCTTCGGGGCCACTTCCTGGAGTCGTGGAGTTCTTCCATTACTAGTACGGTACATTTCATTAAAGCGTGTTTAAAAAAAAAGTATTTTTAAATATTACTTATTCATTTCAGGTTGAGGTTTTTGTTGTCATCATTGCCACGGTGAGCTTGTCACGTCTCCAGTGCGTGATCGCCACGAGGCGGCGCTCTGATGCCGGATTGTCATAAAACAATTACACTCCAAATTACAACCTCCGTCAGCTTTATTACTTGTACTTTGCATGGACTTGTTTCCCAGGACCTCAATGTCTCCCCGTGACCCCGTGTCTCCCAGTGTCTCTGTGTTCCAGTATCTGTCCACAAACCATCTTTGTTTCCCTATAACCCTGCGTCCCAGTCTGTCTCAATGTCTCCCCGTGACCCCGTGTCTCCCAGTGTCTCTGTGTTCCAGTATCTGTCCACAAACCATCTTTGTTTCCCTATAACCCTGCGTCCCAGTCTGTCTCAATGTCTCCCCGTGACCCCGTGTCTCCCAGTGTCTCTGTGTTCCAGTATCTGTCCACAAACCATCTTTGTTTCCCTATAACCCTGCGTCCCAGTCTGTCTCAATGTCTCCCCGTGACCCCGTGTCTCCCAGTGTCTCTGTGTTCCAGTATCTGTCCACAAACCATCTTTGTTTCCCTATAACCCTGCGTCCCAGTCTGTCTCAATGTCTCCCCATCTCCCTGTCTGTGTCTCCCAATACTTTAAATCTGTCTCCTGTTGTCTTTCTCCCAGTGTATTTATGTTTGCCGGCCTCTCCAAGCCTCTCATTATCTTCAGTCCCCTGTCTGTGTCATCTCCCTGTTCTTCCACCTTATCCAATATATGTATCTCTGTACTCATGTTCTTCCCGTGTCTCTCTCTCTCCCGGTAGCTCAGCCTCTCTCCCTATTTCCCTACTTGTTTTTCTCACGCTCTTTTTGTATCGTCTTTCCCTGTCGCTCACCCTCTCTCCCGAGTCTCTCTCCGCTCCCCTGTCGACATGTCTCCCTCTGTCTCTCACCGTTGCCCTGTGGCTCATCCTGTCTCTCTCCCTGTCGCTCTCCCTGTCTCCCTCGCCTTCCCCTCTCCGCCAGATGTGTTCATCCTTTTTAGTGCAAACAGGAAACGCCACGCGCGCTTTTGCCATTTTTTCCTCTTTCCTCCGTCGAAGCCCCCACTCACATACACACTCAAGACAAAGACAAATATTCCCCGCATAGCCTGTAACAGACCGTTGGGGCAAGTGCTGTTCGCGAGTTGCACCTATTAAGGCTGGCACGGCACACGAAGGGGTGAGTGGCCAGCACCACGCCCGACCGCCTTTGTCTCCCCAATGGCGATGTGTTTACACATCCGCACCAGGTACTCAATTTAGGCTGAGTCGACCTAGGGGAGGCCCAGAACCGGTTCAGATATTCGCCGCCAATGTTGGCCTGGATCGAGAATCGAACTCCGGTCGCTGGGTGTGCAGCGCAGCGCGCTATCCACTACGCCACCGCTCCCCACCTACACACACATGTACACATGTACACACACATGTTCTCTACGAACACATACGTAAACATGACGCGAACACGTGTTGCGTGAATCCACAGTCACGTAAACATTGCTAGCGATGCACACCCAACCATTCAGTCTAAAAGCACGCAATTATTCCCATACAAACACACATGAAACACAAACACACAAACGTCTGATAAACAGCTCACACAGAGCACATTCCTGCGGAGGGAGCTGGTAGGAACGTTAAGTTGCTCGGTCAATGGCCAGGGTCAACGGCGGCGTGGTGTATTCCGCAAATATGCCCGACTGTGAGGGCGGGCACAAGCCGGCGTGAGTAGGTTAAACGTTGAGTTTTATAAGGGCACCACGGGGTGACTAGCCCCTCCCCACCCAGCCCATCCCTTCCCACCCCCTACCCAGCCCCACCCTCCCCACCCAGCCCCACCCCACCCTCCCCACCCAGCCCCTCCCCACCATCCTCACCCAGCCTCTCCCCACCCTCCCCTCCCCACCCAGCCCCTCCCTCCCCACCCAGCCCCTCCCTGCACGACGGACGGACGGACACAATAATCCCCTGTGGGCTGGTGTAACCAGGAGGTTCCTACCAGTATAAGCACAGATTTAAACATGCAGAGATGCGTACAAACGTAAACTTCCACTCATACACACGCGCGCACGAATGCACCCATGTAAACATTGGCCATGTGCCTCTGGGCTACATCAACTCGGCCTCACGTGTATACCCGGTGCAGTGTGAACATTAGTAATGGAGAGACAAAGGCGATCGGGTGTGGTTCCATGCCGATGCAGGCCTTTTTAGGTGCTCGCAAACAGCACTTGCGCCCAACAGCCGCTGTCAGCTACACGGGGCATCTGTGTCTGCGAATGTGGGTTGGTAAAGGCTGGGAGCATAGACGTGGGAGCATACAGTACAACAATGTATTTGGCCTACAATGTCCACCGCGTGACCCCACAGCAGCTGATAACAAACCTACGCTGTGCACGGTGACCACCCACCTATCCAGTCTCGAACTTGCTTAGCTTCCGAGATGCGACGAGAATGGGGACGCATTCTGGACGATGCGGTGACATGCTTGACCGGCAGAACTCTTTAGCTATGCACTCACCAGCGTGGTGAAGTATAGCCATTGGAGCTACGCACTTTTAAATCCAGATTGAAAACGAATTTCTTTAGAACCGATTATTATATCTTGAGTTTGTTGTCCTTCCCCGCACCTCCGATTAAGCACGGTTGGCCACGTACGGTGCGAAAGAAGTTCAACATACGTACAGTACAAGTAAACCCCTGCACCGGGGGTGGCCCTCATGCAGCCGTGGGTTGACAACGTGCTGTGCGTGCTGTGCGTGTGTGCGTGCTGTGCGTGGGTGAATAACTCTGGGGATGATGGACAAAGCTCAGACAGGATGCTCGTGGGGGGGGGGGTGGTATTTTTAGGGGGGAAGCGTAGGGGGTGGGGGGCTCGTTGGTCTAAGTCTAGAAATCGGCGAGAGTCCAGAGAAAGCTCGGGTGTTCCCTTTTCCAAAGTTGTACCCAACAATCTTGCAGTCGCGCGGCGGCGAGATGTTAACTACCTCGCCTGGTATACAGGAGCGCGTGGGTTCCATCCCGAACCCTGACGCCTGCTGCTGCTGTGTATTTGGAGTTTGCATGTTCTGCCCGTTGTCGCGTGGATTTTTCTCCGGATCATCCGGGGTTTTGTTTGCCTTTCCACATTTCAAAACATGCGTTCAGAGTACTGTATTTAGCTGCTCTAAATTTCCACATGATAAGCCACTTCGTTGAGCTATCATTTGTGGCCAGGTCGCTTCTGAAAAAGAGCTATATAGCTCAGTGGTAATTTAAAAAAATGGTTTTAAACGTTATTTCAGGGCGTTCTACATCATCATAATAAGCCATGGTCAATCCACTGCTGGATAAAGGGCTTCCCCAATCCGGCGCTATCCCTCACGATCCTACGGTTGTAGGATCGTGAGGGATGCCTACGAGCTGATTCCATTGCTCCATCTCCCCGAAAGGCCGAAACATGTCTTGGTTCCCACTTCGCCTCTGACCGTGACGTGTCCCGCCTTTAGCCCCCACGCATTGACTTTTGTTTTTACACTTTTGAGTGACGCCTGTAGCCTGTGTGCCCTCTGTAATCCACGTCTTCCTCTTTCACGGCTCTCAGTGTAATTCCAAGAAAGGTGTTTCTGTGCGCGCGCTTTTTAGTTTTTCGTTCTGAAATGTTAGCTCATGACCGCATTTCTGAGCCACATGTCAAAGGCGGGTAGCACACACAGCTTGGAGACGTTCTTCAATTAGACTTGCACAACCAAATGCTCGTCCTCGGAAATCTAAGCACATTTATTCAAGACGTTTTATTTATAAGAACACCATTAATTATGGTACATGTGTGAGTTGCTCACGTTCGTAAAGGGTTACAAATATACTCAACTTAAAAAATAACTTCACGACACTAACGGTTTACATACAGTCGGCCCTGCTGTAATACACCGCGTATTTGACACGAAAGATAATTTCCATTTTTTTAGTAAATAGTTTAACTGAGCATACACTCTCTGCTTGATGAGGATCGTCAGAGAAGTCTTAACCAGGCCAATGTGTTTTTTTTATTCTCAAACAAATGCCACTGGAAGAAAAGCATTGGTCCAGATGGGCCCTTTAGTTGAATGAACTAATTTTTTATTATTCCAATTGTGTGGTCGGTGTGAAGTCATCATGAAACCAATAATCAATTCTGAACTCCAGCGGAGTGCAAGTGCGATCGCCACGTGTTCGAGAGAAAGAGAATAGCCCGCGGAAGAAAGTATTACAGAACTACTTCTGAAATACCTTCAAACGAAATCGTAGAACTAGAATGATATATTAATTATCTCAGCTATTAAAAACCATTGGTCTACTTCCATATATGTTCTTACTCCCGCTGTGTTCTGCGTGTCTGGATCCGTACCAGGCCTTAATTTCTGCCGGGTCTGTTCTGGTCGGCGATCCCGGCACACCACATCCACAATATGTGTATTCAGTGCCGTATACGGCTCGGGCTGTGGCTACTAGCCACCACGTACCAGCCACCTAGACTCGAACCCTAGCAGGGACTCGGAAAATATATAAATTCGTAGAGAAACTAAGCCCTACTCCCGGCCGGTGTTACGCAGCACGTAACGGGTATTTGGGTGCACGGTGTACAAATATATTTTTACATTTTTGGCGCACGGGGTCTTGTTGACAAGGATCACATCCCCAAGTGCCGGAAAGCAGCGGCAGCGGCCGGCGGCAGTGTAAGTAGGGCGCGGAGAAGGAGGGAGGGAGGGAGGTGGTGGTGGCTACGATGAACTGGGGGACAGAGAGGAGAGGGTTAGGGGGTGGTAGAGAGGGGTAAGGGGATCGCGATGGACGGGGGGGGGGGAAGGGGATTGCAGAGAATGTGAGCAGGTGGGGGAGAGTAGGAGGGGGGGCATGGGGGGTTACGATAAAGAGGGGGAGGAGGTTGAGTTGAGACGAGGGGGGTCACGTTGGACTGGGGATTGCGAGCGGGGATTGAGAGGCGGGAGGAGGAGGAGGAGGGGGAGATTGAGTGAAGGGGATTGAGCGCGTGAGTGGATTGAGAGGGGAAGGATTTAGGGTGGGGTGGGAAGATTGAGAGGGTGGGGGTATTGAGAGGGGAGGGGATTGAGAGGGTGGGGGTATTGAGAGGGGAGGGGATTGAGAGGGTGGGGGTATTGAGAGGGGAGGGGATTGAGATGTGGTGGAGGTGGGGGTGGCGTCACGGTGGACTGGCGGATTGCGGGGGGAGGAAGCAGGCGAGGGAGGGATTACATGGGGAGCGGGGGGGGGGTCACGATGTACTGGAATTAAGTTGTGGGGGGGGGGCAGCGAGCAGGGAGGGGATGGAATGAGGAGGGAGGGAGGGAGTGGGAGGAAGCGGATTGAGGTGGAAGTGGAGGCATTTGGCAGATGTTGGGGCCAGAAGTCAAAAAACAAGTCGCGTCTCTCGCACCGTGGCCCCCCCACCCCAGCCTCACGCGGACGCCGAGGAGGGGCTGCTGATGACCGCCCAGCTCGGTGCCGGTTACAAGACACCTTTTCTGTGTGAGCGCTCCTGTCGGGCTCACAGCGCTCTTCTTAAACCTACTGGCTGGACGAAGAGCTCTCCGCGTCGCGCCCAACAACATGCGCGTCGTTTAACCATACTTCACCATGCTGGTCGGTGCGCGTTAGTTAGTCGGGCGAGGCCCAGGCACGGGTTCAGACTCGAACTCATGCTCATCGGGTGAAGAGTTGCGGGACGCGAATCCACTGCGCCGGCGAGCGGTGACTGTCGATACGGAATACAGTCTATAGCGTAGAACGTGCACGGCTTTAGGAACCTTTAGGAGGTTCGTGGTGGAGTCGACGAGAGAGAAGAGACGATGAGCGAACTTGGAACTTCAGAGGTGGTCGGTCAGCCGAAGCTGGAATCTAACCGCGACGCGGCGAAGCAAGGGGACGCAGACCAAGAGCCGGACTCGAACTCGGAGTTGTTGCATCGCGACCTGCAACTCATGCAGCGCGTTGGCGCGGGCACATACGGAGACGTCTTCAAGGTAGGCGAGCGCACACAACGCTGCCACGAGTCGTGAGTCGTGGCAGGGGTCCAGTTTGCGTGTCTCTCTCTCACCACTCACTCTCTCATTCTCCCCGTGGCCGCGTGGATTTTTCTCCGGGTCCTCCGGTGTTTCTCCCCCACCCATGGGTGGAAAAAACCCGATTTTTCCAGCGGCAGGCATCGTTGTTTTAAAATCCTTTATATTAAGTTCACTTGCTTTCTTGCTTGCGCGCTTACGACCGTGCAAATCTTTCGGTCGTTTTTAACCCACTTCCCGTTATCCAATCGAGCTGACATTTTGCACACAGACTCGTTGTGCGTGACAATTTATTTTCGTGAAATTTTTTTCTCCAAAATTTTACACTTTTTAGGATTTTTTTTATATTTAATTACCAATTGCTTAATGGTGGCAGGCAATCATCTGACCCATAGGTGGCAGCCATCTCAAGCCAGAGGACGAGAGGACTCTAGCCGCCACGTATATAAAGGATTTATAGTGAAAAACTTTGTTTTTACGGGTTAATTTTTTTTGTTTGAACCAATTAAACCGGATTTCTCCCAATCTCAGATGATCGGGTTTAATATAAAAGACAATTAAACCCGATTGTAAAAAAACCCGACTGTGCCATCCTTGCCCCCACCACTCTTCACGTTGAGAATGAACGTGCGTTTAGAGTGCTTGGCTGCTGCCATCAATGTGCACGTGATAAGCCACTTAGATGAGCTGTCCATTTGTTGATAGCCAGGTCGCTTCTGACAAAATAGCTAGTGTAGCCCAGTGGGCCTTACCTCGTAAAATAAAATGTTTAAATAGTTGTTAGTTTGCCATATTCTAAAGTTACCCGCAGATTACTCAATTGGGATTATACGGTGCATATCAGCAACCATCGCACCCTAACGGCAGACTTAATGCGACTTTTGCATGCGAGGTCCTGAGTCACGTTGTGCGACACAGGGACAGCTGCCACTTGGGGTGCCCTTTCAAATGTGTTGCAATGAAATCGTACAACGCTCTGAGACACCCCGGCGTATAGGAGGGAGCTCTATTAAAAACAAATGTTGTACAATTATTGCTGTATTCTTACGGAAATAATCATCACGGGGGAGTGGTGGTGCAGTGGTTAGCGCAATACGTTACGAACCCGGCGACCAAGGTCGAATTCCAGCCACGCCCAACGTCAGTGGCGACTTAAATCAGAACCGATCCACTTACCTCCCGCACTGACCAATGTGGTGAAGTATGGTTAAACACAACCCCTCACAACCGACATGGCGTGGGGAGCCCTTCATCCAGCAGTGGATGAACATTAGAGCTGACAAATATTTTAATTAAATCAAGAGAATGTCAACGCGTCTCTTTGCTCAAGGTTGGCAGCGCATTGAGATGAGTCAGTGATCAAAATGACACTTGCTCATGGTTTGGGCGAGTATCGCTTTTGGGTGACCGCTGTTGACTTCCCACAGAGTTTCGATTTAAAGCTTTCGTGACTGCAGGGATTCATCTTCTTGGTTCTTTCGGTAAAGTCACGTAGAAGGGAAATAATAAAATAATACAAATAAAACATAATAAAACAATTCTCACGACGTTTCGGCCACAACGCAAGCAGCCGTCCTCAGGTGGAGAACAGGTCTGTCGAGAAGACAGAGTCTGAATGACACACCCCAGGCTTGGAGCGTCTATTTAAGCTGGGATGGAGGGGGGAAGAGCGCCTTGACAAAGGAATTTGGAGGAATTTAGCATATTTATGGGAAATGCAAATATGCGATTAGTACTACTTGTGAAATGCGTAGGAGGTTCCCACAGAGTGGTGCTCGTTTTATCGACCCGGAATGGATGATGGACTGAGTCGTCCCTGGATTTTTAGCTCGTGACCTTTTTTGATTGTGAATCGGGTGGTCTCTTGGGAAAGCTTGACGGAGCCTGAGTATCCTGCTACACTGGAATGTTCAACCAATTCTCCGATTATTTATGGAGGAAACACGAGAGACTTGAGAAAAAACACTTGCCCAAGTGGGAGATTGTGGGTGAGGCGACGCTTTACTGATGAGTCTCAATAAAGTCTAAACTGGAGCATGGTTACCAGGCTCAATTAAATAAACAAAACTTTAAATTGGTCACAAATGATCGCTCAACAAAGTGGCTTATCATGTGGAAATGTATCGCAGCCAAATATCCTAAACGCAGTGCTGATGTTAAATTCAGCAGGGAAAAACCGGAAGACCCGGATAAAAAAAAACCACGCAACCACGGGGAGAACATGTAAACTTCAAATATACAACTGCAGGCGTCAGTGTCGGGATCGAACCCACGACCTCCTGTATACCAGGCGAGGTAGTTAACATCTCGGCACCGTGACGCCCACGACAGCTGTTATCCTTACATGTCACCAACATTTCCATCAGCCATTCTATTCACACAGTCGTTGCCATCGCTGACGATCTCGCGATGACTCGGCGAGCTGATTTCACCGCTCCATCTCCCACGGTGGTTGCATTCTCTCGGGCTCGTGTCCCCTCCTTTTGGCTGTCACTCCATCGTTCAGCTTCGACCCATGAGGGCCGTTATCCCTCCGAGCCACGTGTCCTGCCCAATCCCACTCGCACTTTTCTTAACAGTCAATAACATTTTAACACGTAGGCTTTCGCGACCAATATTATTCATAATCAACGTTTTTTGGGTTTAGATCGCGTTATTTCTAAATGTGTCGTAACCCTCCACCACCCGACACGGTGGGCTAAAGCGGTGCACTATTTGTCTTTTGTCAACGTGACACTTTTTTACTGATTGGCCGTGTCGGGTGGTGGAGGGTTACGACACATTTATAAATAACGCGATCTAAACCCAAAAACGTTGATTATGAGTCAATAACATGTCTCTCGTTTGCGTTTCGTCTCCGACCCGTGTGTGTTCATCCCCCTCTGTCTCGTTCTCTGTCTCTCATTGTCATTCCGAGTTTGCGTCTGACCATTTGACTTCGCTTCCTGGGACGTTCCTCGTCGCACGCAGCTTCGGGATGTTTTCATTATAAAATTTCAGTTCCATGTTTGTTTTATTTTCATGCCGATTCTCCTTGAAAATATGGAACGCGTTCGTCAATAACACTGTGCGGCCGTGAAATTATTTTGAAAAAAAAATACACGGCAGGCAACGTTTCAGGCAATGATCCTTCTTCCTCGGACATGATGTGCTCTATAATATCCAGTATATTCTTTTAAGCCGCTGTGCTATTGACTATTGTGTTACATAATCCGGAGAATACAGAGACAGTGCGTACGTTAGCTGACTTGTTTTTAAATGTATAATCCGCATCAGGTCCAATGGTGTAAAATGCAGTCTCTTCAACTATTCCTATCCACTCTATCGCTCTGTTGATATGCTATGAAGAACGGTCATTGCCCGAATCGTCGCCGTTTAAATATTTTTTTCTTTTAAGGCCGCAATCTTATCGACGAATTTGTTGAGTGTTGTTGTTTGTGCACGACTGCCAACGTAGAAGTAGCAGCAGCGTCACTGTAATATTTCGCCTTCGAAAATGTCAAATTTGTCTTTTTCCGATTGAGTTCCTCTGACAATTAATGCTCTTTTGTTTTGCAAACTTCGTTCCGTGTGTTTTTTGTATTTGCTCGTTTATTTATTGAGTCAAAACGTTTTTGATGCTGATCCTCCGTTTTCCACAATTTCCTGCAGTTCACAAATAATTCAATCACCGTTATAATGACGATCTCATCAACAAAGCTGAGATCTTTCGATTTCAAGCTTTCGTGACTGCAGGGATTCATCTTCTTGGTTCTTTCGGTAAAGTCAGAACCAAGAAGAAAAAAAAGCTGAGATCATGAACACTTTCCCCATGTTGGTTTACCGTCTCTATTTCTTCAGTCAAGCGTTGAGAACGGCTCGGCTTCAGATACATCTGAGAAAGAGACAAGTCAAGGCGTAAACTCGCTTGCTCGCTTGCATGTTGCGTCTTGGCACAAACTCCCGCTCCTTGCTCAACACCTCGCTCGAGGCTCATGCAGCACGGGGAACACGCGCTGCGGGTTGCAAACGCAGCCATCGTGTTTCTGAATGTTCTCTCTTAGGATTGTGAGGACAGGACAGATTGTTGTTACTCGTCTCGTGAAATCAATTGAACATCTAATCTTCTTCCTGGCATTTTTTCCCACCACGTGGGGGCGGGGGGGGGCGGGGGGAGGGGCTTCCTTGGTTTTGCTTCTCCACCCAGACCGGTCCTGGCCCATCATCTCCACGCCCGCTTCAACTTGCTTTGCAAGGAATTTAATACCTAACATTGTTTAAACATTGATTTATGTTTGTGCAATACTTTTAATATCTCCTGTGATATCATTGGTTTTGTGCTGGTTTCTGTTCGCTGCATTGCTGTACTTAATTTTACTGCTTTTTTATTTTGTCATTTTTTAATGACCCTGGTTACTCATGAAAACGAGACGATGCTTGTCTCTTGAGTTCTGACCTGGTTAAGCAAAAAACCACGAAAACTTGGACTCCACAGTCCTTCATATCCCTGGTTCGCCACGTGGAGCCACCTCTCTCTCGGCTCTGCCACTCGGTCTCTACGCTGGTGCTTTTCCGCGTTCATCGCCTTCAATCTTCCGACGTGGAATTCTCGTTCAGCGTGTCTGACTTGGGCGCCACGAGTGCTTCATTGCAGTCGGGACGGTCTGGAACGCTCTTCGCTCTGTTATGTTTTGCACCAGTCTACATTAATCTCGCCTTATTCTGTCCTATGTTTGTTAAACCTGTTTATACGATTATAGGAATATAGGCTACCATAATATGAGCATTGTTATGGATAGGCATAGTGGTAGTGCATTTGCACCTCCTATTAGCACGGTTGGCTATGTACGCTGCCAAAGAAGTTCAACATACATACATTACTCCAAGCCAGCCTAATCCGCGTTCCATAGACCATCGAGTGACAAACTCAGCCTTGCGTGCCACTAACCCTACCGGTTTGTTCTCAGCCTGACTCAGATGGGCACCACCAACTCTTTTTGCCCCCTTCCCCGTCGCTTCATTCCTGAGATCCGGTCTATCAGATTCGTCTCGCGATGACATCTGCTCGTGCTTGGCTCACCGCTTTAAATTCCAGATTTGAAGCTTTCGTGACTGCAAGGATTCATATTCTTAGGTTTTTTTCGGTAAAGTCACGTAGGTAAAAAATAAAATTAAAATTAATAAAAGTAAAATAAAATTAAATAAAAAAATCACGACGTTTCGGAGGCAACACAAGCTTCCGTCTTCAGGTGGAACCGTCACAGCATGCTTGCTGAAGGTGATACAGACGGTTCCACCTGAAGACGGAAGCTTGTGTTGCCTCCGAAACGTCGTGATTTTTTTATTTTTTTTTATTTTACTTTTATTAATCTTAAATTTTATTTTTACCTACGTGACTTTACCGAAAAAAACCTACGAATATCACCGCTTTAAACTCCAGTCACATCTCCTCCTCACCCCGCGCACACAAAGCCGATTTGCACTCACATCTCGCGATTGAACTGGACTTACCACTCGACGTTCGACCCGCAATTAAAGTGATTACCCTAATGGCAAGTATTTAACCGCGCGCGACCTCATCGACAGCCGTTATTCCTTGATCATTAGCCCATCACACGCGACCTGGCGATAAACCGAAGTCAACCTATTGCTGCTGCTGGGTGGACAGCAGCTGTGGGAGGGGGAGGTGGTGGTGGAGGGGGGATTTAAGAAACTTGCACAATTGTTTCAGCTGCCGCGCCGGGAGAATCGAATCAAACCCGGCGACCTCTGCAGGATTGAGGATTGCCCAGTCCAGTCCGCTGACAATTTACACCCACCGACTGTAGCAGCATTGACCCCCCGGGTCTTCAATATCCAGACTAAACAAAAAAACAACCCATCCTAGGCGGGGGGTGTGAGAAACAAAATATTTGTGGCACGTTTACTGTTCTCCAAACCCAAATGTCAATGTGAGCTTGGCCATTATGAGATGTGTGTTATGTTAAGGGGGGCGGTGTGCGGGGTGGGGGGCTGGCCCTGGGGAGGGGGGCGGAGATAGGGAGGGAGGGGGGGAGATGAAGGGTGGGGTGAGTTTTTTCCTGCGACCCACAAAGCCATTGTGTTTGTGAGTAAAAATGGGCCATTGTTGTTGTTAGTTTCGCTGCTTATTTATGGAGACAATTCCGTTGAGCTGAGTGACGACGACTTCGGCTCGCCCCGCTGCGGCCGCGTACGGTGTTGGAAAACAAAAATCACCATCGCTTATCATCGTATTAATTAGTTGTCATCATCATCAGTCGTGATCAATCCACTGCTGGACGAAGGCATACCTAAGCCGCCTTCATCTATCACGATCCGGCGATGTAGCGGCACAATTGTACAATAATTAATCAAATAAACATTCAGCACACTCATCAACAACACTGGCCTTGGAAGCAAATAAATATATAATTGACGACGATTCAGGAAATGTCCCTTCTTCATAGCACATTAAGTTGTGTTGTTAACTGTGCTTGTGCACCACTGCCAACGCAGCAGCACCTCATAAATAATTTAATTATATCATGAATGCATTCAAACATCAGCATCACCACTACCATCATCATCAGCATCACGTTCACCAGTCACCACCTTTATCATTTCACCAATCATCTTGAATTATCGTCGTTGCCAATATATAATCCTCAGCTTGGTCACCAACACAACCCATATGGGTTACGCCGTATTCTTGTGCAGGGAAATTGATTTTTCAAGTCCGTGCAGCGTACAGCCGTTTCAACACGGGCATTGTTTTATTTTTTATCTATTTGTGTTTCTCCATTGTGATGGGACTTTGTAGGATGAACGTTGAGATTTATAAGGGCACGGGGTGACCGATAAGATCTGAAATAGTCTGTAATGAGTTAGGTACTGATAAGGGGTTGACAAGTATGCCAACATCGTCTGCACCATAATCACTGCCGATATAATGAACATCATCAGTTTAACACGTAGGCTTTCGTGACCAATATCATCCACAATGCATTTTTTTAGTTAGATCGCGTAAATATATAAATCATCACCACCATCACCACTGCCATTGTTATGATCCTTGCTACCATCATCATCATCGTCGGCAAATTGTGAAACCACACACATGGTGTGGCTGCACAATTTGGTGGAAGTACAGTATATCAAAAGCTTCAACACGGGGGAGACAAAGGCGGTCTGGTATTGCAAGACCTCGCTCGTTTATCAAATTAATATTTATTTTAAAAAATGTGCTCGTCTTGCAAAACACTCGTAGACCAAGTTACTCGCAATCCAATGTTTTGAACACACCATCACCAGTCCAGAGATGGAATTAATAGGTCCTCATCGACAGCACTTGTTTCAACAAGCTAATGGGAACCTTTGGATATTGTGCGTGGAAGTGCCTATATATGTGCGGTAGTGAGGCTGTTAGCGCTACGCTGCGCTACGAACCCGGACACCCCAGTTCGATTCCCGCTCACGGCAAACACCGGTGACGATGATCTGAACCGGTCCTGGACCTCCCCTAGGTCGACTCAGCCTCAAATGAGTACCTGGTGCGGTGTGTAGTAAACATCGCCACTGGAGAGACAAAGGCGGCCGGGCGTGGCGTTGGCCACCCACCTCCTCGTGTGCCGTGCCGAACTTCATAGGTGCTCGCTCACAGCACTTGCCCCTACAGTCTGTCAAGGCTACACATAGATCTTTGTCTTTGTGCTTATGTGTGTGCAGGCAAGGCGCATTCACAGTGGACAGGTGTGTGCAGTCAAAGTTGTGAGGATTGAACCAGGTAAGTCCTAAAGTTTACCTCTGTGTGTGCATTTACGTCTGTTAAAGGCTATACGGGGGATGTTTGTGTGTGGGGATAGGTGGTGCAGTGATTTATGCGCTGTGATATTCGGAAGCCACTGGAGCTAGATTGAAAACTCGTTTCTTGAGAACTGCTTTTTGTGTTTAGTTTGTTGTCCTTCCCCCGCACCTCCAATTAGCACGGTTGGCTATGTACGGTGCGAAAGAAGTTCAACTTACGTGCATACAAAGGGGCTGTGGATGATACGATGAGTTGTCGATGTGAATGACCGGGGTACAAGTAATCCTCGCTCTGCAGGCGAGGAGCTGGGGGCGATGGAGCAGGAGATCAAGGTTTTGCGCGAGTGCGAGAATCACAACATCGTCGCCTTCTACGGCAGCTTCCTCCGGTGAGCACCGATCCCACACTTCCCAACGGGCTCGCAACATCAGCAACATCATCATCATCATCGGCAGCAACATCGCCGACAACATTATCACCATCAGCAACATCGTCGACATTAGCAAGCTGCAGCGTGTTCAAATTTCTCTGCCACGTGTCGTGACGGGCACTGCAAGATCCGACCGTGCCCGTCCAGTGCTCGCTGAGCTGCATTGGCTTCTGGTTGCCGAACGAATTACGTTATAAGGTCGCACTCATTGCACACACAGAGTGCCAGCCTCAAATGAACCACAACACCTTGCTGATCTCGTCAAGGAGCATAAACCATCACTCGAACTCCCGTCATCCTCGCTGCGGCTTTTGGCTGGCCATCGAACAAAGGCGGCCACTGCATCGCGTGCTTTCAGATGCGCTTCTGCGGCCGTCTGGAACGCTCTTCCTGCCGATATTACGAAGCCACTGGAGCTATGCCCGTTTAAATCATCTAGATTGACAAACTCCTTTCTTTAGAACTGCTTTTTGCCTTTAGTTTGTTGTCCTTACCCCGCACCTCCGGTTAGCACGTTTGGCTATGTATTGTGCGAAAGAAGTGCAACACACGTGCGCACATCGGCAGCAGCATTCGCATCCGTGTCACGGTCGTGATACGGGCGGCCAAGATGTGAGGTCGATGATTCCCCCGCTGCCCAGGCTGAATAGTCATGTCCTTGTGGAATTTTATAGGAGCGACATTTATTTATTGATTCGTGTTGTGTGTTGGTCTCATCATCTGTTCACAAGTCTGTGGAGGGTGGATGACCGCCGCGTGTGTGCATGTGTCTTTGTGTGGGGAGCGGTGGTGTAGCGGTTAGCGCGCTGCGCTATGAACCCGACGACCCGAGTTCGATTCCCGCTCACGGCCAACACCAGTGACGATTATCTGAACCGGTCCTGGGCCTCCCCTCGGTCGACTCAGCCTCAAATGAGTACCTGGCACGGTGTGTAAACATCACCACTAGGGAGACAAAGGCGGTCGGGCGTGGTGCTTGGCCACCCACCCCCTCGTGTACCGTTGCGCCTTCATAGGTGCTCGCTAACAGCACTTGCCTCTACAGTCTGTTAAGGCTATATGGGGGATCTTTATCTTGTGTTCATGTGGGGAGCGGAAGTGCAATGGTTAGCATGCTGCATTGTTAACACGACGACCTGAGTTTGATTCCCGCTCATTGTCAACATCTGTGGTGAATTTATGAACCCGTTCTGGACCTCCCCCCTCCCCTACATCAACTCAGCCTGAAATGAGTATCTGGTGCTTTGTGTACGGCGTGGTGCTGACCACCCACCCGATGATGTGCCATGGTTGATTTTCACGGTGGATCTTTGTTTACGTGCCTTTGTGTTTTTTGGTGTGTATGTGGGGGCCTTCAAAGGCACTCACGAACAGCACTTGCCTCAAAAAGTCTGTGGGGCTACACGGGGGATCTTTGTCTTTGTGTGAGTGCAGGCACGACGAGCTCTGGATCTGCATGGAGTTCTGCGGAGGAGGCTCCCTGCAGGACGTGTACCATGGTAGCCAGACATACCCACCACTTCTTCATCATCGCCATCATCATCACCACGACCACTACGATCATCATCGCGATCATAATTATCACCACGACCACTGCCATCATCATCATCACTGTCATCATCATCGTCACGACCGCCACCATCATCATCACTGCCCCATTGCTTCCCTGGAAAATATATATCTCAGAGCCTGCATCATATCTCTGTGTCCCTAGATCCCTGTATTCTTCACGTCCCAATGTGTCCTTGTGTTTCCCGTGTGTCCTCCGTGTCTCACTGCGTCTCCACTTGTCTCCGCGTGTCTCCGCTTAGTGACGGGCGGCCTGGCGGAGCGACAGATCGCCTTCGTGTGCCGTGAAACCATCAAGGTAGGGCCGGAGATTTGACTCCCTCTCTCACTTTCTGTCACGGTGGCGAGATGTCAACTACCTCGTCTGGTTTACAGCAAGTCGTGGGTTCTATACTGACCGTGACGCCTGCCGTATATTTGGAGTTTGAATTTTCTCCCCGTGGTCGTGTGGCTATTTATCCGGGTCCTCTGGTTGTTTTCCGCCACATTTAGAATCAACGTGCGTTTAGAGTATTTGACTGCTATACATTTCCAAGTGATAAACCACTGTGTTGATATATCATTTGTGTCCAGGTCGCGTATGAAAAATAGATATATTGCTCAGTAGGCCTTACCTGGTAAAATGAAAAATATTTTAGTTTAGTTTCCTCTCCTGCTCTCCCTGTCCCTCTCTTTTTCCCTATTCTTATCTCTCCCTTCATGTCGATCTCCATCTCTCGATATATCTCGCGTTCTCTGCACCTTTCTCTCCATCCATTTAATATCGCTCTCATTCTCTCACTCTCTTCCTTTCTCTCTCGTATGTTCTCTCAACCTCTCTCATACTCTGCTGTTCTTCTGCCTTCCTCTCCCACTTTCCCTCTATACTTTCACGCTCCTTTTCTTGATCTCTCTCTTACCCACTAACCACTGGCATGTCTCTCCCAGGGCTTGGCTTATCTGCACAGCAAGAACAAGATCCATCGAGATATCAAGGTGAGGCCGCTCACAGATCAGAGCCGATACAGAGCCACTGACCTCAAGGTCTTCGAGTATTATGTCAAGTGTAACTGGGGTCAACTCAGCTCAATAATAATCATCATCATCATATTTAATATCACCACCTCACATCATCAGCATCAACATTATCAATATCAGTAGAACCACTGTCATCAATCTGAATATCACCACCATCACCACAGTCATCATTATCAATATCATCATTTCCTATATCATTATCAATATCATCATTTCCTATATCATTATCAATATCATCATTTCCTATATCATTATCAATATCATCATTTCCTACATCATTATCAATATCATCATTTCCTACATCATTATCAATATCATCATTTCCTACATCATTATCAATATCGCCACCACCTACTTGGTCATGATCAATATCGCCACCACCTACTTGGTCATGATCAATATCGCCACCACCTACTTGGTCATGATCAATGTCGCCACCACCTACTTGGTCATGATCAATGTCGCCACCACCTACTTGGTCATGATCAATGTCGCCACCACCTACTTGGTCATGATCAATGTCGCCACCACCTACTTGGTCATGATCAATGTCGCCACCACCTACTTGGTCATGATCAATGTCGCCACCACCTACTTGGTCATGATCAATGTCGCCACCACCTACTTGGTCATGATCAATGTCGCCACCACCTACTTGGTCATGATCAATGTCGCCACCACCTACTTGGTCATGATCAATGTCGCCACCACCTACTTGGTCATGATCAATGTCGCCACCACCTACTTGGTCATGATCAATGTCGCCACCACCTACTTGGTCATGATCAATGTCGCCACCACCTACTTGGTCATGATCAATGTCGCCACCACCTACTTGGTCATGATCAATGTCGCCACCACCTACTTGGTCATGATCAATGTCGCCACCACCTACTTGGTCATGATCAATGTCGCCACCACCTACTTGGTCATGATCAATGTCGCCACCACCTACTTGGTCATGATCAATGTCGCCACCACCTACTTGGTCATGATCAATGTCGCCACCACCTACTTGGTCATGATCAATGTCGCCACCACCTACTTGGTCATGATCAATGTCGCCACCACCTACTTGGTCATGATCAATGTCGCCACCACCTACTTGGTCATGATCAATGTCGCCACCACCTACTTGGTCATGATCAATGTCGCCACCACCTACTTGGTCATGATCAATGTCGCCACCACCTACTTGGTCATCATCAATGTCGCCACCACCTACTTGGTCATGATCAATGTCGCCACCACCTACTTGGTCATGATCAATGTCGCCACCACCTACTTGGGCATCATCAATGTCGCCACCACCTACTTGGTCATCATCAATGTCGCCACCACCTACTTGGTCATCATCAATGTCAGCCACCACCTACTTGGTCATGATCAATGTCGCCACCACCTACTTGGTCATGATCATGTCGCCACCACCTACTTGGTCATGATCAATGGCGCCACCACCTACCTTTGTCAGATCAATGTCGCCACCACCTACTTGGTCATGATCAATGTCGCCACCACACTACTTGGTCATGTAAATGGCGCCACCACCTACTTGTATGATCATGTCCGCCACCACCCTACTTGGTCATGATCAATGTCGCCCACCCACCTACTGGGTCATGATCAATGTCGCCGAACCACCTACTTGGTCAATGATCAATGTCGCCGACCACCTACTTGGGTCATGGATCAATGTCGCCACCAACCTACTTGGTCATGATCAAGGTCGCCACCAACCTACTTGGTCATGATCAATGTCGCCACCACCTACTTGGTCATGATCAATGTCGCCACCACCTACTTGGTCATGATCAATGTCGCCACCACCTACTTGGTCATGATCAATGTCGCCACCACCTACTTGGTCATGATCAATGTCGCCACCACCTACTTGGTCATGATCAATGTCGCCACCACCTACTTGGTCATGATCAATGTCGCCACCACCTACTTGGTCATGATCAATGTCGCCACCACCTACTTGGTCATGATCAATGTCGCCACCACCTACTTGGTCATGATCAATGTCGCCACCACCTACTTGGTCATGATCAATGTCGCCACCACCTACTTGGTCATGATCAATGTCGCCACCACCTACTTGGTCATGATCAATGTCGCCACCACCTACTTGGTCATGATCAATGTCGCCACCACCTACTTGGTCATGATCAATGTCGCCACCACCTACTTGGTCATGATCAATGTCGCCACCACCTACTTGGTCATGATCAATGTCGCCACCACCTACTTGGTCATGATCAATGTCGCCACCACCTACTTGGTCATGATCAATGTCGCCACCACCTACTTGGTCATGATCAATGTCGCCACCACCTACTTGGTCATGATCAATGTCGCCACCACCTACTTGGTCATGATCAATGTCGCCACCACCTACTTGGTCATGATCAATGTCGCCACCACCTACTTGGTCATGATCAATGTCGCCACCACCTACTTGGTCATGATCAATGTCGCCACCACCTACTTGGTCATGATCAATGTCGCCACCACCTACTTGGTCATGATCAATGTCGCCACCACCTACTTGGTCATGATCAATGTCGCCACCACCTACTTGGTCATGATCAATGTCGCCACCACCTACTTGGTCATGATCAATGTCGCCACCACCTACTTGGTCATGATCAATGTCGCCACCACCTACTTGGTCATGATCAATGTCGCCACCACCTACTTGGTCATGATCAATGTCGCCACCACCTACTTGGTCATGATCAATGTCGCCACCACCTACTTGGTCATGATCAATGTCGCCACCACCTACTTGGTCATGATCAATGTCGCCACCACCTACTTGGTCATGATCAATGTCGCCACCACCTACTTGGTCATGATCAATGTCGCCACCACCTACTTGGTCATGATCAATGTCGCCACCACCTACTTGGTCATGATCAATGTCGCCACCACCTACTTGGTCATGATCAATGTCGCCACCACCTACTTGGTCATGATCAATGTCGCCACCACCTACTTGGTCATGATCAATGTCGCCACCACCTACTTGGTCATGATCAATGTCGCCACCACCTACTTGGTCATGATCAATGTCGCCACCACCTACTTGGTCATGATCAATGTCGCCACCACCTACTTGGTCATGATCAATGTCGCCACCACCTACTTGGTCATGATCAATGTCGCCACCACCTACTTGGTCATGATCAATGTCGCCACCACCTACTTGGTCATGATCAATGTCGCCACCACCTACTTGGTCATGATCAATGTCGCCACCACCTACTTGGTCATGATCAATGTCGCCACCACCTACTTGGTCATGATCAATGTCGCCACCACCTACTTGGTCATGATCAATGTCGCCACCACCTACTTGGTCATGATCAATGTCGCCACCACCTACTTGGTCATGATCAATGTCGCCACCACCTACTTGGTCATGATCAATGTCGCCACCACCTACTTGGTCATGATCAATGTCGCCACCACCTACTTGGTCATGATCAATGTCGCCACCACCTACTTGGTCATGATCAATGTCGCCACCACCTACTTGGTCATGATCAATGTCGCCACCACCTACTTGGTCATGATCAATGTCGCCACCACCTACTTGGTCATGATCAATGTCGCCACCACCTACTTGGTCATGATCAATGTCGCCACCACCTACTTGGTCATGATCAATGTCGCCACCACCTACTTGGTCATGATCAATGTCGCCACCACCTACTTGGTCATGATCAATGTCGCCACCACCTACTTGGTCATGATCAATGTCGCCACCACCTACTTGGTCATGATCAATGTCGCCACCACCTACTTGGTCATGATCAATGTCGCCACCACCTACTTGGTCATGATCAATGTCGCCACCACCTACTTGGTCATGATCAATGTCGCCACCACCTACTTGGTCATGATCAATGTCGCCACCACCTACTTGGTCATGATCAATGTCGCCACCACCTACTTGGTCATGATCAATGTCGCCACCACCTACTTGGTCATGATCAATGTCGCCACCACCTACTTGGTCATGATCAATGTCGCCACCACCTACTTGGTCATGATCAATGTCGCCACCACCTACTTGGTCATGATCAATGTCGCCACCACCTACTTGGTCATGATCAATGTCGCCACCACCTACTTGGTCATGATCAATGTCGCCACCACCTACTTGGTCATGATCAATGTCGCCACCACCTACTTGGTCATGATCAATGTCGCCACCACCTACTTGGTCATGATCAATGTCGCCACCACCTACTTGGTCATGATCAATGTCGCCACCACCTACTTGGTCATGATCAATGTCGCCACCACCTACTTGGTCATGATCAATGTCGCCACCACCTACTTGGTCATGATCAATGTCGCCACCACCTACTTGGTCATGATCAATGTCGCCACCACCTACTTGGTCATGATCAATGTCGCCACCACCTACTTGGTCATGATCAATGTCGCCACCACCTACTTGGTCATGATCAATGTCGCCACCACCTACTTGGTCATGATCAATGTCGCCACCACCTACTTGGTCATGATCAATGTCGCCACCACCTACTTGGTCATGATCAATGTCGCCACCACCTACTTGGTCATGATCAATGTCGCCACCACCTACTTGGTCATGATCAATGTCGCCACCACCTACTTGGTCATGATCAATGTCGCCACCACCTACTTGGTCATGATCAATGTCGCCACCACCTACTTGGTCATGATCAATGTCGCCACCACCTACTTGGTCATGATCAATGTCGCCACCACCTACTTGGTCATGATCAATGTCGCCACCACCTACTTGGTCATGATCAATGTCGCCACCACCTACTTGGTCATGATCAATGTCGCCACCACCTACTTGGTCATGATCAATGTCGCCACCACCTACTTGGTCATGATCAATGTCGCCACCACCTACTTGGTCATGATCAATGTCGCCACCACCTACTTGGTCATGATCAATGTCGCCACCACCTACTTGGTCATGATCAATGTCGCCACCACCTACTTGGTCATGATCAATGTCGCCACCACCTACTTGGTCATGATCAATGTCGCCACCACCTACTTGGTCATGATCAATGTCGCCACCACCTACTTGGTCATGATCAATGTCGCCACCACCTACTTGGTCATGATCAATGTCGCCACCACCTACTTGGTCATGATCAATGTCGCCACCACCTACTTGGTCATGATCAATGTCGCCACCACCTACTTGGTCATCATCAATGTCGCCACCACCTACTTGGTCATCATCAATGTCGCCACCACCTACTTGGTCATGATCAATGTCGCCACCACCTACTTGGTCATGATCAATGTCGCCACCACCTACTTGGTCATGATCAATGTCGCCACCACCTACTTGGTCATGATCAATGTCGCCACCACCTACTTGGTCATGATCAATGTCGCCACCACCTACTTGGTCATGATCAATGTCGCCACCACCTACTTGGTCATGATCAATGTCGCCACCACCTACTTGGTCATGATCAATGTCGCCACCACCTACTTGGTCATGATCAATGTCGCCACCACCTACTTGGTCATGATCAATGTCGCCACCACCTACTTGGTCATGATCAATGTCGCCACCACCTACTTGGTCATGATCAATGTCGCCACCACCTACTTGGTCATGATCAATGTCGCCACCACCTACTTGGTCATGATCAATGTCGCCACCACCTACTTGGTCATCATCAATGTCGCCACCACCTACTTGGTCATGATCAATGTCGCCACCACCTACTTGGTCATGATCAATGTCGCCACCACCTACTTGGTCATGATCAATGTCGCCACCACCTACTTGGTCATGATCAATGTCGCCACCACCTACTTGGTCATGATCAATGTCGCCACCACCTACTTGGTCATGATCAATGTCGCCACCACCGTCATCATCAACGTTGCTACTTGACCCCGTGCATTGGAAGCTACTGGAGGTGTTGGGTGAGAAGTCTGGCAACGGGCATTTTGGATAATTTCGATTTCATTCAGACGCTGCCTTTCCGACAGACCTGTTTTTCACCTGAGGACGGCTGCTTGCGTTGTGGCCGAAACGTCGTGAGAATAATTTTATGATATTTTATGTTTATTATTTTATTATTTCCCTTCTACGTGACTTTACCGAAAGAACCAAGAAGATTTTGGATAATCTTGAGTTTGGTGGTGAGAGCTTTAGGGAGGCCGCAGAGGAGAGAGTCGAAACAGTGCGGTCTATAAACAGCAGCACCGGGAAGACAAAGGCGGTCGGCGCGGTGTCAGTGGCTGCACCACCACCTCGTGCCTTAATAGGCGCTCGCTAACAGAATCTGCCCCGACCATGTGTGTGTGGCTAAACGGGAGATCTTGGTCTTTTGTGTTGCCAGGGAGCCAACATCCTGCTGACCGAGAGTGGCGACGTGAAGCTGGGTGAGTCCTCGACATCAAACCGTGATTTAGCGAGGACGACTAAAACATTACACGAGTTGAGAGCGCACGTGGGCTCGAAGTTTTACCCCAAATTTGTATTTGCATTCACCCAGAGCTCCGTTCTAGCTGGGTCTTTCCAGGGTCGGGCAATCCGGAAAATATTTCTGCACCTGGCACACCACATCCTGTATACTTCTCGCTATGGCTGTGGCTACTGCTGGCCACATGCCACCGACTCCAGTCTACAAGCGACCCAGGAAATATAATCTGTGAGAAATTAAAGCCCTGCAGTCTCTTTTTTTGTTGACATTTCCATATACAGTAAACCTTGGATTGCCAGCATAATTCGTTCCGGAAACGTGTTTGTAATCCAAAGCACTCGTATATCAAAGCACTCGTGTGTCAGTTGTGATCACATGACGCTCGGCAGACAAAGCGTATACACGTACTACTCGTATTGCAAGACCTCGCTCGTTTATCAAATGAATATTTATTTTTAAAAAAATGCTCGTCTTGCAAAACACTCGCAGACCAAGTCACTCGCAATCCAAGGTTCTACTGTAGTAGCACCTTACCGCTCTTCTAACAGTCTCTGCAGAAGAGTGATTGATAGTCGCAATAAAAGCGTGATGAGGGGGTGACTGACCGCGAGTGACTGGAACGAATCAGTGAGCCATGGGGGGGGTCATGAATCGACGTGACAGCTTTACATTTAGAACGTGTATGGGGCATCTGAACTGCGCGAGCGAGCGTGCACGTGCGTGGTGTGGTGAGTCTTCATACATATTGCGATGCCGTGTGACGTAGCGGACTTCGGGGTGTCCGCCCAGCTGACCGCCACCCTGGCCAAGCGGAAGTCGTTCATTGGCACGCCGTACTGGTGAGTGAGCCTGTCGCGCGAGCACACTACTACGCGTACGTGTGGCGGCCATTTTTCTCCATCCGCTGCTGGATGAGAGGGTCTCCCAATGCCGTGCCGTTTGTGAGGGTTGTTTCGCCATACTTCACCATGCCGGTCGGTGCGGCTTTGGCGGAGGTTGGGAGGCAACTCGGATGAGCACGGTTGGCGACGTAGAGTGCGAAAGAAGTTCAACATGCATAAACTAAAATGCCTATATTTTACCAGGTTAGGGCGACTGAGCTACATAGCTCTTTTTCAGAAGCGACCTGGCCACCAATGACAGCCCAGTGAAGTGGCTTAACATGTGTAAATGTATAGCAGCCAAATACTCTGAACGCATGTTTGTAAATATGGAGGGAAAAACTGGAAGACCCGGAGAAAAATCCATGCGACCACGGGGAGGACATGCAAACTTCTAGTATACAGGTGTCAGGGTCGGGATCATACCCACGACCTCCTGTATACCAGGCGAGGGAGTTAACATCTCGCCACTGTGGTGCCCAAAGTCTGTGTATACATACTTATGCACACAGACTTTGAAGCGCACTACAAAGCGGCTGTCTTACCACGCTTCCTGGTTGAGCCTCCCACAAATGTGGCCACCTTGCCCGTCCCCCTGTGATCGATGGCCCCCCAGGATGGCCCCAGAGGTGGCGGCCGTGGAGAGGAAGGGCGGCTACGGACGGCAGTGCGACGTGTGGGCCCTGGGCATCACGGCCATCGAGCTGGCCGAGACGCAGCCGCCGCTCTACCACCTCCACCCCATGAGGTTTCGGCGTCGCCCACGTTACACGCCTCTCGCCCCGTCGCCCACGTTACACGCCCCTCGCCCCGTCGCCCACGTTACACACCCCTCGCCCCGTCGCCCACGTTACACGCCCCTCGCCCCGTCGCCCACGTTACACACCCCTCGCCCCGTCGCCCACGTTACACGCCCCTCGCCCCGTCGCCCACGTTACACGCCTCTCGCCCCGTCGCCCACGTTACACGCCCCTCGCCCCGTCGCCCACGTTACACGCCCCTCGCCCCGTCGCCCACGTTACACACCCCTCGCCCCGTCGCCCACGTTACACACCCCTCGCCCCGTCGCCCACGTTACACGCCCCTCGCCCCGTCGCCCACGTTACACGCCTCTCGCCCCGTCGCCCACGTTACACGCCCCTCGCCCCGTCGCCCACGTTACACGCCCCTCGCCCCGTCGCCCACGTTACACACCCCTCGCCCCGTCGCCCACGTTACACGCCCCTCGCCCCGTCGCCCACGTTACACGCTCCTCGCCCCGTCGCCCACGTTACACGCCCCTCGCCCCGTCGCCCACGTTACACGCCCCTCGCCCCGTCGCCCACGTTACACACCCCTCGCCCCGTCGCCCACGTTACACACCCCTCGCCCCGTCGCCCACGTTACACGCCCCTCGCCCCGTCGCCCACGTTACACGCCTCTCGCCCCGTCGCCCACGTTACACGCCCCTCGCCCCGTCGCCCACGTTACACGCCCCTCGCCCCGTCGCCCACGTTACACACCCCTCGCCCCGTCGCCCACGTTACACACCCCTCGCCCCGTCGCCCACGTTACACGCCTCTCTCCCTGTCGCCCGCCATCCTCGTCTTCCCAACTTCTGCATCTGCCATCCTCCACATCTCCTACGTTACAAATCTCCCACCCTCCTGACAAATCTCCTACCCTCCACATCCGTACCTCCGATTAGCGCGGTTGGCTGCGTATGGTGCGAAAGAAGTTTAACATACATCTCCTACCTTTCAAATCTTCTGACCTCCACATAGTCTGTCTTACAAATCTCCCACCCTCACCATCTCCTACCTTTCTCATCTCGCACCCTCCTCATCCATTAAGCCTCTCCCCATCTTTCACCTTGTACTTCATCTTGCCACCCTACTCATCGTTTGAAGGCGGGAAGTGTAAATGCGGGAGAGCATAGAAGTACAGCACAACGACGGATGTTGCTGTAGTTGCCCTCTGCTACCGAGGTTCGTTACCGCCGGTGCATTCACGAACGGAAGTGGCGCGGCCTCTCCGCGCACGCGCGCCTTAACGGAGGTCGCACGACACTTCGTATTTCACAATTTTTTCTGGCCGCTGCTAGACCGGAGTGGGTGGCACGTGACTAGCACAGCAGTAGCCACGACCATAGCGATAGGTATACTGGATGCGGTGTGCCGGTTGCGGCGGAAATATTTTCCGGATCGCCGACCCGGGTAAACACCGTCTCAACTGAATGCCCAATGTCACGGTGCGTCCCACTCCCCATTACCCCCCCCCCTGCCCACCCCCCCATCCCCCCCTGCCCCCCCAACCCGAGTGCAGGGTCCTCTTCCTCATGTCCAAGAGCGGGTACCAGCCGCCCCGCCTCTCCGACAAGGCCAAGTGGTGAGTGTCTACCCCCCACTCCCCCGCCCGCACCGGTCCGTGCGGTGGTTTTGTGGATGGGCGGCAGCGATATGTTCGGAAGCTAAATGCCAATTTTGAGGTCTGCTGGTCACGATGAGAGGGCTTCCAGGAGACAGCTTGTGAGTAGTTTTGCTGTCCCTCCTCCGCTGAAGACGCACAGGCTACAGTGATTCGCTGTATGGCACATAGTTTGAGTCACATTCGGCATTTATTTGCGTTTGTGCAATGTTTTGCATTTCCCACGTGACACAGTTGTTTTTGTTCTGCTTTGTACTTGCTTAATTGCTGTACTTTGTTTTATGAGTTTGCCTTTTGTCATTGTGACCACTCTTGCAAATGAGCCTCGATGCTGGTCTCTTGAGTTCTCATATTGGTTCATCAAAATCCACGAGAAACTTGACTTGCATTTTAAATTACTCTCTGGTTCGAGCTGACTGGCATTTCAATTTGCAGGAAAATTCGTTTAACCAGGTGAGAGCTTTAAAATAGCGGGGCAGTCTCATTTGCAAGAGTGACCTAGGTCACATTTGAAATCACGTCCTGATTAGTGCAAGCTATTATTTTAAATCATTACCTGGTCCGTGTACACTAGCGAAATTTGTTCACTTTCAGTGCATGCAAAAAACACTTGAATCACAGTGATTGCTCCGTTATAGGGCGCAGCGGTAGCAGAGTGTTTAGCGCAGCTGTACGGTGACGCTAGCAACCCGAGTTCCATTCCCCGGCCGCGGCTCAGATGAGTGGCGAGTGATATCTGTTCCGGTCCTGCCTGTCCCCCACCCCACTCGCCGCCAACCCACACTGACCAGCGTGGTGAAGCATGGTAAAACAAACAAAAACTCCATCCAGTAGGGGATTGAGAATGGATTTCTTATTTTTTTATTTTTTAACTTTTTTTTATTTAATGGATTTGGTAGCCTTAATAGGCGCTCGCTAACAGCACCTACCGCGTAAATGTTTATCAGCGTAACAAAAGGAGGGGACGTGGTTTGCTCGCGTGTATTTATGAGTGGGGAGCGGTAGTGCAGTGGTTAGCAAACTGTGTCACGAACCCATTAACCTGGCTTCAATTCCCAGCTAAGACTAACATCATCAGCGGTGAGTTATATCCTTAAATAAGCACTTAGCACAGCGAGCAAACATGAGCACTGGGAAGGCAAACAAGGATGATGGTGTGCAGTACTGACCATACCACCCCCTCGAGCGCCATTCTCACCTTAATAGGCGCTCGCCAACAGCACTTGCACCAACAGTCTATTAACCATTTCCCGTTCTGAGGCGTCTGCTAGTTGCAGGGTGGGTGGTGTCCCGTTCACCGCTGAATCTCGGAATGCGCAAGCGGCTCAGCATTAATGTTATTCGTAGAGGCATTTCGCTGGGCTTTTTAAAGACATTGTACTCATCGCAGAGAACCATAGTGAAACGACTATACTCTATGATAGCTGGCGCCAAACTGTGCCACATGCCCTCCCGCATGTCCTTATGGGAGCCTCGGTAGCGATAAAGTAATTTTATACTGGTAGGAACCTCCTGGTTACTCCAGCCCACAGGGGATTATTGTGTCTGTCCGTCGTGCAGGGAGGGGCTGGGTGGGGAGGGAGGGGCTGGGTGGGGAGGGGAGGGTGTGGAAGGGCTGGGTGGGGAGGGTGGGGCTGGGTGGGGGGGGGCTGGGTGGGAAGGGGCTGGTCACCCTGTGGTGCCCTTATAAAACTCAACGTTTAACCTACTCACGCCGGCTTGTGCCCGACCTCACAGTAGGGCATATTTGCGGAATACACCACGCCGCCGTTGACCCTGGCCATTGACCGAGCAACCCAACATTCCTACCAGCTCCCTCCGCAGGAATGTGTTTTTATTTTTTCTTCCGGTTTAGTTTTGATGATGTATAGGTACGTCATCTGAACGAGAAAGGGTAAATAGGCGCTCGCTAACAGCACTTGCACCAACGGTCTATGAAAGGCTACACGGGAGATCTTTGTTTGTGGGTTCTCCAGGTCCTCGGCATTCCACAGCTTCATCAAGGCCACCCTCACCAAGAGCCCCGGAAAGAGGCCAAGTGCGGAGAAGCTCGGCACGGTGAGCGAGCACCGGCGGTAGGCGGCAACACCGGGGCAACCATGCGCAGTGGCACAGCTGTCGAGTGTGCAGGCGGTGAAACCGCACCGGCACCCACACTGCCCCCTTTGTCCCCCGGTGTGTGCCGGGGGCAGCTCTGATGACAACGACGATGATGACGATGTCCCCCATTGAATATGGTACTCACTTCCCACAGCCATCTGTGCTGTCGACTCCCCGCCCTTTTTAGAATCCAGGCTCAAGACATTCTTCTTTTCCCTCTCGCTTTCACCATCTCCTTCATATCAACAGACTTCCCTTCCCCGAGGATGCCCATAACATCAAATTGTATTGTACATGCATGGTTGGCTTGGCCCATTACTCATATGGAACCAATACAATTAACATAACTTCGTGATATGTTTGCATGAACAATAATAATAATTTAAACTTGTAACACGCCACCACCCAGGGGGAACTACAGACAAGCAGGAAAGGCAGCAACCGGGTGGTGAGCCGGCACTACCAACAATTGCATAAGCTCTGCGGTCCTCTATATGTTAAGTTGTTTCACCCAATTAATGAGTGTTTACACGTGGAAGGAAGCCAGAGCACCCGCAGAAAACCTCACACGTGCGAGGGAGCAACGCTCTATCCCATACAGACGGAACAGGTGGAGTCCACATTTGCTGTACCTGCCGAGCCAGGCTATGGCTCCTCGTCAACATTCATTAGTAGTCCTGTGAAGGGACGGATCCCATCCAACCTCCCTCCTCTCTCCTGCCTATGACGAACTATCTCTTCTCTACAATATACACACCATACGTATATATATATATAACTATCTACGTACACGAATGCAACTTTCCTTCTTTCTTTGGGTTCTCTGCTGGTTAAACGAAAACACAACTACACGACCTCAACCGCGCTTTGCAAGTCGGATACCACGTTCGTCCAATCTGTGACGACAATTGTTAACGATGGTGTGCCGACGTGTTCCCTCGCTACCCCCCGACCCCCCGTCGCATGTGGACAGCACGCTTGGTTCCGCCAGCCGCTGACCCGCTCGCTCGCCGTGGACCTCCTGGAGTCGGCGCGGAGGCTGCAGCGGCCACACGGCTCCCCCTCGCCGTCGCGCGGCTGGGGTGGCCGCGGGGGCGGCGGCGGCAGCCTCGACACGGAGGAGGACGAGGAGGACGAGGATGACGAGGTGATCGGAGGGACGATGGGTGATGGTTGACCGTGGAGGGTGGCGATGGAGGGACGGTGGGAGATTACCACGGACAAAATCCTCCCCTCTGCAAGTTTCATCTGTGGGACGTTCCAGAACGAGCCCGATCTCGTCAGATATATGAACCTTATGGCGGGACTCTGGGTCCCATAAGCCCCCGGCTCTCGCATAAACTGCGTTGCGATGTCATTTTATGTCTGTTGAAAACGAACGATACGGCAATCTATTCCTCTCGACGAGCTCTACACGGTGCGCTAATCAAAGTTTAAAAGTTTTGTTTCTTCTGTGCATTTGTCCTCGCTGCGCTTGGACGACATGACAACAGAATGATCCGCACCAGGTGGGTCACGGCATTAATGTGCACGGTGGGACGGAGTCGCCAAAAATTTATAAATAAATTGCAATTTTTTGCTTCCGTTTATTCGAGACCCCGGGGTCCCACCATAAGGTTAATTTGTTGGAAGCTAAGCAGGTTTTTGGGCCTTTTTGCGTTTGGATATTTATTAGATGGGTGCCCGCCGTTGCTAAAACAGGTGTCGTGGGCTACTGCGGAGCGACGTGGTGGTGGCAGAGAGCGGTGTGGCGAAATTCGTTGTTGCGCTGCAGTAATGTCTACGCTGCCCACCGTCACCAACCCACGTTGACCAGCTTGGTGACGTATGGTCAAACATTCCCGTGACCCGCGCGGCATTGGGAGATCCCACATTCAGCTGTAGATTGACAACAAGAGCTTTACAAGCGCGTGTACAATCATAACGATACGAACGATTATACCCAGGGAAATCCTCACTAAATCTCAAGACTCTTTTTCAAGAGGGTCCTGCTGCTTCAAGATGTTTGGCCATTTCGTTGAGTCTCTTGCAAGCACGAGGAAACCGGAGTGCCCCGGGAAAAAAAACCCGTCACGCAACCGAGAAGATAACGATCGCATGTCTTACAGATGGTCTCATAGACCCACTTCCTGCCATCTCCTAGCCACCTTGCAGCCCAGATGGGTCAGAAATTTCACAAATCTCCACGTGGTCTACCAACCGTTGCCTCCAAAGCACCGGATCGCAGGCGTGCGTCACCACACCTGGTGCATGCTGGGTAATGTTTTTCAGCGGGATGCCCATCGGCGTGTGGTGGTGATGTAACCGAGCGGCACTGAATTTTCCGCGAGTTGAAGAGGTTTACGATTCCAGCCTTCGGCCGCCCTGGTTAATACATTAAACGCGTTAACCATAAAATACCAAGCATCGTCTGCTTCACGAGCGAACGTTAAATGTCCCGTGACACGGTTTCAAAAACAGTGGGCCAGGTGTGTTGGCGTCATGATTCAAATATGGATAATTACACCGCAAATTACTCGGTCGGAAAACACTTCGCAATCGTGTTGTGAAACTT
This sequence comes from Lethenteron reissneri, assembly GCF_015708825.2. Classification (NCBI taxonomy): domain Eukaryota; kingdom Metazoa; phylum Chordata; class Hyperoartia; order Petromyzontiformes; family Petromyzontidae; genus Lethenteron; species Lethenteron reissneri. The sequence goes on along the minus strand of NC_083789.1, from coordinate 7,120,732 downwards.
CGCAAAACCATCCCTGAAAAAGAGTCTTGAGACAGTCTAAAACTATTTTTTTTAATTAATTTTACCAGGTAAGGCCCACCGAGCTATGTAGCTCTTTTTCAAAAGCGACCTGGCCACACCTGACAGCTCAACCACGTGGCTTGTCACGTAGACATTTATAGCAAACACTCTCAATGCATGTTTCTAAATGTGGAGGGAAAAACCAGAGGACGCGGAGAAACATCAACTTGACCATGGGGAGAGAGACACCGTAAACTCCAAATATACAGCAGCAGGCGTCAGGGTCGGGATTGAACCCATGACCTCCTGTATACCATGCGAGGTTGTTACATCTCCTAACCACCGTGGCGTTTTGAGAACTTTCCGTGGAAGATGAGATTCAGGAGGCCAAACCTTCATCATTTCAAATGAGACTAACTCTTTCTCTCTTGAGGTCTACCCTGGTTAAAATGAATACTGGAAACTTGAATGTGACAAAAAAAATTAAGTAGCTCACCTAGTAAGCATGGAACGACACGTCAAATTGTGCAATTAGAATCAGTTAGTTACAATTTATGCATATTGTAGGCAAATGATCTGTTAAACCTAAGTTCATGAAATGAAAGAGGCCGAACTAGACTAAGAGAACGACTAATGAACTTCACAGACGAAGGCTTGACTAAAGTTCCTCGAGCAGTCATCGACTAAACTACGGCTAAGATTAGAAACGCAGACGCCATTAACGCTGGGCTGCGCAGTGGCGAATCCAAGGAGGCAGCGATGGGAGCAATCACCGCTCCCCCAGCCCTCCACCTTTCTAGGTAATTAACAGAGAAAATACATAGAGCGTTGTTTTATTTATTTATTACCATCACTAACGTAGGGGCCCATATTTAAAATGCTTTATATTTCAAGACCCCCCCCCCCCACCGCGCCCCCCCCCCTCGCCCTCTACTGCCCTGCATGCCGTGCCTCCAGAGAGCCAGCACGCTGTCCCGCAGCGACACACTCAGTGAGGCTTTCCTGGGCAAATGAAGGGGAATTCATGAAGCACATGAAGCACGTGAAGCATGGATAACTGCAATTGCGCCGGTCGGCGCGACGATGTCGGTCGAGCACACTAACGAGCTGCTTCGTCTCGTTGACATCCGCCCTTCGCCAATCAGAACCCACACGCCGACGGCCTGCAGACCATCCGCCCGGCCACAAGCGCCGTGACGCCTGCTCCCTCCGACGCTGCCAAGCAGCCGTACTCCACGGACACCATGGGTGAATACCGCACGATACCGCTCGAGAGAGTTGGGGGGGTGGGCGGGGGGATGGGGGTCAGGGGCCACGTCCGCCGCGGAGATCGGCTCGTGTGCAGGCGCCGCGTACGATCGTTGCGTCGTGGGACCGTGAGGGGATGGAGGCCTTCATCTACCAGTGGATTGATTCTGGTTGATGATGATGCTGACCACGTGATACCAAAGTTGGGTAACGGGGGACCTTTGTTACTTACCTAACCTTAACACGCACCGCTCCGCAATGCAATGGCATGGCCCGCGAGCGCTGCCGCTGCTGCTGCTGCCGCCGCTGCCGCCGCCACCGCTGCCGCCGCCGCTGCTACTGCTGCCGCTGCTGCCGCTGCGTGGTGCCGTTGGCGCGATGACGATGCTCATCTTTGTGCCGCTCGTCTACCTCCCGCAGTGTGGCTGAGCGAGCCGCGATCGCCTGACCCCGAATCAAACGGCACCATCAAGGTGTGTGGCTACCGAGGACTCACTGCTCACAGCTACAACAATAGCAGCAGCAGCAGCGTCAAAGTGAATTCGCTTACTGAAATCTTTGACCTTTATGTTTGTCTACAGTCATGGGTGCTTGCTAACAGCACTTGCCCCAACATTCTGCTAAAGCTACACGGGGGATCTTTGTCTTTAGTACACACACAATCACTTTGCCTGCACCCCTCTACCCATTTCGTCTTCGCTCCTTTCCGTCGCAAACTCACATTTGTAATGCGCCCATCACGTAACCAAGACATCTGGGCGCGGAATTGCATAGGAGGGGCGGGAGGGGACGGCGGGACTGAGCAGGGGCATGAGGCCACGGTTGCAGAGAACAGATTTGAGGAGACACCTGCAAGCTCTTCCCTTGTCCGTTCTGCTCAGTTCTCAGGACGAGTCTCAGCGGAACCCACGGAGCGTGGGGAGTCTGCAGAGTGTGGGGACTCTAGGCCCCTGCCTCGCCGCTCCTCCTCGCTACTGAGGCCGGCCCCCGTGGGGCCCACGGCCCCCGTGGCCGCCAGCTCCTCCCGGAGCCTCCCGGCGCGGCTCTCCGGGCCCCGGCCCCTCCGCTCGTGGCCCCCGCTGTTGGGCCCCAGGGCCACGGCGTGGAGGTCGGAGGTCGCGGGCGGCGGGACGCCGGGGCAAGACGTGCCGGGTGGCGGCGGCAGGATGGGTCGGCGCTCCGAGGGGTCGGGCGGTGAGCGGCGGCACCAGACACTTTCGGCGTTTCAAAGGCGCCGATGCACGCGAGTGGTGATGTTTGGAGAACGAAGGGCTCGATTGTAACCATGGGGTGTCTGTTATTGCTCTCTCTCGTTCACTCTGTTCACAAGTTGGAGAGTCGAGCTGGTGGGCGAATGCGGAGGAACGGGGCACGGGAGGGAGCAGTTCGTCCCCTAATACCTCTGTAAGATACCACCCGTGTGCGTGTGATTGTGTGCATGTTAGCGGTCGAAGATATTTAGGCCTTAGATTGCTCTCAATTTCCAAATGTCTTGTCATGATCTACAAAGGCATAATGACGGTTGATATTTATTTGCCTTTTACAGAATATCCGATAAATAGTGTTTATCTGGTCAATTATACAGAAACCTTTCCTAAACCTCAATGGTTGGCCTCGAGATTCTTGTTATTCTGGATGTGGTGACATCCATTTAATCTTTTCGTTCTCGGAATGTGAATATGTTGTGTAAGAGTCAAAATTGGCCACAGCTTTTATCCGTAAACTATTTCGGTTTTTTTTCTTCTTCCCTATGAGTAGCGTTGCCCTCTCCCCGGCTTCGTTGAAGTGCACTTCTGCATAGCACTGCGGTCTGTCATCGATTCTTACGTTGACTTTTAAGTGAGGGTGTTCTCTTCTAACTCACGCTCGTCCTTCTCTCTTGGATTTCAGAAAGTGCTCAGCAATGGGCTTCCTCCCACCCCTGCCGTCCACGTGAGTTCTGCGACCCGCATGTATTTACAGTGCGTTGGACTTCTTTCACACCGTACGTAGCCAACAATCTCACCACGAAAAGCAGTTGTAAAGAAATACGTTTGCCAATCTAGATGATTAAAAAGTGCACAGCTCCAGTGGCTTCCTAATAGGGGAAGGAAGAACGTTCCAGACGGACCACAGAAGCACATCTGATCTCTGACGTCACCACGGAGGGTTCTTCATTAATAAAAAGTATTATCTTTCTAGATTTGAAGCTTTCGTGACTGCAATGATTCATATTCTTAGGTTTTTTCGGTAAAGTCACGTAGGTAAAAAACATTAAAAAGTAAAATAAAATAAAAAATAAAAATCACGACGTTTCGGAGGCAACACAAGCTTCCGTCTTCAGGTGGTACCGTCACAGCCACGACAGCTGTATCAAGTAAATGAGAGATTGCAGAAGCTACCACTCCGTTTATATAATGGTTGGAGAAGGTGGTGGGGCAAGGGCCGCATACTTTTATTAATATGGTAAGGTGAGGCTTAAGACTAAGAATAGACTGCATAACAAAGGAGGTGCGGTTTGTGACTCAACCTGTAACAGGGAGACCACCACTAGACCGTTGCCGATCATTGCTACAACTCGGTGGGCTCTCATGAAATTGTATTTTCCGAGACCAAGGTTCTCTGCAAACCTCCTGGCTACCATCAAAGGTTTGTACACGAAGCCATACAAATATACAAACACAGACATAATTTCAACCGTGATGACGGTTACAAACTGAGTAATCATTGGAAAGATGTGATTAACCATGCAAAAAAGATTTAACTACACTTATTTGCCAATCTTATTTGACAGACAACCATCAGAGTTTTACCATGTCTAGTGGTGGTCTCCCTGTTACAGGTTGAGTCACAAACCGCACCTCTCCATAACAAAGGCTCAGCCTTTGTTATGCAGTCTATTCTTAGTCTTAAGCCTCACCTTACCATATTAATAAAAGTATGCGGCCCTTGCCCCACCACCTTCTCCAACCATTATATAAACGGAGTGGTAGCTTCTGCAATCTCTCATTTACTTGATACAGCTGTCGTGGCTGTGACGGTACCACCTGAAGACGGAAGCTTGTGTTGCCTCCGAAACGTCATGATTTTTATTTTTTATTTTATTTTACTATTTAATGTTTTTTACCTACGTGACTTTACCTAAAGAACCTAAGAATACGTATTATCTTTGCTAAAATATGAGTAAAATACCAATATTCAGGGTACGAAGGGTGGGGGGGGGAGAGTCAATTGCTCCCTTCGCCAATACCTCACCATAGTTTGCCGCACCGTGCCGCGCTGTGGCGAGCAGCATGGGCCCTGGGTGCAAGGGGTAGAATGGGGCCCTCCTACTTTCTAGCCCGGAGCCTGGACCCCCTTCGGCCAGTGGGTTCCAATTTCAGCTGCATTGCCTGCACACTCGATAGCTACCTTGCCTTTTTGCGGGTTAGTTTGTTGTCCTTCCCCCGCACCTCCGATGAGCATGGTTGGCTACGTTCGGTGCGAAAGAAGTCCAACAACGTACGTGCATGATAATATAGCCACAGCCATGGCGAGAAGTATACGGGATGTGGTGTACCGGGTGCGTACATGTTCACGATTTACACTATGAGACCTCCTTTACCAGTGGCAAAATATAGTAATAGGTTTTTACCCTTTCAACTGGTACAAAAACTGACACCTTTATACAAGGCATCATGTTTGCAATAACCACAACACAAGCAGTCAAAATGCAAACAAAAAGAAACAACTCTGATGATGATAATGATATGCACTGTCCATGAAGTTGATTGGTCCACACCCGAGACAGCTTTCCTTAGAGCCTAGTCTCCATTGGTGTTGGACCAGATGACGCCAAAAGGCGTACAACTCAAAAACAGCGCACTATCATAATAATATAGCCACATATTCTTGGTTCTTTCGGTAAAGTCACGTAGAAGGGAAATAATAAAATAATAAAAATAAAACATAATAAAATAATTCTCACTGACGTTTCGGCCACAACGCAAGCAGCCGTCCTCAGGTGAAGAACAGGTCTGTCTTATTTTATTATTTCCCTTCTACATGACTTTACCGAAAGAACCAAGAAGATGAATCCCTGCAGTCACTGAAAGCTTTAAATCGAAATATAGCCACAGCCATGGCGAGAAGTATACGGGATGTGGTGTACCAGGTTGCGTACATCTTCACGATTGTTGCGCGCGTGCCGTCGCAGATGGGCGCGTGCTTCTCCAAGGTGTTCAACCGCTGCCCGCTGACCGTGCACCACGCGACCTCGTGGGTGCACCGCGACACGAGAGGTCGGCAAGCGTTGATTCAACGCGAGCAAACCACAGGACCGGTTTCGACACGCGTTATCCTCACATTGGCACGGCCGCCCACCACCATCACCACCACCACCCCACTTTGCGAGACGTTGTTCTTTACAAAAGGAATCTATCGGTTCTGTTATAACGCCATCTTCACCCGGTTATTGCACATACAACCACATGCTCGGAATGTAACGAAACAGCAGACTCTGACTTCCCACCCGCACGCTGTTGCGCCAATTCTCTGCTGATACTTGGCTTTGGATGCCTCCACCGACCTCTAGTGGGGACAAACGGAAGTTGTCCTCGCATTGGATATTACTGTCCGCCAATGCCAATGTGAGGATTACACCCCTGGCATTTCGTCAGCATTGAGTCTGAGTGTGCTGCTGATGGGACATGGTAACCGCGTGTCGAAACCGGTCGGGAGTTTGCTTGTATTGAATCAATGCTGCTGAGACGATGCACTCCCGGTGTGGGGGGTGGTGGGGTTGGGGGGGACGTAGAACCATTAGGTTGCATAAAAGATACGTTTACACAATCGCATCGAGTGAGAGATCGGGGAAAGGGGATGTGTTGTCTGCGCTGTGAGGGTAAGGAATTTCGTGTCTGTTGTCCTTCCCCCGCACCTCTGATTAGCACGGCTGGCTACGTACGGTGCGAAATAAGTTTAAAATACATACATACTTAAATGCCTCGGAAACTCACAGCGTCATATGTTAATCTCATCTCAACCGCGGGCAGACAGTATAAACGGTGCGTGGTACACGATGAACAAGACAGTCGGTACAGACGAGACTAAATTATATTATCGAGAGAGAGCGCTTACCCGGTCAATCGGAGAACCGTGATCTCGGATTGTGACGACGCTCCGAAATCGTAGGGATGGTAAGTGGGGGAGGTGAAGGGTTTAATGGTCCACCCCTCTCTCCCCACACTGGCACGTCAATTGATGCCCTAACAGCAGTGATAAAGGCTGTATGGAACATTTTTACGTTTGCGTGTGCAATGAACCTGGCATCCCAAGTTCAAATCCCACTCAGGGCAAATAACAATGGCAAATATTTCAACCGGTCCTTAAGGCCTCCCCTAGTTCGACTCAGCCTCAAATGGGTACCTGGTGCGGTGTGTAAACATCAGCACTGGGGAGACGAAGACGGCCGGGCGTGGTGCCGGCCACCCATCCCGTCGTGTGCCGTGCCGGCCTTCGTGGGTGCTACCCGCTAACAGCACTTGCCCCAAACAGCGTGGTAAAGGCTATACGGGGAATCTTTGTCTTTGTATAGACCAGCACGTGCTCCTGGCATGTGAAGAGGGAATCTACACGCTCAACCTCAACGAGCTGCACGAGGCTACTCTGGAGAGGGTAACCACTTTTCACACACACTTGCATACTCCCATAAAAACTGGTTATTTTGGGTTAGATCGCGTAAATAATATAAATGTTTCGTTAAACTCGCCACCAACCGACACAGCCAATTTGTTAGGTTTGTCACGTAAACGATCATTTACGATTGTAAATGTTGTGGCTTTGCTCTCCAACACACCGGTGTGCTGTACCAATAACTAATTGGCATGTTCTGTTAACGTAACAAACCTTACTAGGTGGCTGTGTCGGGTGGTGGCGGGTTTAACGATACATTTATATATTTACGCGATCTAACCCCAAAACACTTCTATTCTGGATGATATTGGTCGCGAAAGCCTACTTGTTAAACTGACTTGCATACTCATTGACATATGCTCAATAGATAGACACAGTATAGTTTATGCATAAACACGTATATAACAACATTCGCCACTAGGTGGCGGTGACGTCGCCATGGCACTTGTGGCAGGCGAGGTGCACACGTATACAATCACACAAGACAAAGATCCCCGAATAGCTTTACTCATTTGAGGCTGAGTCTATCTAGGGGAGGCCCAGGACAAGTTGAAATATTTGCCACTTTTATTAATTGCGAGTGAGAATTGAACTTGGGATGCCAAATTTGTAGAGCAGTGAGATATAACCACTACACGAACACTCCTAATATACTCACACAATACACACATACATGGTCACGTGACGGCACTTCAGAAGCAGTTCTTTGACATCACCTTCAGTGGGCTGTTTTCTAATACACGTGTGACGGCTCTGCGATGGTCCAGAATATTAAACACGTCTTTGTTTCGTGACCTGATGCCAATAGCACAATCAGGATTGGAATATACTCTTTGGTTCTTTCGGTAAAGTCACGTAGGCAAAAAATAATAAAAGTAAAAAAATATACTAATTGGCATGAACCAAAGAGTATGGATCCTTGCAGTCACGAAAACATCAAATCTAGAAAGAATTGGAATACTTTGGAATACTTTAGCAAAAATAGATCATTGTTAAACGTTTATTTTAAAAAGGGAAAAAAGTTAAATGGTACAAATTAGACCGTAAATACTGTACTGGTGAAAAATGTCAAACTGTGACTTTGAAGTGAATGGTAGAGGGGGAGGTGGATTGATTGAACGGTCACTGAAACCTACAATTCCAATTGGTGGCAGTGGTATTTTTCACCGCAGTGCCACCCGGGGACGCTACATTTCTCATCGAAAATGTTCCGGGACAGACACACGTGTATATTCGAGGTTGGTGGCACGTGGCTCGAAGCCAGAGCCATAGCAAGAGGTTATACTGGATGTGGTGTGCCAGGCGCGGAAACTAATCCCTGGCGGTATATTCCTCCCCGCCCCTTTCTGTCGAGCGCAGCTGCACGGGCGGCGATCCACGTGGCTTTACGTGTGCAGCGACGTCCTTGTGTCCGTGTCCGGTGCGTGCATAGCCATGACTGTCCCGCCACAAAGAGAAAGATCCCCCGAAAAGCCTTAACAGACCGTTGAGTCGACCCAGGGGAGGCCTACACCGGTTCAGATATTCATCACCGATGTTGGCGAGTGGGTATCGAACTTGGGCCGCCGGGTTTCGTAGCGCAGTGCGCTACCGCTCCCCATTATCCTGCCGTTCTCACCGCTTCGCGTACGCTGGGGCCAGCAGTGGTGTAGCAGTGGGTGCTGGTATGGGCCCTGGTTTGCAAGGAATTAAATGTTGTCTATCTCCCCTGTGTGATTTTAATGTTTTTGCCTATCAGAATTAGAATCGTTATTTAGACTGCAGGAGGCATCCGATGAGCGATGAAGCTCTTTTTCACACCTGTCCAAAATGGGCGGTTCAGCAAGTTACAGCAGCAAACAATACGAAAAATGATAGGAGTGCAAAATAGAGAAAATGGTAAGCGAGTCACTAAAAAAAATTACGTTAATTAGTTATACAAATCAAATGTATCAAGATTGGGCAAGGCCGCGAAAAACAACAACAAAACAGTCCCAGACCACACCAAGAAAACACCACACAGCACACAGCAATAATCCCTCAATAAAATGGCACATTAACATTGAACTATCGATACACAGGCAATGGTCAAAGCCCGTGTCGATACGCCCCCATCGGTCCACTCACCTGTCCCCTCCCGGTGTTCGCCTGCAGGTAAATCGGCACAGCTGTACTCGCACTGCCTGCCAGGGCTGTTCGCTCGCGCTCGCAGGGACAGGCGGGTGACGGCACACATCTCGGCTCACCTGGGGCTCCTGCCCAGGTACCCCGGCTCACCTTTTACACGTGCACCTGCCTGTGTGTGTGTGTGTGCGGAGGAGAGGCGTTTGCACCTTTATGTTTACCGCAGCTTATATGCGCACGACAGCCGCCGTTCGGCAAATAAGTGACGGTGCCAGGCTGCTGTGCACTTTGAGGAATTAATGCGAAGTGTTAATGGCTTGCCGGCATATGACAGAACAGACCCAGGTGTTATGGACTGACTGAGATGATGGGCAGGTACACCGCCTGTGCTCCCCACTGTGGCAACAGCTCACGCTCACACACACACTCTCTCACATGCACAAGCTGTCATGTTAGTGAGCGCCTATTATGACCAGCACAGCACAACAAACGTAGGTCTCACATGCTGGCAAGCTATGCTTTTAAAAATAATCATTCACAGCCCCTTTGTCAATCCGCTGCTGGATGACGATGGCATCTCCACACAGTGCCGATTTTGTGGGTTGTTTGACTTCACCACACTGGTCAGCAGGGCCGTCCATAGGGGGGCTGCAAGGCGCCAGAGCAAATCCCACTGTGTGGGCCCCACGACTCCTTCAAACTAAACCGGAAGTGTTACAACTGACACCGTGACGTCAAACCGCGGGGTCCCCCAAAGCGCGGGGCCTGGGGCAGTCGTCCTGAATCGCCGAACCCTAGGGACGGCTCTGCTGGTCAGCGCTGGTTGGTGATATTGAAGCCTTGGACCTATTCAGATTTCACTCGCCACAGATTTCAGCCATGACCGGGAACCGATCTTAGTTTGCCAGGTTTATCCTGCAGTGCACTAACCATGGCACCGCTGCTCCACCCGTGAGACGGCATATTTTTTTCTCTGGCAGCTTCCTAAGTCACCTGTGTGTGTGTGTGTGCGTTCGTGTGGCCTGCAGGAAGTTCAATCTCTCAACCAAGGTACCCAATACCAAGGGCTGCCTGCGGTGTCGAGTCGGTGAGAGAGGTCACAAGACCCAGAACTCTTGTCTCATCCAAAACAGCACCCTCTTGTTCCACTTAACTGGACACATTGTGCATGTATTTGGTGAATTGTTCAACGAATGTATTTATTCCATCCGTGTATTTTCCTAGGTCTCAATGGGCGCTCAGCTAGTTCTATAGCGGGTCTTTCATTATTGTGTCATTTCAAACGAGGTCTTCAATTGATGACGTTGATTCACTTTCATTGATTAATAGTTCCATGAATAACATTGATTTATTAAATATGTTTTACTTGATGGAAACAAAAAATATATATTTCTTGATTGATATTGCTGAATTTGTCCGAATCAATTCTTTGATCACTTGCCGGATTTAGTGACTGAGTGTCTGCGTGTGTGTCTTGCCCCGTGTTCTTCATAAGTGCTCGCTAACAGCACTTGCCCCAACAGTCTGTTAAAGGCTATACGGGGGATCTTTGTTTTTGTTTCGCCCCCCCACCCCCCCGTGTCCGCGTCGTCACCCAGTGGAGAATGTGCACACGGAGAGCCGCTTCCTGTGCGTGGCGCACTCCGGAGGGGTGCGTGTGCTGCAGTGGTACGACCCGCTCCACAAGTTCCTGCTCATCAAGGTTGGGGTGGGGGTCTGTGTGTGGGGGTGGAGTGGTTCCCGGAGTCATACGCAAAAACAGTTCCAGCACTGTCAATTAGTAGCGCTGCGCTTCGAACACGGCAACCCGAGTTCGATTTCCACCTGTCACCAACAATCAGGCATTAACTCAGCCTTAAAATGAGTACCTCGTGCGGTACATAAATATCAGCACTGGGGATACAAAAGGAAGCCTTCATAGGTACTCGCTACCAGCACTTGCCCCAACAGTCTATTACGCGTGAGCTATATTCACATGGCCACGTGTAGTCAAACTACCCCCCCACCCCTGCCCCGACTATCCCCCCGGGCCGCTGCAGCAGGTGGAGGTGCCGCTGCCGAGCCCGCTGCGCGTGTTCGAGCCGCTCGTCAGCCCCGACAGCGACTTCCCGGCCGCGTGCGTCGGGGTGGCGCGCGGGGAGGCCCCTTCCTCAGGCCGCCCCTTCCTCCTGCGCTCCCTCGACCTCGGCTCCAGCCCCGCAGGTGCCGCGTCCGCTACCGCCGCTGCACTGCCCCCCCCCCCCCCCCACTCGTGCCACCCGTGCCACATGAGGGTTTTGCGCGCCCGCGGGACCTCGTCGTTCAACGGTGACGACGGTCAGCAGTGGCGCAGGGCGGTCAGCGCCGTGGGCCCTGCTGCGAGGAACGGGCAGTCACGTGGCCGAGTGGCAGGGCGTTCGCCCGCTAGTTGCAGGGGTTCGCGGTTTGAGCGCAGCGAGCCTCCCTGGTTAATGCTGACGCTGTACGAGCCGAAAACAACATGCGCCGTCTGCTTCATGGCGGACGTTCGAGACCCCGTGACGTCACTCGAAAGAGAGTACAGCATTTGTGTTGGCGTCATGGTGCAAAAATTTGAATATTTTTGACAAATTACTTCATTGGGCAAAACAAGATAACAACATCACCCCCGACTCGCAGACTACACTTGTCTGTGAGACATAGCGCCTTAATGATAGCTTTGCAGGATAACAATGGCATGAATATTACATTTACTAATTTTATGCTACTTATAGAGACGCCCCTTCCCGTCCAAATTCCTCCCCTCACCCCCCATCTGAGCTCAGCAACAACAGCTTACAAGGCTATACGGTGGGACCTTTGCGTGTTTCACGCTGTATATGTGTGTTATGTGCCGCATGTGTGCTATGCTGTTGAGCTGGTAACACCACTGGTAACAATTGCCAAAGCTCACCCTCACCCTAACCATGGCTGTGTGCATGGTTGCCCGTGTGGACCGCCTGCAGGATTGACGGATCTGGCGGCCGAGTGGCATGGGAGCGATGAGGGCGGAGGAGGCGGAGGAGGAGTTGTGGAGGAGGATGAAGGCCTCATTCTTGCGCAGCTCGGGAGGGACCGACTGCTCGTCTGTGCTGGCGGTGAGCCCCAGACTCCAATCGCTTGTCCCTCTCGGGCGTGTTTCCGGGTCGTACCTCGGAGCGCTGTAGTGCACAGCCGCGTCCGGGGTGATTCCACGGAATTGCGCGAGCAAAGCAGACGTAATATCACAGGGGACATTTTCACAATTCTGGATACTGCCTGATGATGCTGGTTGTGATTATCAGTGAAACATCATCCCAATTTGAATGTTTTGGATTGCTGAAGCAGTAATAAATTGGCACTTTTGTTCACGTGACAACTTTATTAATTAGCTGTGTCGCGGTGGAGGTGAGTTTATGACACACGTTTTATTTACACGCTCCGACCCAAACCATCCATTATGAATCAATATCAATGTTGATGCCATCATGAGCGTGGTTGTCAGTGCCAGCGTTACGGCAGTGGCATAGCGTGTGAGGAAACGAGCGGTAGTGTTGTGGTTAGCGCGCTGCGCTATGAACCAGGCGACCGAGTTAAATTCCCGCTCATAGCCAACACCAGTGACGATTATCTGAACCGGTCCTGGGCCTTCCCTAGGTTGACTCAGCCTGAAATGAGCACCTGGTGCGATGTGTAAACATCGCCATTGGGGAGACAAAGGCGGTCGGGCGTGGTGCTGGCCACACACCCCCTCATGTACCGTTCCGGCCTTCATAGGTGCTCGCTAACAGCACTTGCCCCTACAGTCTGTTAGGGCTATACGGGGGATATTTGTCTTTGAGGAAAGGAATGAGGCCCCTTGACTAATTTCTGCCATCTTGTTATCCCAGGACCTGGGCCCCTCTGGTCTGTGGGCCGCCGGTGCAGTTGCACACCCTGCACACCCGATAGCAATGCCACTGGCAGGCATATTGTAAGCCTATGTAGGCTACATACATAGTACTATGTAGGCTACAAGCCTACTACGTGGGCTTATTGTGTAGGCTGACAATAATACGATAAAAATCCTAATCGTGATTCTATGTTACACTTTGCAGTTATAGATTCCCCGCTCACGTTTACCGATTCCCGCTCATGACCAATATCGGTGGGAAATATTTCAACCAGTCCTTCGCCCCTTGTAGGTCGTCTTATCGTTAAATGAGTACAGCACCTGGTAAACATCGGCACTGGGGAGCCCTCGTGTGCCGTGCCGATCTTTATAGCTGTTCGCCAACAGCACTTGCCTCAGCAGCCTGATAAAGGCTACGCGGGGGATCTTTGTCTTTGTGTGCAGGCAGTGCGAAGTTGATCAACCTGCAGGGACGCCTGCACAGGCCCCGCAGGGGTCTGACCCCCGAGATGGAATTCGACTTCAACGTTGAGTCCATTGGTGAGCTTTGGTTGCCATTCCAACACCAGTCTCGTCCATTGGCTGCCATCCCTCGTATTGATGCGGCCCACCCAAGCCCACTCACTTTCCTTAACGGTCAATAAGATGTCTCGAATTGTATTGCTCCCTGATCCCTGTATTTATCTTTCTCTAGGTTTTATTTAAAGCACGCATCTCTCTATTCTTCTTTGTGTATTTTTCAGCTTTTGTTCCATAGTATTTCATTGCTATCCTTGTCTCTGAGCCATATAACCATAGCGGTGCAATGTGCCCTGCTTTCCAGAAGCCACTCCATCCCGCTGTGATTCGCATCCTTATGTCGTCATTTTGATCCCGATCCACCGTGAACGCAAAATTTTCATCCTTCTGTTCGCTCCTGGAACATTATTCGAATTTAGCTCAGCCACTCAGTTACGACTGGCCACGGTGTACGTATCGGGATGCCCGTGCATTGTTTTGCGTGCAGTGTCCCTGCAGGACAGCGTGCTGGCCTTCTGGAGGCACGGCATGCAGGGCAGGAGCATCTCCACCGGAGAGGTACCCAGCCCCATGGGCAGTTCTAGAAACTCTCAAACAGGGGGGGGGTGGCGGTGGGGGCCGGTCTTGAAATATAAAGCTTTTGATATATAAAAAAAACGCTCAATGTATTATCTCAGTTAATTAATTACCAATAAAATACCAATTGTTGAGGTTTTAAGGGCTGGGGGGTGGGATTGCTCCCATCGCTCCCTCCTTGGATTCGCCACTGCGCAGCCCAGCGCTAATGGCGGCTGTGTTTCTAATCTTAGCTGGAGTGCAGTGGATGACTATCCGTGGAACTTTATTCAAGCCTTTGTCTGTGATGTTAGTTCGTCGTTCATCATATAATTTGCGTACAATATACATACATTCTGACTGATTCTAATTGCACAATTTGACGTGCCGTAAGCGTAAGATATCAGTTGTAATCAAACAATGCATGCATCGTTCCATGCTTTGTCACATTCAAGTTTCTAGTATTTATTTTAACCAGGTTAGACCTCAAGAGAGAGGGTTAGTCTCATTTGTAACACTGATGGTTTGACCCAACGAATCTAATCTTCCAGGTTACCCAGGAAATCACGGACAGGAGCCGGATATTCCGGGTGCTCGGAACGGAAAGGTTGGTTTCACCAACAACAACAACTGCCATTCGCCACTAAGTAGCGGTGATGTCACCACGGCGTTCGTGCCAGGCTCTATGCACTTTAGGGCCATGTTAAGTATTGAAGGTACGCTGCTGGCAGGAGATCACGGGACATACCCAGATGCTATAGGTTGACTGACTGAGATGACTGGCCGATGGCCTTACCAGTTGCGGTGGCAAACACGACTGCGCTTGGGCTATTTGGAGGCAATGGTTGATGGATCACATATAGATTTGTGAAACTCATAAAATCTCCATACTACTGTGTAGGTTTTAGAAGATGTGTTGTATAGTTCTCTGATGTGTTTTCTGGTTGTACCATGTGTTATTCATCACGATGTCCGGCGTTACGCTCCACCTACTGGGGCCTTGTTCAGGAATTGAATCAAGCAGCTCACATTCTCTCTTGATTATATACCGTTTCTGGCTGCTGGTCGTGATGACTGTAGGCTGCTCAATGTTATTTATTTGTCTCATATTGGAGGAAAAACTGGAGGACTCAAATAAAGCTCACCAGCATGCTGCGTCTCAAAGTGACCAGCAGCTTAAAATACAGCAAGTGGATTTATCAATAATCCATCTGTGCGGAGCTTTGAGTGCTTCCCCCTGTTTGCATCGAATTTATCCAGGTACTCCGCTTTCCTCCCATATGCATGTACAGTATGTTGAACTTCTTTCACACCGCACGTAGCCCAACGTGCTAATCGGAGGTGAAACGTGTCAATTACTGGACTCGCGATACAGAAAAAGGGTAGGGGCTATTGAGTCGTGGGCAGGATTGTCGGAGAAGTATGTGGGGCCTATGATCAATAAGCAAGGCTAAGATAATTGTGAGGCCACTCGCCGTGTGTGTGGGTGCTCACTAAAAACAGGGGTTCATCATATATGTGTGTGTGTGTGTGCAGGTTAGTGGTGTTGGAAAGCAGAGACGTGAGCGAACCAGCAGGCCCTGGGAATCTATACATCCTCGCCGGTCACGAGAACAGCTATTAAGAGATGTATCATGTGAAGCAATGCAAATAAATACAAAGCATGATTGCCGTTGCTGTGTGCGAGTGCTGCTAATTTATTATGAGGTTTCACAGTACGTTATGGAACGGGAGCGTTGGTGCAATGGGTAACGTTCTCAGATTGTACCGTATCGTGAAAATGGTGTTGTGGAAACTCTACTCGCCAGGGATGTCAGCTCTGGAATTGACCTCAAGTCACCGGGTTCATAGCCCCGTGTGCGAATCATCACACTATGCCATCCCAAATTTTCTAAAAGACATGTGACTGAAATTCGCTCCATGCACAACTGTTCATAAACACCAGCTCTTACATTTACATATGTCTCCATCACTCACAGCAGGTGTATTATGTAAGAGATCAACATGCTTGACAATGCATTTTAAATTACCTTTTCCTCCCATTAAGCTCTAAGCCCGTGACTGATAGCCCGAGACACACAAGCCAAGAACGTATCTCATCATCATTATCAACAGCAGCCATGTTCTATTAAATGCTGGATGAAGGCATCCCAACGTCATCGCCATCCATCACGGTCCTGCCGATGCCACAATCCCTTTCACTCCTACACAAGAAACTGAGCTCATCGCTTCATCTCCATGGGGGTCATCCTCTCGATCCGTCGTGAATCTCGACCACTGGCATCCTATATAGGGGGCATGTCCTGCCCAAATCCACTTTTCATGACTTTCAATATGATGTACCTTGCATGTTCTCAAATAGAATGTATTTATCTTAATTTTTTTTGTATTTTACCAGGTAAGGCACATTGAGCTAAAATGCTTTTTTTCAGAAGCATATCGGCATATTCTGCATATTCTCTGCATTTTCCAGATCAACGTAATGTACACACGTCATCTATATAAATAAAGAAAATCTTAATTAATATATGTATGTCTCAAAAACCTCTTGGGTACTTTCCGACAAGGTATAAAGCTAACATTTTGTGCGTATGTCGCTGTTAGAACACAACAGGACATTTTTGAAAATCCCAGATTTTTTCATTTTAAAGCCCCTAAATCTCAATTTTAAGTGCCCCATGAACATGTTTGTGCATGTCATTCAGAAACCGTGCAAAATATCAGATTGTATTTTTTATTTGATAAAGCGTTAAACAGCAAATCCAATTAAAGCGAGAACCATTCTGTATTTTATTGTTTTTGAGATGTTTCGTATTCAAGCGGTTTTGAACGAAAAAATATGCATTTAATGATGTTAAAATCTGATTCATTCGAAAACGGTAAAATATAGGAGCTTGCCCTCATAGAGTATTATATTCATATGTTTTAGTTTTTTGAATAAAAACGGAATCTTTAAATTGAGCGGTTTCTGATTGGTATGTCCTTAAATATAAGAAGTTTAATCAAGTCGTCAACATTTTTTGTGTTTTTTGCGGAAAAAATACACATTTTTGGAGGTTATTTAAATCGTTTGCCTGGCGAAGACGGTCTTTATGAACGAGTAATGCATGTTGACTAACTGAATAACCCAACCAATAACAGGTACATGTACGGCATATTTTCAGATTAACATGATCCATTGTAATTTATATGACTACACGATATGACTACATGAATCACCCTCTGGTCTTCGCAGAGGGTGATTAATGATAGACCGAATAAAGGGGACTTCTTCACAATTCTGGCTATCTCCTGATAAAGCTGGCTTTAATCAACAGCGAAACGTCGAACAGCACTCGAATTGTAAATGTGGGTTTCCTCTCCAACGCACCAGTGTGCCGAGGTGGTAACTAATTGGCACGTTTTGTTTACGTGACGAACCTTATTGATCAGCTGTGCCGGGTGGTGGTGGGTTTTACGACACATCTATATTTACACGATCCAACCCCCCGCCCCTCCAAAAGAAAATAAAAAATATATATTATGGTTAGTCATATAAATGACAATGGATGATGTTAATCTGAGAATATGCATACAGGGACTTCTCTACTTATGAACATTCGACTTACGAATTTTCAGAGATACGAACAAACCTGTCCGAAAATTCAGTTGACTGTAGGGGTCGGCACGGTTTGGCTCAAACTACCAAACCGCGGTTTGAACCGAACCAAATCGGTTTGGTTTGGCTCTGTTTGAACTGGTTCGGTTTGGTTTGGGGCTACGAAAACCGACTCGGTTTGGCTCGGACAGGGTGGAACCGGCTCAAACTAGTTTGGTTGGTTGTAAAGGCGACACGAAAGGACATGCTGTAGTTGCCTTTGCCTGCGAATTCACTTTGCAATTGCATCTCCATGGCTCGAGCGGCTCAAGACGGCGCCATCCCCGGCGGCTCCAGCATCACAAGGTATCTCATCCACGACGTGGAAGAGACCAAACACGCCGGTAGCGACGAGGAGCCGATGGCGAGCGAACGTGAGAGCCCGGACGCCACGCGCGGCGACACGCGGCAGAGCCTCATGCGCACCCTCGGCGCCGCAGCGCTGCAGACCGCGACGCAGCCCAAGCCCAAGAAGGCCCGTGTGTCCCGAGCGCTGTGGCACGACGAGTACTTTGAGACGAGCCAGGCCACGGGCGACGTGCAGAGCCGGACCTGCAAGATCTGCACCCTCCAGTACGCGGGCTCCACCTCCTCGGGCACCCGTATCAAGCATCTCAAGACCCATGGGATCGTCGACCCCGAGTCGCCCACGGTTGTCACGTCGCCGCCGACGGGGAAGGGTTTGCTCGTGCAGTCCAAGATGGCCACGCCCATGTCAGCGCACGCGAGCAAGGCCATGGACAGCTTTGTCGCCGAGTACATCGCGACGAGTGGTCTAGGCCATAAACACGTAACATCGGATCCCTTTAAGACTCTTCTTCAACGAGCTGCCCCAGGTTACGAGCCCAAGTCTGAGCGCACGGTCAAGCGCCGCATGCTCGAGATGTATGTCGTCCTCAAGCTACTCGTGCTACAGTACTTTACTACTTTTGGCTCTTGCGTCTCCTTGACCTACGACGGTTGGACAAACGACGCCATGACCGGCTTCTTCTCGGTCACCCTCCACTGGATGGACCCGGCGTCGTTCTCCATGTGCAACTGCATCATTCACTTCTTTTGGGTGGCCCCGGGCGAAGGCGTGGGCAAGCGCATGGCGCAGCGCCTGCACGAGCTGCTCGACGACTTTGGCGTGTGGCCGCGCCTGCTCGCCGTCGTCACCGACAGCGGTTCTGACGCCGTCGCATCCGCCAAGTCCCTCATGCTCCTCGAGGGGAGCAACCTGCGCTCGACGTGCTGCTTGCGGTGCATCGTGCACTGCGTCAACCTCGGCGTCAAGGCCTCATTCGGCGCGTTCGAGACACTGCTGCGCAGCCTCCGCGCGACGCTCGGCGCTATCCGCAAGAGCAAGACGAAGAGGGCGGCCTACACGTCGCTCACGCGGCACTACCTCAAGTGCCCGCTGCAGCCGCCTTGCCTCAAAGTGGTCACACATTGGGGTAGCACGTACGTGATGCTCACGGCGTCGCTAAGGCAGTGCCAAGTGATCGACGCCATCTGCCTTGAGCCCGGCTGGTCGCGGAGCCAGGCCGACTTGTCGGACGAGCAGTGGGAGCAGGCGGCGCTGCTCTGCCAGTTCTTGGAGAAGCCGGCGGCCATCTCTGATGCCATGGGCGCCGAGGAGTACTGCACCATCTCGAACGCCATCACGGCGCAGGAGGCTCTCTTGAGCCACTGCATGACCCACCGCCCGAGTCCTCATGTGGTCGTGAGCTCGGCCGCCGTGACCATCTCCGACTACATGGTCAAGTACAGCGACCTTCTCTCGTCCGAACCAAGCCGCGTCGCCCGCTTTCTCGACCTGCGTCACCCCAAGCCCGCGGCCTCGAGCACCAAGTACAGCAATATCAAGGACATGATGACAGACATTCTCAACCAGCGCTACCCAGCGTTGACGACGGACGCGGCGCCGAAGGCGGCGCCGCGTGGCGGCATTAACATCCTCTTTGACATGGTCTACGCGCCCAACGCTCACGACGGCGCCGCCTCCGAGGTCGACCGCTTCCTGCTTGAGCCGACTCAGGACCTGAGCATGGACGTCGTCGAGTGGTGGAAGCTGTACGGCGGCAAGTACCCACGCCTACGACGCGTGGCCCTCGACTATTTGCCTATCCCGGCGTCGTCCGTGCCCTCCGAGAGAGCAAACTCGGCCGCCAAGCGCTCCTTTCTCGACCGACCAAACCTGCACAAGTGCACGTTCAAGGCCGAGATGTGTGTGCGCTCGTGGGCGCGGATGTTGCCTAGTGTTGGGGTTTCACTGCCATTGAACTACCACACTGCGTTCAAGGACATTGGGCGTGCCAAGCTTGAGGAGATGGCTGTGGACGACATCGTCGTCCAGTACTTGCTAGTGAATCTCAATATGAAGAAAGCTTGCGTAGAAATTAGCGATTAATACACTTGATATTTGTATTGAATGCGAATATTGTTTGCCGCGCATCTTTTCGGTTCAAGCCAACTCAAGAGGTTTGGTTTAGCTTAGTTTGGTTTGGTTTTGGTTTGGTTTGGTTCAGTCGTCGCTGGTTTGGTTTGGTTTGCTCAATTTGAAACCAGTTTGAGTCGGTTCAAACCGTGCCGACCCCTAGTTGACTGTTCGGACCGAGAGTCGTAAGTTCAACCGCCGTGCAATAGATGGCGGCGGTGGCATCAAAATCTGCAGAACATGAAGAACCAGTGGCATCTACATCTGCAGAACATGAAGAACCAGTGGCATCTACATCTGCAGAACATGAAGAACCAGTGTCATCTACATCTGCAGAACATGAAGAACCAGTGTCATCTACATCGGCAGAACGTGAAGAACCAGTGTCATCTACATCGGCAGAACGTGAAGAACTAGTGGCATCCACATCTGCAGAACGTGAAGAATCAGTGCAATCTACATCTACAGAACGTGAAGAACTAGTGTCATCTACATCTGCAGAACGTGAAGAACCAGTGGCATCCACATCTGCAGAACGTGAAGAACCAGTGGCATCTACATCTGCAGAACGTGAAGAACAAGTGGCATCTACATCGGCAGACCGTGAAGAACTAGTGGCATCTACATCTGCAGAACGTGAAGAACCAGTGGCATCCACATCTGCAGAACGTGAAGAACCAGTGTCATCTACATCGGCAGACCGTGAAGAACTAGTGGCATCCAGATCTGCAGAACGTGAAGAACCAGTGGCATCCACATCTGCAGAACGTGAAGAACCAGTGTCATCCACATCTGCAGAACGTAAAGAACCAGTGACATCTACATCTGCAGAACAAGAAGAACCAGTGGCATCCACATCTGCAGAACGTGAAGAACTAGTGTCATCCACATCTGCAGAACGTGAAGAACCAGTGGCATCCACATCTGCAGAACGTGAAGAATCAGTGTCATCTACATCGACAGAACGTGAAGAACTAGTGGCATCTACATCTACAGAACGTGAAGAACCAGTGGCATTCACATCTGCAGAACGTGAAGAACTAGTGTCATCTACATCTGCAGAATGTGAAGAACCAGTAGCATCTACATCTGCAGAACGTGAAGAACCAATGGCATCTACATCTGCAGAACGTGAAGAACCAGTGGCATCCACATCTGCAGAACGTGAAGAACCAGTGGCATCTACATCTGCAGAACGTGAAGAACCAGTGGCATCCACATCTGCAGAACGTGAAGAACCAGTGGCATCCACATCTGCAGAACGTGAAGAACCAGTGGCATCCACATCTGCAGAACGTGAAGAACCAGTGGCATCTACATCTGCAGAACGTGAAGAACCAGTAGCATCTACATCGGCAGAACGTGAATAACTAGTGTCATCTACATCGGCAGAACGTGAAGAACCAGTGGCATCTACATCTGCAGAACGTGAAGAACCAGTAGCATCCATATCTGCAGAACGTGAAGAACCAGTGGCATCAACATCTGCAGAACGTGAAGAACCAGTAGCATCTACATCGGCAGAACGTGAAGAACCAGTGGCATCTACATCTGCCGAACGTGAAGAACCAGTGGCATCTACATCTGCAGAACGCGAAGAACCAGTGGCATCAACATCTGCAGAACGTGAAGAACCAGTGGCATCTACATCGGCAGAACATGAAGAATCAGTGGCATCAACATCTGCAGAACGTGAAGAACCAGTGACATCTACATCTGCAGAACGCGAAGAACCAGTGGCATCTACATCTGCAGAACGTGAAGAATCAGTGGCATCAACATCTGCAGAACGTGAAGAACCAGTGACATCTACATCTGCAGAACGTGAAGAACCAGTGGCATCTACATCTACAAGAGATTCTACAACGTTTAAAGCCATTCCCCGTGTTTAGTGTACATGCCGTACATGTTTGGAATCGACAGGAGTAAAATTTTGACTTTACGAACAAATCGTCTTACGAACACGGGACCGCCCCCCCACGGAACCGAACCCATTCGTAAGTAGAGGATCCCCAACCTTTACGTATTCGCGTGGCCCTCACCCAACATGGCCGCTGTGTTAACTCTTGCGTTTCGCGTGGTCCTCACCCAACATGGCCGCTGGGTTAACTCTTGCGTTTCGCGTGGTCCTCACCCAACATGGCCGCTAAGTTAACTCTCTTGCGTATTTCGCGTGGTCCTCACCCAACATGGCCGCCGGGTTAACTCTTGCGTTTCGCGTGACCCTCACCCAACATGGCCGCTGGGTTAAGTCTTGCGTTTCGCGTGACCCTCACCCAACATGGCCGCTAGGTTCACTCTCTTGCGTGTTTCGCGTGGCCCTCACACAACATGGCCGCCGGGTTAACTCTCTTGATTTGAAGCTTTCATGACTGCAGGAATCCATACTCTTTGGTTGCTTCGGTAAAGTCATCCAGGAACAAATACAACTTTTTCGTGTCGCCCTCACCCAACATGGCCGCCCGGTTAACGCTCGCGGTGACGTCACGGCAACGCGCCTTCGCTTCGCGCCTTTTCTTTTGGCGCGGGGGGCGGGGCGGGGGGTGACGGTGGCCATTTTGTCCCCGGTGAGGCCGCTGAGGGAGACGAGCTGAGAGAGAGAGAGACACGGCGGCTTTGGTGGCGTTCGGTAAAGATTCTATAAAGAAACCGCGTCCCTTTAAGGCGTTATCGTATTTATTAACACACACAAACAACCGTCGCAATGGCCACGGGAGCAAATGCCACGCCGCTGGGACGCGTCAACCCGCTGCTGACGGGGAAGAGGCCAATGGAGGAGGATGCGGCTGCGATGGCGATGGCGGCGATGCCAATGACGACGACGACGACACTGCAGCAACAGCAGCAGCAGCAGCAACAACAACAACAGCAGCAGCTGCAGCCGCCGTTGCCGCCGCTGCCACCACCGCCGCCGCCGCCCGTGCAGCCGCTGGCGAGTGAGTTGCAGCGAAATGGCGACCGCCTTCGAACACTTCCCCTCCCCTCCCTCACCCCACGTGCCACCGCTTAGAACGTCGTTCATCACCTCGCGATCTCGTTACGTTGAGCGGGTTTATTCGGTAAAGTCACGTAGGGGAAAAATAGTAAATAATAAAATAATACAGGAGAAATAATAATAGAAGTAAATAATACTATAATAGAAATAATAGCGATAAAATATTGCTTTATTTCTATTATTTCTTTTATTTTATTATTATTTTTACCTACGTGACTTTACCGAAACAGACCTAAGAGTATGAATCCTTGCAGTCACGAAAGCTTCAAATCTAGAATTGAGGGGTTTGCTTAAACGCACGTGTTGGTTGGGTTTTGTTTGGGGTGTGGGAGCGCTTTGCTGTGGCGGTAGCTTCACACGTGGAGGCTTCTTCGGCTTAAATGTTTCGTCAAAGGCGACCCCGAGGGGGGAGTTTAATGTTTGATTGTGTAACGGCAGTGGTTTTATTAAGTGACGGTGTAATTTATATCTTTTGAGCTTAGCTCGTTGAATACGAGCTTTGAGTAACGTGTTTCAAAGTCCGTCTTTGTAATGCATGTTGAAAGCAATGCTTCTGAAATGTGTACGGCCTTGTGCAAGTTGGTGACACAAGCCTCATCGATATGAATACGAAATAGACAATTCGATTACGTTATTATCTCGTGGGATACGTAAATGGTTGACACGAGAATCTGCTCCATCACCACGTGGATCAGCACAGGGTGTGGGTGGAAATTCCTTTGAGCATTTCCCAATTATTGCTGTGGTCAAACTATTCCCATCTGAATTTCGATTTAAAGCTTTCGTGACTGCAGGTATTCATTCATCTTCTTGGTTCTTTCGATAAAGTCACGTAGAAGGGAAATAAAAAAAATAATGAAAATACCTTTTTTCATTTAATATTAAAATAATAAAAATAAAACAATAAAAGCAAAATTAAAATCGTATTTTATTATGTTTTATTATTATTTTTTCCATTTTACGTGACTTTACCTAATAGAGATCACGGAGAAAACATTCAATTCCAGAACCTTGACGTGTCTAACGAACCATTCTCAATAGACTTGTGTTTAGTTACATTTAGAGCTATTGTGCACCGTAATTCCAGTATTGTAAAAGGCTTGTGTACACGTAATTACTGGACTGATGTCCACTTCATCCTGTATGTTAATTTGTTTTGTGCACATCCAACGCTAACACCTCCCATCGTACCTTTAACATTTTCATGTGAACACTTGACTTTCACTTGTATTCGAACGATGTTGCATGGAACTCCAGATTATTGTGTTGGTAATAATAGTCTTGAAAGAGGAATGCACGCTGCATTTACAATACACGTACTGTACTACTGTATCGTGCCGAAATACAATAGTTCTTTAAACACTACAGTTTCTGAAATAAGCGAGCCTTGATTAACAATTAACGGCGTGTTTACTGTCAGTATATATGTTCTCTTGTAAAACAAATCATTTCTGAGTGTATTAGAGCAACACGCTCATAAACACTATCCAATGCCATTTTCTGAAGAGAATATTGACGTGGCACAGCATCTGCTATGTTTGTACCACAAAGAAGCCTTTTTCTACGTGCAGGGAAACCCAAGTTAATACCGTGTGAATTTAGGTCACGTTTTTCTCAACGTTGTAAACGATACTTCGCTTCAAGCAAGCACAGGAATTATTTATTATACGTTTTTGCAACATTTTTGAACCAATCAACCAATGGTTTTCATTCATGTAGAAACGGCTGATTTCAAGCTTGCGGGTTTAAGCACATACTAGAATATTCTAATCGCATTAAAAATTAACACCACCTTATATCAAATTTTTATCATAGTCTTACGTGTCGTGCAAATTATCTCCCTCTTCAAAGCGCTACTGCCAACACAGACCTTGAAAAAAAATTCGTTTAATGTTCATGCATTATAAAAGTGGTCGAGTTGGAGGGGCATCGCTTCTCTTAAACATACTAAAAAATGCCACGTTTACGCTGCTTTATTCGTCCAAAGTTCTTGAGAAAGCAGCGGACTCGAGCGAGGCGGCGAAGGACAGGAAGAAAGCGAAACGGAGTCGCTGGGATACGGAGATGACGGAGAAGATCGCCGTGCCGGGCATGCCCACGGTGCTACCACCCGGCCTCAACAAGGACCAGGAGAGAGCATATATAGGTAATGTGTCCCAAAGCACGTCGCATTCCCCACACTGTTCACAGGGAATGGACCCAGACCACGTTTTTCATTCATCAGTTACAACGTCAAGTGGAAAACTGTTTAGTCTTAACCAGTTTCTTTGCATGGCCGGTGAAAGCGAGTTAACGTTTGATAAGCCTTATTCAATGAGTGTGCTGGCTAATTTGCTTTTGTTGGCCATGTGAAGAAATTAGTCTCACTACAGGTTTTGTGTTGCATTCGGTGAATACTGGTCTCTGCTCTGCCCCATAGATGTCTTACCTCTCATGACAAAACACAATCTCATGATGCATTTGGATGTTGTTTTTAACGAATGCCTGTATAACACATTTCAACCATTTCACACAATTTCAGTGACGTGTATTTATTGGGATTGCAGATACTGTACTGTGTATATTTTGCTTCGTTTTAAATAACAAGTGATTACAGAAATACAAATTTTATTGAATGTCTTGTTAATAATGTGTTACAATGCATCGTTTTTCTTTAAGTTAAAAGTTTTAGTCAGAAACGTGTTTTCATTTATTATTTAAGTACGTGATGCTGGTGAGTGTTTTAATGAACTTTTCCTGTGGCAGACAGATGATTGGGTTGCATTGTTTTGAAAATTGCTGCAGGTGTGTTGTGTTTTTATCATGATTATTGCTGTTTGCGTTTGGCGTTGTGTGTTTATGTTGCTTGACACTTAACCCTTGATTTCCTCCCGTCCTTCCCCAAACTTAACACATTTCAGTGCAACTGCAGATTGAGGACATGAACCGTAAGCTGCGAACAGGAGACCTTGGTATCCCTCCCAATCCTGAAGAGAGGTTGGCGACTGTAGCACTGCTCTACAGTAACCCCTTTTTTTCATCCGTTACTTGTCTTCGGTGGTGAAGTAACATGGCTGTTGTTGGCTTGAAATGTCTGTGATTTCAAGCCTGAAAGCTAAGTAAGCCTAATGAGCATGGCTGTCTCTGTAATTCTTTTGCCCGTTTATTGGCAGCAGTGAAAATATTACGTTCAGATGAGTAAGCAATATATTAATATATGCTGCTGCAATTGGTCTCTTGATGTTGGCTTGGTGCAGAAGAAAATCTGCATCGTGGTCACATTTAAAAATAAGCGAGTGTAGTTGATGCGTTGAGTAAATTGGCAAAGATTAAAATGGTTCAGCTGCTTTTGAACCCTTTCTGCTCAAGTTGAATTGCGTGCTTTTTAAACATTATAATCACGTCTGAAATGAAAGGGTTTAGTCTAACTCCCCCTGTGACTGAAACAGAGTTGGGTGGTTCCCATACACTTGGGCACTCAACAAATCTTGCAAATATGAAGTGAAATGGCTACCTGCTGTTAAGTTTGCATTTTTTGGCCACACTTAATGCCACAATTAATCCTGAGCATACTTAAATTGCTCGTCCCTGGGGGAATGTTATCTGAACCATGTTGAGCATTTGTTTAAACTTTGTTAAAAATGAAATACAGGGATGGCCACAACGTATGGGAGTTTATTAAATGTTTAATGAATTATGGTTAAATGCATATTTTAGACGTTTGTTTAGTAGTTAATGCAGCGAGGATTGAACTTTGCTATGAAGATACATTTTAATGAGTGTGTGTAGTTATGACAATCCCCGTATGCTCATATATATTATAAAAAATATTAGACTGCTTTTTGTGTGCATTAGGCAGCAGCGGAAATGTGTTCTGTATTTCTAATTTGTAACCTAACGCAATGCAAATTGACCCATAACGTGGGGTTTGGGGTGAGAGTTTTCAGGCCTGCAGAGAGGACTCGAGAGATTTGTCATTTGGAATGACAACACGTTTATAAATAGCATAAAAAAGAGAATGCGCAATAGTTGATTCTAACCAAAAATGTTCATATTCTAATTTCTAACAATCTCTTCCCATAGGCAGCAGGAACATGGCAGATTTTTCCCCTTTAAATTTTGATATTTTTTTCCCACTAACAATTTCTAACGGAATGAAAGCAGGTTCCAGCAATACCGCTGCTCGATATCGGCTTCTGTAGTTTCAGCAGCCGCTGTGAACTGATGTGTTGAGCGATCGCACAAACCTTCATAATTGCCTGAATTGACAACAGTATACCATTGCTCTCATTACAGTGCAACTTGACAAGGCAAAATTATAAAGAGCTGTGAATAAGTTTAAAAAAGAGCATAGTCTTAATTTTTTTGGTATAAACAAATTATGTAACAATGATAATACCTGTGCTGAACCGAAGGGCAGCCCGGTGCGATAGGTGTTTTCAGCTGAGGGCCGTCGAGTGGCGTCTCCTGATGCTAATATGCTTAACAAAGCCCTTACAGGTCAACAGGTCTTTTTAGCCCAACGCATTGCCCTTCATCCGTGACCCGACCCAGCGAATCTGCAAGCTGAGAGGAAGGAACAGAACAACTTAACGACCGCCTTAATCCCATTTTGCGTTGCATATTTGAAAATGACGGTTCCAATAGGCACCGCGTCTGACATTCCCCCAGTTTGGTGTTATTCATCTCTCGTTGCTAATATGTTTGGCTATACTAGCTTTTGTGTAGATGATTGACAATAGTTTAGTTGCCATTTCCAAATGCCTAGTGGAACCGTTGCCTGAAAGTAAATTCATATAGATTATGTTAACGCTAGATAAATAGCACGTCCATTCAGCGAATGTAAGCAGTACAGTAACTTGTTAGTAGTTTTTAAGCTTTTATTTGGTCGACTCGTTTTTGCATGGTGTCTGCAACAGGTCACAGTGTAAATTCCCCCAATTAAAATAATAACATTGTAATTTACGTAAAAAATAATGTACATTTGATTGTTTTCTTTGAAGCCCCAAGTTAAATTAATTTACTAGATCAAGAGGTTGCTGTTTTCATTAAATTTCTTGGCAGGGCAGTTGCAACAATGGGCATATTTATTAAGTCCCTTACTCTTAAGCAAGTAGCATAAATACTTAACAAAGCCCTGACACTCCAGTCAATTGGCAGGTAGTGTTTGGGGAGGTAAAGTGTGGATACTTCCACTTTCGAGACGTGGCGAGCATGGAAGAGTCGGCCGAAAATACCCTCTTCGAGGGGCTCTTGAGTTCCTAATGGAGGCCTTTCTGCCACTCGTGGCGTGAAAAAGAAATTGTGGGGCGGTACATATAATTATTTGAATAATTGACTCCTAACTTAATTTAAATTGATTATGTAATTGAAGTTAGTAAGTTAAGTTAATTTAGGAGCCACAGTTGGCTTTAAATACCACAGACATGGCAATTGAAGCACCAGAATTACAACAGCAGCAACATTGATGTGCAGATGCCAGTGCAGGAACTGTTGGCCACGTGCTATGGTACGGGTCACCCATTTTCTGTCTGCTTCCGTGCGTGCCTGTGTGTGTGTGTGTGCGCTTGCGTGCGTGCACTTGGCTTGGCACAGGTCACCATCACCGGAGCCCATTTACAACAACGAGGGGAAGCGGCTGAACACTCGTGAGTACCGCACGCGCAAGAAGATTGAGGACGACCGGCACGTGCTCATCCAGGAAATGTACAGGCTCAATCCGGACTACAAACCACCTGCTGACTACAAGTGTGTTGTCCTACTCGCACCTCTATGCATTTGAAATATAATCACAGCATTTGAGTGACATCTTGTGCACGTTTTTCAGGTAATTAAACTAAAAAATTTGTATACGGTTGGAGAGGGGGCATGCTAAAGAGTATTCACTCCATGGCATATGACTTACAGCAACTGCATTTATTGCAGGACTGCTGATTGTTCATTAACGAGCCACCATATTCATCCTGTTGAGGGTTAAAAGGTTGTGATTGTAAGTCTGTTGTACTGTATTTTTAGTTATTTGTGTTTTTGATGCTGTATTTCCAATAATTATTTTCCAGAGGGTAGTATTTTTAAAGTGAGTGATCTGATTGCAGGCCACCTGCGCAGAAGATAAGCGAGCGAATTATGATTCCTCAAGATGAACACCCTGATATCAATTTCATTGGCCTCATCATTGGCCCAAGGTAGGTTTTCAATATGAATCTAGTGTCTTGCCTTGCTCTTGCCCTCCAATTTTTGTAAATTCAATTTGGGGTTTTAGATTTCACAGGTATATAAGACATTAAGATGATTAATTGTTTAAAGAAAAGTAGTTTCCACTTGATAAAATGATCGCACTCTTGCTTGAGCCATTTGACATGTTTACAAATATTGTGTACGAGTTTTACGTATGTACCGAAAGTATTATGTTTAGCGTATAGATATCTTTGTATTGGAATTGTGGCAATTGGGCTGCTTTTCTTCAATGTGGATGCGTCGCCACCACCACTCATTTACAGTGCTCTTTCACAGGGGCAACACTCTGAAGAAGATAGAGAAGGAATGCAATGCCAAGATCATGATAAGGGGCAAAGGTTCTGTGAAGGAGGGGAAGATCGGCCACAAGCCGGGGCAGCCCCTACCGGGCGAGGATGAGCCCCTGCATGCTCTGGTCACGGCGAGCACCCAGGACAACGTGCGCAAGGCTGTTGATCAGGTAAGAGCTCCCCCGTTTCCTCTATTGTGAGACTCAGGCATATAGTCATGAATTTATTTCATTGTTTAAAATGTGCGCAATGAATTGTGTGCATAGTTGCTATTTATGATTAATACAAAAATGTATGAAGTTATTTTTCCATTTGATTACTGGTTGTCAATGGCAGGCAGCACAGATTAGATGGTACAAATGATATTGAAAAAATGCATACCAGAGAATATGAAGCAATGGCAACAAAGATAGTAGATTTTTTCTTAATCTAATTGACTTAATGGAGTCATGCAGGGCATGAATGGTAATGCATATTTGGTCGTTTTTTCAGTTATATTAAACAGTGCCGTAAAAGTTACATAATTTAGACATAGTACTTGTTTTTAGATTGGGGTTAGATATGCATTCTGTGATTTAAAAAAATGAGGCATAGATTTATCTCTATAAGAAAATATGGAATGTTGGTGCCGTACAACTGCTAAAATGTGAGGAATAGTACATTTTTTGTAAACTGGGCTTGTCATTCAAAAGCAAGACCATGCTGTTGTCTGTAGAAGTAACTGCTCGTTGTGATTGTTTCCAAGTGACCACATTCATTTTAATAATATTTATATTGTTTGTCAGCAACAGGTCTCAATTTGTAACCTCCAGAATCACGTTTGCAGATGATTTTGTTCTTAACCAGTAGGTGCCCTTTTGAAAAAAGACATTGTGAAAATAAAACCATTCTGCCAAGGGTCTCATAAACCTGTGTGCGTGCAGATCAAGAACATTCTGAAGCAGGGCATCGAGGTGCCGGAGGGGCAGAACGAGTTGCGTCGCATGCAGCTGCGAGAGCTGGCCCGTCTCAACGGCACGCTTAGAGACGATGAGACGAGCAGGTGAGAGTCGCAACTATAAACACAACACTACCAAACCTTCCTCGCTCTCCTGTGCAGGCTTTTGCAATACCTATAGAAGCTTGGCTGTGCTTTGTGAAAGTTGTTTGGAATTATTTTTTTAATGTTCGAGACGAGTTTTTTTTTCTACATTAAGCTGTGATCGTTTTTTTTTTTTACTCTAGGGTGCTCCGACCATGGCAGGCACCGCCTGAGACTCGTAGTGTCACTAATATGACGATCTGTAATCGCTGTGGGGGAGCCGGTCACATTGCTTCGGACTGTCGAATCAGCAGGTACGTTTTATGTGTTGCGATGCACACACATCTTGTTGTTTCCTCAGGGTGACTATTGTGTAGGTGGTTGTCAGTTGCTTACAAAAAAGCCTACCTAGTTGTGTTTTAAAATGTAACAACACCAGCCAGGTTTTGTGCAGAATTTTTTTTAAGGAAGAGAAATACAAAAAGCTACTGTGTAGATACCCAAGCTGCATGTTCTGGGCTATCCAACATGAGTTTGGGGAGGGGTCGTTGAGCAAGTAGTTACGGGCAAAAAAATCTTATACCACTAAGGACGTTAACTACAATACTCCCATACATTTTCACATGTCAGTGCAGTAGCATAGTTATGAGCTCTGATAGTACAACATGATTGGTCGTTGTGGCTGTGTCATTGAAAATTAATTTATGGCTCAATGGGCCTTACTGAAAATAAACTGGCTGATAAAGTCATTTCTCACCAACAGAGCTTCTCGTTGGACAACCCGCAGCCTAGATATTTATCTACATGATATGACCTGTTTTTGTGATTTGCAACCTTGAAATGTTTTGCTCATGATAGATGTCGGCGTGATTCTCTGATTGCTGTGCATTGTCCTCCGGCGTCAGGGAGAATGCTGCTGCTGGTACCGGCGGTGGCACCGGTGGTGGTGGCGGCGGTGGTGGTGGCGGAGGCATGGGCATGGGTCCTCCCCAGGGCAACCAGGAGCGAGCAGCGCATGGACGAGGAATATCTCTCGCTCATGGCCGAGCTCGGGGAGGAGACACCTGCTCGCTCTGGCGGTGGACATGTAAGTACCCTTTAAATGCATGTGAGGTAGAGGGTGTATGAACAGAGATCAAACCAGACGAGCGTTTGAACTGGAGATGGACAGGAACAGCTTAGGACAACTCCATGGGTTTGAGGGGCACAACAGCCTTTCAGGGGGGATGCAGCTGCAGCATGTATAACATGCAGGATACATTTTGAATGTGCCCAAAGGAACATTAGCGTCGGTTACAGCGACTACACAAATAACATGAAAAAACACAAATAACATGAAAAACATGCCCTGCGTTACGTTGACGAGAGGTGTCGGCAAGTGATGTATCTGTGTATTGTGACCATAGTTACCGGAGGGGGGGGGGGCAGTTCGCAGTGGTGAGATGTTAACTACCTCGCCTGTTATACAGGAGGTCGTGGGTTTGATCCCGACCTTGATTCCTGCATATTTGGAGTTTGCATGTCTCCTCTCCCTGTGGTCATGTGGATTTTTCTCCGGGTCCTCCAGTTTTCTCCTCCATATTTAGTATCAACATGCATTTAGAGTATTTAGTTGCTATAAATTTCCACACGATGATAAGCCACTTTGCTTAGCTATCATTTGTGGCCAGGTCGCTTCTGAAAAGGAGCTATATAGCTCTGTGTGGGCCTTGCCTGGTAAAATAAAAAATAGTTTAGGTCAGTATACGAAAAAGGTTGAGAACCTCTGGCATATGATGAAAAAGAGAGCATTGAAATATAAGAAAAAATAGTGTTGGAGAATATAATTTTAATGAAGACTTAATGCCCTTTATTTACCTAGGAGACCTTTTTCAGGAGGGTCCCCTGGAATGTAGTTGTTTAGCCAACACCATTAACAGTATTTTTTCTGAAGGATTAAACTAGAGCACCTGGATAAAATCCCATGCATACGAGGCATTAACATTAAAGTTCTATACAGATTAAATTCAATAATCTATTGCTGTACGACCATTTCCAAGATACCTTGCAGTCCCCATACCCTACAATACTTGTTATTCCCAGAGTCATCTATAAAAGTACAAGATCTGATGAGATAGGGTGCACTTTAGATGATTTGGTTGTAGTGTGAAGAATGAGGTAAATAAATCTACATCACTGACCTGTTTATATGTTGTGTTTTGTGTTCCAGGGTGGTGGAGGTGGTGGGCGCTCTTCCTGGATGAGCTCAGCACCCTCTGACAACAAGCCCATGCTGGCCATCCAGGCAGGACCCTCTCGCCCGCAGCACGGCTTCGGAGGCGGTGCCGCTACTGCCGCCGGCGGTCACATGCAGCAGCACCAGCAGCAGCACCAGCAGCACCAACAGCACCAGCAGCACCCGCACCAGCAGCACCAGCAGCAGCAGCACCACCAGCAGCACCAGCAGCATCACCACCAGGGCGGCGGGGGAGGCATGGGTGGCCACGGGCACCACATGCACCATGGAGGGCACGGCGGAGGCGGGCCTCCACCCATGTGGATGCAGCACACGCAGCAGCAGAGGCTGCCGCCCCCTGTGCCCATGCCGCCTATGGGTGAGGAAATATGGCTGGCCCTCACTGCGCTTGTTTGTGTTGGTGCTTCTGTCAGTTGAGCATTGTTGTGTGCATCGTAGCATTACAGGCAAGCCTTATTGACTTGTAAAGGAAGGTACAATCGAATAAAAGCATAGATCTCTTGGATATATAGCTAGTTTGTACCGAACTGTCAGAAATGTTTTGCAAGCATCGCTCCTGAAAAAACACTAAAGTTACATTTAGGTGTTCGATTGTAGCAGCGCTGTGGTGACGTTTATTAGTAATCGGCATTTTGCGACTGCCACTGTGTAGCATATTATTATGTGCCAGGGACTCTGAGATCATAGGACAATAGTCTGAGTCCATAATTGGCAATAAGTAACGGCAAAGCAGTTATAAGTGACTCAGAATTGTGCGCAGTTGCGTATACAGTACACGACTTCCCTGAAGGCATTCACCTTCAGCGAGTGCGATGCCGATCACACACGGTTCGAATTCGACCCTCGATCTACGCACACGCGTCGAATAAAAAGCAAGGGACAAGTCCTTACTAACAACTCCTCTATCATTTTTCATTGCTGGAGGGGTCTTCCCCCCCTACCTGAAAATCCTGGCTCCACCATTTCCGTTAAACATTAATCTGGAACATGAGTCACCAATACATTTAACGAACCTTGCCCGTTTATATTCTTCATGAATCGCCTGCTCTGACTCGCTTATCTGTATACAATTGTACGCCATGTGCTTAAGAGGGTCTTTCGCTTTGTGCGTGTGCAGGCATGCCTCCCTTCATGGGCATGGGGCCCCCCATGCACCACAACACCGTGCAGGCACCACCACCTCCACCCATGGGGGGCAACATGATGAGCTGGCAGCAGCAGCCCCCGCCGCCACCCATGCCTCAGTCAAGCACGAACGCGTCAGCTGGCAGCCTGCCCTGGCAGTCGGCCGGTGAGTGCACCTAGCCTGGTACGGATGCCATGTGGTCTAAATGGTACTTAGGGTTGAGTGCTGTTGTGTGGGATGAATCTTAAGAGAGCTTTATCTCCTCAAACCATAAGATGGTGCAAGTTGCAAAATATGTAACATGCCTTGATTTTTGTTACTTGATACAATTACAGTAACATACAAAAGTATATTTTAATAAAAAATGTAAGGTAAAACAGTTGTGCATAATCTAAAATACAACAATTTTGCAGCACAACATTCCTGTCTTTTAAATTATTAACAATATGGAAGCTCATGGGTAGCTGAGGGAAAATGTTTTTCCATATATGCATCTAGTTCTTTACTAGCTAGTTTGTGTGTCCCAGTTTTGGCCAGCTGACTAATTTAGCCAGGTTTAAATAAAGTTCTGAATAGCAAACAACATTATAAAAGAGGTTTATTCATATTGGATCATCTTTTCTGTAGTTATTGTGCACCTGTTGGCAGATGGATGAATGAACAGCCAATGCATGTGTGTTCAACCTCAATTGAGACTCATTACAAATATAACAGTGGTGTAATTTATGTATGTATAAATCTTGACTTAAAACTTTCGCGATTGCAGGAATTCATATTCTTTGGGTAAAGTCACGTAGATAGGTTCAAATGATAAAAAAATTAAGAAACCAAAAACTACGATGTTTTTATCACAACACAAAAGCGATCGTCATCAGGAGGAAAACAGAGGGGGAAAACTGCTAAAAACAGACTGTTTTAAAGGTTTATAATGGGTGTAGCCCAAGGGTCATAAACGAAGTGGGCGGAGCTAGTGATGTTAATGTGATAAATTAGTATGGTTGATTACGATCGCCTATTTCTCTCTAAAATTTACCAGGCTCTCATAGGTCCATTCGCTCTTTCTCTCCCCCGGCCGCTTCGGGTGGATTACCACACATCTCTCTGTTTGTCAAATTTCACACTTAACTTCTAATTTTAGCAATCTTTGGAGATTGTAATCAACCAGGCTATGCATTAACTGTGTGTTAGCCGACTCTCAGTTTTTCATTACATTACATTTCCAAAAGATTGATAAATTTTGTTTTCCCAACCTATTTCTCTATGAATTTCGATTTAAAGTTTTCGTGACTGCAGGGATTCATCTTCTTGGTTCTTTCGGTAAAGTCACGTAGAAGGGAAATAATAAAATAATAAAAATAAAACATTAAATAATTCTCACGACGTTTCGGCCACAACGCAAGCAGCCGTCCTCAGGTGAAGACCAGGTCTGTCGGGGAGAGAGCGTCTGAATGAAACACCACCACGCTTGGAGCGTATATTTAAGCTGGGTTGGAAGGGGGGAAGGGCGCCTTGACATAAGAATTTGCATATCAAGAGGAATTTAGCATATGTATGGGAAATGCAGGTATGTGATTAGTACTACTTGTGAAATGCGTAGGAGGTGGGCGGGGGGTTTCCAAAGTCATATTATGCCCGTGCATTATGCAGGATTAGCAGCATCAAAGGGAGGGGATAGGGGTAGTATTAATAAAGGGAAGGAATGTTAATAGTGTGTAGCTGCAGTAACTAAACAACCATGTATTCTAAGGTATAGGGTGGTGTATAGTAATACAGTATATAATTTAATGTTGGGTTTGTCTATGGCAGCATATAGTACGGAGTAGACCCGTGTGATGTAAGGAAAAAGTTTAGCTGGAAGCATATTATATTTTTTGCGACATAGAATTGTAATGTATTACTTACTGTTAGTAGCTCAGCTTATTGGAGATTATATTTAGTATACTGATGATACTATGTAGTTTATACTTTAGTTTTTTACGTGGTTGCAGTCAAGAAAGCTTCAAATCAAGTTAGAAATTAGCATGTGAATGTAAGATCAGAGAGCTGGCCTCCACTGCGAGCGCTGCTGAGGTGGCTATGTTAATGTGAGACATTCGCATGTTAATGTAAGATCGCAAAGCTGCTGCTGCGTCGAGGTCGGCGCGCGGAGGTGGCTGTGTTGGTGTGAGAAATTTAACCTGTTGATGTAAAGCCCACCGGCTATCAACAAAGATTCGTTACTGAAGCTATCCATATATACCGACAGACACAATTTCAACCGAGATGGCTACAAACTTAGCAATCATTGGAAGGACGTTATCAACCAGTTTAAGTCATAACTGGCTGTGATTTTAGTTATTTTTAGCTCCGATTTTACATTAACAGGTTAAATTTCTCAAACCAACACCGCCACCTCCGCGCGCCGACCTCGATGCAGCGGCGGCTCTGCGATCTTACATTAACGTGCGAATGTCTCACATTAACATAGCCACCTCAGCGCGCTCGCTGTGGCGGCCGCTCTCCGATCTTACATTCACATGCTAATTTCTGACATTAACATCATTAGCCCCGCCCACTTCATTTATGACCCTTGGGCTACACCCATTTTAAACCAGTCTGTTGTTAAGCAGCTTTCCCCCTCTGTTTTCCTCTTGATGACGATCGCTTGTGTTGTGATCGAAATGTGTTGTGAACGAAACGTCGTAGTTTTTTTTGTTTATTTTATTTTTATTAATTTGAACCTATCTACGTGACTTTACCAAAAGACCCAAATAATGATTTATGTATGAACTTCTTTCGCACCGTACATAGTTGGGGGGAAGGACAACAAACTAAACACAAAAAGCAGTTATACAGAAAGTCGTTTTCAATTTAGGCGGTGGTGGCGCACGCAAAGGTTGGTGGACCCCACAAATGTTGCGAAACTCCCCATGGGCTTGCCAGGAGACGTCGATACAGCAAAATGTAGACGAATATCATCTGTCCCTTTTTGTATGGGATAGTGTTGCCCTCTCACAGGAGTGGGTTTTCTATGCGTGCTATTTTTTTTTTCCCAATTTTTCCACACTCGTTACTTGGATAAAAAATATATATATATTGAGGGCTGCAGAACTTGGGGAATAATTAGTGCTGGCTCACCACCTGGCTGCCTTCTAACTTGTCTGTGGTTTCTCATCATTGAGAGGCAATTGCATGAACGGCGCTATATAAAACTATATACAGGACTCATAATAGATACAAATAATTAAATAAAACTTTCCAGAGATGGCTGAATAGCTTGCTGATTGAGGCCTCTTAGGGTGAGTAGTGGTGGAGTTCAGAATCGGAATATTAGCTTATTAGACTGGAGAAATACAATGAGCGAAATGCTATTTTTCACAGATGTCCAGTCGGGGCAGGTCAGAACGTTACAACAATAAACAATACAAAAACAGGATAGGAGTGCAAAGTATAGGAAAGGCAAACAAATCGCTTACAAAAATACAAGTAAAATAAAAACATTTTCTATGCAGACAAAGGGCGGAGCCAGGATTTTCAGGTGGGGGGGGGGGCAACCCCTCCAGCAATGAAAAATGATAGAGGAGTTGTTAGTAAGTAAGGACTTGTCCATTGCTTTTTATTCGACGCGTGTGCGGTGATGGCGCAGCCATCAATCGAGGGTTGAATTCGAACCGCGTTGTGTGATCGACATCGCGCTCGCTGAAGGTGTTTGCCTTCAGGGAAGTCGTGTACTGTATACGCAACTGCGCACAATTCTGTGAGTCCCTTATAACTGCTTTGCCGTTACTTATTGGCAATTATGGACTCAGACTATTGTCCTATCATCTTATAGAGTCCCTGGCATGTAATAATATCCTACACAGTGGCAGTGGGGGTCGCAAAATGCCGATTTATTACTAATAAATCGCAATGATCCGATCGAAATTAGGGATTTCGAATGCATCATTGGGGGGGCATGTGCCACCCCACCCCCCCCCCCCACTGGCTCCGCTAGTGGTAGGATCAACTGCCTCTTCATCTGACAATGAAGTTGGAATCACAGGAATATTCATTTGAGGAAGCTGGCTCTCTTTTGTGTTCTACTCTGGACCTTCTGCTTTGATTGCAGAATGTTTAAATAATCTTCCTGGGGATAGCTGGACAGCATTTGTCTTCTGCTGGTACAGCCTTTTGTAGCAGTCAATGCCGGTTTATATTTGTGGTCATGGTGGCATTGCTTTATTGGCCTCTTCTTCAGCTTCCAGCATAAGATCCTCATTTAATAGGTCCCCTCACCATGGGACTCCAGAAACTCTTACCATGTCCGACGCCTCCACGTTGTCAAGTCCAGCTATTTTGCGATGTAATACTTCTACGCAACTGGAGGGGGGAGCCCTCTACGTTCTACGCGCGTAGCATATGCGGAACATTAAACTTGAAAGGAAATAGGTTCTCAAATGAATCAGCAGTGTATATGCGAAACAACACAATGTGGCAACTTGTAGCAGGGGATTCCTGTCCTAATTTACGATGTGAATGTTGAAAATGTAGTGTCATTGTTGAATGTCTCCTCCCCCACTCCCATAGCCATGACGAACACGGGTACGGCGCTGCCCCCGTGGCAGCAGGCCACTCCGAGCACGGCCCTGCCACCGCCGCCACCACCGGGACCCAACCCGCCCGCACCTCCCGCTGCACCGGCACCGCCCACCGTGGCCCCAGCTCCAGTGCCACCACCCCCAACTCAGCCACCACTACCGCCCGGCGCTCCCCCACCACCTCCACCACCGCCTGGCTCGGCGCTGCTGTTTGCTCCTCCGCCGCCACCGGCTGATCCTGCCACACAATACCCGGGCATAATTGGCACGATGGGCATGGGCCTGTCGTTTGCCATGCCACCACCACCTCCCCCACAGAGCTAGCCCACCGGATGAGCCAGAATACGTATCTGTTTTCTGTTGGTGTTGTCGATTGCAGCGTTACGATCCTGGGATAAGGGTCAGTCTTTAGGTAGCTGCTTGGAAAATCCCTCTTGGTGCGATTTTTGTCACGTGATTTTTGTTTGCGAAAAGATGAGTAAGATTGGTATTTGAACGTTAAGTGATTGAGCTGAAGCCTGACCCACAGCACGAGTTTGGCCTTGAGAATCTCAGTTTTTTTGGCTTATCTCTTTTTTAATAAAAATGTTGCGTGCACACACCACCTTATCCAGGCACAAAGATTCTGCAGGGGTTTTTTTTCATACAGAATTGAGTTGTTTACCTATGCGTTTGTGAAAAATATTGCATTGTGGAAATAAACACATTGTAGCTGGTAAGGCTAATCTTCAGGAAAGTATCCGTTGCATGAGTAAAATATCGGTTTTAGTTATTTTTGTAACGGTCTTTAGACTTTTTTTTATATATATAACATTGAAATTTGACTTAATTTACAGGCAGGATACAAATCTTTTCAGGATGAATTATTTTTCACAAAAGTACCGCATTTAGATGAATCTTTTTTTACAATTGTTTTTGGTAAAGTTAATTAAATTACCCTTTCACATTATATTCTGCACCTCTGTTTGGAAAGGCCCATTGTAATGGTGATTAGTGAATGGCAGTGCTTCTGCTTGCAAGTGTATTGACATTCTAAATTTTAGAATCTTCTCAGTTGTGGTGAGTGGCTGTACAAAGCAACATTTCTTTCCTTCATGGGGTGTGTGGGGTGGTGATGTGAAATGATGGAATTAAATGGGTGATTAGTTTTTAAGTGTGGCAAGTTGCATAAAACACCTTAAGAATATTCAACCGTCGTCTCTATCTCTCGTTGGCTTCGAGGTTTTCTTGCCGCTGGTTACCTGACTAACCCACTAAGCTTTACACCAAATCTCTGAAGTGGTTTTGAGTTGCAAGTTGGAATTTGACATGCTTAACATTGTACCCAAAATAATGCCTGGTTATTGGTGATACAATTTGAGACTTGCGCTGTAAAATGTTAAGTCGATAGTGGTGCGGTAATTTGTTTTAACCCCCCCCCCCCCCCCATAAAGCGATTTTCCCCTCTTGGTTTTGCCATTTAATGTGGTACCATTTGAAAGGACAACACTCGAGCCGTGTTTTATACAACTGGCCCACATACGTGTTTGTGTGCTGGATACCCATGGGTATGTTTTAAATTATGTTTTCGAGTCAACTTTAACTTGGGATAACTTAATTGCAGGACAGCTCAGAAGAAAGCCAGGGAAACGCATTTATACAATTGAGCTGTTTTTCTTCATAAGAATAAAGTGGTTTTGTACAAAAAATCAAGATATCCCCCTTTAGTTTTTTTTTTACCCCCGCGTCCTTTTTAGTTTACCCAGCTCCATATGTGGTTAAACAGCTTGGACTTTACGCATGTAAATCAAACAGGATTACGGTGTTATCAAGATCCCAGATTGAGTACGCAGATTTTAAATTTTAAACAGTTATTGCTCGGGGTTACGTAGTTCTTAAAGAATACAACGGGCGTTCGTTTAAGAGACTGCGCCGATTTTCTTGCACCGTCGCAGTATGTTGGTGCTTTCGCGCCGCTATCGGCTATTGACAATGCGCGCCTTTGTGGCGAGTCCACACTTCAGACGGGCAAGTACAAAGCGGCCCTCCCTACCTACCTGCGCCGGCGCGAGGCACTTTTGCCATATGAATTAGCGCGGCGACGACCGGATTGCGCCAGTTTTTTTTACTTAATCTCGAACCCCCGCGACTCGTCCTGCTGCGCCCGCCCTCCCCATGCAGCCCGCCTCGCACTTGCGTCACTCCGTGTTGGTTTGGGGGCGGTACCCATTCGGCTTGGACGTCATCCGCATAAAAAGGGCTCCGCCAAACCGCGGGAGGGGGCGTTGTTTGTGCTCAGTCGTCTCGCAGCCGCCGTCTCGTTCAGCGTTCCATTCAGTGTACGGCGTTCGCTTTTTTTTTAAACACATCTCAGCGCCGTGAGAATCGGCCCCCATCGTGTCGCCTCTTCCTCCATACTCCGAAGTTGGAGAGACATGGTAAGTGGCGTGCGTGATACAACTGTGGTCATTCTATCGTTTCTACGTGTGATCGATACCTGTTACGGTACTAACTATAGCAACACGCCCGCGTCTGCCCAGTGACTTTAAGGTGTCGTAAAGAGGTACACGTGTGCGCTGTGTATGCGTGTGTCGCTGTATATGAAATACGGTACGTAACGCAGCGTGTGATCACAGGGTTACGCGAGTACTACTTCGTGCGTTGCGCACGGTAGCCCGAGTGTGGAGTTAGTTGCAGTTACGATCTCTTTGATGGGAAGGAGGTGGAGTCGGTGATGAGTCACTTGCTCTGAGTTCTGGCACTGGTCGCTTTTACCGAACCCCTCCTCACTGAATCACCGGCCACCCCCCCCCCAGGGGCCTTACCCCACCCACTTTTCGCCCGCCCTCTCGATTTTTTTGTGACCAAGGTCAACTGCGAACGAAAGGGAATGGGGGATTGAATTTTCAAGTAAATCACTTTGCTCGCAATAGGTGTCGGGTCTGGGGGTACATGCTCTTCGCTTTTGATGGTGGTGGAAATTATCCGTATCTATGACGACCCGGGTCGGTCTTTAAAATGATAGTTAACCATCTTTGGCTTCCATGCACTAGGTAACGGTTATTACGATTGTCCGTATATAATGATGAGTATATTATGACGATTATGAGACTTGGTATTCATGAATGGACAGCCATCCTACTATACTTTTGTTGCCCTTACCCCACACCTCCGATTAGCACGGTTGGCTTCGTACGATGCGAAAGAAGTTCACCATAAATTACGTGATCGTTTTATTTGTAATGCTTTCAATTGAGGTTAAACGCATACAGTGTATGAACTGGTTGGCTGTTCGTTCATTCTATCTGTACGGGGGTGCACGATAATTACAGAAAAGATTATCCAATATGAACGAACCTTTTATCAGAACTTTAAACCTGGCTAAATTAGTCAGCTGGCCAAAACTGGGAGACATAATTAGCTTGTAAAGAACGAGAGAAGTATAGAGACGATTGTATCGGTTTTCACTCACTTATTTGGCTCGGCTCTACTAAAAAGAGACTTGCAGATCAGACGTATTTTCTCGACTGCTAAAATAAATGCCGTCTCCTCCAGGCAATGTGTATTGCGTTCATTATAACGAGCCCCAGGTTTACCTAACAGTGAAGTAATCGGTTCTGTTAGAGAAAAACCAAGTGGCCTTCAACAGGACAAGTGAGAGTTGGTGGCTGGTGGGCTAAAATAACAACGGAATGACATCCAAAGGGGGGGGGGGGGGGGGGAACGTGCCCAAGAGCTCATTCGCCGTCGAGATAGAGCGATGAGGTTGGCTTGTGTGCAGGTGCTGGGTGAATTATGGCATCAGAGGACCGTGAAGGATTGTCGACAGCTTGGGGGAAGGCCTTCATCCAGCAGTGGATTTATGGCTGGTTCGTTTTTGGCATGAATAAGGTACTCAGCCCAACCCTGATGGTGACGTCATCGTTCATGTAAGTTGGTCAGGCAGCTTTGAACTGGTTCCATTACTTTTTTACATTTACACGGCTGAAATTTATAGATCATTTGGGGGTGAGCAGCATAACTTCCAATCATAGGATTCATGATTTCCCATTCGGTCCGGGTAAAAATTGGTTCTATCGTAGGCATCATCATTAACACCATTAACTGCTCAACAACTTTAATTGTTGACATTCTCGTTGAAGATAATTTTGTTTTCCAAGGTGAGACCTGAAGAGACCAGAATCACAGTCATTCAGATAAGTACAAAAATGAAGCGAATAGAAAATCATCAAAAACAAAAGCTGTACTTGATAAATCGAGCATAAAATTTACTTGAAAACTGTTCATAGCACAATTAAGTTACCGAATCATTCAACAGATGTACAGTCATTGCAGGAATATATAGAATATACGTGTGAAATGAAATTGCAAGTGAAGTTGTATACCATC
The DNA here is from genome assembly GCF_015708825.2 of Lethenteron reissneri. Taxonomy (NCBI): domain Eukaryota; kingdom Metazoa; phylum Chordata; class Hyperoartia; order Petromyzontiformes; family Petromyzontidae; genus Lethenteron; species Lethenteron reissneri. The sequence continues at coordinate 7,077,923 of NC_083789.1, read as the reverse complement.
ATATCAGCTGGGTGCTTATCATTGGATCAATAATCTTTTATTGTTATCGGCTCAATATGCATAGTCACTATCGTCAGCATGGACTCATTCTAAATTATCATGGACTCAATCCATAATTGGCAAGGGCTCAAAAAAAATATCCACCACCGACATCGTTCTCATCGTTATTTTCCAGAGCTTAGCACCGTACAGCTCCAGATAAATGTGCCGGTATATCAATCTTTAATTAACCGAGCATGGAATGATCCTGTCTTCGATGCGCGTGGCAATTCCGCTTGTCCTTTATTACATGTCCCCGCGGTGTACAGCTGCATATCCCAGACTGTCGCTTAGCGATGGGGGAACGCAGTAACACGCAGGGCACGTGCCTTGTAACAGAGTGTTCCGCGGGCAAGGGAACACCGTGTCCTGGCTCCCAGACTGCGTCTCTAGCGTCTACAAATGGGAAAGTTTAGACCTACAACAGTTTGTACGCTCCGTGGCCCCCAATGTGTGATATTGTAGAGAAGGGATCTCGTTGTGCTTTCTCTGCACGTGTAGTAGCAGGTAAATGTGCATGCCCTTGCAATTGCTCGCTCACGCCACTGCTACGTTGGTAAAATATATTTGAAGAGTTGGGAGAACCCACACTTTACCCCACCACACGCAACCCGTCGAGCTATTACAGTGATTGTTAAAGTCCGTGAAAACCGTAGGCTTTTGCAACAAATATTATACAGAATTAGAGGCCGATCGAAACTGAATTTTTGGTTTCTGCCGAAAACGAAACCAGACCGAAAGTAAAAAATTGACTTGCAGACGAAACTGAAAGTTAACTTTTTGGCTTCGGCCGAAACAGAAACTATTCCGAAAGAGGCAATTTGCCAACTTTCGGCGCCGGTCGGCCTCTATCCAGAATAAATGTTTTTTGGGGGTTAGACCGCGTAAATATAAACGTGTCGTTAAACAAGCCACCACCCAACACAGTCCATTAGTAAGGGTTGTCACGTAAACAAAAACCTGCCAATTAGTTACTTCAGCTCAATTTAAATAGATTCTCAAATTAGTCTTGACCAGTAATAACTAGTTTTACCCAATGGCGGAGCCAGGATTTTCAGGTAGGGGGGGGGGGGCAACCCCTCCAGCAATGAAAAATGATAGAGGAGTTGTTAGTAAGTAAGGACTTGTTAGTAAGTAAGGACTTGTCCCTTGCTTTTTATTCGACGCTTGTGCGGCGATGACGCAGCCATCGATCAAGGGTCGAATTCGAACCGCGTTGTGTGATCGACATCGTGCTCGCTGAAGGTGAATTCTTTCAGGGAAGTCGTGTACTGTATACGCAACTGCGCACAATTATGTGAGTCACGTATAACTGCTTTGCCGTTACTTATTGCCAATGATGGACTCAGACTATTGTCCTATCATCTCATAGAGTCCCTGGCACATACTATGCTACACAGTGGCAGTGGGGGTCGCAAAATGCCTATTTATTACGAATAAACCCCAATGATCCGATCGAAATTATGGATTTCGATCGGATCATTGGGGGGCATGTGCCCCCCCCCCACTAGCTCCGCCAGTGGTTTTACCCAAAATCTCAACATCAAAATCAATGGAATGTCCTTGTTGGCAAGCGTGTTCTGCAACTCCCGACAGTTGTGTTTGTGAGTATTTTATATTTATTTGGCGTTATTTTTAGCCTCATGCCCCTGGTCATTCGTCCCGTCTGACCAACGTATCATTAACCACAGAGCTTTGAGTCTCTTTTAAAGCGCACTGGGCGAACGTCGTGGTGACGTCACCACGGAGCTACCTCCCAACCCATCGTGGCTCGGTGATATGTACATTCCAGTGACGTTTTCGAAGGGCTGGGTAATTTTTTTTTAAATTGGCACAGATATGGTCAAATCTGCGAACAACTAGAAACACCAGAAAGTCTACATGTTCATAACCTGGGCCACCAAAATATGACGGCTTCGAGAGTTGATTGGTTTCATTCCCCGTCCCCCAATCACAATCTGTATAGGGGGGGGGGGGAATCCGATGAGCTATAAAGCTCTTTTTCGCAGATGTCCAGTAGGTGCTGGTCAGTAAGTTACAACAACAAACGATACGAAAATCGCAGGGGGGGGGTGGAATAATTACACCCCTAATGGATGGATAAGTGGCAGGCATCATGAGTGGCTCGACATTCATGGGCCCGCTGCCAGACCCACTGCACTGCATTCTCAGAACAGGAGTTTGCCTCCAGGCCACGGTGTTCAGTTGTGTAAACTTGTCCTCTACAGACGGTTCAACGCTGGTGAATCTTTACAAAGGAAAAAAAAATCATTGCCCCACAAACATAGTTACACTATATAATATCTCCATTAAAAAACAGGTTAATTTCATGAATACAAACATAAATTCCCTTCTAAAATCCACCACTGGATGAGGGCACCCACCACCACCCAGGACCTGTTATCGATCTCAATTGCCGTGGCCGGGAAATCGAACCACTCCACTCATCCTGATACTGGCAATGCAAAGAATTGCCTCTTTCAAAAAAAACCCTTAACGTCACATTTACGCAACGGGTACTAAATCCCGTGATTTATGCATTGAGTTGAGCTTGTGCAGCCTTTTAATTATTTATTAATTTACTGCTTTGGCTTTACAAAGTCTGGCTTTTCGCGCTGGCCGTGCCAGGAGTGGTTGGACCGGTCTGGTCCCTGCACGCGCTCAACCCCCGCGGCGCCGCGCCTCGATTAGCATAACGCACGCGCGCGCGCCACGCGTGTCTCTCTGCATTATGCTAAATTTTCGCTGATGCTGCAGCTCCACTCCGGCAAGATGTTACGTTGATCTTCTTTTGCACCCTAAGTCACCAACCGTGCAAATCGAAGGTGCGGGGGGAAGGACAACTGATTGAACACAACAAAGCAGTTCTAAAGAAATGAGTTTGTCAATCTCGTTTTAAAAGTGCTTAGCTACAGTGGCTTGCTAATGTCGGAATGAAGGAGCCCTTCCAGACGGCCGCAGAAGCGCACCTGAAAGCGTGCGATGCAGCAGTGACTGTCTTCGACGGTTAGCCAAAAGCATCTGTGAGGATATAGAAATGTATATATGGATTCTAGATTTGAAGCTTTCGTGACTGCAAGGATTCCGGCCGCAGAAGTCACGTAGGTAAAAAATGAAATAAAAATTAATACAAATCAAATATTTATTTTATAAAAATTAATAAAAATCTAATATTTATTTTTATAAATTTTAATTTCATTTTTACGTGACTTTACCGAAAGAACTAAGTATGTATATATGGAGACATTGCTTGTTTATTTTGGTATTTCAGACGCACTCCCAACTTTGGCTTGCACAGGAAGGGGGGGTGGGTGTCGTCTTATAATCCAGAGAATGGGCGGCTCTCCCGTGCGCTGCTGTGACGTGTTGCGCCACGCACCGGTTGGGTCCGCGTGGGTTCCCCGAACGGATTGATGCGGAAATTCTTTCGTGGTTAAAACTCGCGTGAGCCTTTTTAGGCGATGGTATGTTGGGAGAGGTCTTAAGAATTCGTGTCAAGAATTGCGAATGGCTACGTGAGTGGGTGTGTGTGCGTGTTTGTGGAGCGGTAGCATCGTGCGCTAGGAAACCGACCACCTGGCGTGCGAGTTCGATTCCCGCTCACTGTCAATAAATTACAAATATTCCCCCCCCCCCGTCAACTCAATGAGTACAGTAGCTGGTGCCGTGTGTACACGTCAGCACCGGGGAGACAAAGGCGGCCTCGTACGGCATTCCGGTCTTCCCAGAGTTGTTCGTCAACGAGCGGGCACACTTGCCCTCCCCCCCCCCAAGGTGTATTATGCATGGAGGCTGCTCTTTGCCTTCGTGTACACGGAGGCTGTTTCACGGCGCGCGGCTGTCGGGTCTGGCCGTAGCCGCTGCTGATCTGCACGCTCTCCGGGGACATTCCATTCCGGTAGCCGCTGCATTACAGGGACTCTGGACGCGCACGCGCAAGCGCTCCGGCTGTTCGACGCCAACCGGTAAAACCGGTAACCGGTTCCGCAAATCCCCCCCTCCCGTGACTGCTTCTGTACGCCAAGAGAAACCGTTTCGGGTGGAATGTTTGTAACGCGGCGTGCAAAGCGATTGGCACCGCGCGAGAGCGGACAAAACCGCACGGCGTCCTGCATACGCGAGATGTCGCACTCGCTACTCAGTTTCAAGGGTGAAGGCGCAGCCCTGCAATTGCGGTTCTTTTTTTTAAATCGGCTCACTTCACACGATATTCGTCAGTGTAATTGGGTCGTAAATTACATTCACGTATTTTGGGAGTACAAAAAAGACCACACATGCATCCATATACTGTGCTGTATATGGCCAGACAATTGAATACAAAGATAAATATCCCCCTTATAGCCTTAACATTCTGTTGGGGCAAGCGCTGTTAGCGAGCACCCAAGAAGGCTGGCACGGCACACGACGGGATGGGTGGCCAGCACCACGCCCGGCCGCCTTTGTCTCCCTTGTGGCGATGTTTACACACGGCACCAGGTACTAATTTGAGACTTTGAGCCATGGGTTAGTCGACCCAGTGTCACGGGACAGACCCAGCAGGTGCCACGGGTCAGTTGACCCAGTGTCACGGGACAGACCCAGCAGGTGCCACACGGGTCAGTCGAACCATGGCACCTTCTGTGTTTGCTGCGTCTGTCCCGTAACACTCCTGCCAGCAGCGGGCGTACGACACTTCACGTGGCCTCAACGTGCACCTAGCCTGGCACAGGCGCCGTGGTGACGTCACCGCCACTGAGTGGCGAGTGGCGGTTGTTTGTTCAACTGTGCACGCGCCTCTGCTGCCTTAAGTCAACGCGCTCGCTGTAAAACAAGACGATATATTATTCTTGCCACACGAACTTTAATAGCCATAAAATCTCACAATTTTTGCTTAACAGGTTCCCCAAACACACAAACACTCGCTCGGCCCGTCTGTTTTAACTGCTGGCGTCAGTCTCGCAGATAAAACGTCGGGGTGGAGGAGTTTACTCTGCTGAGTTATGGTGGTGGTGGTGGCTTAGGGAGGGGACGATGATGGTATTGGTGGTGGTGGTGGTGATAATGGGTGTTGCTGGGGGTGTGTGGGGAGCGGGAAGTTGTAGCAGATTAGCGTGCTCGCAATATGAACCCGGCTACCCGAGTTCGATTCCCGCTCACGGCCAACACCTGTGACAATTATCTGAACCGGTCCTGGACCTCCCCGAGGTCGACTCGGCCTCAAATGAGTATCTGGTGCAGTGTTTAAAAATCATCGCCGCTGGAGAGACAAAGGCGGTCCGGCGTGGTGCTGGCTACTCACCCCCTCGTCCCTCGTGTACCGTGCCAGCCTTCATTGGTGCTTGCTAACAGCACTTTCCCCAACAGTCTGTTATGGCTATTCGGGGAATCTTTGTCTTTTGTGCAAATGTGCTCCTGTCCAGTCCTGGGCTGTTTCAGTCAGAGCTGGAATCAAAGTGGAGGGGGGAGGGGCATTTTCACGGCAGGTCACTGATCTGATCATCATCATCAGCCGTGGTCAATCCACTGCTGGATAAATGCCTCCCCAAGCCGCCGCCACCACCTTTCTCAATCCTGCAATTAATAATTCGCTCGGCACCTACGCACAATCAGATTTTTTCATCATTCCTTCTGACTCGTGGACGTCCTATTAGTCGTGTTCCATTCCTTGGCTGCCAATCCGTTGCTATCCTTGACCATCGTCCATCATTCCAGCGACACGTCCTTGTCCAAGCCCAATTATTTTCCTAGCAGTTTAAATTATACCAGGAACTTGGCAATACGAATTCCCCAATTCACGTGGGTCCCTCTTTCTGCCTCGCACGCGTCTCTCCATCGTGGCAGGCGCGATAAGAACACTGACGAATTATTTACACTGACGAATTACTTACACTGACAAATGGCTGAAGGGTATTGTGAGGCCAACCTGCGAGTAGCCATTGCCCTTCAGTTTTAGTAGTGGGAACCGTTCCACCGCATGCCACGCATACCTGTGCGTAGGTGACTCGTGCAGAGGTGACGTCGCTCAGGCATGCCTGCCACTGCCCTGCCGTTGCATTGTGAAAGAGGAACAGTTCTTCTCTCCCCACCTTCCCCCAACCCCACTCCTCCTCCTCTGTCTCTACACTCGTACACAACTACCAAGACCCCCCGTGGTCGGCAAGACGCTTGTGACACGACAGAGCGCTGCGTGGGAGTTCAACTGCAGGTCAGACATCAATTGTCAAAGGCGCAGGATTTTCCCAATACTGGTGGTTTCCGCGACGCGACACTAAAGTCTCCTTCGCTCAGATGCAAATGAAGTCGTTGCACGCGCCTGATGATTGGTAAACGTGATCCCGTCTGACATTAAGAGAGGCGGAGAGTAGTTCAATGGCACCATCGCACTTAGATGTCCTTTCATCGAATCTCCACAAACAAAGATTAAAAGTATTTCTCACGCAATTCATCGCCCCAACGGGCCACAACCTTATTGGCTCAGCACAAGAAAATTCCGGATCGGTCCCGACAGTGTCCCACGAAACAGGCCCAACGCCAATCGATACTGGCGAACCCGCCAGATGTAGCATTGCCAGGGACCCTCCTCCCTTTAAGACGATGTACGTGCCGTGAAGAAGGACCATTGCCTGAAAGGTCATCTTTTATATGATTTAATATATTTCATTTCTTATATACTTCTTCTTTAAAGGTAGAGCATTTTACGAATGTGAGTTTATATATATATAGTTATTTGCGCTGTGCACCACTGCAAATGCATTAGCAGCTTCACATAATTCGTGTAACCTTCATAAGACAGGTCCTAGTTCAACTCAAGATTGTATATAATGCACATCATCTCAATGCGCCATGCAGGACATTTAACTTCCCCCATCAAGTGTAGGCGCAATGCGTGCACGTGTTTTACGTGTGCCCTCGGGGGACGCGGAAGAGCGCGCCGATTGCAATGAATCATCAGGCACGTGCAGCGTGTGACGACTTATTGTGCTTTGGAACGCAGAATATTAGTAGACAAGTTCACACAGCAGGGGCCCTGGTGGGTCAGGAGGACTGGAGTTGTTGGAAACTCTGGCACAGGACATTTGATTTATGCTGTGGCTAACCATTACGTGTTATTTTGTTACACAACGTAAATCATCTTTACAAATGTAACCGGTAAACTGCCTTCTTCATGTTTTGAGAACGCATGGTTATTGCTTGGCACGGCTGTGACCGAAGCAAAGTGTGACATTTACACATTATTATGATGGAGCCCAGACCCATTTAATTCACTTTACAATCATTAGAATACTCGACCACCACAAGAATCACCAGCACCGCTGGTGTTGCGATCGAAAAGTCGTGATTTTTATTATTATTTTTCTATCTACGTGACTTTACCGAAAGACTCAGAGAGTATGTTCTACAGGTAGATGTGCAGGAAGTCTCTATGCACCTTAAACCATGTCAATCGATCTATCAACCTCTATTTTATGTGCCAATATCGCCCTCAAAAAGTGGGCATCAGTGCACATCACAGGGCCATAGAGCAACAAGAATGAAAAAAAACATTCACGACCTCAGCGGCTAAAGACAGACCGAGTTAAGTCAATTTGGAATTAATTTCCTTTTAGAGGAAGGCTCCTTCACCTGGCAAGTAACCTTCATGCAACGTCTACGAATCCCGTGATTCCGTGTGCGAGTTGAGCTTGTGCATCTGTTTCATTGATTTGTTAATGTTTTACCGCTCTTGGTTTTTATACAAAGTCTGGGGTCGCGTTGGCCAGGCCAGGATGAGTGGTCGGGCCGGTCTCATTCCTCAACGCGCGAACCCCCGCGGCTCTTCGCCTCGATTAGCATAACGCGCCTCGATTAGCATAACGCGCGTGTTCGGCGCGTGCCTCCTACATGATGCTAATTGTGCGCCGATGCTGCGGCTCATCCTTGTGCACAATGTGTGCGCACGTGCGTTGCACGTGTACACGCAACCGCACGTCGCCACCCAACCGTGGTGATCGGAGGTGCGCATGATAGTGATTGCAGCGGTGGTATTTGTGGGTTAAGTATTGTTGATAGCTGTTGCGGTGGAAATGGTTGGTCGTGGTTGTGATGGGGAGTAATGGTGATGATCGGTGGTGGTAATAGTTGTGAATAAGGGCGATGGTGATGGCTGTGGGGGGTAAATGGGGGTGATGAAGGCGATCGTTGTGGTTGCGAGTTGTTGTGGCAATGATGGTTATTATATCGGGAAGTGGGAATACATTTTGGGAATTCCGGCTCTGCTCTTTTCAGAGTTTAGAGTATTTGGCTGCTATAAAATCCCACGTGATAAGCCACTTCGTTGAGCTATCATTTGTGGCCAGGTCACTTCTGCAAAAGAGCTACATAGCTCAGTGGGGCCTTACCTGGTTAAATAAAACATTGTTTAGTTTAGTTCTTAGGGGGGTTCTCCGCTGATCAATATACGAGCGGGGGCGGTTGTGGTCGTGGTGGTGGGGGGGACTGGAAGATGGTGTGCGTGGAGGGTTGGGGAGGCGATTAGCATGAGAGGCGTCGTGTGGGGTGCCCAGCGCGAGATAGCAGCTCGTTTACAACACGACCGACTGGTTTTACAAAAAAAACAATGGGGTTTTACATATAAACTAAAGAATAAATAACCAGATTAGAGTCCGTCTTGACGTTTCGTAGTTCCATTGGCCTTCTTGGAGGCTGTACCAATGTCCTTGGAACCCGTGTCCCGTGTTGACCAAGGGAATTGGAAATTATTGTTCCATGAGTCTCATATGGGACGACGGTCTAACATGTTAAAACGTGATGGGCAAAGACAAACCTTCGTCTCAAATTTTAATATTTTTTTACGCCAATAATTCCCCACGGCAGCGCACACATAATGGATAATCGTATTGTATTAGAAAAACAAAGTTTGGCTGGCTGGTTGGCTGGCGGGTGTGGGACGGACGGACGGTCGGTCACATCCAAAGGACCGTTCAGGTTGCTCGCTGTAATGATGTACGTTGAACTTCTTTCGCACCGTACGTAGCCAACCGTGCTAACGTCGTCAGGCGCGGGGAATTAACATATAGACTTAAGACAAATTCCAACTTGGTCAATTACATTGAGTTGCTTACTATGTTACGTAAGTTTTAGTTTGTTGTACTGCCCCCGCTCCTCCGATTTGCACGGTTGGCTGCATACGGTGATATTTAGACCGGTCACCGGACATACAATACCCCTTCAACCAACCCGCACTGACCACAGTGTGGTGAAGTATTGTCAGTGGATTTGCGAGCTGTACACGAATGTATGTGTGATGTGCTGGATGCTGTAACGTGGCGGCCTGCCTAGATGCGAGCTCACAGCACTTGACCCCAAGAGTCTGTCGGGCGTCATGGGGGGTCGTTGTCTTTATTGTGTTTGCGTGGTCAGTGTACGGCCTCTATCTGAACGTCTATGTCAGTCTGTTGTTTGTTTAATTCTCTATGCGTGTGTTGTTGTTGTGTTGTTGTTTTGTTGTTGTGGGTGAGTGGTAGTGCAGCGGTCAGCTTGCTGCGCTACGAACCCGGAGTTCGATTCCCGCTCAGGGCCAACACCAGTGGCAATTAACTGAACCGGTCCAGGGCCTCTCCTAGGTCGACTCAACCTTAACTTAATACCCGGTGCGATGTGTAAACAATCGCCACTGGGGAGACAAAGGCGGCCGGGCGTGGTGTTGGCCACCCACCCCCTCGTGTGCCATGCCGGCTTTCGTAGGTGCTGACTCGCCAACAACACTTGCCCCAACGGTCTGTTCAGGCTATACGGGGGACCTTTTTCTTTGTTTGTGTTGTTATTGTGTTCCTGTTATTGTCGTGCCACTCTACCTGTGACTGAACCGCCCGGAATGCGACCGCTGTCGTCAGAATTGGGAAGTCGTGTAAAGTTAGAGCCTGCCCAGTGCTCGGATGGGTACCACCATCACCACCACACCATGCACCACCATCACCACCACACCATGCACCACCATCACCACCACACCATGCACCACCATCACCACCATGCATCACCACCACACCATGCACCACCACCACACCATACATCACCACCACATCATTCACCACCACCACACTATGCACCACCACCACATCATTCACCACCACCACACCATGCATCACCACCACCACACTATGCACCACCACCACACCATGCACCACCACACCATGCACCACCACCCCATGCACCACCACCATACCACCACCACACCATGAACCACCATCAACACCATGAACCACCACCACACCATGCACCACCACCACACCATGCACCACCACACCATACATCACCACCACACCATGCACCACCACCACATCACCACCACACCATGTACCACCACACCATGCACCACCACCCCATGCACCACCACCATACCACCACCACACCATGCACCACCACCACACCATGCCCCACCACCACCACACCATGCACCACCACCACACCACCACCACACCATGTACCACCACCACATCACCACCACACCATGCACCACCACCACACTATGCCCCACCACCACACCACCACCACACCACCGCACCACCACCACACCATACACCACCACCACACCATGCCCCACCACACATTGTGTTAGAAGCTGCTGCTGCTGCTGATGTGGGGCTGCGCGTGGCGAGTGGCAGAGGGCACTGACCAACCAGGGTGAAGTATGGTCAAATACACCCCACGACCCGTAACAGTGTGAGGATGCCCCCACCCAGCAGGGGATTGCACATGCCGTGCCACTGAATGGTTGCGAGGATGTTTGTCTCGAAACTCGTTGGTTCTTTCGGTAAAGTCACGTAGGTAGAAAATAAAATAAATCACGACGTTTCGGGCGCAACACAAGCGTCCGTCATCAGGTGGGAAAGCACGGTCTGCTGCAGAGGCAGACTGTTTTAAAAAAGCTTTTAAAGCAAACTGTTTTAATAGCTGCACCTGATGATGGACGCTTGTGTTGCGCCCGAAACGTCGTGATTTATTTTATTTTCTACCTATGTGACTTTACCGAAAGAACGAAAGAGTATGGATTCCTGCAGCCACGAAAACTTCAAATAAATTTGTTTTGTCTCTGTGAGTGGTGCGCACCAACTGTGTCTGTGTGAGTGTGTCTGTCTGTCTGCGTGCGTGTATGTCTATGTGTGAGTGAGTGTCTGTCTACGTGCGTGTATGTCTATGTGTGAGTGAGTGTCTGTCTGCGTGCGTGTATGTCTATGTGTGAGTGTATGTCTATGTGAGTGTATGGCTATGTGTGACTGGGGTGTATGTCTGTGTGAGTGAGTGAGTGTATGTCTATGTGAGTGTCTGTGTGAGTGAGTGTCTGTGTGAGTGTCTGTGTGAGTGTCTGTGTGTGTGTCTGTGTGAGTGTCTGTGTGTGTGTCTGTGTGAGTGTCTGTGTGAGTGTCTGTGCGAGTGTATATCTATGTGAGTATGTCTGTGTGAGTACCTGTGTGAGTGTCTGTGTGAGTGTATGTCTATGTGAGTATGAGTGTCTGTGTGAGTGTCTGTGTGAGTGTCTGTGTGAGTGTCTGTGTGAGTGTCTGTGTGAGTGTCTGAGTGAGTGTCTGTGTGTGAGTGTATATCTATGTGAGTGTCTGTGTGAGTGTGAGAGTGTATGTGTCTGAGTGAGTGTCTGTGTGAGTGTTTATGTGAGTGTCTGTGTGAGTGTCGAGACACACACCCACGCCACTGCTCGAGCAGTGACGCATCCGTGACGAGCGCTTCCCGCTCGTGATGCTGCCTGCAGCTGGGTCAGTGACGCGCTACCACAGGGGTGATGGGGGGGCTATGGGAGAGGAAGATGATGATGGTGGTGGTGATGATGGTGGTGGTGGTGATGGTGGTGGTGATGGTGGTGGTGATGATGGTGGTGATGATGATGATGGTGGTGGTGATGGTGGTGGTGATGATGGTGGTGGTGATGGTGGTGGTGGTGATGATGGTGGTGGTGGTGATGGTGGTGGTGATGATGGTGGTGGTGATGGTGGTGGTGATGATGATGATGATGGTGGTGATGATGATGATGGTGGTGATGATGGTGGTGGTGATGATGGTGGTGGTGTTGATGGTGGAGGTGATGATGGTGGTGGTGGTGATGATGATGGTGGTGATGATGGTGGTGGTGTTGATGGTGGAGGTGATGATGGTGGTGGTGATGATGATGGTGGTGGTGATGATGGTGGTGGTGATGATGGTGGTGGTGATGATGGTGGTGGTGATGATGATGGTGGTGGTGATGATGGTGGTGATGATGATGGTGGTGGTGATGATGGTGGTGGTGATGATGATGATGGTGGTGGTGTTGATGGTGAGCGGTAAGCCTAACGGGGTTAGCACGCCGCGCTACGAACCCGGCGCCCGAGAACCTCGTCCTGGGTTTCCCCTAGGGTCGACTCGGCCTCAAATGGTGCGGTGCGTAAAAACATCGTCACTGGGGAGACAAAGGCGGCCGGGCGTGGTGTTGCCCCCCCTCCCTCGTGTGTGCCACAGTGCCGGCCTGCATATGTGCTACACGCTAGCAGCACTTGCCCCAACAGTCTGTTACAGCCTACACGGGGGATCTTTGTCTTTGCTGCTGCTGGTGATGTTGGTGGTGTTTGTCTCTGGGGGGGGCGGTGCATGGGAGGAGCTGGGCGAGGGGGGAGGGGCGAGGTGGGAGGGAGGGGGGAGGGGCGAGGTGGGGGGGAGGGGCGAGGTGGGAGGGAGGGGGGAGGGGCGAGGTGGGGGGGAGGGGCGAGGTGGGAGGGAGGGGGGAGGGGCGAGGTGGGAGGGAGGGGGGAGGAGCTGGGCGAGGTGGGAGGGGGGGGAGGGAGGGAGGGGGGGAGGAGCTGGGCGAGGTGGGAGGGAGGGGGGAGGGGCGAGGAGGGAGGGGGGGGGGAGCTGGGCGAGGGGGGAGGGAGGGGGACGCGTGCGTGTGCCGGGGGAGGGCAATGTCCCGAGACCACTCGGGGCCGGGCGTTCAACCGGGGAGGACGCACGTCACTGGCCACTCGGTCGCCCCGGGATTCCCCCCCACCATCATCATCACCACCATCATCACCACCAACACCACATCACCACCAACACCACCACATCACCACCATCACCACCACATCACCAACACCACCACATCACCACCACCACCACATCACCACATCACCACCACACCACATCATCACCACCACCACATCACCACCACACCACCACCACATCACCACCACCACATCACCACCACCACCACACCACATCATCACCACCACCACATCACCACCACACCACCACCACATCACCACCACCACCACACCACCACCACCACATCACCATCCCCGCCGGCTTGGCGTGAAGCTCGCCCGAGCTCCTTCAGCAGAAGCGACGACTACGGCGCCAACGCGGCTGCCGCACAGACCTGCGAACAGGCAGGTAACCCGGGACTTTGATACACACACACCACCATGAACACTCACACAGACACACACGTGTGTGTGAGAGTGTTCATGGTAGGACTCGGAGGTGCTTGGGGCTCATAGGAACCATAGGAACCTGGGACTCGGATGTGCTTGGGATTCATAGGTTTACTGGGACTCGGAGGTTGAGCGAGACTCATGGGTACATGGAACTCGTAGGTGCTTAAGACTCCTAGGGACCTGGGTCTCGTAGGTACTTAAGACTCATAGGTACTTCAGACTCTCGTAGACACTTGGGACTCATCGGTCCATGGAACTCGTAGGTACTTGAGACTTGTGGGTTACATGGTGCTCAAGTACTTGAGTCTCATAGGAACCTGGGTCTCGTAAGTGCTTGAGACTCATAGGGACCTGGGTCTCGTAGGTACTTGAGACTTGTGGGTTACACGGTGGTCAAGTACATGAGACTCATAGGAACCTGGGTCTCGTAGGTGCTTGAGACTCATAGGGATCTGGGTCTCGTAGGCGCTTGGGACTTGTGTAGGTGCTTGGGACTCATGGGTCCATGGAACTCAAGTACTTGAGACTCATAGGTACTTGTGGATTCACAGGTAATTGAGGATCAGATGTACTTTAGACTTAAACGTTCTTTAGAGCCTGGTACACTTGGAACCCACGGGTACCGAGTGCCTCGAAGAGAACTCAAATGTGCCAGCGACTCGATATACATCGTGATCCTCGTGCTTGACGGGACCTGCGGTGCTCGAGACGACGAACGAGGCACTCGAGACTTTTGATTTAAAGCTTTCGTGACTGCAGGGATTCATATTCTTGGTTCATCCGGTAAAGTCACGTAGAAGGAAATAATAAAATAATATAAATATGAAACAATATTTTATATGTAATTTATATTTATTTTCTTATTTCCCTTCTACGTTACTTTACCAAAAGAACCAAGAATATAATCGAGACTTTTTTTGACCGCTTGCCAACTCAAAAGGGGGGAACTTTGGAAACTTTCCTGGCTGAATGAGTGGGTGACGATCTCCATGGAGAAGGGGGGGGCGGTGGTGTTGGTGTTGAGGGGGGGGTACTACTCCATTGGGGGGCTGCCTAAGGAGGAGGAGGAGGGGGGGCTCCGAACAGGGGGGGGGGGGGCGAGAGGCGCCGCCGATCAAGGGACTCGTTCGGACCCCACGGGGCTGGGGGTCAGTGGGGGGTGGGTGGGGGTCAAAGTTTCCAGGTATATTTATTGAATCCTAAAACCGGGCGCAACTCTTTATTTTATATTATTTGGATCTTTCGGTAAAGTCACGTAGATAGGTTCAAAGGAAATAAAATAATAATAATAAAAATTACCAAACAAATATGAATTCCAGCAGTCACGAAAGCTTTAAGTCAAGATTTAACTCCTTTGTTACCGCCCCCCCCATCTGAAAAGTTAGAAGGTTGTCGCCTGTGGGGAGGGGAGGTGTGCGAGAGTTCCACCACGGGCTTTTGTTTTGAAAAAACTCAATTGAGGCCACTGTCAAGGGGGAGGCGGGGGGGTCGTCAAATTCGCCACCGCCCGTGATTGATTGACAGGCCCTGTTGTTGTTGTTGTTGCTGCTGCTGTTGTTGTTGTTGCAAAGGGTACGTGTGCGTGTCACACGTGTCGTGTGTGCAGCAGCCCTTCCTTCAATCCACTGCCGGATGGGGACGGGGTTATCTCTTGCTTTGACCATACTTCACCGCGCCGGTCGCAATGCGCGAGGGTTATTTTGTTGAACGTGACCGGCGTGGTGAAGTATGGTGAAGTCAACCCTCGCGCCAATCGAGAGAAGGGTGTCTGGCTTGCTGTGCTGTGTGTGTGTTTATGCTGTTTCTATCCGTTTTACTGTGATACTATTTGTTTAATAGTTTGTGTATTGTTTTCTGTGTTGTTCGTTATTGCACGTTGTGTGTTGTGCTGTGTGTTTATGCTGTACACGTGTTGTGCCATTTGATGTGTGTGTGTTATGCTGTGCGTTGCAGTGCTGTTGTAGAGCATTCTCTTGTGTGCTGTGTGCTCGTACTGTGTTTGTTGTGTACGTGTGTTTGCTAAGGGCGTTATGTCTGTTTCATGCTTTGCCTGTATGCGTGTTGCTTGTGCACGTGTGGTGTAACTTGTGTTGTGTATGCTGTGTGAAGTGTGTGTGCGTTGTATGCTGTATGTTAGGGTACATGATGCAGTGTGTATAGTGTAGGTATGCGTATGTTATGCTGTGTTGTTATTTGTGTCATTCTGTGTTACGCTCGGTGTTTGATGTTGTGTTTATTGTCCATTGTTATGTTACTTGCGTTATGCCGTGCGTTAAGTCTATGGAATGCAATGTTTACATATGGGTCACTGTAAGTTCTTTACGGGGGCCTGTATATTGGCCTCTGTATGAGTCTCTTGTAAGTGTGTGGATCTGTTTGTCAGTGGGTGTCTTTGTGTGGATATATGTGCAAGTCTCCATAGATCTTCTAGTCTGGGTATCTGGGTCTTTCTCAGTATGTGGATTCTTATGTATATAAGGCTATGGTCAGTCTGTGGGTACTGTGAAAGTCTCTGGGCGAAAAATCTACAATTCTCATTGTAATGATATGGATTTGTTTTAAGTCTGGTTTAATATTTGGCTGTGACTATTTAAACCCACGTCTACCTTTAACAATATACATTCTGGGCTCAGTGGGTTAACTGACTGTAACTGAAGCTCATATCTCTGTCTGTCTGTCTGCACCATCTGTGTCTGTTACAACGGTGGATATTTGGCTTGACATTTGCTCGGTATTGCAGAGAGAAAACCCCGTTTTGAAAATAACAAGGAAGTTCACTGCAATTTCAGCTGTAAATCATTCATCCAGGAGGCGCTTGTGCTTGTAGATTAGCTTATTATAACCCAAGAACATTTGCGTCTTAAAAGTCTGCTGATGGGACTCATAATGTCAAAAAAAGTCCCGGTGTTTACTGCTTCAATCAAATGCTGCTGTGGAAATCTTTGGTTCAGAGGGCACGTAGGGTGATGGACTAAACAAACATTATTTCGATATTACTTTAAACCCAAGGAACCTATGTTTTATACTTTCTGGTGAGACATACCACGAAAAAAACCCTGCCCAGGTTTTGCCCGTATAAACACACACGTCCGCTGAAGCAAAACTATTTGTTTGGAAAGCTCGTAGGCTGATGGGGGACGTAAGTTGTATTTCCGTGGTTGCGGTGAAACAGCCACCAACCCGTGTGTGTGTGTGTGTTGGCATTCGTTGTTGTGCGGTTCGACAACGGACACAGGGTCCGAGTTCGACAATCGTTGCGGCGACGAGAGCTTTTCTTCGCGGACGTATCGGGAAAAGTGAAATCCCGCGGCCCAATTTCCCACGCGTGGTCAAAAAGGAATTTAAGGGGGTGTCCTGTGGCAGCCGGTAGCGGTGAGGTCACCCCGACCAGCTCTGCGGGGAGGGGGGGGAGATCCCTGTGTGAAGGGGATCTCCCCTATACCGAGGGGAAAACTCGCATGGTGACTGCTGAGAGCACTGGGAAGTTTTTGGGCACTGACAGAGGAGGGGGAGTTGATGGTTACCTGCTGAGTGCCCCCCTCCCACCCTGATTTCAAGGTGCCGATTCGGGCATCAATTGTGTTTTTGTAGTGTCCTTTGTGGTGTTGTTAAGTGTGCGTTGCGTCTCCTCTGCGTTGCATCTCTGTGTTGTCGCCTCTGCGTTGCGTCTCATTTGTGTATTTTCATTCGCTCTGTCTCGTTTGTATCGTCTCATTGCTCTGTGCTCATCTATGCCATCTGGTTGTGTTTTGTTTTACCGCATTAGTCTGAGCGTGTGACAGCGTTATCATATCATTGGCAAACATCCCTTGGCATCGTTTTTACGCTTTCGATTTGTTACACTTTATCATCGGCGTGAGAGTTTTTTGTTTATGAATCGCAGCATTTGCACTGTTCTTAATCAACATCCTCCCCTTGACACGGTCGTCTTCTTGCGAGTGACTGCATGAATGGCAACCCACAATGCTACGTCCAGATTAGCTCGGCCAGAAAACGGCTTCGGCTGATGTGGGGGGGGGGGGGATTTACTTTCGTGCCTCCGTTGAATGGTTGGAAGTTTATGGAGGTTCGCTACCACCCTGCGGTCGGTGTTTCTGCAGTCGCACGCGCCGCTCTGTCTTTCGCCACGGAGGTGGCTACGCAACGTGGCCTGCAATGCAGCGCTGCGGAGTTAGTGAGGGTCGGTGGCTCGCACGATTCTTTGTGGAACTCCCTCCCCAGGTGGGTGTCGGGGACGTGCAATACCCTGGCTCGCCAGGAGACGGCGGCACAGTGTTGCCCTCTGGCACGCGTGGGTTTTGCGCGACCGCTCCAGTTTCCTCCAACATGTATAAACGCTCATGCATAGGCTAAAGACATCTTGATATATAGTGAGCCGCAGAGCTTTGGGGGGGATTTGGCACTGGTTCACCCGCCTCGCTGTGGCTCCTCCTCGCACCTGAGTCGTCCCTTCATGAGCGATTAAATACCGTTTGGCACGTTATTGTGATAAACTGTGACGTGGTGGCGAGACGCCTATCGCGACGTTGAATCTGACCCCGGCATCCCTCTGACCGCCTCTTCATCGCCTGTCCACCTGTCCCCGCCCCCGCTGCTTGTCACGCAGGCCATCGAGGCAAAGCTGCTGAGCCGCTTTGCCAAACGCAAGCGCGCCGGGGACTCCTGGACCCGCGACGATCGCGGCCCGGGCCCCGCGGCGATGACGACATCGGCAGCGGATGACGACGACGACAACGACGACAACGAGATGGAGAACACCGAGGCGATGGAGGAGGAGGAAGAGGAGTGGTGGACGGTGGGCGAGGACTGGGCCGAGCAAGAGAGCCCCCCCCCGAAGCGGTGTCGCTTTGGGGGCGGCAGCGGCAGTGGGGGGGACCGCCCCCCGGACTCGGAGCTGATGCAGGGCGCCCTGTGCCTGTCGATCGCCAAGATGAACGCGTACCGCGCCCACCGCGAGCCCTGCCTCCGGCGCTCGGTGCTCGTAGCCAACATGACGCACCGGCTGAAGAAGGACATGCGTGCCAAACGGCGGAGGCGCCGCTGTGCCGTGACGGCGCCGACGGCGACGACGACGCCGGCGCAGTTCCTCGACGCGAGAGTGACGACACCGCCGATCGACCTCGCGACCCGCGGGCCGCTCGTGCCCGACACTCCGTCGAGGGCTGCGCCTGCCGAGATTGATGCCGCGGCAGCCGTGCGGTCACCGGCGCCGTGGAGCGGTGGCGAAGAGTCGCGGCGCGGCGCGTCGGCGGCGGCGGCAGCTGCGTCCGCTGCAGCGCCAGCAGAAGCGGCGGCACCTTTCGCGTGGCCTACAGAAGAGCTCTTCTGGAAGCCAAGTTGCAGCTGGGACGAGGGCACGGAGCTGTCGACGGTGTCGCTGACAGATTCCCTGCTGCAGGCGGCCGGGCTCAGCGGCCCTGATCCCACGTACCTCGCCATGGACCTCTCGCACACGCTCGACGACATCTTTGCCGAGATCGACACGGCGCTCTACGACTTTGACCTCTTCTCTCCGGGAGTGCTCGCGAGCTGCGCCGCTGGCAGCACCGGCGATGGCGGCGCAGCGCCGGTCTTGGCGGGCGGTTACGGCGGCGGAGAAAGCGATGGAAGCGGAGACCCGTGGCTGCGGTGCTTCCCGGTGGCGTGTGGCAGCGAGGCGTCGGGGACGCCCGCATCACAGTGGAAAGCGGAGCTCTCCGATTTGGAACACATCATGGAGGTGCTCGTGGGGTCATGACACCAGGCACAGGAGTTGTGACCCCCAGGCCCAATAAGTTCCGTCTTATTTATTAAATATGGAAGGTGTACTTTTTGCAGAAGAGAAACCCGAACCATTGACGGAAAACGCAGACGTTTGTGTGCGCGCGCCTGAAATGCGTTTTTTTATTTTATTGTTTTGTTACCGTAAACGTCGTTATTTTAAACCTACAAAGGCAAACGTAGGTAGACACTTTTAAACGGTGGCGCGAGATGATGGAACCTCAAGCAACGGAACTGAAGCCTGACCCAACATGCAACAGCACAACTTACTCCATTGCCATGTGATGTCAACAATGAGTTTTAATACACAAACCCCAAACTTGACGACAAATGCACTCGGGGCCGGCTTGTCAAGGGTTTAGCCGACACGAGCCGGGCTGTTGGGCCGAAGTGTTGGCAGCATTGCTGTCTTGTAACCCCCTCTCGCTGAAAATATTCCCCGTTGCCGCGTGCGTCTGCAATGCACGCTAATTTCGACTGTCAAAGAAACGCCAGTCTCAACAGATTTTATTGTTTGCGTGCACGATACACGATGTTACCTTCAGGGAAAAGGTAGAGGAGTCGAGCGCGATAACAACGATGCGAAGAATATTACACTAAAATCTCGAATATTGAGTTGAATTGTAGCCCCCGAATTTTAAAGATTCTTTGCGGACCTGTGGGAGTGCGAATCGCTCCACGCCTTCTTGCGGACCTGCTTGTGGACCTGCTTGTGGGAGTGCGAATCGCTCCACGCCTAGGTCACACAGTTGGCAAGGGATTCATCTTTTGCTGAAATTTTTTTCTGGGGTCCTCCAGAGGACTAGATTAAACCAGCGGGGGTGGCACGTGGTTAGCAATAGTAGCCGTAGCCAGACGTGTGTCTGTAGGTATATATTCTGGGTGTGGTGTGCCAGGGTACCGAAATGTTTTCTGGGTCGCCAACCTGAACCCTGGTCACGCACGGACGTGCACACATGGTAACCCGTGTTCATCGTCCTTGCACGGGTTCGACAAATGAACTGCAAGGGGTGCCAATGCCACCCGACTGAAAGTTTCCTGGAACCGTTGCCCGTGTGCGTGTTCACGCCGGCTGAGTGGGTGGGGGGCGTACTTACCCCCCCCCCCCCGCCCGATGAAGAGTGACTTTAACAGCCGGAATGTTGATCAAAATATGTATTTATACCGGAGGAATCGGATGAGCGATAAGGCTCTTTTTTCACTGATGTCCAGTAGATTTGTATAGTCCTGACCAAGAATGTAGTCGTGGTTGTGGGTGGATCTGGAGCGCAAAGGGGAAGGGAAGTGGGGCGAGTAGTTTTTGTGGTTGGTGGTAAAAACATCAGCACGACAGCGATTAATTTAATTGTCTTGAATTGAAGCTTTCATGACTGCAGGAATCCATACTCTTTGGTTATTTCGGTAAAGTCACGTAGGTAGAAAAAATAATAGATCACGACGTTTCGATCGCAACGCAACCAATCGTCGTCAGGCGGAAGAAAGAGGAGGTAAGCTGCTGATGCAGGCTGCTTGTAAAGGTTAGAGATTTGCGTAGCCCCAGAGTCATAAACGAAGTGGGGGGGGGGGGGGGGGCTAGTGATGTTAAAATGAGACATTTGCATGTAAATGTACTGTGTAAATGTGATTGGCATGTCAATGTAAGCTCGCAGCGCGTCGTCTACCTACCTGATGTTTCATTAATTAAAACAAAAATTCCAAATTTAGAACCCAGTCATAACTCGGTTATTGGCAGCTGTTTAACTGCAGCTAAGAGATGTGGTTCCCTGTCGATGTGTAGGAGTTAATCTACAGGTCTCGCGGCAAAACAAGTGTTCCCGCCATGCGTGCTTTGCGTTTTGGTATAAAACTGAACTGAATTAAAATGGCGACCAAGCCACCACATTCCTCTGGCTGCTAATCCAATGCCGTGGTGAGAGCAGCTATGAGGTCATCTACCATTATAATGGTTTATCTAACAGGCCTTGGTGTGGCCAGGTTGCCATGGGCCATTCATGCAAAGAGTGAAATGTGGGGCCTCCTGCAATATCTCACCCTCACCCCCCACCTCCTGACTACGTAGGCCGGAGCTTGGTGCTTCTGGTCCAGTTACACCTTCTGCACACTCGAAAGCTGCACCTCTGGTTCCCAATAATGATAGTTTCACACGGGGCGGTTGGGAAGAGGACACAGCGAGGAGATCTTGGGTCAACGGGAGTCTGAAATTTCACTCCACTGTCGCCTCGAAGTAAATTTGGCATGGAACCCATCAATGGGAGCCAGGGCGAAGATAACTGGGGGTATGGACAGTTCTTTATGCAGCTCAATTTCCAATCTGTCCCATAGCCCCTTCTTGCGGCTCCTAAGTGGATTATTATTTTGTTGATGATTACTGTCAACCCAATGGTTTCACAGGTGTTAAGTAAAATGCCATCCATCACACATTTAGAAAAAGTGTATACCCTTTTCATGGGATCTGTTAGCCCACTACCTTTTACGTATTACATTCGAAGCTATGTTAAGATGTGTATTCTAAAAGCCAACAAAAATGCATTGTGTATGTCTGAACATAATTTAGTAGTGTGTATGCATGTAAAGGTTGATCCATTTATAGATATGGGGAGATTCCAGATAAAGCTAAATTTTATTTAAAAGCCTCTACTCGCGTCTCACCAGTTTCAACACACTTGATAAATTGTGTAACACCTCCACCCCCCCCCCCCTCTCTAAGATACCGAGCCATCACTTTCACATTGCCCCTTGAGAAGCAGGAAGTAAGTGATCATCGTAAATCAGTAAGGCGTCTTTATATTTGAAAATAAGCGGACAATGTCTCTTTCACAAACGTGTGCACAGAGCCTTCCGGGGGCGCATAATTTCGGCAGCATTGATACAAAAATAGGCAAACTCTGGGCCAGTTTTGATAAACAGTTGTCCCATCAGCAGCAGAGTCGGGCTTGCTTGTGGTGACGCTGGTGAGCCAGATCTTACAGGCAAGGGGCTCACTGTACGACGCAAAATTCTAAAGCAATCCATAACTTGAAATAATCTTGAGCTTCGCTGTGGAGAACAATCTTACTAAATGTTCTCCACAACGACGCTGTCATTTTGAGTTATTATCTATAAATGGATCACCCTGTGTCGTGTGGAATTGAGGACACATTTTAAAGACTTTTTTTAACAACAAAAACTGAATCGTCGTAATTAATCGGGGATAGTTTTTTATCGCGCGTTTAGTTGGAAATTAGTGATCGACCAGTTTTGAATGTTTCTATTTTTTTATAAAAATTACGTGATTTTGGTACTGTGGCCTGCAATATAGATGTTTGCGTGTGTCGCGGCCGTTTATTGGTTCGTGGCCAGCAATAGTTAATATCGTTCTTATTATCGCCGTTTAATTATTAGGAGGTACGGTGCATGCGTTGAGAGTATTTGACTCCTACGTGATAAGCCACTTCACTGAGCTATCATTTGTGGCCAGGTCGCTTCTGAAAAAGAAATATTTATCTCAGTGGGCCTTACCTGGTAAAATAAAAAAAAATGGTTTAGTATGTGGCCCAGGACCAAAATTGCAACGGCGCCAAATGCCCTCGAAACATGTTACCCTCACAAAACACCCAATAACTGTCGTACCCAAACCTGGCAGTGGTGTCACCCTACGGAGTGATTGGGCCCCCCGTCATAGCATTATGGAATTTCCAGTGCTGTGCTCGGGATCGTTTTAATGGTTGAGACTCGTTGGGTCCGATTTGATATCTTGATGAGACCTGCTTGCTTATGGATCATGGAATTCAAGGATGTAACTTCTAACAAAAAAAACAGTGGCATAAACGTGCAGCCATTTTGTCAATCCACTGCTGGATGAGAAGCCTTCTGCCAACGTCGTGCGAGTCCCGGGGGCCAGTGTGGGTTAGTGAAGGTGGGGGAGATAGACGTTGGAGCAAAGTACAGTACAACACTATGAGACATCTCCTTTACCAGTGGCAAAATATAGTAATAGGTTTTTACCCTTTCAACTGGTACAAAAACTGACACCTTTGTACAAGGCATCATGTTTGCAATAACCACAACACAAGCAGTCAAAATGCAAACAAAAAGAAAAAACTCTGATAATGATATGCACTGTCCTTGAAGTTGATTTTTCCACACCCGAGATAGCTTTTCTTAGAGCCTCGTCTCCATTGGTGTTGGACGCCAAAAGGCGTCATATGGTCCAACACCAATAGTCCAACCCCAATGGAGACTAGGCTCTAATAAAAGCTGTCTCGGGTGTGGACCAATCAACTTCAAGGACAGTGCATATCATTATCAGAGTTGTTTCTTTTTGTTTGCATTTTGACTGCTTGTGTTGTGGTTATTGCAAACATGATGCCTTGTATAAAGGTGTCAGTTTTTGTACCAGTTGAAAGGGTAAAAACCTATTACTACAGTACAATAATCACGTGTTTTTTTAATGCACGGCTCTCTGCTGACAACGTAGCCCCACATGGATCTCTTGTTCGAAACAAATTTGTGAAGTTTAATTTTTTTCAGATGATTCCTGAAAACATGATCTGTTATGACACTTTACTCAGACAATAACCTTTTAATGACCTATTTGAACCTATTTAAAAAAGACACGTTCATAATTCATCACATGTTTACAGGCCAAGGCAGGCCTCGCATCCTTGCAAAGAGCAACCCTTGCCGACCTTAACACCTCCTGTGTCTGATAGTTGCAATGATCATACTCTCCGGATTACAGGAGGAACGGTATTATGTTTTAAATATTCCTGGTTATAATTGTAAGTTATTGGGGGTGTATTTGCGTGCACACTACACGGGTTGGTTTCCTTAAAATTGTAAAGGTTTACAGGAGGGATCTGCAAAATTACAGTTGATTCTCTCGGGTTTTGCCCGGTGCGGGATTAACCGTGGCACGTTCTCCTTGCTGTTGTCTTCTGGCACGAGCGCGAGTTTTAATATCAGATCCTCCTCCTGTCTCGTCAGAGACTGTGCCCACGTGACACACTGCGCGTCACATTCGATGTCTTCAACTGTGGAGGAATACGCTTTGCTTGACGCTTTTTATTTTATTTTACTTTTATTCGAGCCCTATACCCACCTCCCAATTACCCGATTCCCCCAATCGCCCAGGATAATTGGGAGAGTATACTTTTTTGATAAAGTTGGTTTAAAACTAATCTCAGAAACTGGGTTTAAAAAATAATTATCCCGACCTGCTTTTTAAAAGAAGTTTTCTCTCGACAAAAATATATGATGTTATTACGACTACTACTGCGTGTTACCGTATCCGTGTAATGTTTAAAGTTTAAAGCCATGAAGATTGTGAATGTAAAAATGACTCGAGATGAATGTTGGGCCGGCGAATTTTGATTGTTCATTTGCAATAGTACCCGGGTGTTTTTTTTATTTTATTAAAGCCGTGTTTGATTTTCTTTTTTACCACTGGTGCACAGTTGTACTTTTTATTTAATAAAAAAATTCGAAATATTTAAAGGCATACAAATGTGGTGTCCATTGTTGACTGTTTGGGTGCGATGTACAGTGTGTATGCACTATCACTAAGGTTGAGTGGACCTAGGGAAAGGACAGACCTCGACAAACGCACTTCTACAATACATGCCAGTCACGGTGACAGACACCAGGGCACGAACTCCCACCCGGCCAGGTACGCAGTCTCACTTGCTTAGCAGCTTCCGGCCTGATAATTGTTTTTTTACCCTTTAATCTGGCAACAAAACTGACACCTTTTTTACGAGGAGTCATGTTTGCATTGACCACAATACCTGCAGTCATAATGCAAAAAAAAACACAACTCTGATCATGTATGCACTGTCCTTGAAGTTGATTGGTCCACACCCGAGACAGCTTTCCTTAGAGCCTAGTCTCACATGGGTTGGACCAGATGACGCCAAAAGGCGCACAACTCTTTTGGCGTCATCTGGTCCAACCCATGCAATTCTCGGAACAGCGTTCGGGGACTGTTCCGGCTGAAATTAAGATGAAGAACTGGAAAGCCGGTTGTGTTTAGTTCGACATTAGCCATTGGACAGGATACAAAGAGCGACCGCACCCGTGAGTGTTAACATCTCGAATAAGCAGGTGAGGGCTCATTGAGACTACCCTTGTCCGTTTTCATTGGAGGACCCTGGAGTGTGTTGGTTGGCCAAATGTTCACTCCCCTCGCCAGGAGGGTGGAGTAGCGATCCCGACCTTGACGCCTGCTGCTGTATATTTGGAGTTTGCGTGTTCTGCCCGTGGTCGCGTGGCTCTTTCTCTGGGTCCTCCGGTTTTTCCCTCCACATTTAGAATCAACACGCATTTAGAATATTTAGCTGCTATACATTTCCATGTGATAAGCCACTTCGTTGAGGTATCATTTGTGGCCAGGTTGCTTCGGAAAAATAGCTGTATAGCTCAGTGGGCCTTACCTAATAAAAAAAATAGTAACTTTTATGTATGCCTATTACGTGCTGACGACCTGAGTTTGATTCCCCAGGCCAAGGCGAACAACATCAGTGGGTGAGTGATCTCTCAACCGATCCCGGGCGCACACCTTCACCAAGCCGCGCTGACACCAGCGTAGCGGAGTTCAAACAACCCCAACCAGCCGTGTGGGTCTTCATCCAGCAGTAGATTTGCAAACGGCGAGGGGAGGGAGGGGGGCATTACGTGTGCAAGTACACCCAGACATACAAAGTATACAGCCGAATACACATTGTTGATTCGTGACAATGGATCAACTATTGGCATTCACCTGATTAAATAAGGATTGTCTCAGTAAATCACTCATTGACGAAGCAACTCAACAGTCACCTGTTCGAATCATCGAATCAACGGACTGACGTAAGTGATGGACGGTGTCTGGGCCCGCACAGACGGCGGCAGTAACGAGGACCCTGGTGACGAAAATCTTGGTGACGATGATCCTGGTGACGGTGATCCTGGTGACGGTGATCCTGGTAACAAAGATCCTGGTGACGAAGATCCTGGTGACGATCCTGGTCAGGATGATCCTGGTGACGATGACCCTGGTGACGATGATTCTGGTGATGATGACCCTGGTGACGATGATTCTGGTGATGATTCTGGTGATGATGACCCTGGTGACGATGATCCTGGTGACGATGACCCTGGGCACGAGGACATTGACGAGGGTCACAACAAGAGACAACGACGACGAAAGTAGCCGCCTCTCGCTCGAGAAAATTCGGAGACTGCAGCTAATCAGCCTGGAACTCCCAACCACCACCACCATCAACCACCACCATCAACCACCACCACTATCAACCACCACCACCATCATCCACCACCACCACCATCATCAACCACCATCAACCACCACCACCATCAACCACCACCACCATCAACCACCACCACCATCAACCACCACCACCATCAACCACCACCATCATCAACCACCACCACCACCATCAACCACCACCACCATCATCCACCACCACCATCATCAACCACCACCACCACCACCATCAACCACCACCATCATCAACCACCACCATCAACCACCACCACCATCATCCACCACCACGACAACGAACTTCTGTCTGTTCTATGGCCTCATTAAGGTGGCATCGAGCAGTTGGGGGGGTGACTTGGTGGGGTGTTGAAGGGAAGCAGGATGGACAATCGTGCCTACAGCCCAATCCACAATCCACCACGTCCTCGTCACATTCTCTCCACCTGCGTACGGATTGACATTGTTGGTACAGTACTGTGCATCCATTGACCCGTAGAGGCGTCGCCGAGTCTCAAGCCCTCTTTTCAGGAGGGTCCTGCTAAGTTTTTGGTAAATACAGTACAACATTTTTGCTAATTAATTTGGCCTAACCCATATTTATTTTAATAACGCCACGGGGTCTTGAAACGTCTGCGGTGAGGTGGAAGGCAGGTAGTATGTACGGATGTATGTATGTATTAGGAGTACGTTGAACTTCTTTCGCACCGTACGTAGCCGACCGTGCTCATGGGAGGTGCTGTTGTTCACACACCGGGGATCAAACAGCGAACCGCTCTGCTAAGAGCTTCGGCTTGGCCACGTCACCGCCGCCAATGCCACCTTACAACAATCCTCGACTCAATCTACATCAGTGGTTCTGAAACCCTTAAGTGCAAGCCTTGCACCCCTTTGGTTCTCAATTGTAACAAAAACAATTACGATGTTAATAAATACACAAGGTTTGATTAAACAAAGTAGTTGTACTTACTTACTGCTTACTTTGTGTTTCGATGATTTATCTTCGAAATAAAATCTGCCCACGTCTCGCACCCCCAGGTTAAGAACCACTGATCGACAGAGTGGTCCAGATGTCTTGTGACACCCCCCCCCCCCACCCCATTGGACTCTATAAAACGTATTATATTTTAAAAGTAAGGTTTATTTAAAACAGAAATTAATACTCAAGGTAGAAACCATCACACTTTACAGGCCTACCTACAAGTCAACACGCAGATCACAAACTACCAGTCGACACGTTCATCTGTAGGCAGGAGGATAATAGAACACGACGTCTGAAACGCTCTTCCTTCCCATACTATGAGGCCACTGGAGCTCTGCAATTTAAAATTGAAATTTAAAACTCATTTCTTTAGAACTGCTATTTGTGTTGAGTTTGTTGTCCTTCCCCCACACCTCCGATTAACACGGTTGGGTACGTACGGTGCGAAAGAAGTTCAACACACGGTACATACAGTATTTCGGGCCGTATCTACGGTTGTCCACCTCACCATAGTCCACTTAAGCTCACGGTGATGTTGGAGGGTTTGGAGCCGATGGTGACCGTGATCTCCTCGCTGTAGTTGAGTCCCAGCCGCGTTTCCCAGAGCACCGCACTGGTACCGCAGCCACAGTCATGCGAAATAATCCCACGGCTTAAACCCCTCGCTAAATATTTTACAGGTCGCTGGTAAGTGGCGCGTGATTATTAGTAGCCCACAAACCGTAGCGAGAGGAGGCATACTGGACGCGGTGTGCCGGGTTGCGCGAAAAAGACGTTTCCCGGGTCACCGAACCGGACTGACGGACATCCCTGCCAATGGCGGAGCCAGGATTTTCAGGTACGGGAGGCAACCCCTCCAGCAATGAAAAATGATAGAGGAGTTGTTAGTAAGTAAGGACTTGTCCCTTGCTTTTTATTCGACGCGTGTGCGGCGATGGCGCAGCCATCGATCGAGGGTCGAATTCGAACCGCGTGGTGTGATCGGCATCGTGCTCGCTGAAGGTGTTGATGCCTTCAGGGAAGTCGTGTACTATCTACGCAACTGCGCACAATTCTGAGTCACTTATAACTGCTTTGCCGTTACTTAATGCCAATTATAGACTCAGACTATTGTCATCTCATAGAGTCCCTGGCAAGTAATAATATGCTACACAGTGGCAGTGGGGGTCGCAAAATGCCTATTTATTACTAATAAACCCCAATGATCCGATCGAAATTAGGGATTTCGAACGCATCATTGGGGGGGCACGTGCCACCCCCCCCCCCCCCCCCCCCCCCACTGGTGATCACTCCCCTCGCTCGAGCCAGGCGTCGATGGCCTCGAGGTTTCCCCGCGGGTCCTCGGCCCAGTCGCGGTACCAGCGCAGGCCCGCGATGGCCTCACGGTAGCGCGGCCCGGCGGCGGCGCGCCACTCGAGGAAGGCGTCGCGGTCGTAGCGGCGCGCGGTGCGCGTCACCGCCGGGTAGTCGATCAGCGAGCGGAGCGCCGCTTCAAGGCGAGAGGTCAGGTGGGGTCGCGACGCCGACAGGTCGAGCAGCTCCTCGGGGTCGGCGACGAGGTCGAAGAGCTGCGGCCGCGTCGCGGAAGAGGAGGGCCCCTCGCCGTAGGCCACGAGCTTCCAGCGCGACACGCGCAGCATATACGCCGACTCGTTGAGGTCGCTGCCGTGGAACTGGCTCAGCGCCCAGCGGTGGCCGCGGGACAGTTTGACGAGGTCACGGCGAGCGGAGGAGGTCGCCTCGTCGTCCTGCTCGTTTTCATCGGCGTCGTTTTGAAGGTTGCAGTTGGTTGCGTTATGAATGCGGTGCTGGCGACGATGAGGACGACGACGGCGATGTTGAGTTTGGTGTCGCTGTTGGTTGCCATCAGCGGCATGCTCACTACCAACGGTGATGGTATTTTGGGCAGCGTGATGGCGGTGATGACGGTGGTAATTATTTCGATGCCGTTGAAGAGATTGAGGTGCGTGAAAATTTCTATCACCGACGCCGTCATGAAAAACGCCACCGACATCATTATCACGAACGCCGTCACCGCCGCCCTTCCGTGCGCGTGCCGTGCGTCCCCGTCGCTCCAGCAGCTTGAGCAGAGACGTCCCATTGAGACGCGGGTCCACGGGCAGCCCCGCTATATCCATCATGGTCGGGTAGATGTCCACGAGGGACACCAACGTCTGCTCGAGGACTGACCTCGTCGTCCACTCACCACCGCCACGACTGCCAGCAACACCAACACCAGCACCACCAACACCAGCACCACCACCAACACCACCAACACCAGCACCACCACCACCAGCACCACCACCAGCACCACCAACACCAGCACCACCAACACCAGCACCACCAACACCAGCACCACCACCACCAACACCACCAACACCAGCACCACCACCACCAGCACCACCAACACCAGCACCACCAACACCAGCACCACCAACACCAGCACCACCAACACCAGCACCACCAACACCAACACCACCAACACCAGCACCACCAACACCAGCACCACCAGCACCACCAACACCAGCACCACCAACACCAGCACCACCAACATCAGCACCACCAACACCAACACCACCAACACCAGCACCACCAACACCAACACCACCAACACCAGCACCACCAACACCAGCACCACCACCACCAACACCACCAACACCAGCACCACCAACACCAGCACCACCAACACCAGCACCACCATGACCACCACCAGCAGCACCTTGACCACCAGCATAGCTGCAAGTGCCACCTCGACCACCACCGGTACTTTCGCCACCATCACGACCACCACGACCACCACCTTTACTGCCACCGCCACCGCCACGATCGCCACTACTGCCACCAGCACTACCGCTAAAACCACTGCCGCCATCACCACCACCATGCTCACCATCACCGTCATTGCCACCACCACCAGCAACACTACCGTCACCACAACCACCGCGACCACCACGATCGCCACCACGGTGCTGCGTCCGCGGCCGCACCCTGGGCCCGGCGATGACGAGCGGCACGCGCGCGCTGCCCTCGTACATGCTCATCTTGTAGTACTGCCGGTGCTCCAGCGCCAGCTCGCCGTGGTCGCACGTGAACGCCACGTAGGTGTCGCCGCGCAGGTGGAAGCCCGCGGCGCCCAGCGCGCGTACCACCGCACCCAGCATGGCGTCCGTCTCGGCGCACATGGCGTAGTAGGCGGCGCGCACCGCGATGACCTCGTCGTCGGCGAAGGGGCCCGAGCAGTTCTTGACGAAGGTGGCGTACGCGTCGGAGGGGTGGGTCTCGTCGGGTGGCAGCCAGCGCGGCACCACGACGGCGCCGCGGCGCACGCGGCGCAGCCAGAATGGCGACGTGCGGAAGGTGGAGGCGCCGGCGTTGGGGCCGGCGGACGGGGTCTTGTACGGGTGCGGCAGGTTGAGGCCCAGGTAGAGCGCGAAGGGAGCTGCGGAGGTGGAGGAGGAGGGAGTGGTGGAGGGGATGGAGGAGGGAGGGGGTTGGAGGAGGAGGTGGGGGTGGTGGAGGGGATGGAGGAGGAGGAGGAGGCGGGGGAAATGTCACCGGTTTCCAAAATGTTACGAGTTTGGAAATGTTGGTGGACTATATGTAACCAGCATACAATATACAAATATGGTACGGTCTAAATTGGAGTACAATAAATAAATGGCGTGTAGTGTACAATTCGCGTACTATGTACCATAAGTGTAAAATGTATTACCAGTGTACATTGTTCAAATATAGCATACGATGTATAATCAGTGCACAATTATCCAACAGCGTACAAAGTGCGATTAGTGCAGAATGTGCGCCCAATTACTGTTGTGCAACGTGTTCTCTGCATCGTTGTGTCGAATAATGACCACGTTCTTAAGATTTCCACCCCAATGCCACGCATTTAAACAATACATTTTGCTCAACCCCAACTCACATTATAGCCACGTCTTTATTTAATCCGTTCCCCAGCCCTCCCCATCATCTCCCCCCCGGGACAACCGAGAGAGTTGATGACTGTCCAAGGGTGGCACAGTCGGGTTTTTTACAATCGGGTTTAATTGTCTTTTCATATTAAACCCGATCATCTGAGATTGGGAGAAATCCGGTTTAATTGGTTCTAATTGCAGAACCGCACTTCGCCAACTTCTCAACGATGGGCTTCGTCCATTCCAAGCTAAGGAACTCACTGGCGCCCACGATTGTGGAGGAGAAGCTCGTGTTCATCAAGACCAACCTGCCCGCCGCATTCTACGACTACCCCGTGTCCGACGGCCCCGAGTACGATAGCAGCACCGACGAGGAAGCAGCCTAAGCCTTGGATCAGAGTTTCGTATACATTAAACCAGGTCTTAATTCCCCGAAATCGGGTTTAATTGTAATAAAGAAAATACCCGATGCCTGCCGCTGGAAAAATCGGGTTTTTTCCACCCGTGCGACTGTCACCGTCACCATCGTTAATTCTCGGCCAGCGCCGTCTCCAGCTGGATGCCCGAGGTGGTTCCCCACCGCCCGCCACGCGGGGGCTGGCGCCCACCTTTCCCGGGCGCCACGTCGCGGATCCAGCGGACCGCGCGGTCCGTGTTGTTCCAGTCGCGGAGCTGCACCCTCCGCGTGCGCTCGCCCCCCACGAGCTGCGCGCGGGGCCTCGGCTCCTGGCGCAGCAGCAGCCCCGGCACGCCGCGCGTCCACGCCTCCACGCGGTTGCTCAGCGAGTGTCCGCCCGACGTGAAGTCCGTCTTGCCGAACACGGCCGTGGTGTAGCCGGCCTCGGCACGCAGGCGGTCGAGCCACGTCGGGTAGCCTGGCGCGGGTCAGGGGTCACCGCCGCGACATCGTTTACCGTGACACGACAGCAAGGTGCAAGATACGGTGTTGACGTTGGGTTTCGCGATACGGTGTGCGCATCGCGTTGCTCCTGTCACCCTGCACTGCAGGTCGTGGTGGAGCTCTGCAGCAGCAGCTGCAGCTGTACGACTTGCAAGAGCCGCTCACTCCACCACTCACTCGCTCCACCACTCGCACCACCACTCACTCTCTAACGCTCGCTCGCTCCACCACTCACTCGCACCATCATTCGCACCAACACGCACTCTCTCCACCGCTCGCTCCACCACTCACTCACTCCCCTGTCCACTCTCTCCACCGGTCGCTCCACCACTCGCTCGCTCGACCGCTCGCTCCACCGCTGAGCCACGTGGCCGCTTCGCGTTGACGGCCAACGACGCGACATCCCCCCCACCCCCATGCACCTGGCGGCAGACACTTGTGGTTGTTCCACGCGGCGGTGACGTGGGTGTGAAGTCCGCTCCAGAGGGCGGCGCGGGACGGGCAACACACGGGCGAGTTGGTGTACGCCGTGGCGAAGGCCGCCCCGGCCGCCGCCAGGCGCGCAATCCACGGCAGCGGCACCGGCGACCGCGGCGCCGTCACGAGCCGCCCGTCCATAGAGTCGCAGACGACGAGCACAATGTTGGGCCGAGCTGGGGTGGAGGGAGACGAGGAGGAGGAGGAGGAGTTGGACGGAGACGAAGACGATGATGGCGCCGGACGAGACGCCAGCACCAGCGTGAGCGCGAGCGTGGCAGCAGCGCCGGCCGCTGTGAACATCGCTGGGCTGCACGGCTGCAATCGAGAGAGGATTGGTGGGCAGCGTCGAGTGACCGGGTGAGGTTTCCACCGATGGATGATCCTCACGCCGGGTGCTTCAACATGCTCGAGAGGAGGTCGCTGATTTCGGATCAACTCGAATGCGTAGAAGAGAAGCAATGTTGTTAAATGGATGTCACCACGTAAACCAGGGGTGGGGAACGTCCGGCCCGCGGGCCTCATGAGACCCACGAAATCATTTGGTGTGGCCCTGCCAAGGCAACCGCAGGCGGGACTCGAAATTCAATAAATCTCGGAGCAAACCTGGAAAATCAGTTGCGAGTAGCAACAACATCATAAATACCAGCTAACATCACACGCCTCGCCAATGAGAAGCAGTTCCAGCCATCGCATTAGGAGTGAGTTAATTAAATGTTTGACCAAATATAACAGGCTAATTTTTAAGTTGATAATTTTGTATGGCCCGCGAATTATGTTATAAATATCCAAATGGCCCTTGGTGGAAAAAAGGTTCCCCACCCCTGACTTAAAATAATGCATTGAGTAGTTTAACAACTTATTGGGTGATCCTGCTGTTGCGTTGGCAGTGATACACAAGCACAAACTCTCAACACATTCCTTCATAACACCGTGGCCTTAAGCCAACAAATATATAATCATCGACGTTTCTAGTATTGGCCCTTCTTTATGTGCCTTTATATATTAACTGGCATAACGACGGATCGCACATTAATAGTTGCAGGGGACACCCCTACGAACAGGACAAATTGTCCTGGAGCCGCAAAGGGCTCGTTGGGCAAGAGGAGCGATCAACGGAGATGCGCAAAAGTGAAGCTTGAAAACACGTGATTCTGTGAGAGAAACAAAAAATAGGTTGGGAAAACAAAAATGAGACTGAAAGAATCGGGGGACACAAACACAAGCTGCGATCGACGATGTCGTCGCAAGCAGTGGGCGCGTGGAACCAGCGGCAAACATAAATAAATCGGCGTAGTGTAGATTGGCAACTCACAAAATGTCAGCCTTTTAAGAGGAACATGGAACCATAATGCATATATAATAACATTGGTGGAGGATTTTTCTGCGGATCTCAAACTGTGTTGCCGACGAAGAGGAGGTCGTTTCAGATGTCACACCTGAAGGAGGAGGAGGATCAATTGTCCTTCACAGGGTGTGAACATGGGGAAAGCTTCTGGGACACGTGGGGCGTACAACAACTGCAGATATCATCAAAACGGAGTGGGACCCGATCTGCAAATGTTTGCAACATACCTGGAGGCCCAAGTCACCCACGTGTTTACACGGGAACTAAAAACCCGCATTCATGGAATGATGGCTGCATCGGCTATACTTCTTATGGCCACGGAGGTAGTTCACACTTGAATTAGAGACTCGTTCGCATCTTCTCCCTGTGTGTAACCACGAATGTTTCAGGAAGGTAACTGGGATCAGAAATAATGGTAACATTCAGAGGCCGACCCAACACGTTATAGGCAAGAGCTACATTGTAGAGGATATTTGGCCTACTCTTCCTCGCTGGGCCAGACATCGTATCTGGGAAGACACACTTTACTCCACCAACACGCACGAGACACCTGCCGATCGACTCACTGTGGTGTGCCCATTTATATACTGCCGGGTGGACAGAGGCGGGAAGAGGGAAAAAACAAACTTGACCCTCGTTCTAACTTAAGGTGTTTTCTTGTTCATGTTTTTTGCGGTTGCGGTTGCACCCGATTCAAGAGCCGAATGGCTCACAGGGCTATACCTAATACATGAAAATTAACCCGTAAAAAAAAAAAGTTTTTCACTATAAATCCTTTATATGCGTGGCGGCTAGAGTCCTCTCGTCCTCTGGCTTGAGATGGCTGCCGCCTATGGGTCAGATGATTGCCTGCCACCATTAAGCAATTGGTAATTAAATATAATTTTTTTTTCCTAAAAAGTGTAAAAAAATTTAAAAAAATTTCACGAAAATAAATTGTCACGCACGAGTCTGTGTGCAAAATGTCAGCTCGATTGGATCACGGGAAGTGGGTTAAAAACGACCGAAAGATTTGCACGGTCGTAAGCGCGCAAGCAAGCAAGTGAACTTAATATAAAGGATTTAAAAACTGAAACTGTGGCGCCAAGAGATCGAATGGGCAAATGCTAAAACCGTTCCAGCACGCACAGCTCTGCGTTGATGCAAACATGCACGTGCGGTGCGTGGTCATTTTAATGAAAACCCCGTACGCGAAACTAGAGAAGACAACGATATACCCACGCCTGGGAAAGTCGCCTGAACGGACTATTGGGGCAAGTGCACACAGCACAAGGGTGGCACAGTCGGGTTTTTTTACAATCGGGTTAAATTGTCTTTTTATATTAAACCCGATCGTCTGAGATTGGGAGAAATCCGGTTTAACTGGTTCTAATTGCAGAACCGCACTTCGCCAACTTCTCAACGATGAGCTTCATCCATTTCAAGCTTAGGAACTCACTGGCGCCCACGATTGTGGAGGAGAAGCTCGTGTTCATCAAGACCAACCTGCCCGCCGCATTCTACGACTACACCGTGCCCGACGCCCCCCCCCCCCCCCCCGAGTACGATAGCAGCATGGAGGAGGAAGCAGCCTAAGCCTTGGATCAGAGTTTCGTATTCATTAAACCAGGTTTCAATTCCCCGAAATCGGGTTTAATTATATTAAAGAAAAAACCCGATGCCTGCCGCTGGAAAAATCGGGGGTTTTCCACCCATGACACAGCATTCTCACGCTCTCACGAATGCGTTGCGTGCATTCAATAGCCGTCGATGTCCACCAGGCGGCAGGGACGTCACCACGATGCTCGTGCCAGGAGAGGTGCACCTTGAGGCGTTGTTTGCATGCACAGGTATGTGCACAAAGACAAACATCCCCCGTGTAGCCTTCAGAGACCGTTGGGGCAAGTGCGTTAGCGAGTTGCACCTATAAAGACCGGCACGGCGCACGAGGGGGTGGGTGGCCAGCACCACGCCCGGCCGCCTTTGTCTCCCCAGTGGTGATTTACACACCGCACCAGGTACTCATTTGAGGCTGAGTCGACCTAGGGGAAGGCCCAGGGCCAGTTCAGATACATACACGCATATATGACGAATACGTACACATGCAGAAGCACGTACAAAGCACAGTGTGCACAGAGACAGAGGCGTGCTGGGAATGAAGTGCCATGAGCGAGCACCTGTGAAAGCCAAGACTGCTCACGACAGCGTGGTGGCGTGTGGGCCAGGACCACGCCCGGCCGCCTTTGTCTTCCCAGTGCCGATGAGTTGACCACGAAGCGAACGACCAGCACATGCGCATATATGGGACAGGCACATAACCACAAATATGTGGTTTAAAAAAAACACATACAGTACGGTACAGATATATAATGAATAACTTTTATACAAACGTTTGAACACCAGACATTCGGGAACGACAGCTTGGCATTCGCCAAAGCGCATGTGCCAGGCTAGGTGCACAATTCGAGTGCCACGTGAAGTGTGAAAGGCTCGTTGGCATGAGCATTTATGCAAACAAACATAATGATCCCCCGTGTAGCCTATACAGACTTTAGGGGCAAGTGCTGTTAGCGAGCACATATCAAGGTCGGCACTGTGGAACACGAGGTGGTGGGTGGTCAGTGCCACGCCCGGCCGCCTTTGTCTCCCCAGTGGCGATGTTTACACATTTGAGGCCGAGTCGACCTAAGGGAGGGCCCAGCACCGGTTCAGATATAATCGTCACTGATGTCGATGGCCGTGAGCCAGGTTCGTAGCGCTACATTACCGCTCCCCACAACACGTAAACTATTGTGTGTGTGTGTAAATGTGTGTGTGTAAATGTGTGTGGATGTGTAAATGTGTGTGTAAATGTGTGTGTGTGTAAATGTGTGTATGCGGGCGTGGTGCTGGCCACCCACCCTCTCGTATGCCGTGCCGGCCTTTGACAGCACTTGCCCCAACAGCCTGTTAAGGTTCATACGGGGGATATGTGTCTTTGTGTGTGTGTATGTGTGTGTGTATGTGTGTGTAAATGTGTTTAAAGTTTAGAGATGTGAGAGAGAGTGCACGCGTATCTCGCGCTCTCACCGCGAACAGAGTGCAGCTTTCTTCTCGAGATCAAATCTCTCTCCCTCCCTCTCCTCTCGCTCTCCTCTCGCTCTCAGATACACAGAGATACACACACGGGCTGGTGCGTCACAACCACACAGACACACACAAATACAAAGATCCCCCGTAAAGCCTGAACAGACTGATGGGGCAAGTGCTGTGAGCGAGCAGCACTGTGGCACACGAGGGGGCGGGTGGCCAGCAACCACGCCCGGCCGCCTTCGTCTCTCTTTGTTGCGATGTTTACACACCGCACCGGGTACTCATTTGAGGCTGAGTCGGCCTAGGGGAGGCCCAGGACCCGTTCAGATAATCGTCACTGGTGTCGGCTGTTGTATCCTAACCCTTC
Source organism: Lethenteron reissneri (assembly GCF_015708825.2). Classification (NCBI taxonomy): domain Eukaryota; kingdom Metazoa; phylum Chordata; class Hyperoartia; order Petromyzontiformes; family Petromyzontidae; genus Lethenteron; species Lethenteron reissneri. The sequence continues at coordinate 7,040,432 of NC_083789.1, read as the reverse complement.
TTCCATAATTGAGAGTAATAATATTTGATGATTTTTATATATTATCTTTTTATTTTTTTTAATGAGTGAAACACACCAAAGCGCACCAAACTGCAAAACACCAGGTGTTGTTAAGTAATGAACGAGAGGAGGGCTAGGATGACAGAATTGCAACCTTGCTTCAAGGCAAAGGCAGTGAAAGGAAGTAGAGGCGCCTTTGTCTAAGTCATAACCACAGAAAGCCAGGAATCATCACTGATTGTGTGTTAGGGATTCCGAGCTAATTAGAACACGTGCACACAGAAAGGGAGGTAGAAGCACGCCTTGTTCTCCTGCAGCTGAGGAAACAAAGATAAACCCAAAAGGGCCTTGAGTTAACGTCAGCTGGACTGCAACAACCACGGCGAGCAGAGATAGGGTGGGGCAAAGACTGCGGGCTATGAATGCAACTTCGTGTCAGTAAAGCCCTGACAAACAAGTTAAGTTAAAGACATCACAATACATAATATCGCATATAACATCAATGTTAACGCTATTCACCGTAAACTATATTCCGCTTATATAACCATGCAGGCACCAAGGAATACGAATTCCTAGGATCAAGAAACTTACCCCTTAACCTAAGATATCGGAAATAAATTAATAGTAATAAGTATATGCATGAAAAGACAAAGTAAAACTTATGGAAACGCCAGGATAACGGGATGAATCACCACCAGGTCGAATATGAATACATAATAAAAAAAAAACGATGTTAAACCCAGGGTCGGAGAGAAAGGGAGATCCCGGCCGTCTTTGTATCCCCGCAGCGCGGGATAGGAGTGTGTATACGCTCGGGGAAACACCCCCACTTGAGTCAAGCACCACGATGGGAAACGACAGACCTTAGGTTACATACAGAATCATAACTGTGAAATAGTAAGGGACAAATGTTAACTTAAAACTTTTAACCATTTCTTTGTGCGCCGGGTCGGAGAGAGCGTTGCCCCTCCCTCCAGGTGGTGCGAACAAAGACGCCTATGAGACATTTGTGACGTCTGTGTTTTGGGTTCATGGGGAAGGCCAGACAGGAGATAATGTTGCGCCCAGACAGAGAGACGACCTCGAGGCAATTTGTAACATCTGATTGTTTGCTCGTGGGTTCATGGAGGGAGTGGGACAACGGAATACCGTGAGTAATGCACACAAGGACATACGGACGTACGGACACACACATGGACACACCTGCCTACGGACAGATCCTGACACAGCAAAAATCGGAAAGAAGCCCCGCCTTGTGGGCGGGATCCAGGGGGATTTTTCGGCATAAAGTAAAGGATCCTGAGCATTGGAAATCAGTGCGACGAGAGGGTCCACTCAGGAGCGCGACCGGGAGAGTCGGCTCAGGAGGAGTGCGACCAGTGGGTCCACTCAGGAGTGCGACCAGCGGGTCCACTCAGGAGTGCGACCAGAGGGTCGACTCAGGAGCGAGGGCGACCAGCGGGTCGACCCAGGAGCGAGCTCGACCGGGAGGGTCGACTCAGGAGCGAGCTGCGACCAGCGGGTCGGCTCGACTCATCTTCAGCTCGTCAACCTCTGCCGAACCGGGGGTCTCTGCTGCCACCGGAGTGGTGAGCATCGCGATTCGGCGACAACCCAGAGCTGCACGCTGCGAGCGAGTTGTGGGCGCCACCTACCGACCGGGTTCCGAACTGCGACAGCGTATCAACAGCCATCCGAACCAATTCGCCACGGGATCGACTGATACGTATGACGCGCACCGCCCCCTCACCACACGACCACCAGGCGTCTGTTTGACCTAAAGAATCGACTCCGAACACTGACTATTCAAGACAACTCTTACCACTCAAAAACACTCGAACCCATAAGCCATCCGTGGCTGGAAAGCATCACAACGAGACCGAGTGATGGCCCTCCGTCGTTTATAAGAGTATTCTTAATTTTTATCTTTAATATTTAGTGGGCTGTACTCTTAATCGCATAAATTCCCAACAGATCCATCAATACGAACTGATTCTTGGCACCTCCTTCCGCCGAGCCACGCTCACGTGGGGAGTGGTGGCCCACCGGATCCTTATCAGGTGATCTGGTCCCCAATTAGTAAACTTGGTATAAGATAACGAGCTTCGGAAAAGGAGCACCGTCGCAGGCCCTTACTCCGAGCCGTTCTGTTGTCAGATAACCTGCCGATGTATCTGTTGAGATTGGTGCCTTTAAGAATAATAACTGTTTTTGATTGTGTTTTTTTTTTATCGCCGTATAATCTTTCAAGTATCTTTCAGTCATAATCGCCGCACGTACTCGCATCCTCTACAGAATATTCAACTGTCCCGTGACCCAAGGTGTTAACAACGTGATAAGGGTTGCGTATGGTCAATAAGGAGTGTGGTACTGTATGAACAATATTGAGTATAATCATTCATTAACATTAAGGTTTTCTTAGCATAGTATTTGCATATTTCAACGACTCTCTCTCTCTCACTAACAACCATCGCGTTATGAACAATATTGAGTATAATCATTCATTAACATTAAGGTTTTCTTAGCATAGTATTTGCGTGTTTTAACGACTCTCTCTCTCACTAACAACCATCGCGTTATGCGGGATCCATGTGCAGTTGTCAAAGTGAAATCAGACAATCGTTGATGATACTGTATTGATGCCGTGTTGACGTTCCGGGATTGAGAGTTCGCATATTATATCATAGTTAAGGTTGAATTAGTAATAAATTGATCAATACAGAAGTGGTTGTGTGATTCTTTCCTGAAATCTATGCATAAGATCTGCTTCTGCGTTGAGATTTGAACTTGGTGACCTTAATAAACACACTAATACATACTCAGTAAATGTTAAAGCGATAACGGGGTGAACCGGGGACCTAAAAATATAACCACGAATAAAAACTCTGGGAATGTTAAAGCGAGAATGAGACGAACCTAGACAACGATGCCGAGTTAATCTAAGTTAATCTTGCATACTTACACCACACCTGCATAACTGCATACGATTAATTGCCTTATTCCGATCGATAACCCACCCTCGTCACCGAGGCGGGGTCTGGTTATCATAACGACTTGTATTATCATAATTACACCCACTCGCATAATTAATCCGATTACCTCTCGAATTGGCATAATTAAAATGTGCGTAATTACATAAATTAACATATTTCCGGATAATTACACATTTGGCCAGATTTCATTTAATAATTATTATTTTCACTGAATATTCATAACACACAGGTACAACATAATAATTTCACCCACGCACGCATACAACATAACAAATTTTCTTAACCCAACATATACAACATAATGGGGGCTCGTCTTCCGGGATCTCTCGCAGACAGTTATGCATGAATTCAGGAACGAATCACTGATGTGTTAATCAAAGTGTTGTGAACTAACGTTGCCTTGTGATTGTAAACGGGGGTATACAAACAAAACGCGCTCTGAAGGGAAATACCAGAGTAGCAGAGTATAACAAAGACAGCTGGGCTGAGATTATTTGCTCGAGTTGAACTGACGCATCCTGTGATACAATTGTTTATATGCACTCTGAAAAGAAATATTAAGGTAACTCTTGCCATACTAAGATGCTAGGATTAAGAATAATATTTGAATGGGTTACGGGATACGGGGAGGTCGTATTTAAACGTACCGACCAATCTGTTACAAAGCAGTACAGTCAGAGAGACATATGGGAAGGGAGCTGTATCGATAACACGAACACACCTCGGGGGAAACTAATTGACTGGATAAAAAGTAACGAAGGCAAACACGATGCAAAAACTGCAGAGAAGGCAGGACAGGACTCATACCTTCTCACACAGGCGTACAGACAGGGATTGTGGAATGAGGGAAAATTTGGAAAGGAAACGGGAGAGAAATCGTCTCTAATAAACGACGAGAAATGTCCTCACACCCTCGAGAGGGAGGAGAAATCAAAGCTCGCGACACCAGCGAAACTCACAGACGTTGAGCCACAGAATAAATATGGAAGTAACATCAAATCACTCTCTTGGGTACGTGGACAGAGTCCAGGGATTGATCGCACAAAAGTTAAAGTAAAATCGCCAGGACATGGTACACTAAGGGCAGAGGCAAAAACTGAAGGGAAATGGCAACACGAGCGACACGGCCCTGGGCGCGCACACAGAAAATGCACACCACTTAAACACAGGAGACACAGCACAGACCAAAGTGACAGATTGCCTGATGATAACTTGTTTGATGATGACGCTGTCAGCAATCAACTTTCGGAATACCTGTTCACCAGTAAAACCCTTAAGTTGATGGACAAGGCTCTAGTCAGAATTCCCGATTTTGACCCCCACAATAAGACTATGGATATCCACACACATATCGCGACAGTGGAAGAGGAGGCAATGATTAGAGGGCTGAGGAGACGGGATGAAAAAGCGAGTTTGTTGAAACGGACCTTACATAAAGAATCTATTCCATGGGTAAAGTCACTACCACACAAGGTTAGAAATGATTTTAAACAATTGAGCCTGGCAGTGATTCGGAAGTTTGGAGAATATTCGACACTCACTGAGGGGTTTTATGCTGTAAAATCGATGACCCAGGGCATGGACCAAGATCCACGTGACTACCTCGTCCAATTTAAAAGAGCGTATTACGCAGGCGATGTGAATCAATACCACGAAGGGGATAAAATGTTCAAAATTATGTTTTTTGAATCCTTGAGCCCAGAGATTACAGAAAGGGTGAGAATGGTTTTGAATCCAGAAACCGCATCCTTACGCCGCATAGAGAGCAAGGCGTACATGGCATGGTTATACAGAGCTAAGAATCATAATTCGGATCCAGAACACAGGGAGAGGGATGAGGAACCCAGCCTCTCAGAGAGGAATAAAAATCACCGAGCAGTCCCACCATGCAGAGAGCAGCAGAAACGCACGCACACATGGCAAAATAACCCAGAGAGAGGTTGGCACGAGAATGAGAGCGGCACAAAGCCGAACATTCAGGAGAATCGCAGGAGGGGGAGGTTCAGAATAGAACCATACCAACACCCCATGCCCCGACATGCGCAAGGTCAAGATTACCCACAGGGATGGCGAAGTAACAATCCAGGAAAAATTTGGCACCCAAATGGGAAAAACACTGGGCCAAGGGTGCAGGAGAATCGTAGGAGGGAGAGGTTCAGAGCAGAACCATATCAACACCCCATCCCACGACACACGCAAGGTTCAAATTACGCACAGAGATGGGAAGATAACCACCTAGCGGGAAGGTGTTACACATACCGCGGAGGTATGGATGCGAACATTCACGAGAATCGCAGGATGGGAGGTCAAACACAATCGATCCAATTCCGACCAATTCCTCCACCGGCTATACCAGGAGGGAATAGAGGAATAACACAGAATACGGTCCAAATACGTGATGAACCATCCACAGTGATTGAGAGCGGGCAGCCCATACGCGCCACACCCGCCGAGGTGTTAAACCCGGCGCTCAATGTGAAATACAGGCAGGCTGCAAGTGACAGGGCGGGCAAGAACGTGGACAGTGCTCCCGTAAATGACGCGCGGATCGAATACAAGGACAGGGTTGCATTGAAGCGTGATCGGACAGTACAAAAACAGACAGCAGGGACACGCCCTGAGGAGCGCAGGCATGAGCCTTTGAATGGAAAATATCCAAGGGAAACCAAAAATTATGTGGATCGGAGTGCTAAAATGGAGACGAATGTCCATGACGTACCGGGAATGGTGTTGAAATCCAACACACTAGTAAAAACAAAGAGGGCAACATTACGAGGGACAGAATTAAATCGACACACTGACTCGGCAAATGTGCATGTAATCGCAGAGAGAGCGAATGCCTCGAACCAAGTGTCAAAGTGGGTCGTGTGCGCGAATTCTGGTTATGTGCAGCACAATTTTTCACCACACACTCCCACGACACAGAGAGTCAGAGAGGAAACTACAAAAACGAACCCGAAAACCGTGATCGAATTATCGAAGTGATAAGTGGTGAACGAGGCAACATGAGGAAGGTAACGCATAAATGCGTTCGAAACCGCTACCTAGCGTTTCCCAGGATTTAACAAAAACAAAAATGAATATTCGTCGGAGTCATGATGTATCAGAACCGATGTAACGCAATATCGATGTTTAACGCTTGTTTAATTTTCTTTGCTCAATTCAAATATAACCATGTTAAGTTGTGACACGTACGCACGCGTTGTAAGGAATAGCAGCAAAACTTGAGGACAATCGATGGTTCATGATGGAAGAAGGGTATACATATTTTTTTTAAAAATAACCCGTGGCCATTTGACCACTGGTCATTTTTAAAAGGGCGGAATGTTGTATCCTAACCCTTCTTCCATAATTGAGAGTAATAATATTTGATGATTTTTATATATTATCTTTTTATTTTTTTTAATGAGTGAAACACACCAAAGCGCACCAAACTGCAAAACACCAGGTGTTGTTAAGTAATGAACGAGAGGAGGGCTAGGATGACAGAATTGCAACCTTGCTTCAAGGCAAAGGCAGTGAAAGGAAGTAGAGGCGCCTTTGTCTAAGTCATAACCACAGAAAGCCAGGAATCATCACTGATTGTGTGTTAGGGATTCCGAGCTAATTAGAACACGTGCACACAGAAAGGGAGGTAGAAGCACGCCTTGTTCTCCTGCAGCTGAGGAAACAAAGATAAACCCAAAAGGGCCTTGAGTTAACGTCAGCTGGACTGCAACAACCACGGCGAGCAGAGATAGGGTGGGGCAAAGACTGCGGGCTATGAATGCAACTTCGTGTCAGTAAAGCCCTGACAAACAAGTTAAGTTAAAGACATCACAATACATAATATCGCATATAACATCAATGTTAACGCTATTCACCGTAAACTATATTCCGCTTATATAACCATGCAGGCACCAAGGAATACGAATTCCTAGGATCAAGAAACTTACCCCTTAACCTAAGATATCGGAAATAAATTAATAGTAATAAGTATATGCATGAAAAGACAAAGTAAAACTTATGGAAACGCCAGGATAACGGGATGAATCACCACCAGGTCGAATATGAATACATAATAAAAAAAAAACGATGTTAAACCCAGGGTCGGAGAGAAAGGGAGATCCCGGCCGTCTTTGTATCCCCGCAGCGCGGGATAGGAGTGTGTATACGCTCGGGGAAACACCCCCACTTGAGTCAAGCACCACGATGGGAAACGACAGACCTTAGGTTACATACAGAATCATAACTGTGAAATAGTAAGGGACAAATGTTAACTTAAAACTTTTAACCATTTCTTTGTGCGCCGGGTCGGAGAGAGCGTTGCCCCTCCCTCCAGGTGGTGCGAACAAAGACGCCTATGAGACATTTGTGACGTCTGTGTTTTGGGTTCATGGGGAAGGCCAGACAGGAGATAATGTTGCGCCCAGACAGAGAGACGACCTCGAGGCAATTTGTAACATCTGATTGTTTGCTCGTGGGTTCATGGAGGGAGTGGGACAACGGAATACCGTGAGTAATGCACACAAGGACATACGGACGTACGGACACACACATGGACACACCTGCCTACGGACAGATCCTGACACAGCAAAAATCGGAAAGAAGCCCCGCCTTGTGGGCGGGATCCAGGGGGATTTTTCGGCATAAAGTAAAGGATCCTGAGCATTGGAAATCAGTGCGACGAGAGGGTCCACTCAGGAGCGCGACCGGGAGAGTCGGCTCAGGAGGAGTGCGACCAGTGGGTCCACTCAGGAGTGCGACCAGCGGGTCCACTCAGGAGTGCGACCAGAGGGTCGACTCAGGAGCGAGGGCGACCAGCGGGTCGACCCAGGAGCGAGCTCGACCGGGAGGGTCGACTCAGGAGCGAGCTGCGACCAGCGGGTCGGCTCGACTCATCTTCAGCTCGTCAACCTCTGCCGAACCGGGGGTCTCTGCTGCCACCGGAGTGGTGAGCATCGCGATTCGGCGACAACCCAGAGCTGCACGCTGCGAGCGAGTTGTGGGCGCCACCTACCGACCGGGTTCCGAACTGCGACAGCGTATCAACAGCCATCCGAACCAATTCGCCACGGGATCGACTGATACGTATGACGCGCACCGCCCCCTCACCACACGACCACCAGGCGTCTGTTTGACCTAAAGAATCGACTCTGAACACTGACTATTCAAGACAACTCTTACCACTCAAAAACACTCGAACCCATAAGCCATCCGTGGCTGGAAAGCATCACAACGAGACCGAGTGATGGCCCTCCGTCGTTTATAAGAGTATTCTTAATTTTTATCTTTAATATTTAGTGGGCTGTACTCTTAATCGCATAAATTCCCAACAGATCCATCAATACGAACTGATTCTTGGCACCTCCTTCCGCCGAGCCACGCTCACGTGGGGAGTGGTGGCCCACCGGATCCTTATCAGGTGATCTGGTCCCCAATTAGTAAACTTGGTATAAGATAACGAGCTTCGGAAAAGGAGCACCGTCGCAGGCCCTTACTCCGAGCCGTTCTGTTGTCAGATAACCTGCCGATGTATCTGTTGAGATTGGTGCCTTTAAGAATAATAACTGTTTTTGATTGTGTTTTTTTTTTATCGCCGTATAATCTTTCAAGTATCTTTCAGTCATAATCGCCGCACGTACTCGCATCCTCTACAGAATATTCAACTGTCCCGTGACCCAAGGTGTTAACAACTTGATAAGGGTTGCGTATGGTCAATAAGGAGTGTGGTACTGTATGAACAATATTGAGTATAATCATTCATTAACATTAAGGTTTTCTTAGCATAGTATTTGCATATTTCAACGACTCTCTCTCTCTCACTAACAACCATCGCGTTATGAACAATATTGAGTATAATCATTCATTAACATTAAGGTTTTCTTAGCATAGTATTTGCGTGTTTTAACGACTCTCTCTCTCACTAACAACCATCGCGTTATGCGGGATCCATGTGCAGTTGTCAAAGTGAAATCAGACAATCGTTGATGATACTGTATTGATGCCGTGTTGACGTTCCGGGATTGAGAGTTCGCATATTATATCATAGTTAAGGTTGAATTAGTAATAAATTGATCAATACAGAAGTGGTTGTGTGATTCTTTCCTGAAATCTATGCATAAGATCTGCTTCTGCGTTGAGATTTGAACTTGGTGACCTTAATAAACACACTAATACATACTCAGTAAATGTTAAAGCGATAACGGGGTGAACCGGGGACCTAAAAATATAACCACGAATAAAAACTCTGGGAATGTTAAAGCGAGAATGAGACGAACCTAGACAACGATGCCGAGTTAATCTAAGTTAATCTTGCATACTTACACCACACCTGCATAACTGCATACGATTAATTGCCTTATTCCGATCGATAACCCACCCTCGTCACCGAGGCGGGGTCTGGTTATCATAACGACTTGTATTATCATAATTACACCCACTCGCATAATTAATCCGATTACCTCTCGAATTGGCATAATTAAAATGTGCGTAATTACATAAATTAACATATTTCCGGATAATTACACATTTGGCCAGATTTCATTTAATAATTATTATTTTCACTGAATATTCATAACACACAGGTACAACATAATAATTTCACCCACGCACGCATACAACATAACAAATTTTCTTAACCCAACATATACAACACGGCCGTGAGCGGGCCGCCGGGTTCATAGCGCATTGCGCTAACCGCTACACCACCGCTCCCCACCACTATACAGACACACCCACGCACACACAAAGACAAAGATCCCCCATATAGCCTCAACAGACTGTTGGGGCAAGTGCTGTTAGCGAGCACCTATGAAGGCCGGGACTGTGGCACACGAGGGGGTGGGTGGCCAGCACCACGCCCGGTCGCCTTTGTCTCCCTAGTGGCGATTTTTTTACACACCGCACCAGGTACTCATTTGAGGCTGAGTTGACCGAGGAGAGACCCACAACAACCGCCATTCGCCACTAAGTGGCTGTGACGTCACCACGGCGCTCGTGCCAGGCTATGTGCACGTTTAGGCCACGTGAAGTGTCGAATGCCCGCTGGCAGGAGGTCACGGGACAGACCCATGTGCCATGGGTTGACTGACTGAGATAACTGGCCTGTGGCCGCTACTGTGCCAACTTCCTGCGTTTTATCCGCCCGGCGAACCACTCGTTGTTGTGAGCGTCGCTCCTCTGCCCTCCGTTGTTGCTGGAGGGCGATTTCCTCCAACTGCCCAGTAGCAGCAGCAGCGTCCTTCACGAGCCTCCTCCACAGAGGCCGATCTTGACACCGCAACGGCGAGTCCACTCAGCTTCACATCCATCTGTACCGCATCAGCTCCATCTCTTCTCGAGCCCGTGTCGTTCAACCCCCTCCCCTATACGGCCAAACAGAAGCTGCTTGGACACGCGGTGGCTGGGCATGCAGGCGACGTGACCCAGTCAACGCAAGCCTCCTCTGCTGGAGGAGCTCACCAATGATGGGATTCTGTGTCCAGATATTTCAAGTATCTAGGAGCCTCTCACACACAGAGACACACAGAGACACACAAAGACACGCACACAGGGTGGTGCCTCACATACACACACACAGACACGCACATGGTGGAAATGAATAAACAAGACTTGGCCTGTTCCCCGTTTATTTAAATGGAAAATGTCAAATGCCACCGAGAGGGGGAGAGAGAGAGACGTGGGGATGTGCACATACGCAACAAAGTAAAAGTTGCCCCCCACCCATATAGCCTACATAGACCTTTCGGGCAAGTGCTATTAGCGAGCACTTTAAGATGTTTTCTTGTTCATGTTTTTGTTTCATGTTTAAGTTTTTTGTTTGTTGCGGTTGCACCCGATTCAAGAGCCGAATGGCTCACAGGGCTACACCAAATAAATACAACTGAAACCTTTGTCTCCCGATTGGCGATGTTTACGCATCGTACCAGATACTTATTTGAGGCTGAATCGACCTAGGGGCAGCCCAGGACCGGTTTAGATATTGGCTGTCACTGGGAATCTTAGCGCAGTGCGTTAACCGCTGCGCCACCGCTCCCCCATACTCAGCACACAACAATGACACACACACATGAGCGCACACAATGACACACACACAACGAAAACACACAACAATAAACTCGTGCTTCTAAAAGGCCACACAAATTAGACGCGATGTGTGGCTCTTTGACTTGCTAAAGCGATTTGTAAAAAAAAAAAAATCCAGAAATCCAAAATGTTTTTCAGTCGGGAATGCGAGGGTCAGGGTGGAGTGGTGGCGCAGTGGTTAGCGCACTCCACTTTTGAACCCGGCGATAGTGAGTTCGATAACGCGAGTGGCGAGTGGTATCTGAACCCTTACTGTGTGACGACCTTCAACCTGCATTGACCAGCGTGGTGAAGTATGGTCAAACACGTCCCACGACCGACGCGGTGTGGAGAGGCCTTTATCCAGCAGTGGCTTGATTACTCGGCACTATCACTGGGTGAGTGTAACGCGAAAATATGCCGTCGCCAATCTTTAAAAAAATAAACACGTACCACACACATATATCATACACACACACGTACACACAAACACAGTAACACACACATACAAAGATCCCCTTATAGCCTGATCAGACTGGTGAAGGCCGGCACGTGGCACACGAGGGGGTGAGTGGCCAGCAACCACGCCCGGCCGCCTTTGTCTCCCCAGTGGCGATGTTCTCACATCGCACCAGGTACTCATTTTGAGGCTGATGATCACGGCAATGGAAATGATTATAAATATAATCATTGACGATTGAGAGCTCATCCTCGTTCATATTTTTAAGTTAAAATGTGATTCTCTTTTTTGTTTAAATCACGGCTGCGACAACCTCCAATCTAAAATTGATGACGACGAGGGACGGGACAGAAATCACGAACGCGCGCGCGCGCTGTGCGGCTGATGGGAGGGGGGTGGAGAGAAAAACAAAAATCGATTGCGTAAAAACAGCTCCGCACACCCTGCAGAGTTGGACCCCTGCCAAAGGGGTCGGTTTCACCACCTCGGCTTTTTTGGCCGCTGAGTTAGGACTCCAATAATGTGTGACTGTTCGTCGAGGTGGCAAAGAGGGGGGTTGTCTGTGGGAGGTAGTTGGGTCTGGCGGCAGCGGGAGCGTACTGGTGGTGGCTACTGAGATGACCAACGCTGATTTATATAATTAGGGGTGGGGGGGGGGGTCAGTGAGGGCCGGGAGCAGTGAGGCTACGGCTGCTCACTAAGATGACCGACGGAGATTCATTCGTCTGGTGGGCACTTTCTGTTTGTTCGTAGCGGTTTTCTGCTCGAACACATTTTTTTGGGGTTGCTTGTATTGTCTTATTCTTCACCTTCTCTCACTCTGCTCAACACGTTTACGGCTGTCCGTGTCTGTATACTTGTGGGGGGTGGGGTAGTAGTAGGAGGAGGAGGAGGGGAGGAGGGGTCAGGTAAGGATTTCAACGTTAGAAGGTGTTCATTATGTATCCCGTAATTGGTGGCGGTCGAGAGCGTAGTGCGCGCAACGTGAGCCGCCCGCGTGATTAGCCGTGACGCGCGTGGCAGTGTGGCAATGTGTGCAACGATGTTGACGTTGGCCGCAGGGCCCTCCTCGTCTCTCGATATTTTACGAAACGCCGCTCGACTCGAGGTTGGCTTGGAATTTGGGAGAATTATATTATCGGTCGTAAGGCGCCACAGTGAACATGAATTATGATTATTATTTTTATTATCATAGCCGCTACATTGCTGTAGTTTTGCGAACACGTGTGTACTTATTCGGAGGTCAGGATAAGGCGAGATGGATCTGGCCTGGTCGAAATAATAAAAAACAGCGTTCCGGACTATTCCGGCTGAGATTAAGAATTATATATATATGCGGGCGGTAGGTTGTTTGACCATACTTCACCACGCTGGTCAGTGTGGATTGGTGAAGGGAGCACAGTTTGTCTCACCTCACACTGCGTACTGGTTTGGGATTTATTATCCAAGTAGAGCTTCTCAGGCCATCATTCAGCAGTGGATCGATCATGACCGATGATCCAAAATTATACAGGGGGTGGGGGGGTCAATCACATTCGCCTTCTTCGTGATTCGATCCCAGAATGTTTTTTTCTTCAAATAGTTGGTGAATGTAGCTGCCTCTCGCGGCTGGGGAAGATCACGTGGCATCCATTATACATACAAAATATGTATACAGATGTAGTGACATTGAATGAGTCACTGTAGCGCGTGGCGCTGGGAGATTGGTAGACAATGGAATTATGGGTAGCAGCGCGTTCTACCAGTTGGACCCGTGGGCCAAGCCCGGAGCCTTCTGGGGGATCCAGAAGGGGGCGTGGCCGAGGGCGGAGCCTGGCCACGCTGGGGAGAATAAAAGGCGAGTTCCGACTCACAGTCGGGGCTGCTGCCATCGGGAATGGAACTCGCCGTGTTGCCGTCGTCGCGGTCTTCGCTTCTTCAAGCTGTGGGTCTGGAAGCATGTTGGCTGTCCCGACCCGGTGTCCCGACCTGGTATGGAGTTATCCCCTATGGCTGTGATAACGCCTCCTACTAGTGTCTCTAAATTAGTACACTACACATGTGTAGCGTCCTCCTCGGTGTGTGTGTGTGGTGCACACACTCAGTCGGAGACGAGGTAGTTGCAGTAGGCATCGTCTCTCTCTCTCTCATTATTCCGTTATACCAACTCCGGCCTCCTCTCCCATGACCACGCTGCCATACAGCCCGGCCTAGACATCGACGGCGTCGACCGAGACGGCCAACAACTGTCCGGCCACGCAATGATCAGGCGAAGGCGGCGACGACGACGGTGAAGACGAGACGAGTCCACTCCCAGAACCGGCAGTCCGGAGCTCTCGGGCTCTCCGCTGCTTTTATTCCCTTCTCGAACCCACCAGAGGGTTCCAGGGGGCTTCCCGATGAGGTCTTCCGTGACCCTTGCCCCAGTTCCTCCGCCCTGCCGGCACACACACCGTGTATTTGCTCGGCGGCGTGTGCACTCACTGTCCACCGCAGTTGCCGCTGCTGGACGGCAGTCGGCGCTGTATCGCTACACATGTACCACTACGTGCACTTGTTCGACCTCCACGCGTTATTAGCGCTCATGTTTGGATCTCGCCCCGAGGCCCCACGAGGACCCTCTATAATAGCGGCACTTGTTGTTGTTGGTATTGTTGTTGTTGTTGTCAGGTCGCACAGGTGGCTTGCTCGGGGGTAGAGCGAGCGGCTCGCAATCAAAAGGTTGAGATTTCATATCCTGGTTGGAGGGTTGACTCAGCCCATCATTCTTCCGAGGGGGGGTCGATAAAATCACGAAATAGGTACCACTTTCTGGGGAAGTCAACAGTGGTTGGTTGACATACTGGTTCCCGTCATAGGAATATGAAATCGGCACTAGTTCAGGGCTATAAACATGAGATGAGCACCACATCGACGCTCATGTGAGCAGGAAATCACATGTGGATATGAACACTGGACGGCTCTCCCGCTCATGGGTGCGATGTCTCGGCTCGTAGTGGCCTACGGGCGACTTTTTGATTCGTAGGTAATCAGTCATTATGGTCATTATCATCACCACGATCATCATCATCACAACAATCATCAGGGCAGTGACGCGACCTAATGGTAGCGCGCTCGCCGCTTGTTCACAGTTCAATGCCATCGGCCGCCCTGATCAAATCGGAGCAATACTACACGCCGTCTGCTTCACATTGGACGTTAAAGATCTCTTGACGTCATTCGTAAAAGTAGGCCATTTGTGTGCCGGCGTCAGGGTCCAAATTTGCCAAATTCGAAAATGACACCGCAAATTACTCCATTGGGTATTCTACACAAAGACAAAGATCCCCCGTGTAGCCTTAACAGACTGTTGTGGCAAGTGCTGTTAGCGAGCACCTATGAAGGCCGGCACGGCACACGAGGGGGTTGGTGGCCAACACCACGCCCGGCCGAGTAGTGATGTTTTATACACCGCACCAGGTCGAAGACCTGTTCGTCACTGTTGTTGGCCGTGAGCGGGAATCGAACTCGGGTCGCCGGGTTCGTAGCGCAGTGAGCTGACCGCTATACCACCGCTCCCCATGCACACACACATACACACAGCAGCAAACATCGCCCCCTACTGGCAGATTAATGCCCCATGTCACTCTTGCAAATTGGACTCACCCTGGTTTCTTGAGTTCTCGCCACCTGGTTAAAAAACAATAAACTTGGGCTTGATAATTTTTAACCACTGTCACCTTTTCACCATCGTCACCACCACCACCACCAGCCTGAACAGTCATCACGGTCGTCTTTACCACCACCACGACAATTATCATGTTAAGCACCATCGTGTATTCATCATCATCATCATCATCGTGAATTCCGAATCGAGGGTCAACAAGTGGTGAAGTCACTGAAAATCAACATTGCTGCGTTTAATTATATACGGGCGAACTGGGCCTCGTCATAGGAACGTGGCGTTTCCACGAGCTGACTCGAGACCGAGCGTTAACACCAGAACCTCGTGGCTCGTGCAAGGGCGCAACTCATCTTGTACACGTGACACGCACTAAAATAACCTAAATCACACACATAAGCAATTCTGCAAAGATCAAGTTACAAAGACATTCATAACAAGGACACATTCCAGTGCGTATAACCTTTATATCGGGACAAGTGCTCTTCGTTAGCGAGCACCTATTAAGGCTATAATACTACGCCTGGCCGCCTTTGTATATAGAGTGCTGATGTTTATATACACAACAGCAAATCGTTTAAGGCTCAATCGACCTAAGTCCGATGCGATGAAGCTTGTGGTATGCCCAGGACCCGTGCTGATATCACCCGCCACTAATTGTTGGCCGTGGCCGGGAATTTAATTCGTAGCGCAGTGCGCTAACCACTGCGTCTCCGCTCCAACCCGCACGCAAAGACAAAGATCCCCCGTGTAGCCTTAACAGACTGTTGGGGCAAGTGCTGTTAGCGAGCACCCATGAGAGCCGGCACGGCACACGAGGGGGTGGGTGGCCAGCACCACGCCCGGCCGCCTTTGTCTCCCTAGTGGCGATGTTTACACACCACGTACTCATTTGAGGTTGAGTCGACCTAGGGGAGGCCCATGACCTGTTCAGATTATCGTCACTGGTGTTGGCCGTGAGCGAGAATCGAACTCGGGTCACCGGATTTGTAGCGCAGTGCACTAATCGCTGCACTACCGCTCCCCACTCACGCATACTCTCACACACGTACACACACACGCATACTCACACACACGTACACACACACGCATACTCTCACACACACGCACACACTCACACACACACACGTACACACTCACGCATACTCTCACACACGTACACACACACTCACACACGTACACACTCACGCACACACTCACACGTACACACACACACGTACACACACTCACGCTTACACACACAGGTACACACTCACACACACACGTACACACACACGCACACACACACGTACACACTCACACACACTCACACACACTCACACGTACACACTCACACGTACACACTCACACACACGTACACACTCACACCCGCATACAGCAGCAGCAGCAGTGCGCGTGTGGGGGGTGGCTCCGCTCGGTGCTGCATGCGGCAGCAGCGCGACGCGTCACTGCACCAACCTCGACCGCCTCTCTCGCCTCCTCCTCCTCTGCTGCTGCTGGGGGTGAATGCGGTCAGCGGTGGAGGAGGAGGGGGGTGCGTGGACCGTGGAGGAGGGGAGGGGGGGGGCTGGTGGTGAGTTTGCAAGGAAAGTGCAGGGAGAGTGAAAAAGAGCGAGGGTGGGGAGTGATGGAGATGTGGTGGGGAGAGAGAAACACGCAGCAGAGATGCAGAACATTTCTGGGGAGGGGAGGGGGGATGCAGGGATGGGAGATGCAGGGCGGCAAGGGGAGATTGAGCAGGGAGGCCTGGGAGCCAGGCAGAAAGAGAATGAACTATGGAATGGGCAGGGGTGAGATGCAGGGAGGCCTGGGAGCCAGGCAGAAAGAGAATGAACTATGGAATGGGCAGGGCTGAGATGCAGGGAGGCCTGGGAGCCAGGCAGAAAGAGAATGAACTATGGAATGAGCAGGGCTGAGATGCAGGGAGGCCTGGGAGCCAGGCAGAAAGAGAATGAACTATGGAATGGGCAGGGCTGAGATGCAGGGAGGCCTGGGAGCCAGGCAGAAAGAGAATGAACTATGGAATGGGCAGGGCTGAGATGCAGGGAGGCTGCGGGGTGATGCCAATGGGGGTAGTTGCACGACGTCTCGCAGGAGGCAAAGATTGAGCAGGGAGGCCTGGGAGCCTGGCAGAAAGACACTGAACTATGGAATGGGCAGGGGTGAGATGCAGGGAGGCTGCGGGGTGATACCAATGGGGGTAGTTGCACGACGTCTCGCAGGAGGCAAAGATTGAGCAGGGAGGCGTGCAGGGAAGTTGGGAATTGGAGATGGGAAAATTAAGCGGGGGCAGGGAGTGCGAGCGATGGGAAAAGAGACGCGTTGAATAGCTGGCAAGGCGACATGCGGGGAGGCAGAAAGACGCATGAGTGTATTGGTCAGGGAGAGCCCTGCTGAGGCTGATCTGGTGAGATAGGAAGAGATTTTGACAAATATTAAAGAGGGTGAGATGTAGGGATGTAGCGATTTATGGAGATGTGTTACGTGGAAAGCGAGATCTCAACGTTGCCAGATATACAAGTACGGAGGATGGGCAGGGAGGCAGGGGATCACGTGGAAAGATCAGGCAGGGTGAGACGCAGGGGGATGGAGAGATCCAGAGCCAGGCCAAGCAGGGTGGGGCGATGGGAGGGAGGAGGGGGGAGATAGTGGGAGACTTGGCACAGGGAAGGATGGAGAGATGTAGGGAGAGATGGAGGGAGGAGGAGGAGAGGGGGGGGGAGGAGAGGGGGAGGAGGAGGTTCGAGCCCAGGATATAGACGCTCAACTCGAGGCCGCTGCAGCAGAAGGAGGAACCTCGCCTTGGCACCATGGAGACCTGCACAGTCATGGAGAACCCGGTGAGACTCCGAACCTGGGCGCACGCATTCATCCCGCCAGACAAACTCCACTCTTCATCACCAGCTACCACCACGCATCGCCATAGCACGGCGCAAAGAGACAAGCGCTTTCGCCACCGATATTGTTCATAATTCCGGCAAATGGCCTGATGAAGCTGGTTGTAATCACCAGCGAAACGTCGTAGTCGAATGGTAAATGTAGTGGGTTTACTCTGCAACACACGGCCGTGCTGATTGGTTTTTTACCCTTCTATCTGGCAACAAAAAAAAAACAATTATCATATTTTTACTGGCAAATGAGGTTCCCATGGTAGTCACTATTCCTCACGTTTTGTTTTCGTGACGGACCTTGCTAATTGGCTGTGTCGGGTGGTGGTGGGGTTAACGACACATTTATATTTACGCAATCTCACCCCTTATTACGAGGCAAGCGCTGTTCGCGATCAGCTACTGAGGGCCGCACGACAACGCAACTGCAGGGGTAGTGTGACTAGGCATGACGACCGACCGCCTTTGTATCCCCCAGTGCTGATGTTGAGACACTGCCGCCAGGCAAAGCGCTCACTTGCAATGCTGGGTGGACTTAAGGGAGATAGAGGCCGAGGACTGGGTCGGGAAATCGAACCCAGACACCCGCATAGAGCCCCTCCGATTAGCACGGTGGGCTACGTACGGTGCGAAAGAAGTTCAACGGTCATACACAGACGCTTGCTGGTACAAGACTTGCCGGCTTTAATAGGTGCTCGCAAACAGCGCTTTCCTCTGCGGTCTATGAAGTGCAACACACACACAAAGATAAATGCATACTCACATTTCTATTCTATACAGTATTCAATTGCTGTTGCAATATTGATTGTACATTTTCATGCATATACAGAACGTATTTTAAACACGAAATTTAATGGAAGATGTTTATTATTTTGTAAGTTAGACCTCTTGGGTCAATGATACAATTCATACAGAGCATCTGCGTATTAGCTATTAGTAATACGTGTACGTGTGTATGATAATATTGACATTAAACAAATATAACGTATTATCTGGATTGCGTGACGCTCTAATTCCCCTTTTATTTTAAAGCAAAAGTCGTGCGGCGTCTTACAATCCGGCAGCTTTGTGTGAGAGCGATGTCATTTGTGTAACTTTATTGATACCTGGCACAGGTGATTACGAACGACATCGTGTTTCAGCACAAATATGAAATAAGATTTCCACAAATTTTTGTTAACGTATAAATCAAGTTTCACTTGATAATGGCTCTCATCTGGCTAACATACATCAGTGACAGTAGTGATTATGGGGGGGTGGGGGGCTTAATGGTAGCTGGAGCTATCCGGGGCCGAGTTCCAGAAAATATTTCCCCTCTCCCCTCCCGCCAACGCTGTCGGAGAGGGGAGGTGGCGGCATTCCGGATCGAGCCCAGATCGTGATGATTGCAAAACTTCAGACGTTGCTGAAGTCAATTCTAGCCACTTTCGGTACTTGCGCTGTGATCGGTGATGGAAATTCCATGTTTCTATGGCGGGATCAAGTATGTCCTTTACCTTATTCTCCGCCACCCCCTGTATTTTAAAGATAAAAGTTGAATGTGCGTTGTATAATCAAACTGCTTGTGTAATATCACATTCGTATAACTTTCTTGACAGCGCGCACACGTTTGGGTTAAAGGGGTTGTTTTCCGGTGCATCCGATAAATCCCGTGGATACGGCCGTCGTGAAACACGGCGAGACGCGCCGATGCTGTTGTGTGAACGAGCCTAGGATCCGTCGCTCACCCCCACACTCCTCACCCATCATCTCGGCTCACCTACCCCACGCCGCCCCACCTGTAAACCCCCTTCTTCCACCTCCCCCCCCTCTGGCCGCCAGATCCTGCCCGTGTCGCTCCCGATTCGTCTGTACCCGGGCTACGTGATCAGCGTGGAGGGCCGCGTGCCGGAGGACTCGGAACGGTTCGTATCGTTCGTGACTAATTCATCGATTGATCGGATATCGTTTTTGTATTGTTTGATCGCGATTGTCTTCGATAACGTCAACCGTCAGCTGTCGGTGGCGACCTTTCAGCGGAACCGTTCATTTTGCCGCAACGGATCGATGAGTGGCCGTGCAATCCACGATGTCATCCTCCCCTGCTCGCCTTGTCCAAAGCGGTGACGCCACGCGTCACGATCTCACACCCACGCCCTCGTCGGGAATGCGCACAGGGCATGATGCGGTGCAACATCCCATCCGATATATGCTCTGGAATCTCAGACTCGTGCACGATCCGATCTTGGACCGATCGCGTCTAATGCATCCTGTCCTGATTCTCAGAAGCGCACGCCAATCCCATTCACTCTGGTGCGACGGGATCCGATTCCGATTCGATATGATCCCATCTGGTTCTCAGACTCGTAAATACATGTATTCAATTTCATCTGATACAAATCCAATCACAGGTAATTGGATCTCATCGGATTATTAGATATGTACACGCTCTGATTAACTCTAAATTTATTTAATCTCTTCTAATTGTCAGAAATGTACGCCATCCAATTAAATCAGATCATTAAGCTCCTGCAACGATTTTATCCATCCATTGTGATTTGATCTCATAAAAATTGTATCCCATTCCGATCCCCAGGCTCGTGCACGATCCGATACAAATCGTATCCGATCAAGCAACAGATCTGCGAAACCTGTTACAAATTCCATGAGACCGGGCCGGGTCCCATCTCAAACTCGCGATCATCTTTTTTTCTTTCGATGCGAGTCCAGACCCGATGCCACTCCTCGTGTTCCACACAAACCGCGCAGGTGCGAATTAATTCACCCGCGCGTGACTTCTCGCAGGGACCCATTAGCTTCAACTTGTTAATTAAAGACGCCGGGAGACAACTGGGCCAGGGTCAACGACGCGGTCCTGGGTCGCATGGCACCCCCTCGTGATACGCGGGGCGCGGCGCGAGGCCCGTTACGGCGAACCCGAAACCACCCGCGCCGATCCAGCGCTTCATTAGATGCCAGGGTTGGTGGGTCACGGAAAGAGTTGCCAAACTCCTCCCTTTGACCGGGCCTGGCTGGGCTGCGTGCGAAGCGGCCACGGGGGGTGAACGAGGCGACACGGCAAGTAGTGGGATCGTGAGCCCGTTGTGTGTAGGCGACCTCTTTGTGAGTGCCCTCTCCTCGTATGTATAGCAATGCGTGGTGGGGTTTTCTCCGGGTACTTCGACTTAACTCCTACACTGAAAAAAATAATCGTAATAATAATGATAGATTGTTGTTATTATTTCAAACAATCGGCCAACATACCCAGGGTAACAAGACCCTCCTTAAAACGAGTCTTGAAACTCAAGCGATGCTTTCCTGGATAAATGCCATTCTTAGGACTGCATTACTAATTATAATAATCATGTTACATGCGTGAGGCCTTCATCCAGCAGTGGATTGACCGTGGCTAACAATGGCGATGATGACATGCGCGTGCACTGTAACATCTTCTGGTGTCCGTCAATTTCAATGCTGCCCGAGGACTTGCGCACGCCTTGCGAATCGTGGTGGTTATTTCGAACATACTTCACAATGCGGTTCAGTGCGGGGTTGGTGAAGGGTGGTGGTGGTGGGGGGGTTACATTTTGGCATGTGAAGGAACACAGGAGTAGAGTACAATTATTCGTTTTGCCACACTATCCACTGTTGCCAATAACGTACTGTAACAATACACAGTACACGTGAGTAATTATTGATTAGCGTAGCGTTCTTGACGCAAGCATGGCGGTTTTACTCTGACCACAGGATGAAGGATTCACGTTTATTGAGCATCTCACGTTCAGGCCACGTTCAGAACGTTTGACAGCTTGCCATTCATCTGCAATAATACACGACGGGTATGTGGAGCGGTGGCGCAATGGTTAGCGCGCTGCGCTATGAACCCGGCGACATTTGAGTTCGATTCCCAGCCGTGGCGAGTGATCTCTGTGAACCGGTCCTGTTCTGGGGTTCCCCATCCTACTTTTTCACCAACGCACTCTGCCCAGCGTGGTGAAGTATGGTCAATCAAACCCCTCTTCCCCCGTGACCGACACGGGCGGAGGCCTTCATCCAGCAGTGGATTGGCACGCGACTAGACGCAGTTCGCTCCCCGCCTTGGCAGCGCTGCTCAAAGCGCAATTAACAACGCACTGCACACACCCGTCAACGAGCCTGTGGTCTTAAAAGGCTAAATATATGCGGCATATAACAGGCGACGCTTCAAGCAAACGGCGCTTTTTAAACCGTGCCACATTAGATCGTTCCACGTCGTTTGGTTCGAGTCGAGTGCTTATTCTGTACCCACTCCGCCCTAGACCAAGGGGAGTGGGCAACCGAAATAGCGAGAAGAGACAATTTTTTGTTTGTTTCGAATATGGTAATAGAAGAAGAAGAAGAAAAAAAATCCAAACTCGATATTTCAAGATCCGTGCTGCGTGTGAATACGAGACGGTGGGTCCCTTGGTAAAGTAACGTCACGGAGCGGTCCTTGGAGAGAGCTCGCACGCGGCGCCCGAGTCGCAGGTTGACCGAGACGTGCCCTGGACGAAATCTTGGTGAAGTATAATAAGTTCAAGTTCATTGATTAGGTATAGCCCTGTGAGCCATTCGGCTCTTGAATCGGGTGCAACCGCAACAAACAAAAAATAAAAACATGAACAAGAAAACATCTTAACGTGAATATCTGACTAAGTGCAAACAGAAAATCCAAGAAAAGACAGCTAAATATTGCAGAAAAAACACCGTACACCAACGCTGTGTGCAAAAATCCCAGTGGGATGCAAGTCAAACAACAACAACAACAACCACAAGACAACTGAGATTAAGGCCATCACTCTAACTCTGTACTACAACAAACAAATATGGCTAAACCAATACACTTTTCGAAATCACCAAAATAAAGCTATGAAAGCAATGAAAAAGCAATCATAGGAACTGTGACGGAATTTTCACAATAAATGGCATAAACAACATGTACTACCAAAACCCTGCAGCCATAGCTGGCTGCATGAGTCACTCCACAACAGCAGGAGCATCAATCGGAGTATTATAAGTACAGTCAAATAACCCCCACGACGCGCGTGGCGTAGAGCAAAACTGCCACGATTTACGACGATGGACGGGCCATCGCTCACCGCCACAAATGGCAAAGAGATCATCAACTCTGAGCACTGGTGACTAACAAGGGGCGAAATCGCTCTGACTGACGCCTCTCTGTCTCGCTGCTTGCATCGGTCACAGCAATTGCTCACGGCGTATCTAAAGGGCGATCTCGGGACGAGAGATAGTACCGCGATGCAGTTCCTCGGGAACTCTTGATGGCCTGTTGCGCTATGCGCAAAAGGGCTGTTATTGTGTTTTATTTTGTATTTGCTGGGTGGGGGGCAGAACCGGCCCTAGACCTTGGGGGGCCCTAAGCAAAATTTGGTTGGAGGCCCCTTTGATGTATGATTTTTTTCACCCACTAGCTAGCAGTGACTCTAGGGAGCCCTCTGCTGGCCACGGGGCCCTTTGCAATTGCAAGGGTCGCTTAGTGGCTGGGCCGGCTCTGGTGGGGGCAGGACGAGTGGTGATGGTTCGATCCCGTGTGTCCCCCCGTGTGCCCCCCCCCCGCACCCCGTGCCGGATTATCCTCGTAGCAAAAGAAGCTACTACACATGTCGTAGCTACGGGCCCCACACTTTCAAGGGCCCCGCGCTAAATGTTTTCAAGCTATCAATTCCGGTTCAGTGACTCTGTACTTGCTCTATTACTATAGTCCTATACCGCCTTCAACTTTTACGAACGACTGGGTGTTTAAGGTCAGCGATTTGTCGTATTATCTGACTGTATAGCAAACGAAAACATCCAATTACTTTACTATGCAAGTAAAAAAATGTGTGTTTTAATATTTACGTGTTTTTTATTTATGTAGAGCCCCGCAGCAGCTTAATCCGGCACTGCCCCCCCCACCCCCACGCGCCTGCCCCAGGTTCGCTGTGAACCTGTGCGCCGCTGAGGACGTGGCTCTGCACGTGAACCCCCGGTGGGGTGCCGACTCGGGCTCCCAGTGCCTCCTGGTGCTCAATTCGCGCGCGGGCGGCGCGTGGGGACGCGAAGAGCGACTCGCGGCCGCCCCGTGGTGCCGCGAGACCGACTTCAAGTTGTCCATCGCCGTGGACGACGAGGGCTACAAGGTGAGCGGTGGAGCCGTGGGGGGTAATGGAGCGCTCTGAACGCAAGGCTGCGGGCATGGATACCGTGCAGGAGGAACAACAATCAATGTGTCCATCGATGTTGCATGGTTACGCTGTGAGGGGATGTATATAGTGGTGATTGTAGCCTAGCGCAGTGTTCCTCAATAATTTTCAGAGGGGGGTGGGGGGTCGGGCACTTTCGCCGATAAGACATCATCAGTGTGAGGACCGCCACACATTGGACATCATTTCTGGGTTTGACATCAGCACGATGATGATGATGGGGTGATGTTCTCACGTGTTGTGTACTGTCGGGGGCTGCACGTCAGGGGCCGCACTAAAGGTCACCAGGGGCTGCCAGTGCCCCGCGGGCCTTGCAATGAAGACCACGGGCCTAGCGGGTTTCAAGCCATTCAGGGGGGAGGGGGTGGGGGGTTGGGTGGACGCAGGCTGCGGCATGTATACCGTGCAGGTGAAGTTTCTCGAGCTGATGTTGGGCACTGGGGCCAGTGGTCTTGATTGGGTTGGGGTAGGAGGGGGGGCACCCTAACACACTCTTACACTCTCTCAAACAAATATAAAGAATCCCCGTATAGCCTTAACATACTTTGGGCCAAGTGCAGTTAGCTCGCAGCTATGAAGGCCGGCACTGCACACGAGGGGGTGGGTGGCCAGCATCCACGCCCAAGTGGCGATCTTTACACACCGCACCAGGTACTCATTTGAGGCTGAGTCGACCTAGGACCGATTCAGATAATCGATGGGTGCAGCGCGCGAACCCGCTACACTACTACTCCCCCCTCTCATACCCCCTCTCACATTCCCTCTCACACACCACACGTTCTCCCACTCGACACGCACACACGCACACTGCCTGTCACCCTCCCGACCTCTCCCACACGCAGGTCCTGCTGTGCGACTCGTCTCCCGTGCTGGAGTTCGCTCACCGCTGCGCCCTCCAGACCGTCGACCGCCTCGAGTTGAAACCCACGGCCCACGTGTCGCTCCTGCGAGTGCTCGCCCCCGCCTGTACGGACGTGAGTATAATATGGACACATTTTTATTTTTTTTAACCAACTAAGGTCCACTTGAGCTACCTATAGAGCTCTTTTTTCAGGAGCGACCTGGGCCACAAATGATAGCTCGACGAAGTGGCGGAATGGACAGTAGCCCAAATGCTCGAAATGCATGTTGATTGTAAATGTGGAGGGGGAAAAAAATTGGAGGACCCGGAGGAAAAATCTACGCAGCCAAGGGGAGAACATGCAAACTCCAAATATACAAGCGTCAGCTTCGGGATTGAACCTACGACCTCCTGTATACTTGGCGAGGTAGTTAACGTCTCGCCACCGTGGCACCCACCCACCGCCACTACTCACTCATCCCGGCCTCTCTGTTTCTCGTTTAGTGGGGGTGCCGGTGTATTTGAAATCACGGCGAATATCGGAATTCCACGGGACAGCCACTTGACAGTTTCGAAACGCGGCAACTTTTTTCGCTTTCCTCTCGGAGAGAGAGAGAAATTGCTCAAGAGGTGCGAGGAGGTGAGCTGGAAGGCAACAGCCACGCCGGTGAAGCCGGTGAAGCCGGTGTCCACAATTGGCCAAGCTCTGCGGTCCTGTGTATATGAAGGTGTTTTCGGCCAATTAGTGAGTATTTATACGTGGGCAAAAACCGGAAAACCCGGAAAGAACCCGCGCGCGATGGGGCAAGACTCAAACCAATAAAGTGTACTCACGAAACTGGCGAGGTCCTCATTTGCCGTACTGCCCTCCGTTGGCGAGCCAGGGTCTGGAACCTCGACGCCCTTGGGAAGGGAAATTCGCAGCATCTGTGCGATGATCCAGCAACACTCGCTGCCTTTACAGTGCTGGGTGACAGGCCGCACGGTGTATATAGTCACCACCGCCCGGACTTTTATAACTTTGTCTCTTTTAGAGATAAACGTGTTTGCACGCGAGAATGCTTGGGGTTAACACGCGTCATCTCTGCTTGTCTCCCTGTGTCCCCCGGTGTCTCTCCCTGTCTCCGTGTGTCTCTCTCCTCATCTCCCTGTGTGTCTCTGTGTCTCTCTGTATCTTGCTCTATTTGTGTGTCTCTCTGTGTGTCTCTCCTCATCTCCCTGTGTCTCGCTCTATTTTTCTGTCTCTTTCCCCGTCTCCGTGTGTCTCCCCGTGTGTCTCACGATGCCAGGAGGAACTCCCTCCGCCAGTGACTCCGGACAGCGGCGATTTATCGGTAACGGGATTGAACCGGGACTCTAAACATTTCATTACATTTTTCTTGGGTCTTTTGGTAAAGTCACGTAGATAGGTTCAAAGAAAATAATCAAATATAACACAAAACTACGACATTTCGATCGCAAGGCAAGCGGTCGTCTCCCTTTTCTTGAAGTCGACCGCTCGTGTTGCAATCGAAACGTCGTAGTTTTCTGTTATTTTTTATTATTTTCTTTGAACCTATCTACGTGACTTTACCGAAAGACCCAAGAATATGAATTCTTGCAGTCACGAAAGCTTTAAGTCAAGATTGTATTACATTGACACAGTTTATCTTGCATTGAACTGCATTGCTCTTCATAAACACACACAAATACAAAGACCCCCGTATAGCCTTTAACAGACTATTGGGGCAAGGGCGCAAGTGATCTTAAGTGAGCACCTATGAAGGTCGGCACGACGCACCCTGGGACGATGTGGCTAGCACCACGCCCGGCCGCCTTTGTCTCGCCAGTGGCGATGTTTTACACATCGCACCAGGTACTCATTTGAGGCTGAGTCGACCTAGAGGAGGCCCAGGATCGGTACAGATAATCGTCACTGGTGTTGGCCGTGAGCGAGAATTGAACTTTGGTCGCCGGGTTCGTAGCACAGCGCGATAACCGCTGCACTACCGCTCCTTCACCCACCTACTCACTCACCCACCCACCCACCCGCCCATTCACCACATTGCAGGTCACTTACACTGCTCTTCAGTGTCCCTGCACTTGCACTGCTCCACTGTAAAATTCCATCCCAACATCATGAGCATCATCGTCTCTTTTGCAATAAATAATAACAATAATAACCGTGCTTAATTCAAGAAACGTGCTCATCCGTATCCGTCACGACTTTGAACGGTGCCGTTTATCTGCCGGCCCGCTTTTGGGCCCCGTGCTCGACAAACTGTTGCATCTCTCCGTTTCGCCCGCAGCTGCAGGATGCCGTGTCGAACCTGACTGTGGCTGACACGCCCGAGGAAGGAGGACCCGAAGCCAAGGAGGAGGAAGCCGGCGTCAAGCAGGAGGAGGAACCTGCGAAGGAGGAAGAGGCACCCGCGGTGGAGGAGAAGGGATCCGCGCCAGAGGAAGGTGGAGCTGGGCAGGAGGCAGAACAGGAGCCGGTGCCCGAGGAGGAGAAACCCGGACCGGAGGCAGCGCCAGAGGAACAGGGACCTGGCGAGCAGGGGGGCGAGGGAAGTGGAGCCGCAGAGGGAGACCTGGGCGAGGAGGCTGGAGGGGAGGTCGCTGCGGATGCGGAGGGAGAGAAGAGCGCGGATGCTGCTGCTGCTGTAGAGTTGGTGGGTCACGTGGAGAGCTGTGAGCACCTACTCGTTGCAGCTCCGTGTGTCGACGCAACTCTCTCGGCCTCGTGCCTTAAATCAAACTGTGAACTATTTTTTTTATTTTACCGTATTGGGTTAGGCCCACTGAGCTGTATAGAGTTTTTTTTTTTACAGAAGCGATCTTTATAGATGTCTTGCTTAGCGCGTCACGTGGAACTCAACGCGAGCCCGGTACACAGCACCGATCACAAAACAAGAAGAGGGTTGGGGGGGGGGGGCGGATTAAGATGTTGTAGTTCCCTGGGCTACAGGCACTGTGAGGCCCCCAGTAATATTTTTCAAAGGAAAACAAAGTTCAAGAAAAATGAAAATTTATTTTCACAAGACTAACAACAAATAAAATTCAGCATTCACAAATGAAATAACTTTTCACTCTAATCTCCGGAGGCCTCTCCAGCCGGCGCAGGCCCCTGGGCTGAAGCCCCCGCGACTCGATCCGGCCCTGGGAGGAGGGCAAACATTCCGCGAGCAAAATCGCGAGATCGGCGCGGCTGTGCTTGGTGCAGAGGGCTGCCGCATTGGGCTTTCTGCAGCACGCAGGCGGGGAGAGCCTCTAGCAGAGAAGTGAAAGTTCACAATGGGGGAGGGAACGCTAAGGTGGGGGGGGGATATAGCTGACGTCAAAGGGAGACGGGAAAAAGGAGCGGAGGGGGAGGGAACGAGGTGGATGGGTGGGTGGGGGTTGGAGGGGAAAAAAAAACCACGTGGGACGGGTTTAACAATCATCGGGTGCGCGCAGCGTGGAACGAGTTATTTTTTTAGTATTTGTCGGGGGGGGGGGTCTGGTCACTCGTTCCGTGTCGGGGGGGGGCGGTCTGGTCACTCGTTTTCTTCCTCTCCCCCGCAGAGCGTCCCGCACGACGGCGTCATCGACGGAGGCCTCCACCCGGGATGGAGCCTCACCCTGGAAGGCTCCGTGCCGGCTGAAGCCAACAGGTGCACCGACGGAGCCCCCGGCGTTCCCACGCATGACCCTCCCCACCCCCCAATTCCCCGCTCGTCTGTAGTGGCCTTTGACTTTTACCGGGGCTTGCAGGGCGACGCACAGCTTGTGCCTTGCAGCAGGAATCCCCTGGGTTCGATTCTTGACTCGGGCGCGCCTCTGCGTGGACTTAGGACGTTCTCCCCTTTTCTGCAGATTGTGTGAGTGAGTGTGTGTATACTCTTTGGTTCTTTCGGTAAAGTCGCGTAGGTATAAAATAAAATAAATCACGACGTTTCGGGCACAATACAAGCGTCCATCATCATGCTTTCCCATCTGATGACGGACGTCGTGATTTATTTTATTTTCTACCTACGTGACTTTAGCGAAAGAACCAAAGAGTATGGATTCCTGCAGCCACGGAAGCTTCAAATCAAGAGTATATGTATGTAAATATGTTGAACTTCTTTCGCACCGTATGTGGCCAACCGTGCTAATCGGAGGTACGGGAGAAGAACAACAAACTAAACACAAAAAGTAGTTCTCAAGAAATACGTTTTGAAACTAGATTTAAAAGTTGCACAGCTCCAAGGGCTTCCAAATATCGCAAGCAAGAGAATTGCAGACGGCTGCAGACGGCTGCAGCAAGCGCATCTGAAAGTGCGCGATGCAGTGACCGTCATTGTTCTGTGGTGTGTGAATGAGGGCTGTTGTGTGAGTGTGCTTGAGTTTGTATCTTCTCCCCCCTCATCTGCGTGGATTTCCTCCGTGTTCTCCGGTTTCTTCCCATAGCTGCAAGATTCACAGTTTAAATGATATTGGCCAGAGCATCCATCCCATTGCTGAAAATGTAACCTGCGTAGAACTCGACACAGCGACATCGCCCCCTACTGCGAAAACCTGGCAGGACCCTCCGGAAAAAAGAGTTGAGACTCAGTGAAGCTTCCCGTGTATCCGTATCCCCATGTTGCCATGTCCCTGTGTCCCCATGTCTCTGTGTCCCCATATCTTTGCATCTCCATGTCCCCGTGTCTGCGTGTCTCCGTGACTCTGTATCCCCATGTCTCTGTCTGTGTCCCCATGTCTCTGTGTCCCCATGTCTCTGTGTCCCCATGTCCCTGTGTCTCCGCATCTCCGTGTCCCCGTGTCTGCGTGTCTGCGTGACTCCGTGTCCCGGTGTCTCTCCCCCAGGTTTGCCGTGAACCTCATTGGGGAAGGCGGACAGGACATCGCTCTGCACGTGAACCCGCGGTTCAGCGCCGACGGAGGAGGAGCCCTTGTGCGGAATGCCAAGATTGGGGGTGCGTGGGGGGCCGAGGAGCGAGAGGGGGTCAACCCCTTCACTCGTGGGGAGACATTCACGGTGAGCACGATGCCACTGTCCTATATCACTGCCTCTCTCAGGTCTCTCTTGCTCTGTCTGGGGCGCCGCGGTGGCGAGGTGTTGTCTCCCTCGCCTGGTATGCAGGAGGTCGTGGGTTCGGTCCCGACCCTCTGACGCCAGCTGCTGTATATTTGGAGTTTGCATGTCTCTCTCCTCGTGATCGCGTGGATTTTTCTCTGGGTCCTCCAGTTTTTCCCTCCACATTTAGAATCAACAAACGTGCATTTAGAGTATTTGGCTGCTCTACATTTTCACGTGATGATAAGCCACTTCGTTGAGCTGTCATTTGTGGCCAGGTCGCTTCTGAAAAAGAGCTGTATAGCTCAGCGGGCTTTATCTGGTGAATAAAAAATAATTTATAAATTTTGAATAGTTTTGGTTTAGTCGGAATCTCTGTTTGTCTGTGTGTCTGCCTCTCCGTCTTCCCATTCTCTCTATCTATCCTGAATCTATGCCTGTCTGACCACCTGCCTGTCTATCTGCCGCTCTGTCTGTCTGTCTACAGCTGGAGTTGAGCTGCGGGGAGTCGAACCTTGCCTTGAAGGTTGGGGGCGAGCCCGTGTGCGAATTCGCGCACCGCGTGGGCGAGCTCGCCAGCATCACGGCGTTCCACGTGGAGGGCGACGTGACGCTCACAGCCGCGCGGCAGGGCGACCTCTAGGGCTCCCATCCCGCCCTGCACCTACAATCCCAAAACCTGAATTTCGACCCAAACCCGAACCGCCAACTCCAACACAATCCAAATGCCTTTCAACTCGTATCCAGAGCCCCGCCACCACTAACCCCCACCCCCCACCCCGCTCTCTCTTTATTTGGACTTCCAACCAGGGCCTTAATTTCACGTGTCCCGGGTTGGCGACCGAGAAATAATTGATGCACCCAGCACACCACATCCAGTATACCTCTTGTTACACCCGTGGGCATTATCGCAAACGAGATGCTGCATATGAAGGGATTATCCGGGTAAAATGTTTTAAGTGACAAGCAACACGAGGCCTTCGCTCGTCCCCCAGCGACCCAGAAATTAAGCCCTGCCTCCAATCATAGCAAGGGCATTCTGATCATTTCTTGATAAACAGACCCAAAGAGCCTTTTCCCTAAAACCTTGGATCGTCAACCCTCACTAGACCCTTCCTATCCCTCCCTGGTTCTCTAACCCTGACCCACAAATCATCACCACGCAGCTTTTTGCCTCCGGCCCATAATTCCCGAATGCCCCCCCCCCCGTCCCCTCCATGAAAGTCCAATTTGAATGTCGGATCCTATCACTGTTCAAGAAGACGATGATCCCTTTAGCGAAGCATGAGTGCCCCCTGAACCTGCGGTCACTGCGAAACAACTGACTGGGTTACCACCACCGTGGAGATGGAGCGACGAATTAATTGGTGCAAAATGGATCGTTGCACCGTTAGCGTCGCAGGGGACGGTGACGGCTTGGGGGAGGCCTTCATCCAGCAGTAGAGTGAGCATGGCTGATGATGATGAGTTAATGTGGTTGAGGACCTCCCCAATTTTGTACTGCACATGTGGGGTTGTTGTGGTTGACCATACTTCACCATGCTGGTCATCGCGGGTTGGTAAAGGTGGGGCACATTGGCGTTGATGCATAGCTACGCGGGACAACAATTTAATTTGCCGAACTGCCCTCTGCCGCCAACCGCGTGGCCCCCGTGGCAGCCTATAGCACCTGTTATGCACGGTGGTGGTCGCCCATTCAAGCGCCGGCACTATCCAGGCTCAGCCATGCTTAGCTTCGGAGATCTGACGAGATCGGGCGCATTCCGGAGTGACCTGGTCATCAGCCGAGTGGGTGGATGTTGCTGCTGTGCTTGGCAACCACGGTGAGACAAATATGGAGACTCGATTTGTCGCAGCGTCTCGTTTTCACGCCAGTGTGGTTTGCGACGATACCCCGAATGACAACAACAGATGCTCTGTGTTCACCTGGGAATGCCTCGCCGAGTCTCGAGAGGCGTTGTCAGGAGGGTCCTGCCGCACTGGGATCTTTGGATAATTCCTTTAATGAGAGTTTGGCTTCGTGCGGGAGGAAACCAACCGGAGAAAACCCCATCACAAATACGAGGGCACAACACTCAAAAGCTCCACACAGAAACGGATTCTCGAATCCGTTTCTGTGCTACTATCTCTTGGCCGCCTCACAACCCAAGCTGACAACACCTGGTGTTCTCAGGCAGAGTCTCTCATCCCCGTACAAACCAGGCTGAGTCACAGCTTAGCTTCCAAACAAGTAACGAGTATCTGGCGCACGCGTGGTTTGTAAGACGCTCCGGCAAGTAAGACTCATCCTCGCCATCCTCGTGCCTGGTGTCAATAAACTCGCACAAATCTGGTCACACACATGAAGACAAAGATCACGGAGGGGTTAGTGCGTCTCATAACACTGGTCAACACACTTTTTCTGGCATAAGGTATTCCAACGGTTTCTAATGTAATTTTGGGGTGCCGATTCCAAATCTGGCATCAGTTTTTGTCTATCACATCAGGTTTTTGAGATATCAAATAGTGCATTTTCAATAAAAACTGCAGAAGAAAAATATTAAATAAATGTGGATATCTACATAAAATGATATTATAAACACACTATCCTAAAAATGCAGCACCATATTTTAACACTAAAGCAGTCACTGACTCGCAACAACTTGCAATCATAAGTGACAGAGTTAATTTCGGGTAAAATCAATGAAAATGGGGTATGCCGATAGCATAAAAATGAGATGCGATAGAGCAAATCTGAGATCAGATTTGGAATCAGCACCCTGCCATTAGTCTAAAACAGCTGCAAAAGTCCAGGCCAGAATTTTTTTTGTGTTGACCAGTGAATCGGGAGAATGCGGCACACGCGATGGGTTTTCTCCGGGCATTCGTGTTTTCTCCAAAGTTGAACAAAAAAATGATACCCCGGCAAGAAATTGCCCCAAAACTTCTCAAGTAGTTTATTCTCATAGAAACCCCCCCCCCACCCCCCCCCCGAGTCTCTTCAACGAGGTGGTTCCTGCGATTGTGCTACAAAGCAGTTGTTACACAGTGCCGGGACGAGCACGTGTTCTCGTGTAAAGGGATGACGTCTCGAACTGTCACATTGAATGGCAATGAGCTGTGATCGCCTTTGGTGATGAGAGAATGGCAGCTTGATTGCTTGAATAAACCCATTACAGTGATCCCGCTCCAAGTGTCCGTGAGAATGGATGCTGACACAGCAGCATTGATGAGCTCGTTAAACGTCACACACACCCACACTGATCACTTAGCACCCAGTGTCACGGGCAAGAGTGTCGAATGGATAAATATGCATCACAGATTAAGGTACGGATCGTGTGTGTGTGTGTACCTGGTGAGGTGGTCTAAACATCGCCACTAGGGAAACAAAGGCGGCCGGGCGTGGTGCTGGCCACCCACCCCCTCGTGTGCTGTCATAGGCGCTCGCTAACAGCACTTGCCCCAACAGTCTGTTAAGGCTACACGGGGGATCTGCGTCTTTGTATGTGTCACACGTGACGAACAGAGCGCCGAGTCAAACGCTAGGCAGAGATATTGTGCGCGTGAGTGTCTGTTGAGAGGAGCGGTGGCGCAGAGGTTAGCGCACTGCGTTCCGAAACCGGCGAGTCGAATTCGATTCCCATTGACGATTATCTGAATCGACGCTTTGCCTTCCCCTAGGTAGACTCAGCCTCAAGTGAGTACTTGATGCGTTGTGCAAACATCGCCACTGGGGAGACAAAGGCGGCTGGGCGTGGTTCCCGCCACCCACCCCCCTCGTGTTCTGTCCCGGCCTTTATAGATGCTACTCGCTAAGGGGCCGCCCATAAATGACGTCACGCACCTAGAGGGGGGGGTCAGACATTTGTAATGATGTGTGACGAGGGGGGGGGGGGCGTTGAGAAATGTGACGTCACATCAAAATGCGCAACTTTAAATAAATATAGAACTATGTTCTTGGTTCTTTCGGTAAAGTCACGTAGAAGGGAAAAAATAAAATAATAAAAATATAAAACAATAAAATTCTCACGATGTTTCGACTGCAACACAAGCAATCATCATCAGGTGAGCAATCATCATCAGGTGATGATTGCTTGTGTTGCAGTCGAAACGTCGTGAGAATTTGATTGTTTTATATTTGTATTATTTTATTGTTTCCATTCTACGTGACTTTACCGAAAGAACCATGACTATGAATCCCTGCAGTCACGAAAGCTTTAAATCAAAATATAGAATTGTTATAACACTCATACAACATCAGAGTGCAGCGCCACATTCAATACGCACTACAATGACAATAGTTTAAAGCGATTATTTGAAGCATGGTTTATTTTCAAAATGGAAATATGGTTTTGGGGGGGGGGGCAGAGCTTTGTGACGTCATATTTGAGGGGGGGTCTGACTTTTTGTGACGCCGTGTGACGAGGGGAGGGTGTCTAAAATCGTCCAAAATCGCGTGACGTCATTTATGGACGGCCCCTAAGAGCACTTTCCCCAACAGTCTGTTAAGGCTATACGAGGGAGAACTTTGTCCGTGCATAGTCGTGCATTTAGCGGACATTTGAACTGATGAGCTGAGTGAATAACGACGCGTTCCCGTGGCGGCTGCTTGTTGTTGGCCTGAGCAAAAGAAAAAAACTCCACGTGGCTTCTCTCACTGCCCCCACCTTAGCCCACCCAACACACGCCGTGAGCGAGTTCCGAGTCGGCTGGCATCGCCACCATCGGCACCTCGTGCCATCGTTACCGCGCGCCCACTCAGCCGCGCTCTAAACACGAAGCCAACACAGACACTGATTGAACTCGCGTCTCCAGGAGATGCCACACCGAGTCCCAAGACTCGTCGATATTATGCACTACAGGACTAGGGAAAGAATAAATGTCGGGCAGGTCACCGGCATTTGTTCAAGCAAGCGTGACTGCTGAAGAGCCACTGAATGTCGAAACAGGTCCCAAAGTTGGCTCGCATCGCTGCTGCTCAGATGCACTCCCAGAAGGCCGTGCAGTCGATGGGATGTGTTAATAATTTGTTTTCTTTTTCATGAATTATTTTTTTTTATGCGGAGAGACAGATACGGGGTAAAGGTTAAGATATTTGTTTTTATTAACATTCTCCAGAACGAATGTTGAGTTCGTGTTTATTATACGGTACTGTATTCAATTCACGTGTGGGGTTTCCACGCCAATTATTAATTACAACCACCACCTGAAGGAGTCGCATTACAACTGGAAATGGCGCGGACAGAAATGTCCCATGCAGACCTCGCTTTGCGCGGCCCCGTAGTACGCTGATTCGATGAGCGTTCACATATCCAGGGACGTATATTGGAGCGTTAAGCGAGGCCTGCCTGTAAGTGTATTCTGCCGCTTCCTCCAGCAGAGAGAGACATTTCCCAACACTCTCTCCGTGGGCCACGGGCTCAGAGGAAAACAAGAACATTATTTTACTAATAGGGGGTTTCCCCTTTTTTCTGGCAACAAAACTGACACCTTTTGCAAGGAATCATGCTTACATTAACCACAATACTTGCAGTCAAATGCAAACAAAAAACAATACTCTGATAATTTATGCATTGTCTTTGAAACTGATTGGTCCACACCAGAGACAGCTTTCTTTAGAGCCTAGTCTCATATGAGACAATGCATAAATTATCATAGTATTGTTTTTTGTTTGCATTTGACTGCAAGTATTGTGGTTAATGTAAGCATGATTCCTTGCAAAAGGTGTCAGTTTTGTTGCCAGAAAAAAGGGGAAAACCCCTATTAGTATATTTTGGTACTGGCAAAGGAGGCCCCATGATGAAACATGATTTTACTTGTGGGATGACAACACGTGGATTGTACCAACATCTGTAAATCGCCAACGATCGGTGAACGATGCCATAACGTTCACTTCACGTGATCCACCTTTAATGATATCCAGGTGCTACTAAACTGGCATCGCGAAAATATTCGCCACTTCTATTGGTAACTGAAGTGCTGAGCCTACGACCCGAGGCCTCTCCCGCCCACCGCAGGTCCAAGGAGGGCGATGGAGAGCTGTCCCACGCTCCTCTTGAGACCCTGAACACGAGGAGATGTCACTTGTTTACGCTTACCAGAGAAAATACGTTGAATGAATATTGTAACATTTTAAATGCACCCACCCCCCACACACTCTTGGGGAGTTTTTTGTTAGCTCTCCCTCTGTTGACACCCCGACTCTCGCATGCTTACGAAATCTACACACCGTCCAACGACTAATCAACCTCGTTACACGCTGCACGGGCCTGCTGATTGCTTAACAATAGGGTCCACGTGACCTTAGGAAGCGCTGATTTTAAGAGCGCGCACGCTTGCGGCATACACACGAACACAAAGACAAAGATCCCCCGTATAGCCTTAACACACTGTAGGGGCAAGTGCTGTTAACGAGCACCTGTGAAGGCCAGCATGGCACACGAGGGGGTGGGTGGCCAGCACCACGCCCGACCGCCTTTGTCTCCCCAGTAGCAATGTTTTACACATCGCACCAGGTACTAATTTGAGGCTGAGTCGACCTAGGGGATGCCCAGGATCGGTTCAGATAATCGTCACTTGGTGTTGGCCGTTTCGTAGAGCAGCGCGCTAACCGTTGCATCACCGCTCCTCGTGAACACGATATACGTACACACAAATATAGAGACAATATGAGAGGTGGTGGGAGTTGAGGGATGGGAGGGGGGAGGGCGCGGGGTATAAAAGCAGGGAATCTGGTTCAACAGGAGGAATAGTTGACCACCCCCCACCACCCACCAGCAACCAAGAGCAGCCAACCACGTGTTCAGGAGGAACATTGTTGGATCATGATGGAGGCACTCAGAAGCGTGGTGAACCCGGTGAGATCATCTTCCCCGGTGTCTATCTGTACACATGCACACATATAAACAAGACAAAGAGCCCCCGTATAGCCTCGACATAATTTTGGGGCAAGTGTTGTTTGCAAACACGAGACTACCATACACACATCTCGATACACATCACGTGGACTTGCACACCATGCGTGCATTTGTTCTAAGCAAGCACTTGTTAAAGCCGTGACGGCACACGATGGTGGTGAACGCCACGTCCAGCCGTCTTTGTCTCTCCAATAACGGATGTGTGTGTCCACCGCATATAATGCTCGCTTAAGGCTGAGCCGACCTTCAGGGAAGCCCAGGTATATTTCTAGATAACGTGCCACTAATGTTAGCCGTGCTCCGGAATCGAACTTGGATGACCGCAGTTTGTGTGTGAATATTTGCACAACTACAAAGATAAAGAATGTCCTTGTAGCCTGTTTTGAGACTTTTGGGGCAAGTGCTGTTTGTGAGTAGCACCTATCAAGGCCGGGACACGAGGGGGTGGGTGGCCAGCAACACGCCCGACCGCCTTTGTCTCCCCATTGGCCGTGTTTTATATACCGCACCAGGTACTCGTTTGAGGCTGAATCTACCAAGGGAGAGGCCCGGGGCCGGTTTAAATAAACATCATTGGTGTTGGTGGTCGTGAGCGGGAATTTAACTCGGATGGCCGAGTTCGCAGTGCTAACCACTACTCTACCACTCACCACGCACTACAACAACAACAATTCGTCATGAAGTGGCGGTGACTTTACTAAGGCGCTTGTGCCAGGCTAGGTGCACTTTAAGGCTACGTGGAGTGTCGAACGCCGGCTGGCAGGAGGTTACGGGACAGACCCAGGTGCCATGGGTTGACTGAAATGGCTGGCCGATGCACCACCTGTGCCTCCCCCTCCCCCCATTGTGCCAACGTGCTGTGTTGTTGTGAGCGTCGCTCCTCTGCCCTCTTGTTGCTGGAGGGCGACTGCCTCCAACTGCCGAGTATCAGCAGCAGCAGCAGCGTCCTTCACGAGCCTCCTTCATAGAGGGCGCACCGCTGGTAGCAGTCCTTGGCAAGTCCACTCGGCTCGGCATCCTCTCGTACCACATCCCTTCTCTCTAGCCCGTGCCGCGACCGTTCACGCGATACACTGCCCCACGACAGACACGCCGCACGACACGCGGACTTCGATTCTAGGAAGTGAATCTGTGCTTGAGTCGTCTTTAGAACCCGGGTTAAAGGTGCAGCCTCGTAATTGCCTTCTCACGCCACGGCTGTCGGAGAGGGGCGTTTGGCTAACTGGTCCATGCGGACCACACGTCCTCATAATGCAACTTTTAATAATATTTGCATTTACTTGGTCGTAATACTGTTTGATAATTTGAAGGGTTTGTTTAACACGTAAGCTGGCGCCACCAATATTATTCATAATAAAGGTTGTTGGGTTCGATCGCGTAAAGTATAAATGCGTCGTAACCCCTCCACCACCCGACACGGCCAGTAAGGTTTGTCACGTAAACAACGCGCCAATTAGTTTACTATTTCATCCCAGCGGTGTGTTGGGGAGTAAATCCACAACGATTATCATTTGAGTCGTACGACGTTTCGCTGGTGATTACATCCAGGTTGCCAGAATAGGATGTGTTGACCTGTAGTCAATAGCTACTAACCCGTATAACTAATCGGATAACAATAAAAAAAAACAACTGTACTTATTGGTTTATTTGGTAAAGTCACGCAGGTTTAAAATAAATCACGACGTTTCGGGCGCAACACAAGCGTCCATCATCAGGTGGCAAAGCATGGTCTGCTGCTGAGGCAGACTGTTTTGAAAGGTTTGAAAATGGGTGTAGCCCAAGGGTCATAAAGAAGTGAGCTACATCCATTTCAAACCTTTTTAAAACAGTCTGCCTCTGCAGCAAACCATGCTTTTCCACCTGATGACGGACGCTTGTGTTGCGCCCGAAACGTCGTGATTTATTTTATTTTTCTACCTACGCGACTTTACCGAAAGAACCAAAGAGTATGGATTCCTACAGTCACGAAAGCTTCAAATTACAAAGAAGCTGGTTGGGTATTCCCGCGAGAGCCTCGTGATACATTCTGTTTGCCAGCAAAGAGCTGTCGGGGTCAAGGGAGGGATGAGTTCTCGATTGCAAGGGCGACCTGGGTGACCAGCCTGCTGCCAGTAGGCGGCGATGGTTGCTGCTTAGGTCTCATCTCTATTGAGTACAGAAATCCCTCGATTTACGAACTTTCGTTTTACGAATTTCCGCCGTTAACAAAAACTACATTTCACCGCGGCACGAGATCGTCAAACAAGAAGGTACCCCGGGAGGCTGCGACACGGCATCCCCCGACAGTGCTGATGTAACGCATCCCCCCCCCCCCTTCCAGTCATTCCAACATTCGGATATTTTGAGTTTCCCCGAAAAGGTTATTTATTATTATTACATTTTCTTATTCTTTGGGTCGGTAAAGTCACGTAGATGGGTTCAAAGAAAATGACAAAACTACGACGTTTCGATCGCAACACGCGCGGTCGTCATCATTATTTTGTTCTTTTCTTGGAACCTAATCTACGTGGCTTTACCGAAAGACCCAAAGAATATGAATTCCTGCAGTCACGAAAGCTTTAAGTCACTATTAATCAATCGTTTTAATATTTATGTCCTTTATTATTATGTTCGCATTGTGAAATGTGATTTATAGGTGTGTGTTCTTTTAGGTAAGGAGTAGAGATGGAATGACTGTCCGAAACCCATCTCTAATTTTCGGTCTTAAGGGGGTAACGCCGTTCTGATTTGCGAAATTTCGTTTGACGAGCGTCTGTTGAAGAACGCATCCCTTTCCCAAATCTAGGAATGCCATCACTGTAACTTGCAAATTTTGCAAATGCCGACCCTCACGCCGGCGACGCGTGATGGCCAACTCCTGAGAGCGACGTCGGGGGATGTTTAACGTCCACTTTGAAGCAGATGGCGCTTGGTATGATAACGGTCGATAAGTCCCCCTTGTTGGCATTATTCGGGGTGGCCGCTGTATTCGAACCGTGACCCTCTGCAACACGAGGGAGAACGTGCATGCTGTCTGTTAGGCCGCGTCACGGGAATCGCTGCCGAACGAACCCTCAAAATATACCGGAGGAATCCGATAAGCTATACAGCTCTTTTTCACAGATGTCCAGTTGGAGGCGGGTTGGAAAGTTACAACAAACAATACAAAACACGATAGAAGTGCAACGTATAGGAGAGGTAAGCAAATCACTAAACAATTAAAATTTAACTTTCTAATTCTTGGTTCTTTCGGTAAAGTCACGTAAAAGGGAAAAATTAAATAATAAAAATAAAACAATAAAATACGTGACTTTACCGAAAGAACCAAGAATATGAATCCCTGCAGTCACGAAAGTTTTAAATCGAAATTTTACTTTCTAATTTACCAGGTAAAGCCCACTAGCTTTTCCGAAGTGATCTGTCCACAAATGATTGCTGAACGAAGTGGCTTGTGTGAATGTATAGCAGTCAAATCATTTAACCGCATGTTTCTAAATGCGGGGGGGGGGGGGGGAAACAAGAAGACCTGGATAAAAAATGCACGCGATCACGGGGAGGGACGTGCAAACCCAAAATGTACAGGTGTCAGGGTTGGGTTCGAACCCCTGACCCTCCTGCACAGCAGGCGAGGAAGACAACGTCACGCCACCGTGGCGACCATTGCCGTGTTCGTCTCCCTACGCCATCCACCCGCCACGCTCACCCCGATCTCACACCGCGTCCCACACTGACTCACCTGTCTCGCCCGTGCCCACCCCCCACGCAGACCCTGCCCTACTCTCTACCGGTTCGTCTGCACCCCGGCCACGTGGTCTACATCGAGGGCCGCGTGCCTAAAGACTCGGAAGGGTTCGTCTCATCGCAAATTAAATTATGATCACAATCGAGTTTTCACTACAACCACGAAGGCTACGATATTATAGGTGTTAGGCGAGTGCTAGTGGCCTGGGTAGTTGGGTGTGAGGCTGGTATGCGTATTTTGAACTTCTTCTACACCGTACAGAGTCAGCCGTGCTAATTGGAGGTGCAGAGTTTCTAGTGGCTGGGTAGTTGGGGTTTGAGCTCGTGATAGTGGTTGGGTTAGTACTAGTGGCTGGCTGGCTAGTTGAGTGTTGGGAGACCACGTGTTCTGTTCGCCAGCTGCCTGCTCTCGTCGGCAGTCTTGGTGCTTGCTCTCCGCGTCGGTGGCTCGTCCAATAAAAACGTCTCAAAGTGGAATTTGCACGCGGGTTTTACATCGATTCGTGATTCCCCTTCCCACAGAAAAGTACACGTACCCCGCTCGGGGCAGCGAGCTCAATCTCCCCCTTCCTCTAAACTAAAGAGCACAGCTTTTGGGACTTGTGTCCACGGAGTTTCTGTACCCCCCCCCCCCCCGTTTCCCCTTCTATATTGCGATTTGTGCTCTGTATCGGGCTCCTGTTGAAATATAATGCATTGATTGGTAATGTAAACTCTGTCGATGGGGTTTATTTTCGTCCCCCCACTATAAAAGTGTTTAAATTTCGATTTAAAGCTTTCGTGACTGCAGGGATTCATCTTCTTGGTTCTTTCGGTAAAGTCACGTAGAAGGGAAATAGTAAAATAATAAAAATAAAACATAATAAAATAAAACGTCGTGAGATTTATTTAATTATGTTTTATATTTATTATTTCCCTTCTATGTGACTTTACCGAAAGAACCAAGAATATAACATTGTCACATGCTCCCAATTTCCCCTCCACCCCGGCGCTTCCCTTCACGCCGCTCCCCCTCCAGGTTCACGGTGAACCTCTGCGGCAGGAACGCCGTCGCGCTGCGGGCGGACCTCCGCTTCGACGCCAAGCCGCTCGCCGGCTCCCGGTGTCAACTCGCCCTCAACGCCAAAATAAACGCCGCCTGGGGCCAGGAGGAGCAGCGTGCAGGGCTGCCGCTGTTCCGCGAGGTCGACTTTCAACTGTCCATCTCCATCAAGGAGGAGGGGTACCAGGTGAGCGAATCGTTATTTTTTGAGAGGTATTTTATTTACCAGAGTAGAGCATGCCTGATTGTGTGTGAACTTATTTTGCACTGTACGTAGCCAACCATGCTGATTGGAGGTGTGGGGGAAGGATAACAAGTTAAACACAAACAGTTCGAAAGAAATTCGTTTTCAATTTAGATTTAAAAGTGCGCGGTTTCCAGTGGCTTCTTCAAATCGGAAGGAAGAGCGTTCCAGACGGCCACAGAAGCGCATCTGAAAGTGCGCGATGCAGTTGACCGTCTTTGTTAGATGGCTGAGACAAAAGCCGCTGCGAGGCTGACCGGAGATCACGTGATGGTTTATGCTCCTTGATAAGATCGGCAAGGTATGATGATGATAATTGTGGACTAAAGATTAAATATTAATCCGTGAAATTGATGCGTTCGACGCACAAGCTGCCGTGTATAATCGGGGCTTAAATTGACACCCGGATGATTTCCCGGGTCGCCGATGAGCTGGAGGAGGTGGGAATGCCGCCACCTACTGAGAGTTTTTGTTTGAAGTTGAGCCCGGCTGGGCCAGGGATGGGACATGGCACCACCCCAGAGCAACCGGACAGCGCACGGACTTAAATATTTCTTGAACTGTCGTTTTAATAACAATTACATATATTTGATTACTCACAATATGTATTCAATTAAAAATAATTTAAATCACTTTTTTTCTTAAATATATTATAAAAAATTCCCATACTATCTGGATGCGCTTGTTGCTGACAAATTCCATGCCGCAGCCTCAGCTCTGGCCGTGTGTGCGGGGAGCGGTGGCACTGGTTAAGCGAACAAGGCGACCCGCCGAGTTCCATTCCCGCTCACGGCCAACACCAGGTGACGATTATCTGAACTGGTCCTGGGTCTTCCGTAGGTTGACTCGGCCTTAAATGAGGACCTGGTACAGACGTGTCAATATCAACACTTGGCGGAGACCTAAGGTGGCCGGGCGTGGTGCTGGCCACCCACCCACCCCCTCGTGTGCCGTGTCGGCCTTCATAGGTGTCACTCGCTAACAGCAGCTTCTTATTGGTTCTTTCGGTAAAGTCACATAGAATGGAAATAATAAAATAATAAAAATAAAACATTATAAAATAATTATTCCCGACAGACCTGTTCTTCACTTGAGGACGGCTGCTTGCATTGTGGCCGAAACGTCGTGAGAATTATTTTATGATGTTTAAATTTTTTTATTTCATTATTTCCATTCTACGTGACTTTACCGAAAGAACCAAGAAGATGAATCCCTGCAGTCACGAAAGCTTTAAATCGAAATGTAACAGCAGCCTGTTAAGGCTATGGCCGGTGTTCAGGGGTGGGAATCTGTGTCGTCCTTGACCTTTGCTTACAGCGTGTGTGCGGCGTGTGCAGGTGATGTGCAACGATAGCTCTGTGGTGCACTTTGCCCACCGCTTCGAGCTGCACTGGGTGGACCGCCTCGTGCTGCACCCCACCGCCTACATCTTCAAGCTGAGAATCCTCGCGCCCCTCGGCACCAACGTACGCGGCGGCACCACCGTGTGGCGTCCGTTCGTAGATTCCTCCACCCACCATCGGCAGCGGCGCACGCACACACACACTGCTTGTGGCCTTAGAAGGAAGTGTGTGTTTAATAGGCGGCACCTCTGGCAGTGGCCCTAAGTCGTGGGCCCCCCCCCCCCCCATCTTCACATGCTGTGAAGAATTTCCCATTGCCCAAATCGTTGCCTATTACTATACACTTTTTCTTCTCGGGTCAAAGTGTTTGAAGAATGCGAGTTTTTGTTATGCGGCTGTACGTCACTGGAGGGGACCCTGTGGCTGGTCCGTGGGCTGTGTCGGCCTGCGGCTTTATTTTGCATGTCTGCACAACCACATGAGGCCCGCCGATTTGGAAAGGTGTGCACCTTAGCGGCACCAATTGGGTACGAGAGGGCAATCCATTCATAGGTAGCCAGTGTTAAACGAAGCCACTTCGTGTCCTACCCCCTCGGCTACAGCTGATGTGCACCTCCTAACTTAACTACCCTCAACCCCCCCCCCCCCAAACATGTCTTGAGTGTCTTAATGTCGCCCTCCCTTCCTGCTTGCAAAATGATGGCTGCCTGCCCATCCCATCCCACCCCCCCTGTTTCACAAAGACCATCAAGTATGGATCCGATATCGTTGGAGGTCTTTTCCCGGGGAAGACCATCGTTATCGACGGCTGCGTGCCCCCGAAGGCGAAAAGGTAGATTTTCTTTTTTAACCAGGCGCCCTGCGGCACGTTGCAGCCCATGCAGACGGACAGCCCCCACCTCTCCCCCCTCCCACCTTCCGATTGAGAGTCGCGCGCCCGTCCCCAGCTCTCTCAGCGACTTCTCCTCTCGCCAGGTTCGCGCTCAACCTGCTGCAGTGCAGAACGGGCAACGTCGCACTGCAGGTGAACCCGCGCTTTGACGACGAGGAAGAAGGCGAGGTGGTGGTGAGAAACGCGCGCATCAACGGCAGGTGGGGTGAGGAGGAGCGCTTCTCTCGGGTGGCCTTCCCGTTCGCTCA
Organism: Lethenteron reissneri; assembly: GCF_015708825.2. Classification (NCBI taxonomy): domain Eukaryota; kingdom Metazoa; phylum Chordata; class Hyperoartia; order Petromyzontiformes; family Petromyzontidae; genus Lethenteron; species Lethenteron reissneri. The sequence continues at coordinate 6,995,956 of NC_083789.1, read as the reverse complement.
AGGGCAGGCCTTCTTGGTGAGTTGTGCGGCTGTCCAGAGCACAGGCGGTGCAACTGCACAATCCAAAGTCGGGGGGCCCAGGCGTCGGGTCGGGGTGTGAAATGGTGGCAAAGTTTGGACAGTTGGACAGGGAAACGCCCCCAACCTCCCCCCCCCCCCCGCTGCCCAATTTACTTAGACTGCACTGTCGTCGCGAGAATCCATTTGTAAATTCCGAACGGCCATTCTGACAACAAAAATGTGAATATTTCTTTTAGGACTTGTCACCAAAAAAAACCTACAAGTCGCCTTCACGTTTTTTGCGCGCTGTCCCCCCACCCCCACATCGCCGAGATTGCTTTTAATTGACACGTCGATGCCTGTGACTTGCCGCGACCTGCGCTGTGTGCGTGCTCCAGTGCGTGCGTGTGCTCTCTGCCTGCAGCTAGAGGTGATCTGCGAGGAGGCCTACTTTGTGGTCAAGGTCAACCACGCCGTGGTCTTCACGTTCTCTCATCGCATTAAAGCCCTGGCGAGCATCACATGCTTCTTCGTCTACGGGGACGTGTCTGTCCACTAGGGCTCGCGGTGCCAATCTGCCCTGACCACCCATCCCTCCCCGAACCTCCAACTCCACCCTGGCCACCCATCCCACCCCGAACCTCCAACTCCACCCTGACCACCCATCCCTCCCCTCACATCAAACTCCACCCTGGTCTCCCATCCCTCTTTCCAGAGCAGATTCCGTTGTATGCCACGGGCTCGCGTGAGGTTGGATTGCAGAGCTCGTGCTATGAATGGAGCTCTTGGCGTGTATGAATATTTTTTTTGAGGCTGGTATTCGGCGATAAGCCGATTTGATTGAAGATCGCACTTGATTTTATTTCTCTCTCGTCTCGTCTGCTACTGCTACCACGATGGGCATTGGAGAAGTCTTATTTTCTACTGCTATTGTCAACAACAAAGTCGTTATTGTACGTCTCCTAACTTTTTCTCGATTATTGTTGTTACTATTAGGCATGACCACAAGCATCTCATCGGCAGTTTGTGTCATCTCTGCTGCCACTGATCATTACTGCATCCACCGCTGCTCGGGTTTCCTGTTTCCTGCCCCCCCCCCCGCTACTGCTCATCGGTCATTCATAAATCCATGTGATGTGAACCCGTCTCCTGGTGCCTCGGCTTCAATCAGGGGCCACTGGTGCAGTCTCCCACTCGTTTCTCCGGTACCGCTGCTGCAACGGTCGCTGCTTATCCAGAGCAGACTTCCACCTCCCCGTTAATAGAAAGCCTGCCCGGACAGTTCTGCCTCTCGGCCCCCCACTGCAGGGCAGCCACCTTTGTAGCAGGACAGAGACCCCCTTGAGCCCTCGCGTCTCTACCCCCTTGCACAGCTTGGAACTGGGAACGCCATTTTGCCCACGTGAGTTTTCTCGCCATCCCTCGTACAAGCGTGAAAGTAAATCTCGTCCGTCCAACTAATCGCCAACGACCTTGTGACCTCCGCAAATGAAATGCAAGGAAAAATTATGAGGGGGGGGGGGGTGGAGAAACGAAAGTGACCAGAGGGTTGGGATTTGCCTCCCTAAAATGTGGCTCTAATTGTGTGTCTAGCCTGGCGCGCGATTGCAAATAAAAAAAAATATTAATACAATTTTGGAGAGACTGGCAGTGGCACAGAACTGTGAACCAGGCTGACGGTGGGAGGGGGGGGATAAAAAACACGTGACGGTAAATGAATGAATGAGACGAGTCGTGAACCAAATGGTGGCCGCCACCCATCGCTGACAACATCGATTCGCTGGGGACGTGAATCATTGAAGCCGGGGGAGCTTCTTTTCGTTCTATTTTTGGCCGCATTCCGCTTCCTCTGCCAGCGATATTCGATAAGAAATTGAGTAACCCCTGGTTACCCGCCAAGAGTTATTAGGATTCGGCTCCAAACGGAACTTTATCTCGATGGGCCCAGCCGTTGGCCATGGCTGACCGATGTCCAGCCACGCACCCACAGCTTCACCATTTCCCCGCCATCGGAAACCAAAGTAGCACAGACGATGTCTGCAAATGAGGCCGGGCAGTGAGGAGGGAAATGTATGGTTACGGCCACAGAACGTTCCAGTGGGTTGACGACATCGTTCCTCGTGTCGTGTCCCGATTCCAACCCGCTCAAGCTTTTGTGAAAATCTGGAATGTGTCCCTTTTCCCCCAATCTAAAATGTTCTGACCGCACGATCGAGTCTTGATGCCCCCCGCCTCCCCCCAAAGGGCGCGGCTGGTCCAATGAAAAGTAACGAAAAATAATCCTCGCCATCAACAGTTGTGATGCTCTATGGCGAGGGGGGTAGAGTCACGGATACCCGGTCATCTAATGGGGAAAAATACAAATGAACGGGAAAGGGAAGACGGCAGAGAAAGCGTGTGAATTAAGAGGAAATGTATTGCTAAAATGGGACCAAAGATGCTGCATAAGGGCACGGTAATAGACCAGGTGTCAATAACCAATTTTTTTCGGGTTCTCTAAACTCAAAATTTCCACAATGCATTTGAGTACGAGGCGGGTGGTCTTTAACGTCACGAAGCGGTCAAAGAGCCGCGTGCACGTTGCCGGCCGCTGTAGGATCGGGCAATGTTGGCGGTTACTGCAGAGGATGCATTGCAAGGGCAATGCAGAGATTGTGAGACGCCACCCGGGACGAGGCGACATAGACTGAGAGGCGAGATGAGCGGGAAGGAAGGGATGCCGGGATGGAAGTCCCCCCAAGGCAGACGAGAGGGCACTGCTCAAGATGAGCAGCAGGGAGACGAGCGCAAGAAGGGGGAGGACGTAGGGTGGGGGGAGTACCGGACCAAGATGTCGGGATGAGAGGGTGATGAGAGGTGGAGGGAATACATGGAGAAGAGGAAGGAGCTAGCAGAAGCGTGCTGCGTGGAGTGGGGGGGGGTGTAGCGATTCGGAATGACGGTGGCCAGACAAGTCAAGTTTTGGGAGGCTTTATGTGAAACAAGAGGGGGCAGATGTTAATCGTGGTATCGCTATATATGGGTGTTTTTTAATTTTTAAAGCAGTTATTAGTGACTGGGAAAAACACCCATCGGCTCCCCTACATTTAACGAAAAACAAACCATGAGCGTCTACAGCCCGGGTGTGACCCTCATAATTCGTACTGGTGTCTGCCAGAGGTCGCAAACGGGTTTTGATTCCTTACCCGTACCCGGCCGCACCAGGGTCGCAAACGGCTACCCGTACCCGTACCTAATTGGTACTGGTGTCTGCTCGGTGGCTCAACCACCACGCCCGTGGTAGTGAATACCCCGAGAAGTTACCCGGCCGCATTGGGGGTAGCGCTGAAACGACTGCGATTACCGCTAACGAGATTACCGCTAACGACCTGGCGACGCTCGAGTTTACGTGTAAGAGTCATGAACTCGCCAAATCACACGTGCATTCATTCGGCCCACAGTGATGCATTCATTGCTACAATCGCCCTTATGTGAGGCTTGGAGTGTGGTACACCTGTGGGGGGGAGGGGGTCTTTGCAATAATAGCACTCCTGAAAAATGACAATTAGCGCAACACATTAGCAATGGGTGTGGCGAGTTTTACCAGACCGAGTGCCGAGTATGATGTTCATTGCCTCTGGTGGGCAAACACAACATTAACTCGCGCACACGCCAGGCAACTTCCGACCATTGCAAAAATGTTCCTTCCAGCGGCGACAAGTGGCTACTTGAACGCGCTTAAAGTTAACGCTCTAAGGCAGGCTGAATCTGCCGATGGGATGCTGAAAATCGAGACCTCTCCATAGTTGTATTGTGCAGTCGATGCCGCTGAATGTGTGCGCTCCCAGAAGGCCGTGTGGCTGACGGGATGTGGGGAAAATACTTTATGAAATCCTTTATATTAAGTTCGCTTGCTTGCGCGCTTACGACCGTGCAAATCTTTCGGTCGTTTTTTAACCCACTTCCCGTGATCCAATCGAGCTGACATTTTCCACACAGACTCGTTGTGCGTGACAATTAATTTTCGTGAATTTTTTTTTCCAAAATTTGACACTTTTTAGGAACAACAAATTATATGTAATTACCAATTGCTTAATGGCGCACAACCAATCATCTGACCCATAGGTGGCAGCCATCTCAAGCCAGAGGACGAGAGGACTCTAGCCGCCACGCATATAAAGGATTTATAGGGAAAAACTTTGTTTTTACGGGTTAATTTTTAAAGTAGTTTTTTACGGTGGATCTCAAATGATGTTGCAAGATTCCCTTCACCGCGGGTGTCGTGGAGGTTGCTATGGCCCTGGCTCGCCACGAGAGGGCGGTACAGCAAAAACACAATTAGACTGTGGATACCTGTTACATCTGTTTTGGATAGAGCAGAGGTCGGCCAGCAACGTAACAAGAAGAGCCATTTCTTCTTCTTATTATTACATGCTTTTATTTCACTCACTTCGTCTGTTGTATCCTCAAAAAAGAAATCTTGTAACTCAATTTTTACACACTTCCCAATGTGCTATCGACTGAAAACTTCGTATAGGTATGTCATACTGGTGACAATACGATATTCTATCAAGAAATATATATTTTAAACAATCTTTTTAACGGCTCTAATTGTCCCCGTTTCCGGCTCTAATTGTCGACGCTCAACTCACGTTGCCTGTAAATCACCACGTGGTCCCTTACTTCGCGGCAAGCCTCGGGGAGCCACGCCGAGGGGCGGGGGATGTGGAAGGAGGGGAGGGGCGATGGGGGAAGGGGGCAGGGGGAGGGGCAGCTCGGACAGTACATTTCATTAAAGCGTGTTTAAAAAAAAGTATTTTTTTATTTTCGACCAATTCGGTAACAACAAAAAAACACCCCTCAATAATTCAAGAGCCGCAATGCGTCTGAACGCGAGGCGGTGGTCCTGAATAAATATCGCCACGGTGCAGTCCTTAATGAGCCGTCCGCATTGCGGCATCGGAGCCTCAGGTTTGCCGACCCCACCCCCCCCCCTGGGATTGAGTGCTTCACCCTCGCACGCGTGGGTTTTCTCCGGTGCGCTCACCGTTCCCTCCCATATGTAAACGCTCGTCCATTGGCCGATAAGCGCCACGATATATTGGTGGAGGACAGCAGAGCTTGGGCAATTGTGGGCACCCGCTCGTGGCGTGGCTGCCGCCTTCCCACTCGTCTTTGGTTCCTGGAGCCTCGGAGTCGTCCTTTCTCTCTCTTTCACTTCCAGAGCGAGCGGATGCCGTGCATAGGCGCGTGACAAGTTTAAACTTTTACCGGCAATCCATTGATCAGCAATCTTTGTTTTTATTTGGCAATCGATGACCTCGCGATCGGAAGCCCTGCTATTCTAGCTGCTTAGCTGCAGGTGACAGTTTCGATTTAAAGCTTTCGTGACTGCAGGGATTCATCTTCTTGGTTCTTTCGGTAAAGTTACGTAGAAGGAAAATAAAAAATAAAAAAATAAAAATAATTATCACGACGTTTCGGCCACAACGCAAGCAGCCGTCCTCAGGTGGAAGACGGCTGCTTGCGTTGTGGCCGAAACGTCGTGATAATTATTTTATTATGTTTTATTTTTATTATTTTATTATTAGCCGTCTTCCACCTGAAGACATTGTGGCCGAAACGTCGTGAGAATTATTTTATTATGTTTTATTTTTATTATTTTATTATTTTCCTTCTACGTGACTTTACCGAAAGAACCAAGAAGATGGAGGTGACAGCTTCACTAACACATGTACACGTGTTTATATTTCAGTGTTAAGTACAATAAATAAAACAACCAAAATATATATTTTTAAAAAAAGTTTAATAAATACACGATAGTAACATATGCAGATTACAGGCCTAACTTTTATATAACAATAATGAGTGAAAATCAGTTTATGGTGATTGCAGTGGTTATTGCACTGCACTATGAGCCCAGAAACCTGAGTTCGATTCCTGGCCACGGCTAACATAAGTGGCGAGCGATACCCGAACCGGTCCTGTGCTCCCCTCCACAACCCCCTTCACCAATCATGCACGAACCGGTGTGGTGAAGTATGGTCAAACGACCCCCCACAACCGACAGGGTGTAGGAAGGTCTTCATCCTGCAAGTCGCTTACCAACTTCCGGCTTTAGATTTGTTTCCCTTTGGTCGCCACTCTCTGGGTGCCACGGTTATAATTGCCTATCTGAGCTGAACGTCAAATGTTTAAGCCGTTTCTATATAAGACGTTTTCTATATAACACTGTCTCTATATAACACGGTTTCTGTATATAACACGGGTTCTATATACCACGGTGTCTGTATAACAGGGTTTCTATATAACAGGGTTTCAATATAACACGGCTTCTATATAACACGTGGCATTTATTCCGGTTTCTCCCGTTTCTTCAAACATGAAGCCAAACGCCCACCGATGGAATTGGCCACCAAACATCCCAGTGTAGCAGGACCCTCCTGAAATAAATGGGGTTCTGAGACTCGTTGCGGCTTTCCCGGTGAAACTGGCAATGGACAAAAAATCATGCCTTCGCGCTGGATTACGCGTAACACTTTCCAAATGTGCGCGTTTGTCATCGGGAGGTATTTAATCGACGGTACAGAAGACGACGGGTAGCTGAGCGGGGCTACATACGTGTTTGCATATTTACAAATAAGTGCTCTGTGCTCTGGGTTTGTGTCGCCAGGATTTGACCTTTGAACCTTTGATCAATGTTGTCAGTTATCTACAGGGCGATTCCCCAATAGCAACGCATGTGTTATACTAAAGTAGCGTGCACATTGCATCATCTTCACGAGTTATCCTGGTCCGCTCCACCAGACATATGGACGGAGCTAATGCACAAACAAATCATTTGGTGATGCTGCTGTCCAAGCACAAACAACAAAGCAACGCAACACATTCATCAATAAAACTGCGGGCCTCAATAATAATAATACATAAAACAGACGACGTTTCAAGCAATGGCCCTTCCTCGCGGCACGTTCGTTTCAGGGCAGTGCGATTGACGAATATGTTGGAGCGTCCTTTTGATTGCAGACGACAGGTGAGCGTACGCAGCGCTCGCTGCTACAGATTCGGAGCGCGTGTTGAGAGGGTTACACGTGGGGCTGCAGAACCGAGAGCTGGCGGCGTGGTGGCCCTGACGGAGGGCGAAGTGCATTCAGCTGAGCTGCCTGATGGCCCGGATCCACTCGCTGCGCTGAAAAGCCGACGCAGCCTGCAGATAAAATCGGACCTCGTCGGCCGTGATCACCTCGAAAAGGTTATCCTGCACGTTCCCCTTCACGCCTACGAAGAGGGGGGGGGGGAGAGGCCGGGGTGGGGGGGGGAGACACAACAGACAGAGACACAGTTATCACGACGCGTACGGGTACGTGCATTTATTTTTAACCAGGAAAAGCTTGGCTAAGGGTTTTAAGAGCTCTTTCAGAACGAGTCTACTTGTGTGTGTGTGTTTTTGCGGTCGGGGGCGACGATTCACTATCTGGTTTCCTGTTCAAGTAATTTGCTTATTTGCGAGTAACTTTTTTTTGCTTACAGAGTTCGGCGAGATTTGGACCACAATGCCGGCACATTTTCGAGTGATGCCGCGAGATATTTAACGTCCGCTGCAAACCAGACGGCACCGAGTGTTTTGCAGCCAATACACACCAGCCGTATGAGCGATGTCGCCACTGCTAAGTCATCATTGTCATCATTTGTTTCACTTCATCATCGCCGTCGTCCTTGATGTTATCGATATCCAGCAGCAGCATGAGCAAGTCCATTTGCCCTCTCGCGCCGTTATCGCGTCAAGTTGGAATGCGCCCGATCTCTGGAAGCTAAGCAGGTTGGAGCCTGAATAGTGCTTTGATGGGTTACCACTGTGTACAAACAAGTTGCCATAGAGCTTGCGCAGGCTACGTAATGGGGGGCACATAATTGTTTAAACGTGTTAACAAAAGCAAATTCATGGCATCTGGCCAAACATCCCCATTGCTGGAGCAGGACACTCTTGAAAGAGAGATGAGCCTTGAGACTCGCCGAGGTTTTCCTCGGTAAATAACCACACCTGCTTAGCCCGGCATTTACAGATGAAATGAAAACTAAATGAACATGACAAAATGTATTGCTGGAGATTAACCCAATTTAAATTGCACATTTTTTTTGTAGTTTTGACGGAGGAGAATGATTTATATACATATCTATACAGGAAGGAGGCCTTGATTTAAAGAAAGACACCTCGAAGAAATAAAGTTCGATTGCTTGATCATGATGACAATGTCAAATTACTGTCTGATTAAACGATGGCAACCACAGGTACAGAGCAAACACCTGTCTTGGTGGTTTGCCTTCGTGTGGCCACGCCGCAGCCAATGTGTCTAGACGCTGGCTGGCACGAGGTGCGGGGCCGGTGGTCGTGGTTTCTAAATAATGAAATCATGACGGCGGCGGCGACGAGGTTTTTATTTTTCTTCAGCGGCCGTGCCGCGCCACACGGCACGGCTGTCCCCCCTTCCCCCAGGAGAGAATTTTCGCGGTTGTGCCGCCGCTTGTGCTGTTGTTCGGTGCGGCGTCAGAAGTACAGAGTTCACGGGGAAGCTCTCGGCACGCGGAGCGAGGCGTCGGACAAAAGCGTGACGGGCAACGCGCAGAAACAACGCCGAAAAGCCACAAGTGGAGAGGTTTGTGCCGTGCGTGGACGGTGTTCTCCCGCTATTCACCAACTTGGCTATCAGCGAATTTGGCTCTCCGCCGAATCGCTTCTAGAACTGTACGCGACTGCTGCATCGAGAGAGAGAGAGAAAGGAAGCGATGAGACGAAGTGATGAGAGAGAATGTGACGCGAGAATGTGATGAGATAAAGCGATGATGTGCAACATCACCATCATTTAAGGTAAGTTAAATTGTCAACAATTATTTAATATTCTTGGTTCTTTCGGTATAGTCACGTAGAAAGGAAACAATAAAATAATAAAAATGTAAAACAATAACATTCTCACGACTTTTGTTCGTGTTATAATTTCCATGTATCTAATAGCTTATTTATCTACAGCATTTATTGAAAGTAGCTCATAAAAAAATATGTTTTCGTACGCCAATAACATTATACGTGAAATTTGCTTTTCACGATCATCTCCGGAACGTTTCCCTCACGAAGAACGAGAGAATACTGCAGACGAATATAACTGATATAAGAGGCTAACATAACGTCTTAATATATCATTATTTAACTTGGTTGTCTTCAGCACGAGGCTCGCGTTAACGGTTTGGAATGTGACCGCCACTCCCTCCCGTGTCCCGTCTCAACACGTCCACTCCAGACTTGTCTATACAAGGGCACAAATGGCCGTTGGGGGTTTGTAGAACATTATCAGCCACGATCGATCCCCCGCTGGATGGGGCCCCCCCCCAAATCGTCCCCCCCCCCCCCCCCCGCGGTGCCACACCCACTCGAGGGTGAAAGATCTGAATTGTAAGCACACGTGTGTGATGATGATATTCACATGATGATGATGATGATATTCACATGATGATGATGACGATTGTCTGTGTTCACCTGAAGCAGTTGATGATGATGAGGAAGATCATGACACAAAATAAAAGTGGCAGCATTATCATCAGGGCGGCGGAATGGTAACACTTGTGCCTCACAAAAATAATTCCCTGGGTTCAACGCCCAAATCTGGCGCCTTTCTGTGTGGCGTTTGAATGTTTCTCCTCCTGTTCTGCATGTGCTTCCTCTGAGTTCTCCGTTTTCCTCCACAACCTAAAATCACGTACATTGTAACTGGTATTGGCCAAAACATCCCAATGGCTGAACCATTAACCTGCAAGTTGCTCAATTGGGATGACACACAGCAACAACGTAGAGTAACGATAATGAGTCGTGCCTTGGCGGCATTTGTGGCTTACCGGGAGGCACCCCTCCGTCGTCCAGCGCCGTGACCAGGCAGCCCCGGACGGGGAACCCCCCAAGAGGGCGCTCGGATCTCTCCTGCACGCACCACAGAGAGACATGCACACAGTTAGCGAGCGCCCATTAAGGCCGGCGCCCAAGGCACACGAGCGAGGCGGTGCGGCGGGAGCCACGCGCCGCTGCCTGCCGGCCTGCCTGCCCCTCTCTTTCCAGTGTGTCAATAATGTTAACCCACACCGCATTTAAGGCTCAGTCAACCTAGATGTGGCCCACCACAGGTTGTTCTATTACTCAGGACAGGTTCTGACAATGCCACCGTTGTCTTCGCCAACCACACCTGGGGAGGCCAGCACTGGGTTCAGTATCGCGCGCCACTGATGTTAGTCATGGCTGCGAATCGAACTCACGCTATTGGGGTTTGTAGCGCAGTGCATTTAAACATTTGGTCGCCGCTCCCCACATACATGAACACTATGACACATACGAAGACAAATATCCCCGTCTACCCTTTAACAGACTGTCGGGGCAAGTGCTGAGAACCAGCGCCTTTTAAGGCCGGCATGTCACATGAGAGGTGGGTAGCCAGCACTACACCCGGCCGCCTTTGTCTCCCTCGTGGTGATATGTTTACACCACATACCCATTTAAGGCTGAATCGACCTAGGGGAGGCCCAGGACCGGTTCAGATATTTGTCTTTGATGTTGGCCATAAGTGAGACTCGAACTCGGGTCGTCGGGCTACGAGTGCAATCACTGCGCCCCATGCACGCCAAATATACATGCACGCTGACACTTTAATGAGGTGGGGTAAGGAGGTGAGATGAGGAGGTCACCTTGGTGGGGTCATAGTAGTGCAGGTAAGAGGGTTCTTCTCTCAGGATAAACTTTCTCACTTTCCAGTTCCTACGCCGATGTCCCTGTAACAACACAGTCATCAGCATCATCATCAGCAGTGTTATTACCACAGTCATGATCATCACCACAACCATGATCATCATTACCACCGTCACGATCAACATCACTATCATGATCATCATCACCATCATCATCACCACGATCATCACAACCACCACAATCATTATCATCACCGTCACCACCGCCAACAACGACACCAATTTACCATGACCGCAACCACTTGATCATAGAGGTGTTCGAGAATTTGGTCGTGGCTGTGTTGATGATGGTTATGTTGCTGACACTCATGGTAGTAACGATGATGATGATGGTCGTGGTGATGGTGATAATAATGGTAGTGCTCACGGTGCTGATGAAGATAGTGGAAATGATGATGTCGGTTGTTGTGGTGATGATAATAATGATAATGGTTGTGATGAGGATTATAATGGAAATGACAACGATTGTTTTGATGATGTTCATGATCATGCTCGTAGCAGTAATGATGATAGGGATGGTAAGAATAATACTGATGATTATGATGATGGTATTCATCATAATGCTGATGGTTGTGGTGGTGGTGGTGATGATACTATTGTTAATGATGGTTGTTCCAATGATAATATTGATGGTTGTGGTGATGATAATGTTGTTAATGTTGGTTGTGGTGATGATGATTTCTGAGACTGAAAGGCATTGGACCCGTAACCTTACCTGTTTCATCAGGTAACCCTGCAGAATGATCTTCCCGGAGAATGAGATTCCGTTGATGATCTCTTTGGCCGTAAGCTCCGTGCCAAATTTGCTGTTGTTTTCAGACTGCACAAGAAAAGAACAAACGGTGTGCCGTCAATGGGTGCATCAACGCGTCGATCCATGGATTGGTATTCCCTTTCAAAGCACATATTCTACACGCACCGCGTTGTTAAACGATGGAATTGATTCCTTTGAATCGTGACAATTAATCAAATCGCCGAGTTAAATGCGGCTAACATCAGCGGCTAACATCAGCGGCAAGTGATGCTTGAACCGTTCCTAGCCTCCACTTTCTCTGAACAGCACCGACCGGCGTGATGAAATACGATCAAATAGACCCCCTCCTGCCCCCCACCCCACCATGACCAACACAGCAATGGGGGGAGGCCTTTACCCAACAGTGGATTGACAAAGAACTGTAAGTTAGCCACTGTATAAATAGGCGATGTCAAATCTTCAAGTGCTCGTGCCCATAGATTGCGAGCACCACAGCCATATAAGCAATTTATTGTTTAACCGTTAAAATTGATTGCCGCGCTCGCACAAATTAAGAAATTAATTATTTGTTACGAATTATAGCGCAATCGCCCACACAGTTCTGAAGGAACGCACGAGACGGATGAGAGACGAGAGGGAGACCCGCGTCGTTCAGACGAGACTCAACGTTGCCGCGTTTCGGGCGGCCACTTGCGATCGGTTCGCTCGGCCGGTTTTCAATCGGGCAACCTCCTACAGTCACGTCAATATTGGATCATGTTGTGTCCCCCCCCCCTCCATCGCTGTCACTTCGGATAAACGGACTGACAGACAGACGGATGGGCGGACAGACAGAGGCGATGGATAAACGTTTTCACCCTCGATTGGAAAGTGTTCGAAGACACTCACCAGGCAGTAGAACGCATCGGATCCGTCGAGGAAGCGCTGGGCGAGATCGGGCAGGGAGGCGGCCGCCCTCCCGCGACTGCTGGTCGCCTCCAGGAGGCCGCCCTGCAGGAGCATGGAGGCGAGCAGGGCGGCCTCGTTGCGAGACGGCGCCACCCCGCGTGCCAGCAGCCAGTCCACCACGCTCGCCCCTACACATGCCGGAGGTGGGGTTCGCGTTGGGATCGGTGTTAGGTGGGGCAGGCGGTAGGTTACTCCAACAAGGTTCATAATCGTAAGGCGTCCCCCGGCCGATGTGAGAGTCTGCGTTGATCGTCCTGAACCGGTGATGGAAACTCCGCATTGCTGTGACGGGGGCAGGATGACGGTTGGCATTCCACAAATGAGAACTTATTTGATTGGTGGGCAGGTAGATGGGTAAGTAGGCAGGTCAAGTAGACCAGTAGACAGGCAGGTAGGGAGACAGACAGCCAGGTAGACGTACAGGTAGACAGGCCAGTATCAACGTGGATAGGAATGCAGATAGGTCAGTCAACAAGTAATTACGTAATTTTTTTGTTAGATTGAAAGGGTGTCCACAGTGTCAAGTGACCATACATAGCAAACACGTAGTGTAGGAGTTGGTAGGCAGGTAATGGAGTAGACACACAGACAGACAGATAGGTAATGGAGTAAACAGGTAGTAAGTATCGATTTAAAGCTTTCGTGACTGCAGGGATTAATCTTCTTGGTTCTTTCGGTAAAGTCACGTAGAAGGGAAGTAATAAAATAATAATTTATTTTTCTTTTATTATGTTTTATTTTTATTATTTTATTACTTCCCTTCTACTTGACTTTACCGAAAGAACCAAGAAGAGGTAGTAAGTAGGTAACAAGGTAACGTATGCAGGCAAGCGAGGCGCCTTACCTGTGAAGCAGTGCCGGTAGGTGACGCTCTGCTCGTGATGAGACTCGGACGCGATCCCCAGCGCGGTGTCCTTCATCTTCTCCACCAACTCCCTGGGCACGCAGCAGCCAGGGAAGGCGCGCGTGAGCACACGGGTCGCCCCAGACAAGGTGGAACCGCAACCGGTAAGCAGCGTCAGCGGGCACGTAAGCCAGCGGGCAGGCAGGCAACCAGAGACAAAGACGGACAGGCAGGTAGACAGACCAGACAGGTCGGCTGGACTCGCGGACACGTAAGGAGATTTGCAGGGTTGGTAAAGATGGAGATAAACAGGAAGGTCGGCAGGCAGGTAGCTGGGTAGACGGAAAGGCACTCAGTCATGCAAGCCGAGAAGCGGTGAGGTAGGCAGACAGACGGACAGGGGAGTCGAGAGATATCCTGGTAGGCAGGCTGATATACTGCTAGCGTGGTGGGCCGATAGCTATGCAGCCAGGTAGAGAGGTAGGCAGGCAGAAATGTGGACAGGTAGGTAAGCAGATAAGCAGGCGCGTAGGTGAGCGGACAGGCAGACAGGTCCACCAGCTTGCTGGTACTCACGCGAGGTTGACATTGGGCCCGGTCAGCGATGGGCTGTGTGCTTGGGGTGAGGGAGTCAGGGACTGCGGGGGGCTGTTGGGGCTGCCCCCAACCGAGATGCCCAACGCCGCGTGGATGTCCGCAACCCACGAGTCGCGCTCCTCGCGGCTCGACGGCTGCAGGTAGAAGCTCCCCTTGTCCGGTACCTGGAGCTTGAACACCGTCTGGAGGGGTTGGGGAGGGGGGCAGAGCGGCGAGCGGCGTTGGCAAGCGGCGTGCCTCTGGGATGCTGCGTGGGCATCGGGCCCACGACCACGCGTGGTGAAATTCCGTCATGGCATTCGTCAATAACGCCGTGGCCCTACAATGAGAAACTATATGTGCATGGCCAAAAACAGTAGAATGGCAGAAGTTTCTCAATCGCTGTACCATTTGAGAGAAATGTTCATCGCACGACGGCCAAATTTACTTTTTTTTATTTAGTTCTGTGAGCTCGAATTTAGCTACGTTAAGTACAGAATCAGATCTAGCGTGATGTTTTTTTTTTAAATCTGTGTTCAGTCATTGGTGACCAGGCTGAGACCATCGCCTCACTGCACTCAAGAACCCGGTTCAATCGAACCCAGGGTCTCAACAGTGTCGGCTCAAGCGCTGTTAACCATGAGGACTGATGTCACTCCCTTTGCAGCTTGCACGTTCGGCAGCGAACTGGACAAGAAAACATCACAGAGAGTGGCGTAGCTGTCGAGGAGTGTGAAGGCTGTGCAACTGTACCATGGGTCGGAGGGGCACAAGGCACTTGGGTCAACAAAACAGGCTAAAAAACATTGAACAGGGCACCCCCATGCATTTAATTCACTGCACCAGGGGCCCACGCCAACCACGCTAAAGGCCACCAGTTGAAGATGCAGTCAGCAGGTCGTGTCGGTTGGCACGCGTGTGCAGGATGGAGCAGCAGGAGGTCAGGTCACCGACACTGGCATTGGAGTGCCACACGGAGGTAGGTGACCAAGGGGAAGATCTCAAGTCAGACAGTGATGGTGGCGGTGACAAGGCTGTAAAAGTGGTCCTTGAAGGACATATTTGTCCGTGTCGGAAGGCAGAAACCTAGAGTAGTGCGAGGATGGAAACGAGGCTCGAGTGGAGGGCTTGTGTTGACTGTGCAACAAAATGTGGCATTTACCAGAAGGAAGGAAATGGTAGCGAGATTTGGTGGCATCGACGGTCAGTGCTGTGGTTAGAATGCCGCGCTCGCAGTTGGAAAGTTACGGGTTAAGGCGACCAGTGAAGGGGCCCACTCAGCAAGTCATCCCGCTTGATGTCGATAAATACACCATTCTGGCGAATTGCCCGATGATGCTGGATGCAATTACCAGCGAAACGTCGTACTCAAATTGTAAATGTTGTGGTTTCACGCTTCAACACACCGGTGGGCTAAAGCAGTGAACTATTTGTCTTTTGTCAACGTGACACTTTTTTACTGATTGGCCGTGTCGGGTGGTGGAGGGTTACGACACATTTATAAATAACGCGATCTAAACCCAAAAACGTTGATTATGAAATACAATATTAGCACAACTTTGTATGAGTGCATCGGTGTGTTTTTGTCCCGTAACAGCACTTGCTCTGGCCACGGAGATGTGTCATTGGCATAGGAGAGATGGTGGGCTGAGTGTAGCACTAAACCAGGACTTAAAACAACCAACTGATTAAAAGAAAATTGACGGTGGCTGAGTGCCGCAGAGATCCTGAATTTGAATTCGGGTATCGGCTTGCCCGGAATTATAAACTAACTTCCCAAGTGTAGCGAGTTGATGCTATCAGCCGGGTCACCAATGTCTGTACACCAAAAATACGATCGCGTTCATCTTGTTTCCCCGCATTAGTTTCATTGTTTTCTAGCTTTGAGAATAAAATATATTTCTGGGTTTACTGCCATGCGCTGACCATACACCTACAGGAGTGTGTTGGAAAGTAGGCCTCGTGTTTTAAGGACTCATAAGTAGTTCTACGATGTGTTCTTATGCAATATATTCTCTAACACACGGGGTAATGTAATGCCCCTTGCGAGAGCGTTAAACGGATTCTTCGTCTCAAGACACGACTTGGAATGAAATTGGGAGAAACGAGAGACAGACTGCCAGCAGCGGTATCGCCTAACGATGGGGGGTGGGGGGGCAACTAACATAATAAGCACACGTTCAATCGTTATGGAAAATATTGCACGTGCTCTTGGCACTCGGAATTTTTTCGGACAAAAAAAATATTAATCGAGGGAAAAAATCGCTGAGTTGTTGGAACGTGACCAAACTTGGTCAGTGGGTCTTGGAATCGGTGACCTCATGGGCGGTGTGGGGAGACATGGGAACACGGAGACTCGAGGCAGGGAGACGCGGGGACAAAGGAACACGGGGACGAAGATGTAGAGACAGGGAGACCTGAGATAGAGAGATGTGGGAATATGTGGGGACAGGGAGACTTGAGACGCGTGTGTGATAATTGGTTTTTTACCCTTTGATCTGGCAACAAAACTGACACCTTGTTTTACAAGGAGTCATGTTTGCATAGACCACAATACCTGCAGTCATAATGCAAACAAAAAACATAACTCTGATAATGTAAAAAAGGTGTCAGTTTTGTTGCCAGATAAAAGGGTAAAAAAACAATTATCGTATTTTTTACTGGCAAATGAGGTTCCAATGGTGTACGTGTGTGTATGTTAAACTTATTTCCCGGCGTACGTTCCCAAAACGTGCTAATCGGAGGTTCGAGATAGGGAGCCCACGGGACAAAGATAAGCGGGGACGGGAAATATTGAGACAGGGAGACATGGAGGCACAGGAAGACTTGAGGCCGTTCAAAGGTACGTGTGCAAGGCAGATGGTGAGAGCACATATAGATGTGGACAGACGGCAAGACGCAGGGAGACAGCGGGACAGATGAGGACACAGCTGCTGGTGAGGGGGGGGGGGGTACTTGGGGCCACTGAGACGCGGTCTGCACACGCTGTGACCACACGGTAAGAGTTTCCAGATGAAGTCTGTCGCTACGTCATCCACACCTCCCACCGCCTCCCTCCGCTCCGGCCTCAGCGGCGGCCACAATTCTCAATCGCCTCTGTGTCTCCGCGTGGAGCCGGCCACGCGTGAGAAGAGGGGACTTTTGTTTCAAAGTCCAACTCCGGCTCACAGAGGGAGACATTGTAACGTCGTCGGCTCTGCGTGCAGACAGTGGATCCGTGCATGCATACAACGTATGCATTAATGAATGAGCCCCCGATGCATCTGCGTGTATGAATGTAACACTGTCTGTACGAAACACTAAATAGTATGTGAACGCGCCTGTGTGGGGGAGCTGTGGTGCAGTGGTCACCAGCATTGCACTGCACTACCAACCCGGCGGCCCGAGTTCGACTCGCGACCGATATCAGGAGCGAATTTTTTAACCGGTCCTGTGCCTACCCTGAGGTCGACTCAGCCTTAAATTAGTATATGGTGCGGTGTTTTAAACAGTGGAGAGACAAAGGCGGCCGGGCGTTGTGTTTGCCACCCACTCTACCGTGGGGTGGGAGCGGCCCTAATGGGTGCTCACGAAAAGCACTTGCCTCAGCAGTCTGTTAAAGGCTATACGGGGAAGCTTTTACTTTTCATTTGCATGTATCTACTCAGTTTCAGTTTACAGTTTCATGTATTATTAGGCATAACCCTGTGAGCCACGTGGCTCTTGACTCGGGTGCAACCGCAACAAACAAAAACATGAACAAGAAACATCTCAAAGTGACTACACGCAACAGAAAAATCCAGGGGGGAAAAAACAGCAAAGTCTTCCAGAAAAAACAGCGCATACTCACGGTGCGGTTGCTGAATTCCAGGCAGGGGGATTCAACCGTGACCCCTTGCAGTGCGAAGGAGCCTTTCAGGGACATGGGGCTGCCCCCTCCCTCTCTCCGGTAGTAAAGGATCTGGTTCGAGTCCAGGACGAACCAGCGAGCCTTCCAGTTGTGAACAACGTGACCCTGTGGGGTGGGGAGGGGGGCGTCAGTAGAACATGAGCACAACAAGAATGTGACGACCAGCGTGGTGAAGTATGGACAACTTTTGCCGCCTAGGTTCCTGGAGTTCTGGGACAGAATTCCACATGGGGGGGGGGGGTGCTTTATTCTGGCTGCTGATTTCAGACCAAACCACTGCGCCACCGCTCCCCACGTATAAGACAGACCCCCCCCCCCCCCCCCATATCCTCGAGCAGGCTACTGGGGTAAGGGCTGTTCGCGAGCAAGTGTTAAGACCGCCAAAGAGTGGTGCCGGGGTCAAACCCACAGCCGATGTTCGCACGGTGCATCAGACATTAATTTAAGGCTGGGTAAACCTAGGCGAGTCCGAGGACCTGTTCAGATACTCGCCGCTGATGTTATCCGTGACCGCCAATCGAACTCAGGCCGCCGGATTTTGCTGCGTTTAAACGCTGCCAGGCTGGCTTGGGAGTCGTAATTATCGGCGTAAGGCACTACCACTAGACTACAAGAGGCGCCTATCCATAACAATCCTATATGATTGCACCCTGTGTTGCACTAACGTACCGTCCTCAATGACACCTGGTAACGCTACGCATTAGTCTTCATAAGGTCGCACTCAATACCCACAAAGTGCGTGCCACAAAATGAACCACAACATCTTGCTGATCTCGTCAAGGAGCATAAACCGTCATCACGCGAACTCCGCTCATCCTCGCAGCAGCAACAGCTGTTGCGCCCTTACAGATGCGCTTCTGCGGCCGTCTGGAACGCTCTTACTTCCGATATTAGGAAGCCACTGGAGCTATGCGCTTTAAGATCTAGTGTGACAAACTCATTTTTTAGAACTGCTTTGTGTGTTTTAGTGTGTTGTCTTTCTCCCCACAAACCCGTACTAGCACGGCTGGCTACGTACGGCGCGAAAGAAGTTCGGCACAGTACATACATAAACACGCGTCTCGCACAGCCACCGCACACAGGCGCACGAGGAGGAGAATGGCGGGCGGGGGGGTGATGCGTCGTGCCAAATTAATTCCTTCGAGTTCCCGACTGTTCCAGATGAAATGAAGCGTTCACAGCGCCCAACGTCAACAACACACACACCGTCGTCTCCTCCTGTTCACAACCATTTTACAGTCGGTGGAAATTCCTCGTTACTATGACGGGCGCCAAATGTCTCACCGAACTTAACAAAAACAAGGAGCAACCCGCGTGCGAGGCAACGGGAAACTGGCGAATGAATGAATCACGAATGAAGAAGACTCACCCTTTTCACGAGGAACCCTTCGCGAGTCACTGCCATTTCGTCGACGTAAAACTGGCGCAGGAATTCGTTTGAAATAAGCGCGGCACGGTTGTCCTCGAGTTGCGTCTGCGATTGCTGCCGTAAAGTTTGTGAGTTCTGCACGGATTCGATGCGCACTGCCGAGGAGCGGATGCCGTCTTTGAAAACCCCGAGACGCAGCTGGGCAATCGCGCAGTGCCGAGCCTCCAAACCGCGCACCGTTTAAGGGCACACACACACACGCGCGCAGAGACAGCTGCTCAGGCGAATGACTCTCGCCTGCTTCTTATATAGCAATATACACGCACACTCGAGCTCACGCCACCAACTTATACGCTCCGCCTTGTGATTCATGATGCCGCTCACTCACTCAGTGGGTGGGGTGGAGGAACATTTTTTTTCTCTCTCATTAGCAACGGGGTTGAGCTGTCTGGGATGAACATATCCGGCCCGCGACCTCATTTCATTACCCACCCCCTCCGCCTCCCCATCATCATCCCCCACCCACCCGCTACAAAAGGGTACCAACCGCATTACGAAACGAGCCGCGAACGATGCAGAGAGGAGGAGCTGCTTGGGCGCCGTTGTGAGCGACCTTTGTGAAATTCTGTAGCGTCGTCGTCTTTTGCGCGTCACCGCAAGCATACTCGCCGGACTAATCGGGAACACACCGCACACACACACACACCTGCGTGGCGAATTTAAACGCGCTCAATCACTACACTGGCCGATGTACCGGCGTGTGCGTGTGTAGGGGAGCGGTGGTGTAGCGGTTAGCGCGCTGCGCTATGAACCTGGCGACCCGGGTTCGATTCCCCGCTCACGGCCAACACCGGTGACGATTATCTGAACCGGTACCTGGGCCTCCCCTAGGTCGACTCAGCCTCAAATGAGTACCTGGTGCGATGTGTAAACATCGCCACTAGGGAGACAAAGGCGGCCGGGCGTGGTGTTGGTCACCCACCCCCTCGTGTGTCGTGACGGCCTTTATAGGTGCTCGCTAACAGCACTTGCCCCGGCAGTCTGTTAAGGCTATACGGGGGATATTTGTCTTTGTGTTAATGCTGTGGCCCACCAAATATATTTGGAAATGCGAATACGTACTCAGGAATGATGAGGTTATCCTCCCTCTCATCCCGTGGGTAAGAAGATGATGTGATTGTGTGTGGGTGTCATTCAAGTGCTGTTAGCTAGCACCTATTAAGGAGGTGCTACGTCATGAAAGAAAATGTATATGTGTACACATCCCAATACCAATGGCTACATAGTACCACTTGACGCACTGCGTTAGCATAGCGGTTAGACCGCTCCCGAACACGGCTGACATCAGTGGCGAGTGATATCCCAACCATTCCCGGTGGGCGGTCCCTTTCACGAACCCTTGCCAGCATGGTTTGTACGTATGTATGTTGAACGTCTTTCGCACCGTACGTGCTAATCAGAGGTGTCAGGGAAGGACAACAAACTAAACACAAAAAGCAGTTTTAAAGAAATGAGTTTGTAAATCTAGATGTAAACGTGCATAGCTCCAGTGGCTTCCTAATATCGGAAGGAAGAGCGTTCCAGACGGCCGCAGAAGCGCATCTGAAAGCGCGCGATGCAGTAACCGTCTTTGTTCGATGGTCAGCCAAAAGCTGTTGCTGCGGCGAGGATGACCGGAGTTCGCGTGATGATGGTTTATGATCCTTGACGGGATCAGCGAGATGTTGTGGTTCATTTGTGGCTCAGACCTTGTGTGAGGGATGGTCAAGACAAAGGCAAGTGCTGTTAGCGAGCACCTTTGAAGGCCGGCACGGCACACAAGGGCCGCCTTTGTCTCCCTAGTGGCAATGTTTTACACACCACGTACTCATTTGAGGCTGAATCGAATCTTGGGGAGGTCCAAGACCGGTTCAGATAATTGTCACTGGCTCGCCAGGTTCATAGCGCAGCGCGCTAACCGCTATACTAACCGCTCTCCACATGGTTTGATCAAACAACTCCTACGACCAACACGATGAGGGGAGTCGTTAATCTAGCAGTGGATTGACAAAAGGCGATTGATAATAAATATTGTATTATGTGCATCATCGTCAGACACACACAGATGTCCCGCATAGACTTTGTGCTCTGCAGAGGCAAGTGCTGTCAGCGAGCAGATATGGATGTCTTCATGGGGCACAAGAGGATGTCGTGGACAATAAGTACCACGCATGGCCGCCTTTGTCTTCTCAATGCCGACGTTTACTCACATCAGTAATATATTTTTGGCTGAGTAGACCTAGGGGGTGGCCGGGACAGGTTGAAATATCACTTTGCTACAATGATGTTTCCGTGCCCGGGATTTTGTATTTATGTTTGCAGTAAATTAACAGATATATCTCATAGAATACAATATACTGTATATATATATATGTTTGTGTTTAGTGTGTCCAATAATAATGTATCTAAACAGGCAATGTTGAAGCACGCGCACACGTACAGCCCTTTAAACGTCAATCCACTGCTGGATGAAGGCCTCCCCCGCGGTATTTTACCACAGTTCATCACACTGGCCAGTCCCGCGCGGGTGCTTGCGTATAGCGGTTGGGCATAGACGTAGTACTAACGTACTGTGCAACAATTTTAATTAGCTTTACCCGCACACTGCTGCCGCTGCTGCCGCCCACAACATATCTCCTCCACCCGCAGCAGCCTGCGTGTATTTCATGCAGGGGTGGCCACCCCATCCAGCATCAAGGAACGCACTTGTCCAGGCTTCACAATCAAGCAACTCACGATACACGTGTAGTGACATAGAATCGGTCACGTAGCAGCATAGCGCTGTCTGCTGGCAGGGAAGGGGATCTGCAGCTCACAGCAGCCCTGACTGACAGCAGGCCACGTGATCGACCGGAGAGGGATCTCAGGGAAAAGTCACGGAAGGGTCACATCGAGAACCCGCTAGTAGGTTCCAGAAGGGGGGCGGGGCCGGGGGTGGAGCCAGGCCACGCTGACAGTGTAGTGGTGATAACTACTTGCTGTTCGCGAGCGGATCGTAAACAAGGTTTTCCCGCTCAATCAAACGGTCAGGGTCAAATGGGGTGAGGTAGGATCCAAACGCCAGATTGGGAAGGACCAATCGGAGGGTTCCACAAGGTGACCGTGGATTGGACAACCCGGCCACGAACAGGTATAAAAGCTAGAGCGCTGAGAGCTCTTGGCCAGTTCTGCTACACGAAGACCCAAGTCGGCCGAAGACATCTAGGACCCTGGACCAAGCCCTCCAGCCCTTATCAGGGCTAGGGCTCAGTGTCACCAGTGGTCGGGGAGAGATCCCCTAGGTCCAGCCAGAGGACGCTGGGATAGCAGGGAGATTAGACAGCCTGCAAGGTCCGCAGGCTGTACCTCCTCAGGGTAACGGGTGAGGGGACCATATACCCCCTTTGTGTGATAGGGACTGTGTATTAAGACAATAAACAGTGTGTGCCATAAAGAAGTTTAGAAGTCCGTCCTTTACAACACTACAACAGTAAAAGAGGGGCCCCGGGATGGGACCTCGGGGCTGTCGTGTGGAGTGGGGTCCCGTCGTGCTGCTGCTGGAGTCTTCACCGTTTCGGTGTCGCCATCCAGGCAGTCTACCAGCTGCCCTGACTGGGAACCGTAGTCACTAAGCGTTACTGTCAGGCCGTGTTAATAAATACAGAGTGCCTCCTCCTACTCTGAGTGTCTCTGAGTCACTACACATGCTTCACGCCGCTTCGCTTATCGAGGTATAAATGACACGAACTCTGGTCATCGAGATTAGGGGGCGGGGGATGAAGGCATAGCCGGACTACCGAGTCACGCAGTTTGTCGTGGAGGCCAGACGATAACAACGCAGCGCCAACAAAACTAGAAAAAAACAATCCAAAATCCATCTGCTCTCGTTTCTCTCGCCCACTTCTCAGCAAATACGCCAGAACATTCTTTCACAATGCGTTTTCCACATTCAGCGGGTCTGGAAAGTAAACCATCAAGACGTCATTAAATACCAATAATAGTCGGAGTAGTTATGAATAAATTTCGATTTAAAGCTTTCGTGACTGCAGGGATTAATCTTCTTGGTTCTTTCGGTAAGGTTACGTAGAAGGGAAATAATAAAATAATAAAAATAAAACATAATAAAATAATTCTCACGACGTTTCGGCCACAACGCAAGCAGCCGTCCTCAGGTGAAGAACAGGTCTGTCGGAAAGACAGCGTCTGAATGTTATGAATAATTATGATACTAATCATGATAGCGTAGTCATGTTGTTGGTGGTTTGCAGCAGAGGCGCAGTGGCTGAACCGGTGCTGAGCCGTTTGGTGGCGGTGCGGTAAACAATGTCACTGGGGAGAGACAAAGACGGCTGGGCATGGGGCCGGGCGCTCCAACCCCCTTTGTGCGCTGTCGGTTTAACAGCACTTGTCACAAAATGGTCTGTTAAAGGCTACACGGCAGATCTTTGTCTTTGCGAAAAAAAAGTGAAAGCATGTATTTGAGAGTGTATGGATGTTTAGCAGACACAATGTTCGTGTGTGCGTGTGTGTGTGTGCATACACAGGGCCTCCCCTAGGTCGACGCAGCCTCAAAATAGTACAAAGTGACGATGCGTAGAAAGAAAGCATCGCCACTCGGAAGACAAAGGCGGTCGGGCGTGGCGCTGGTCACCGACCCCCCTCGTGGACCGTTGCCGGCCTTTACAGGTGCTCGTTAACAACAGCACTTTCTCTAACAGCCTGCTGAAGACTATACGGGGGCATCTTTGTCTTTGTCGAGGGTGTGGTGTGTTGTGGACGCGCGTCTGTGGTTGTGGGACACAGCAGCGGTGAGCGCGACGCGCTACGAACCTGGCAATCCGGGTTCAGCCAGCAGCAGCGACAATTACACCGTGTAACAAAAACAAAATGTGTCACTGGGTAGTAAGTGTTTTTTACTTATGCCTCAAAGAGTACAGAAAATGGCTATTGTTCCCCACAAAACTTTGCTTTTGTGACCAGGACAGTGATATTATTTTGAAATGTACCTATTTTCAATGAGAAAACGTGGTGTGCATTTGTGTCATTCCTTCACGTAAAGTCCTGGTTACAAAAGCAAAGCGTGTGGGGAGTAATAGCCATTTTATATACTTTTTAGGCATAAGCAAAAAAAAATAACACTTAGTATCCAGGAACACATTTTTTGTTACATAGTGTTATCTGTATCGCCCTCCCCTAAGTCGACTCAGCCTCAAATGAGTCCTGTAGCTGGTGCAGTATGTACACATCGCAACTAGGGAGACAAAGGCGGCCGGGCGTGGTCCTGGCCACCCACCCCCACGTGCTCGCTAGGGGCACTTGTTCCAACAGTCTGGGAAAGGCTACACGGGAGATCTTTGTGTCTACGAGACGGGGCGTGACTGTGTGGGAGAGACATAGGGGGACACCGCGTGCGTGTGTGTGTTTATTGTACGTGTGTAAGAAATACAGACTGTGCGAGAGACACAGTCGGGGGTGGGTGTGTGGGTGTGACTGTGTGCTAGTCAGACTGTGTGGGAGGGACACACAGAGTGTGTGTGTGCGTGTGATTGTTTCACGCACGTGTAAGACTTGCAAGACAGACTTGTGTGTGTGTGCGTGTGTGCATGACATTGTGCGTGTGTCGGTGAAAGTGAGATCGTCGGCTAACATCAGTGGCGATTATCTTCATCAGCGATGGGGAGACAACGGCGGCCGGGGCTGGTGCTGGAAACACCACCCCCTCGTGTGCGTGTCTGGCATTCAAAGGCGCTCGCAAACATCACTTTGCCCTCAATCTTAATTTTGGAGCTTTCGTGACTGCAGGAATTATTGTTTGGTTCTTTCGGTAAAGTCGTAGTATGCTATTATTTTATTTATTATTTTATCTTTATACGTGACTTTACTGAAAGAACCAAAGAATAGCACTTTACCCTCCCTGATAGTCGGTACGGCTAAAGGGTGCGGTGGTCTTGGTGTTGTAAACTGATCGTTCTGTTCGCTGTGACCGTGAATAAACAATATGTTTGTGCGTGTATCTTTTTATTTGGTAATTATGTTCTATCGTCACGGGTAATGACGGGAACGACAGCCACGTGGGAACTGAAATGATTGGAGAGCGTCATCCGCCGAAGAGATGGAGCGATAAAGAAAAATCATCTCGTACGCATGTGGTAGTGGATTAAATACATCACGCGGGGTCGCGACAGATGGGTGGGGGGCGGAGCGGGGCGGCTTGGGGAAGTGTTCATCCAGCAGTGAATCTGATGATGATGAAGACGACGACGATGATGATGATGTATATGACCATGTAAGGGGCCGTCCATAAATTACGTCACGCACCTAGGGGGTGGGGGTCAGACATTTGTGACGATGTGTGACGAGGGGGGGGGGTGAGAAATGTGACGTCACACCAAAATGCGCAACTTTAAATAAACATTGTTATAACACTAATTGTTATAACAACACTCCTACAACATCAGAGTGCAGCGTCACATTAAATACGCACTACAATGACAATAGTTTAAAGCGATTTGAAGCATGTTTTATTTTCAAAATGGAAATATGGTTTTGGGGGGGGGGGGCAGAGCTTTGTGACGTCATATTTGAGAGGGGGGGGGGTCTGACTTTTTGTGACGCCGTGTGACGAGGTGGGGGGGGGGTCAAAAATCGTTTAAAATCGCGTGACGTCATTTATGGACGGCCCCTATGACCATGTAAGTCCACCGCGTGGCACACGCAGTGCGTCACGCACGTGAGGAGGCGCTTCGGGAGTTTCCGGCCTGCGGGGGCGGTGGTGCGACCGCGTGGCTCCAAGCCCAGACGCATCTCCTCGGCAACGGCAACAGCTAACAAATCAACAGCTGTCACATCTTCTTGGTTCTTTCGGTAAAGTCACGTAGAATGGAAATAATAAAATAATAAAAATAAAACAATTCTCACAACGTTTCGGCCACAACGCAAGCAGCCGTCAGGTGAAGAACAAGTCTGTCGATAAGACAGAGTCTGAATGACACGTCCTAGGCTTGGAGCGTCTATTTAAGCTGGGAGGGAGGAGGAAAAGCGCCTTGACAAAATAATTAGCATATCAAGAGGAATTTTAGCATATTTATGGGAAATGCAGATATGCGACTAGTACTACTTGTGAAATGCGTAGGAGGTTTGACGGGGAGGTTTAAAGTCATGTTTTGCCCGTGCAAAACATGACTGTCACATCATCATCATCCTCCTCCTGATCCTCATCATGTTAATTGTCACCCTCGTCATCATCCTCATCGCCATAATCATCATCATTATGATCATAATCATAATCCAAAGCATCTTCCTCATTGTCATCAATATCATCATCATTCACATCTTTCGATTTAAAGCTTTCGTGACTGCAGGGATTCGTAGTCTTGGTTCTTTCGGTAAAGTCACGTAGAAGGGAAAAACAATAAAATAATAAATAATAATTACTTTATTGTTTTTTCAAGTCACGTAGAAGGGAAAGCAATAAAATAATAAAATAATAATTAGTTTTTGTGTTTTCCCTTATACGTGACTTTACCGAAATAACCAAGAATATAATTTACATCATCATCCTCATTCTCCACATCAGCATCATCATCCTAATCCTCATCATTCTCATCCACGCCCTCATCATCGTAATGATCATCCTCATCATCGTCCTCATCATTACACCATCGCACCATTATCACCATCATTCTTATAATCTTCATCACCATTCACATCGTTTTCCTCATTCTCCTACATCATCACCATCCGGATCTTTATCCTCGTCATCATGAATGAGTGAGGTCATCATGACTTAACTGTCATTTATTTATTCATCATGACTTGATTGTCATTTATTTACCATGGAAAAGCCTCACAAACCCACGCTAACGAGCGTGGTGAAGAATCGCACCTCCGATAAGCACGGTTGGCTACGTACGGTGCGAAAGAAGTTCTACATACATACATAGTTAAACAATCACCACGCTCCAAACAGCTGTGGAGACCTTCATTCAATGTTAACTTCGCAAAGAACTGAAAACAACATGCAATATGTGTTGTATGGACTTTTAAATGGTAATATCAATACTGTATTTTATCTTATAAAGCTGAATTGAATGCATTGATATGTTGACCAAATCTACAAATGAGTGTTTGGCTTCGTGTCGAAGGAAACCGGAACACTCAACGTTGGTCCAACGTTGTTGTTTACTGGGTACCGGGACAAGGCCCTGTGGCTGATGGGACGTGTAAAACAAATACTTATTCGTTTCATCATTAGACCTCCTTTGCCAGTACCAAAATATAATAATAGGTTAGTCAGTTTAACACGTAGGCTTTCGCGACCAATATTATTCATAACGTTTCTGGGTTTAGATCGCGTTATTTATAAATGTGTCGTAACCCTCCACCACCCGATACGGCCAGTCAGTAAAAAAGTGTCACGTTGACAAAAGACAAATAGTTCACTGCTTTAGCCCACCTGTGTGTTGAAGCGTGAAACCACAACATTTACAATTTGAGTACGACATTTCGCTGGTAATTGCATCCAGCATCATCGTCTCAATTGGCGTCCTCTGGTCGAGCACCAATTGAGACGAGGCTCAAAAGAAAGCCGTCTCTGGTGTGGACCAATCAGTTTCAAGGACAATGCATATATTATCAGAGTGTGTTTTTTGTTTGCTTTTTGACCACAAGTATTGTGGTTAATGCAAAAATGATTCCTTGTAAAAAGGTTTCAGTTTTGTTGCCAGAAAAAAAGGGGGAAACCCCTATTATTATTATACTTATTTGTTGTTTTATGTGCATGGACGAATACGGGAAGGAGACATGATCCATTTCTTGTGTTGCTTACATTCTCCACCACGACGGGCGATGGTCACGTGTGATGTAGTCAACGGTTTAGCTGCTTGATGAACCGGGTTGCTATTGGAGCCACTCACAACGAACCCTGGGGTGAAAATTCCTCCCTTTGGAGCAATGTTGTCCAACAGCATTTGTGTAACAGGCCACACTCTGCTGATGAGACGTGGAAAATTCAAAACGGATCCTGAGTTTACCCGCTTAAACAAATGCTTCATGGGTAACATTGTTCTCGAGGAACCATAGTATATGAACCTGCATGTGTATTTTACTCATGGTAAAGCAGAGCCTTGTTTAATTGTCGCTTTATAAAAATGTGATTTTACTTTTGACTGAGCTGTGTCGTGGATACACATTAATTGGTGATACTGAGTTGGAAATTGATACACAAGAACAAATAATAAAACAACTCAATAGATTAATTCGCCAATTACGTTGTGGCCTTGAAAGGAAAATAATGTGATAGGTGGCGTTTCTCACTCGTCCATACCTCTCTGAGCGACTCACTCCTACGACTCTGGCCTCTATATGTGATGTGAAGAAGGGCCACAGCCCGAAACGTCGCCTATGACACTTTTTGTTCTGTTTGAAGTCAGTGTTATTGATGAAAGCGTTGTGTTTGTGTGTCGTGGAAGCAGCGCCACCTGCCGATGTTAATGTAAAAGTAGCTACACTTATCTTGATTGCATTAGATGTACGATACAGAATGATACGTTACTTATAAATTGTAGGTATTTATTTTTGTGACCTTACGTGATCGCTTTGTCCCTTAACCAAATGCATGCTTTAGGAATCAAACCAAAAATGTTTGAACCAAATGTGTAAACATTGTTGCTTACCACATTTTTTTTACTGTGAAGTAGAACGGTATTGTAAATGAGTTTAAATTTATTTGAAATACCGTACCGTGTACACATACGTTTACAAAGCATTGGTAACGATAAAAACCTTGTAGTTAATAATAATAAAGTAGAAATACATGACATTTTTATTTTACACGGAATTTGTATCGGTTCAAGTAGTATGAATTGAATTGTATCAGGTACTGATCGGGACCGTCCATAAATGACGTCACGCACCTGGGGGGGGGGTCAGACATTTGTGACGATGTATGACGAGAAGGGGGTTTGAGTAATGTGACGTCACATCAAAATGCGCAACTTTAAATAGATTTAGAATTGTTATAACAACGCTAATTGTTACAACAACACTCCTACAACATCAGAGTACAGCGCCATATTAAATACGCACGACAATGACAATAGTTTAAAGCGATTTGAAGCATGTTTTATTTTCTAAATGGAAATATGGTTTTGGGGGGGGGCAGAGCTTTGTGACGTCATATTTGAGCGGGGGGGGTCTAACTTTTTGTGACGCCGTGTGACGAGGGGGGGGGGGTCAAAAATCGTCCAAAATCGCGTGACGTCATTTATGGACGGCCCTTTAACCCCGTATTGTTGTCCAGGGAAATTGAGTTTTCAGGTCCACACGGCGTACAGCCGTTTCAATACGGGCAGCAAAAATAAAATATCGTGTCCATTGGTTTGTGTTTCTCTCCTTGTGATGGGACTTTGTAGGTTGAACGTTGATATGTATAAGGGCACGGGGTGACCAATACGATCTGAATTGCCCTGTAATAAGCTAGGCACTGATAGGGGGTTGACAGGCATGCTCTACACAACATTATACATTACTATACCATACCTGTAAACCCATACGGTTTACCCCGTATTCTTGTGCAGGGAAATTTAATTTTAATGTCCATACGACGTACAGGCGTTTCAACACGGGCACAAAACATTAATTGTATCTATTTGTTTGTGTTTCTCACTTGTGATGGGACTGTGCAGGATGAACGTTGAGATTTACAGTAGAAGGGCATGGTGGGGGGTGACCAAAAGGTCTGAATTTACACCATTGGAACCTCATTTGCCAGTAACAGGGTAAAAATTTTTTTTCACATTTTGTTACTGGCAAATGAGGTTCCAATGGTGTAAATGCTTACCCCGAGCTCTCATACTCTGATGGTTCATTGTCCTTGAGTTGTGCGCATTTTTGCGTCATCTGGTCCAACACCATGTGAGATTAGGCTCTAAAGAAAGCTGTCTCGGGTGTGGACCAATCAATTTCAAGGACAGTGCATCATACATTATCAGAGTTATGTTTTTGTTTGCATTCCGACTGCAGGTATTGTGGTCAATGCAAACATGACTCCTTGTAAAAAAGGTGTCAGTTTTGTTGCCAGATAAAAGGGTAAAAAAACAATTATGAAGGTCTGAATTGTTCAGTAATAAGCTAGGGCACTGATCAGAGGGGGTTGATAGCTTCGCCTTTGTATTTGTGGATCGGGGCATTGCGTCGTTACACGTTGTTTCGGCACGATCTGGATGACCACAGTCACACACTACTACTGCTGGAGAGTGTTTTTGTTGTTTAAATTTCCATTTGTGCATCGGATAATCCGCAATCTACTGCCACGGTTTGTGCAGCGGATGCGATTTAGGGTCGACCGTGAGCTCCGTGGAAGATCAAACGCGGGTGTATGTGTGTGTTTGTGTGAGTTTGTTTGAATTTATAACTTAAAATTGAAATTTCTTTTAAAATTGAAAAATAAAACACCCGTAGCAAGATGGCGTCTTCGGCTTCACGTGTCGCACCCGTGGTGACGTCACAATGCTCACAGCAGCCAACGCACCAATAGCGTGGCCCGGCAGGTCCGGTTGGGTCACATCAGCTGAGACCTGCACCCAGACCCCCCCCCCCCACACACACACAGGGGGCGGTCCGGGAACCACGATCAGGACCAACAGCAGGACCAATTTCCAGAGCAACACCAGACCAGTCACCAAGGCGAGTTTAGTACCAGGAGCAAGATCTTAGCAGGAGCAATATCAGTGCCAATAATACCACATTCAACAGCAGACCCGTGCCAAGACGAGATTGGGACCAAGAGCAAAGTACCAGACCGAGGCTGGTATAAACAGCAAGGACCGGCCCCTGGAGTAGTAGCAGCAGCAGCAACAACAACAGCAGCAACAACAGCAACAACAACAGCAGCAACAACAACAGCAGCAGCAGCAGCAGCAACAGCAACAACAGCAGGGGTGAGGATGGCGTACGGGCTGGTCACGGCGGGTGGCTTTGTGGCCGTGGTGGCCGTGCTGGGCGCTCTGTGGATGCCGGAGACTTGGGACGCGGCGCTCAGGGGCCCTGCCGCCGTGCGTCTCGACCACGTGCTCTCGGCGCTGCTGCGGGCCGAGGCGCGGACTTCGGGGCCCGCAAGACCCCGCGTCGCCATCGGTAACCCGGGCGGGATGGTGTCAGGGCTGTCAGGGAGTTTGGGGGTGGAGGGTGACGCACACACACACCTGTGTACACATGGGGTGTGAGTTTGTACACGTTGGGTGTACACCTGTACACGTTGGGTGCACGCCTGTACACACACGTGGTGACACACACCTGTACACGTGGTGACACACCTGTACGCACACGTGGTGCACACCTGTACACACACGAGGTGCACACCTGTACACGTGGTGACACACCTGTACACACACGTGGTGACACACACCTGTACGCACACGAGGTGCACACCTGTACACACACGTGTGTGTACAGGTGTGCACCACGTGTGTGTACAGGTGTGCACCACGTGTGTGTACAGGTGTGCACCACGAGGTGCACCCCTGTACACACACACGAGGTGCACCCCTGTACACACACGAGGTGCACACCTGTACACACACACGTGGGGCACACCTGCACACATACGTGGTGACACACCTGTACACACACGTGGGGCACACCTGTACACACACGTGGTGCGAGCTTGTACACACACGAGGTGCACACATGTACACACACGGGGTGCACACCTGTACACACACGTGGTGCACACCTGTACACACACGGGGTGCACACCTGTATGAGCTACGGGAGGGGGATATCTGGTTGGGAGAGGTTACCTGGGAAATACTTGTGCCTGGGGAACATGGGGGTATAACATCTCCCCTGAGGGGCTATATGGGTGCGAGGGAGACCGAGGGGATGCCTGTGTGGTATCACTTGAGGGACACCTCGGTGTAAGGGGGGCATCTGTGGGACACCTGGATAGGAGATTGATACCTGGACCCCACATTCTGACAATTCGTCATTTCGCCCGGATGAGGGGTAGCGATGGTAAATCGTCGCTTGTTTTATAGCGTGGACCCCCCCAAGGATGGACTGGGTACCGTGAGGTTACTTCCAGTTTAAATGGTATGTGCAGGACACATACCTGGGGGTCATGGGCTGGCTCATAATGTAACGTGTTGCATGGTAGGATTCCCTGAGGTAGGGAGGGTAGCCTTAGTTACAAGCTGTAACTGTTACATGCGGTGCTGAGGATTATACAGTGAAGTGAATAGCAACATTGATTATTATATAACACTGGTCAACACACTTTTTCTGGAATAAGGTATTCCAACGTGTTGAAGGTAATTTTGGGGTGCTGATTCCAAATCTGGCATCAGTTTTTGTCTATCACATCAGGTTTTTGAGATATCAAATATTGCATTAAATATTAAATAAATGTGGATATCTACATAAAATGATATTATAAACACACTATCTTAAAAATACAGCACCATATTTTAACACCAAAGCAGTCACTGACTCGCAACAACTTGCAATCATAAGTGACAGGGTTAATTTCGGGTTAAATCAATGAAAATGGGGTATGCCGATAGCGTAAAAATGAGATGTGATAGAGCAAATCTGAGATCAGATTTGGAATCAGCACCCTGAAATTAGTCTAACACAGCTGCAAAAGTCCAGGCCAGAAAAAAAGTTTTTTTGTTGTTGACCAGTGTTATTGGACCTGGTGTGGCACCTGGTCGGGACGTGGCATACGTGATAAATAAAGAATATGTGATAAATAACATATCATAATTAGTTCCTGCTCGTTACCATTGAGGCAATGATCTTCTCATGTTCAGAGTCCTCTTGAGCCGGTGGTGGAAAATCCACATTCACATGGCAGTGGTGAGTCTATCCATCGGACAACCACTGTTGCTTTCCCCAACTCTCCCCACACAATGGTAATCATTTTATCAACCCCGGAGGGATGATGGGCTGAGTCAACCCCAAAGCCACGATTTAAATTCGAAACCTTCCAAATGCCGCTCGCTCTGCTGTTGAGTCTCACCACTTAGCTGGATTGCGGAATAACAGTCGAAGCTAAGCTAATCGTTACATGCAGAGGCTGGGATGAAAGTTATGTTTTGCGGCGTTTTTCACATGCAATATACGGATCAATATACGAAGTGTATATTTATTGATTCTGGCAAATGCCTGATGGTGCTGTTTGTAACTTATCAGCGAAACGTCGGACCGTCGTACCAAATTGTTAAATGTTGTGCGATTGCTCTCCAGCTGTCGGGTGGAGGAGGGCTTATGACACACATTTTACATCTGACCCAAGCCACGTGTGCATGATAGCGCGCACAGCAATGCTGCTTCCACACATCTTAGCGAGTTCGCACAATTGACCCCGTACCTCCGATCAGCACGGTTAGCTATGCACGGTGCGAAATAAGTTGAACATACATTGCCAACAATTATCACCAAGACAATTCCCTAGGGTTTGTAAGGGCCACGTTTTAATAAAGCAGTACCAGGTGTTTTTTAAAAGCAATATAAGTAGAAGGTTAGAGAAAGGTTGCAGTTACTATTATAAGGCTGGAGCTTGAATGTATACCGCATGAGTTAACACTACTGAGCGTACAGCGTTTAAATGACTCATGGCTTCGAGGTGTGATGTTGCAAGACCCAACACCTTATCCTGGAGTATTAGTTACATGTTCGACATTTTGCTGTGTGCGTTTCATCAATATATAAACGTGAACATTGGCAAAGGGGAAATTAAATTCGACCCTTGCGACAGAAAGAGGTGCACGTGGAACAGGAGCTGTCATGCGAACCTTGGCACCGACTCTGTGTGGGAAAGCACCTCATCCAGCAGTGGATTGACAGAAGGACTCTGTACTGTACGTGTACTAATGCAAAGCATGTGTGTGTGTGGAGAGAGATGGGGGTTGATATAATGCACGTGTTCTATTTCCTGGACTGGCAGCCGCAAGGAATGAGAGCTCCACGTGTACAGCTGAAGTTAACACGGACCAGGACCCGCCCGTGTTTTTCGGATTATATAATGTGTTTTTTTTATTATTATTACGAATCACGCACACGCAGCCTTGGAGTTTGTCTTGTGCCACGCGTTCACGGTTCAGGGGCCAGGTGCCGTCAACACTCCACCACTCACGAGAAGGGGGTCGTGCAGGGTGGAGGCAACAGACGATCTAACAATTGTGACATCTTCTTGGTTCTTTCGGTAAAGTCACGTAGAAGGGAAGTAATAAAATAATACAAATAAAACATAATAAAATAATTCTCACGACGTTTCGGCTACAACGCAAGACGGCTGCTTGCGTTGTAGCCGAAACGTCGTGAGAATTATTTTATTATGTTTTATTTTTATTATTTTATTACTTCCCTTCTACGTGACTTTACCGAAAGAACCAAGAAGACGAATCCCTGCAGTCACGAAAGCTTTAAATCGAAATTGTGACATCGTTGTGGGTTTGATTTGCGGCTTGTTGTCTAGCATGGATTTGATATTGACGTTTCTAAATGCTTTACAGCAGGCGTAACGAGGGGTGCATTGTCGATTAATCGATTGGAATTGATTTCTACGCTGGCGGATTTTTTTTAATACATTGAAGCTAACGGAGCGAGAGAAAAAAATAATGTGATTTAAAAAAGAGACAAAAATCAACATTCTTTTTAATTGGATCACGATACTGAATCATGATGATCCATTGAATCACCGGAGGATGTGGTATGAACTGTTACTTGTCTAAAGGTCATAGTCATTGATATGTTATCCTTATTTAGCTTTATCAGCATCGTCATCAACACGGGCCTACGATGCTATGCCTGGATGGGAGGATGTGAAGTGTATTGCAGTAATTTTTCGTCCAATCTTAGTTATCAAATGTTAGTGTCAGGGGCATACAATCCTCACCGCCCCCCCCCCCCCCCCAATATTATCAGGTCAGCCAGTCACTGAACTCGGTAAATCTTGTGATATACATATATAGCCAACAACCATGTTTAGCGTTCCTCGGTGCACCCCGTTCCCCGTTACCATATTATCTCAGTTTGCATCTTCATTCAGACTCGTCGACTTTGTCTCATCATAGCCACGCTTTGGCCGTTGGTGGGCAGCCGTAGTCATCGGCACACTTGATTATTCCGTCCACTCGTTTCCATCTCTGACTAAAACAATAATAATAATGAACACTTGGTTGGCGAATATGTTCGTCGCTAATTCTAGATTTGAAGCTTTCGTGACTGCAAGGATGCATATTCTTAGGTTTTTTTGGTACACACACGAGGTGCGAGCTTGTACACACGTGGTGCAAAATTAATAAAAGTAAAATAAAAATAGAATAAAAATCACGACGTTTCGGAGGATAGCTGTACGTGATACTGTACACAAGTACAGTATCAAGTACAGCTATCGTGCTGTGACGGTCCCACCTGAAGACGGAAGCTTGTGTTGCCTCTGAAACGTCGTGATTTTTATTTTATTTTCATTTCACTTTTATTAATTTTAAATTTTTACCTACGTGACTTTACCGAAAAAACCTACGAATATGTTCGTCACTAATTTCACAAACGAAACGGACACTGGTGAACGTTTGGCGTGCGGCGTGTGCGCGCCACCAGGGTTTGGCGGCTGCCTGGACTGGGTGGTGGACGGCGTGGCGCTGCTGGAGCGACTCGGGGTGGAGCCGAGCGGGGAGGCCAAGCACCACGGATTCATCGCCGACAAGCAGCAGCTGGCGCAAACCTTCGCCTACTTCTTCCCCCACGGCGCCGCCGCAGAGTGCGCAGCTCCCACGCACGCACACGTGCACACGTGCACACGCCAGGCGCTCAACACGTGCACGCAGACACACGTGCACACGTGCACGCGACAGGCGCTCAACACGTGCACGCAGACACACACGTGCACGCGACAGGCGCTCAACACGTGCACGCAGACACACATGCACACGTGCACACGCCAGGCGCTCAACACGTGCACACGCCAGGCGCTCAACACGTGCACACGTGCACACGACAGGCGCTCAATACGTGCACGCAGACACACATGCACGCGCGCTCACACGTGCGCATGCACACAACAGTACGCAGCCTCTCCACACATCCGCACACCACATGCATGCACATGCAGAGACAAAAAGATCCCCCATCTAGCCATTAACAGACTGTTGGGGCAAGTGCTGCAAGCGAGTGCCTGTGAAGGCCGGCATGGTGCATGAGAGGGTTGGTGGCCAACACCATGCCTGGCTGCATTTTTCTTTTCATTTCTAATGTTTGCACACCGTACCACGTGCTCATTTAGGGCTGAGTCGACCCAGGGGAGGCCCAGAACCAGTTAAAATATTCACCAGTTTTTCGTCATGAGCGGGAATCGAACTCGGGTCGCCGGTGTTTATAGGTCAGTGCGCTCACCACTACACTACTGCTCCCCGCACACGTACGCACATACACACGCAAAGATCCCCAAATAGCTGTTAACAGACTGTTTAACCCTCGCACACACATCTACATATACAAACACCTCTCTCTATACACAAACACAACAACAACAACAGCCACCATTCACCACGAAGTGATGGTTCCCTAGCGCTTGCTGGCCATAAGTCGCAAGACAGACCCCAGGTGTTATGGGTTAGCAAATTGCAAACCGCTCCACCAAACGCAAACATCCCCCGTGCAGCCTACGTAGGCTTTTTGGTGAGCACCTATGAAGTCCGACACGAAGCACAACGGGATGGCTTGGTCAGAAACACCATGGCCGGCCACCTTTGTCTTGCCAGTGCTTATGTTTACACACTGCAGCAGCTACTCATTTAAGTCTGAATTGACCTAAGGGAGGCCCAGAACCTGCTCATATTTAAGCTTCTGATTTCAGCTGTAGCTGGGAATGTGACTCATGTAGCCAGGTTCGTAGTGCAGTGTGCTAACCACTGAGCCACCACTTGACACACACACACACGAGCGTATGAGCTGTTGTCCAATAAACCACGGTGGCTCGGAGACACTGAGCCTGGTGCCAACAACACCCTGGGTTCTCATCCTGGTCCAGCCAGTCCTGGTTAAACTGGGTTTTTTCTTATTTTTCAACGTAACAATCATGCACTATTTTCGATTTGAATGTGAACATTTGAATCAATGTCGGAGCCATACGATGTCACCGTAGGCAAGAAGTGGCTTATTTATTGGATGCAATGAGGGTTCTGTAGCGGATGAGACGGGGATCACTCAAATGAAACGAGGGATCTCTTTGATGCGTTGGTCCAGCCTCACGCGGTTCGAACCTCATAGTTCTAAACGTTTTCTTGCGCAAGCTGTGTACGGACACAGAAGTCTGTCATTAACCTTTCTTTCAATATGTCATTGACTGAACAATAATTACCCATTCAATCTAGTGCTCACACCGTGCTTGCATGTTCTCCCTGTATGGTACTGTATGCTTGCATCGAGTTATTTTTGTTCAAAGCTCCTGGTTATGAAAGAGAAGCATTTATTCACCAATCCCTGGGGTGTAATTGCGCTGAGGGTTTTTTTTACTCCCCGCATTGTTTCATTTAACTTGCGCCGTGTAAACACTCACGTTTTCCTAGTGGAGAGTGGGTGTCCTCGTGGCTAATGCACTGATCCTGGCGACCAAGGTTTGATTCCTGGCTGTGATACCAATTGCCCTCTACAACATGGGCCCCTGCACCTTGGCTGCCTCGGTCCAGAATGTGGGTACAGTACTTTGTAAGGTGATGTGAACATCAATACTCGTTAGGACGCAAAGCCAACCAGGCAATCCTAATAGCTGGTCGCAAACGGCACTT
This sequence comes from Lethenteron reissneri, assembly GCF_015708825.2. Taxonomy (NCBI): domain Eukaryota; kingdom Metazoa; phylum Chordata; class Hyperoartia; order Petromyzontiformes; family Petromyzontidae; genus Lethenteron; species Lethenteron reissneri. The sequence continues at coordinate 6,958,006 of NC_083789.1, read as the reverse complement.
GACCCGGCAGCCTATGACGCGATCACTGGTCTTTGTGTTGTTGCGAAAGAAATATTGAAGCCAAAACAACCTCTTGGGTGCTATTTTTCCATGGTGAAAATATTGATCTGCAAGCTGAAATATCCTTGTTTATATGACAAAAACAAGGGAGCCTCACAGGATGGATTGGGATGCATTTCCCACAACCTCTTGGAGTCTCCGATGAGTAGCTTTAGTTTGGCTGCTGGATTCATTGGCAACTAGATTTAATCATAACAATCCTATTCATGGGCTGGTGTGACTTGGCCAACTTGAAGAGACCCTCAGCTCTTAAATACCACCGGGCGTGAGTGTTTATTTTTTTAAACTGAATATTTATCTTGTTTTCTGCTTGACGCGTTTCGCGCTAAACAGCTTCCTGCGCGCCACCGCTCTTTGGCAATGTTGCGTGTGCAGCTTCTGCTTTTGCTTAAAATGTAATTTTTCTGCGTTGTAAATTTGTATAAACTACACATGCTAACGGTTTGAATTTTCAGATGTCGCAACCGGGGGTCAAGGGCTTCGGTTTGAAGCTGATAGGAACACGGATATCGCAATACAGTCACTGACAATGTATAATCCCACGTATGTGTGTATAATCCGACGAATGCAATCCACAAAGGGCTCGCACACCAACAAGACCTTTGTAAAACGATGTCTCCATAAAATAATCAAAACCATTTAAAAACATGCCACAGCGAGTGCTGAGATTGCAAAAAGAAAGTAACAAGATACAAATAAGATTAATGAGTTAGGGAGATACGCTCTTACCAAGCTCGTTCAAGGCAGATATTTTCCGAAAACTGGATGGGGGAAATAAAGGCTTAAACTATAATTGGAAAAATTATGTACGTAGACTTTTTTTTATATAAATAACATATGCATTACAACCCATGGAACTACAGGGATTTGTTATAGAATAATTTAAAAAAAGATGACTGTAGAGTTGGGCTTCAAGATAATTATGAGCGAAACAAAAGTTACGTACAGGACGCATGTTGATTGATGGACAATACCGTCAACTCGGCCATTGATGATTACCTAGTGCAGCATGTAAACATCAGCACTGGGGAGACAAAAGCAGCCGGGGCATGGTACTAGCCACATCACCCCCTTTGTATCACACGTCGGCCTTAGTAGATGCCGACTAACAGCACTTGCCACCAACAGTATGTGTAGACGTGTGACCGTTGTCTTCGTGATTTCGTGCCGTGTGAAGGCGCTTCATCTCCAACGCGTCACTGTTCCGCCGGCTGGCCGAGGAGGCGGCGCTTGTGCCCGGCGCTCGCTGGTCACTCGGAGGGAACGCCCCCGTTATGGCGAACCGCATGGCGTCCGAGGGCTGCGACGTTCTGCTCGGAGCCCGTCTCCCCCACAGCCTCCTGCAGGTCATGAGGCCAGAGGTTCGAGGTCAGTCTGCCGTTCGGGGCGGCCTGTTGGTCGGGCGGCATGTCGGTCTGTCTGTTGATCAGGCGGCGAGTCAGTCGGTCAGTCTGCTGGTCAATATGTTGGTTGGCATGTCTGTCTCTTGTTGTATTGGTCAGTTCTGTCGGTTTGTCTGTGAGTTGATCGGTCAGGTTGTCGCCCTGTTCACCTCGCTCTACTTGAATGTTGAATAGATCCAGTCTGTGATGATGGTACATACTGAGCTCGTAGTGGAAATCATAATCGACTCCACATGTTAACGCTGCATATGCTGCCTTGCTGTACTGTTTAGCACACTTGACTCGCCAGTTCATTCGATCTAAAATCCCCCCCTGCCTCTGTCCACCCAGCAGTATAAGTGGGTGCGCCACAGTTAGTCTATCGGCAGGTCACGTGTGGCGAGTTAAAATGTGGATACTCCCACCTCTCCAAAGGTGTCTGCCCAGTGTGGAACAAGAGCCTAAAATACCCTTTAGAGGGGCTCTCTATAGCTCCCTCTAGCGGAGGACTTTCTGCCAGCATTGAGGTGAGCAGGCAATTGCAGGGCCGCTCTTAAATATTTTTCATTTACCACACCCTAACCGCACTGGGTGCAAAAAGCGGTCGTGGAAACCTCGTGTTGTCTGCCTGGTGTTGCATTATGTGGCCGGTGTTGCATTGGGTTGTCGGACTGGTGTGGTGTTGTGGCTACTGTTGCGTTGTGTGCATGGCTAGTGTTGCGTTGTGTAACGGGCATTGTGCACGCATGCATGTGCAGTGGCCGGGCAGTCCGTGGAGGAGGCCGACACTCACCTGATCCTCGAATATCCCACGGGCGCTCGCTGGGGGAACTACACATCCAAGCGCGCCAACAGGCACGCATGATTGATGCAGCACATCCCTTCCGTTGACCCCCTTATGCCACCCCCTGTCCTATGCTACCAATTCTGCCATCTGCCGTTCCACTGCCGTTCGCGTGATTTAGACTTTGTTTCAGCTGGTAAAGACCTACTGAGCTCAGCAGCTCTTTTACAAAGACGAACAGATTCTCAACACCATTGGCAGTGGTGTGATTTCCAGAATATTGCAGGGAGGGAATGTGCAAACATGAAGAAAAAAACTAAGGTTATTTACGTGAAACCCATGCCAGGACTTACTGCAAACAGGATAAACAAAAATGTATTCATATTCATCTATGTATTTTAATTATGATTACATTTTATCTAGAAATGTGTAACTTAGTCTAATTTTCACAGTAGGGGTGGCTATTACTATTTGTTTCCCAATTTAGTAATTGAAGTAAATTTGCAAACTGGGAAAATTCGGACCATGGTGCTGGACCACATGGCCTGCTCATTTTATTTTCATAACTAGGTGAGCCACGGTTAAACAAAGAAATGCAGCAAACGTATTCAGGGGTCAATAGAAACAGTGTACAGAACCTTAATAAATATGAGAACGTTTAGCTATAACAGTTAATCTAAGTACTTAGACTTCAGGAAATACATTATAATATAAAACCGTTCAAATGTTTACATTGCATGACTGCGAAAGATGGCAGTGGCTTAGAGGGGCCTACATCCTGCAGTGGACTGACGGCTGTACGAACACATTGAATCACCGCGCTCTGCTAAAATCAACCCCCTCTCCGCCCCCACCTCTGCATTGCTGCCGCCACTCAGGTTCATCGTGCACAGCGATACCCACAATGCCCGGCTGGAGTCGTTGGAGGCATTTCATTCCGAGCTCGCCGCCTTCCAGCCGGCGCTGCTTGTGGTCGGAGGACTCCAGATGATGGACAACTTTCCCTTCCCTCCCGGTAAGTCTTGGCCTACTCGGCATGTTTGTGCGGTGCAGACCACACGTGGCTTCTGGTTTTCCAAACCCACGTGCGTTTTTTCCTGTTGTGTTCAGCGGTGGTGGTGCAAGTTTCTTGAGCGGCGTTGCATGCGTGTCACTGTAGGCGGCCGCTCTTCTGGTCTCCCGCTCTTGTCTCCTCCTCCTCTTCTTCCTCCTCCTCTTCCTCCTCCCGCTGTCCTGCCTGCCTGGCTGCGCGAGGTCAGTTGCACTCCTCTCCCCTGCGCACAATTAATTTTCCCATCTCAGCCGTTGTGTCCTCCTGTGTCTCGCGTTCACGCGTCACTCCATGCCCCTCCCTCTCCTTTGACAAGATTCATATTTATATTTTATAATCACACGAGGACAACAAATATCATGACGGACAAAATCAGGCGAGGGATGGATGCGGCGCGCCAAAATAATTTCTGGGACAGCCTTCCGGACTGTTGCGGCTGAAATGAAGCTTAGATGACTGCAGTAGCCACGGTGGTGAGATGTTAACTCCATTGCCTGGTATACAGGAGATTGTGGGTTCGATCCCGACCCTGATGCCTGTATATTTGGAGTTTGCATGTTCTTCCCGTGGTCACGTGGATTTTTCTCCGTGTCCGGTTTTTCCCTCCACATTTAGAAACATGCATTTAGATAATTTGGTGGCTATAAATTTCCACACGATTGAGCTATAATTTGTGTCCAGGTCGCTTCTGAAAAAGATCTGTATTAGCTCAGTGAGCCTTACCAGGTAAAATAAAAAAAAAAAATTAGTTTTATAGCTGCTGCATCCGGCAGACGGTGGAAAGTGATGCTGACGTGTGGTGGCATCAAGAAGTTTTGACGACGACGATCTTCACCTAGACCTTCACCTGGACGTCCATGTTCCCCGTGCACACGACAGGCGAGCGCGTGCGCAGGCTGCGGGCCGTGCGCGCCTCCATGTTGGCCGCCCGCTCCTCATCCGACAGCGGCGGTGCCCTCGTCCACTTTGAGATGGCGTCCTTCTCGGACTCGTCGCTGCTCGCCGAGCTGCTGGACGAGCTGCTGCTGCCGGCGGCCGACTCGCTGGGCATGAACGAGCAGGAGCTGCCCAACCTTCGCGGTCTCCTCGCCGGCGGAGACGTCACGCTGGTCGCCGACGCCAACCCCCGCGTCGCCGCCGTGCTCGACCAGATGCGCGAGGTGTACGGCGCCATCAGGGGCCGCCAGCGCCGCGCGGGGATCGGGCGGCTCCTCACCCGCCTCCACGTCCACACGCTCGCCTTCCAGGTGGGCGCTCGTGGGAAACGCGCACGTGAACACGCGTTGGTATAGCCGCTGCTGGAAGTGGACCTCTCTCCACACACATAATCGTGTTCGTTGTGGGTCTTGTGTCATACCTACTTGACCGCGCTGGTCAGTGTGGGGTTGGTGAAGGTTCCTGGACCGGTTAAGTTATGACAAAGTCGAAGATCCCCTGTATAACCTTAACAGCCGGAGAAGGCAAGTGCTGTTTGGGAGCACCTATTCAGGCTGGCACAGTACATGAAAAAGTGGCACACCATGCCTAGCCACCTTTATCTGCCTAAGTGGCGATGTTTATACATCACGCGATGCACTCATATGAGGATAAGTCAACCTAGGGGAGTCCCATGACCGGTTCAGATAATCGTCACTAGTGTTGACCGTGAACAGGATTTGAAACGGGTCGCTGGGTTTCGCGGTAGCGCAGCAGTTAGCGCGCTGCGCTACCACCCTTGCTGACGCTTGCCCTTACCGCGGCCACCTTACCCTCGCCCCTCTTCCTGCACGCGACAGGCGATCATGACGGCTCGCAACTCAACCTGGAAGTCGGGGATGTCGGCGGCCGCCAAGGCCTCGCTCACGGCCAATCGGCACGTGTGCGGCTCCGCGGACATCGATGCCGCCAAGGCACGGCTCATCATGGACGACTCGTTCGCCGCCAGCCGCGGGCCCGAGAGCCGCCGCGTGCCCGTCGACCCCAACCGCCCCGTGGCGTGCTGGGAGGAGGAGGAGGAGATGGGCGACCACGACGCGGGAGAGGCCGACGGGGGGTACGACGTGCAGGGCGAGGACGACGAGAAGCGGGCCAGACGGGGAGCCGGGGGGCGACGCGGCCGCACGTATGAGCTGTGCGTCGCGCCCGTGCTCGTGTGCACGGACGTGTTCCAGACTGTGGGCGGCGGGGACAACATCTCGGCCGCGGGGCTCGTGTTGCAGATTTGATGAAGGGAAGAGTCGCGCTGATGAGGTCGGAGGGAGAAGCGTCTCTTTGCCCAAACGAGAGCTGATGGGCAGTTTTTTTACCTTCGTTGGTTGGTTTGTTGGGTTTGGCTTTGAATGGCGGAAATTCCGTATTATATCGGTGTGGGCCGGTACCCGTCCATTGAGAAATCACTGTTGATTTCCCATAGTGGGATTTATTAACCCCTGAGTGAGGATGGTTCTCAAGAGCCGAGTTAACCTCCCAACTAGAGATTTGGCAACCTATCCAATTGTGATAGAGTATAGTGTCGCCCGGCCATAGGAATGTGGAATTTCCACCACTGACTCAGGGCCACCAAAAGAGATGAGCATCACCCAGTGCCTTCTTTGACCATGGAGACTCTTTGACTTGACTTTTGAAGTCAATATCATTCCTTTATCCCCCTTGCCCCCCCCCCCCATGCCAGAGATGTTTAATATTATTATTTTTTCCCGCAACTGCTTAACTTCCATTCCACTTCCGAGAAACCACTTGCACGCGGGAGATGGGTTTGTTGGCTCAGGTGACTCATAATGGCTGTGTCGTAGCTGTGAGCCAGTAGCACTAAAATCCCGTGGATGGGAATCCTGACATTGAAAAGAAACCGGGTTCTTTTGTGTAGCAAGTTTTGGTGATAACATACCTTGTGTCCAATGACTGCACACACAAACACATTCTCATGAAATGTTATTTATGCAAGCCTAGGTATGAAAGCCATATCATTTGTATAGAGATGGTTTTGTGCGATATCTTGGTTGACATGGGCCCTGGTGCAAGGAATGCAATGGAGCCCCCTTTTCAATTTCCCCCATTTCCCCACTCCTCTTTGTTAAGCTGGTGCCTGGGGCCTTTGGCGCTACGAGCCCTGGGTGCAGTTGTACCGCCTGCACACTCGATAGCTACGCCACTGATTATAGCATTAGTGAGAATGACCAAATAAGTTTAGCGTTATATTTTCAAATGTCTTCTACGTGTGGTTTGACGATCACCAGAAGTGAATTTCGTACCACTGAAAGAGTTTATCATAAAGCGTGGTCACATCTGTGTGTTGCATAACAGTGCAATTCAATATATATACCTCCTGTCAGGGGAACGACACGTGGAGATGATGGAGTCAAGGATGGAAGCTCAGACACGCACAGTTATGCTTCCATTACTGGTGGATGCAGCATGGATGGTTATGGTGATGGTGGTCGTGGTTTGTGATAGGGTTTTATGGGTGATGGTGATGGTTCCGGTGGGTGTATGTCCAGGTTAATATGCTTGATAATTTAAAAAAATGTGAATGCTTTGGAATTCTGCAATGGTTAAATTATAAAAAAAAAAAGTTTAAAATATTATTTTGGTGTTTGGAGTGATTTTCTTTACATATATAGAAATTTGGGGTAATTATTACAATGAATTGATATATTTAGGCTGAGGTTATGAAGATCTCATGTTTCATCTCGTCTCATCTGCGGTATCATTTGTACCGTCTCATTTGTAGTGTCTCCTTTGAAAATATCAGTTTCCTTAACAGTGCTCTCGTATGGTCTGGTTAGTATGTTTTGTATTGTTTCATATACTCGTTTGTAGGTGTACTCGTCTATGTGCCGTCTTCCTCCTACCACCGTTAGCATCAAGGAAATAATTGCTCACAGTTGCACGATTCTAAATGGACGTAGTGCGTGATCAGACTTGCCAATATAAGCAAAAGTCCATTGTGTCTTTATAAATGCAGGTGAAACGTACGAGTCCCATGACACCGACATTATCAAGCGGCATATTTTGTTTAATCAAGCAAATTGGATCGTGTTCGACAATATTTTGGTCCCAACAGCACAAGCATGCTTGTTAAGTAAATACCGGTTTTGACCTTCAGAATTTCATCAGCAGGGTCGGGCTCATTATTATTATATTTCACGTTACCAAATGATACCGCACGGCATCGCGCACACCGACTCGGCTGTACGGCGTTGCCACATCTCCATTGGAAGCTGCGAGCTCAGTAACCATGGACGGTGACGTAGAAGGGAAGTAATAAAATAATAAAAATAAAACATAATAAAATAATTCTCACGACGTTTCGGCCACAACGCAAGCAGCCGTCCTCAGGTGAAGAACAGGGCTGTCGAGAAGACAGACTGTTGGCCGAAACGTCGTGAGAATTATTTTATTATGTTTATTTATATTATTTCATTATTTCCATTCTACGTGACTTTACCGAAAGAACCAAGAAGATGAATCCCTGCAGTCACGAGAGAAGCTTTACATCGAAATTCATGGACGGTGACTTGAACTGAGCAGCATTGGAGCAGTGTGGCCGCCAGGTGGCGCTTTAAGCCGTGAAACCCAAATGGATTTAAACAAAGATTAGGACGATTCTTGCCATACCGATTGATCATGTCACGCTTTCCAGCGTGCGGCTTTGTTTTTGGAAGTGTTCCATTGCTTAATTTTCAGGATGGAGGCCGAAGGATGTCTGGCAGGGTAACACGTTTGTTTGCATATTTGCAAATATTCGTCCTTGCTGTTGTTGGTGATAGATGTGGCCGGTTTCCAATAGGGCACGCGTCCTTAAAAGCACCAAAATTTTACACTCGTGTTTAGTTACACATTAGCACATGTTTACGAGATGCAGAGTTTCCTCCCGGTACATCCGAGGCAGACGGAGCTGATTCATAAACGCTTTCAGCTCGAGTGAATAAGCGTTGCCAACTCCTCGCGTTTGTTTATCTATGTTAGGGAGGTGTGTGGCTGATGTGTGTGCTGATAGCATTCATGCCTCATGGAATGAGCTCGGATTAAGATTTATTTTTACGTCGGAGATATGGTCCATTAAGTTCGATATGTCTGCACCGCACAGTTATTGTTCGGCGTGGACAATTTAACACGGGCTGTTTTTGACTTCACGATGCATAAATATCATCACGGCGTGACCGGATCGAACCAATCTTGGAAATCGTTGCCGGGAGGTGGAATCTCCGCTGCTGCCCTCTCAAGCCTGGAACTCTTCCGCCACACAGACATCCGTGCTGTCGACTTCCTGCCCCTGTTCCGTTGAAGACCTTCCTCGAGTCTGCCTATAGAATAATCATTGAGCGTTGTCGAGAAAATAATGGATAAACAAGTGAGACATGATTTAAAGCTTTCGTGACTGCAGGGATTCATCTTCTTGGTTCTTTCGGTAAAGTCACGTAGAAGGGAAATAATAAAATAATAAAAATCAAACAATACAATACAATTCTCACGATGTTTCGGTCACAACGCAAGCAGCCGTCCTCAGGTGAAGAACAGGGCTGTCGGAAAAGTAAAAAAATAATATATTTTATTTTATTATTTCCCTTCTACGTGACTTTACCGAATGAACCAAGAATATGAATAAAATAAAAGAATAAAAATAAAGCATAAAAATATATTTTTATTATTGTATTATTCCCTTCTATGTGACTTTACCGAAAGGAACCAATAATATTAATAAAATAATAATAAGAAAAATTGTTATTTTATTATTTCCCTTCTACGTGACTTTACCGAAAGAACCAAGAATATGTACCCCACTGATGTTTATTACATCTAGTCACCGTCGACGGGCGATCGAGCAGGCAAGTGGGCCATGGAGGAGAGTTCAAGCGTTACAGCAGTGCATTAAGACCGGTGGGAGACGCCTTATAATCAAATGTTGGTTTCCTCTGATTTATCCCAAACATTAAACGTAACTTCTCAGATAGTTTTGTGTAGCGTCTATTATAAAAGCCCAGCGTTCCGTTTGTTCGTCAACTAAATGATAGCCTTTTAGGTCTAAATCTAAAACTTATAGAAAGTGGACCCCTACACACACACAATCGTCAGTAGTATCTACATATATGCCTACATACAATAGTAGTAGTATCTACATATATGCCTACATACAATAGTAGTAGTATCTACATATATGCCTACACACCCTACATACAATAGTCAGTAATATCTACATATTTGCCTACACACCCTACACACAATAGTAGTAGTATCTACATATATGTGAACACACCCTAGTAATTAAAACGATTGCTCTTAAGGCCCGTAAGTGGGCTTGGGTCAAGGAGTGGCGACGGCTAAATGGAGGCCTTCATCCAGCAGTTGATTGACAGTGGCTGATGGCAATGTGATTATTATACCCCTTGTATTATACTCACACGTGGTTATATATTCTGTGTTTTATTTAAAGTACAGTTTTTATATGTTTGAGTTCATCAGCCGTTTGGCCTTTCCAGGCCAATTGTATCATGGGTCACATCCACCAAGTCAGGGCTTGTCAAACATACTCCTTTGCTGGGAAGTATAATGATCAAACTCGTTGTGTTACGCAAGAGAGGGTTCGCGTGTTGATGTCTGGCCGTGATCTTTACACACACACACAAACGGCGACAACAACAGACAAAAGATTTCACCCTACAGCCATCAACAAGAATTGTTAAGCAAGTGCTGTTAGTGAGCACCCATAAAGGCCGGCACGGCACACGCCCGGATGCCTTTGTCTCCCCAGTGGCGATGTTCACACACCTTCAGTTTTCAGTTTCATTTATTTGGTATAGCGCTGTGAGCCATTCGGCTCTTCAATCGGGTGCAACCGCAACAAACAAAAAACATGAACAAGAAAACATCTTAAAGCGACTACGCGCAAACAGAAACATCCAGGAAAAAACAGCAAAGTCTTCCATAAAAAGCACCGTATATCAACGCTGTGTGCAAAAATCCTAGTGGGATGCAAGTCAAACAATAACAACCATACGACAATTTAGATCAAAGTTACCAGTCTAACTCTGTACTACAACAAACAAATATGGCTAAACCAAAACGTTTTCGAAAGCACCAAAATAAAGCTATAAAAGCAATGTAACAGTGATCATAGGAACTGTGATTGAAATTTTACAATAAACGATATCCATAACATGTATTACCAAACGTTGCAGCCATATCTGGCTGCATGAGTCACTCCATAACAGCAGGAGTATCAGTAGGAGCATCAAAACCTAGGTAGGGGGGGGGGGGGTCCAGGACCGGTTCAAAGAATCGTCACTGGAATTGGCCACGAGCAGGAATCGAACCGGGGGTGCCAGGTTCGCAGTGCGATAAACACTACACTGCTAAACGTCTGTGCCTGATCTTGACACAAATTAAAGATCCCCCTCCCGTGCAGTTTGAACAAACTGTTGGGGCAAGTGCTGTTCGCGAGCACCTATGAAAGCCGGCACTGTGGCACACGAGGGGGTGGGTGGCCAGCGCCACGCCCGGCCGCCTTTGTCTCCCCGGTGGCGATGTTTGCACACCGGACCGGGTACTCATTTGAGGCCGAGTCGACCTAGGGGAGGCCCAGAACCGGTTCAGACAATCGTCCGTGAGCGGGAATCGAACACGGGTCCCCCCGGTTCGTAGCGCAGCGCGATAAATCGCTAACACAACCGCTTCCCCTCCACACACACCACACACACACTCACCACACACACCACACACACACACCACACACACACTCACCACACACACCACACACACACACCACACACACACTCACCACACACACCACACACACACACCACACACACACTCACCACACACACCACACACACACACCACACGCATACTCACCACAGGCACCACACACACAAACCACACGCACACACCACACGCACACTGACCACAAACACCACACACACACACCACACGCACACTCACCACAGGCACCACACGCACACACCACAAACACCACACACACCACACGCATACTCACCACAAACACCACACACACACACCACACGCACACACCACACGCACACTCACCACAGACACCACACGCACACACCACACGCACACACCACACGCACACACCACACGCACACTCACCACAGACACCACACGCACACACCACACGCACACACCACACGCACACACCACACGCACACACCACACGCACACACCACACGCACACACCACACGCACACTCACCACAGACACCACACGCACACACCACACGCACACCACACGCACACACCACACGCACACACCACACGCACACACCACACGCACACTCACCACAGACACCACACGCACACACCACACGCACACACCACACGCACACACCACACGCACACACCACACGCACACTCACCACAGACACCACACGCACACACCAC